>NC_080691.1:5541375-6141375 GCF_030445035.2 Dasypus novemcinctus
AAAACCACTTGGAGAGAATACTAAAGAAATTGTAAATATACACAAAAAGATAATGGATATAATTGTGATGAATGGCACAATCAAAGAAATAAAAAATACACTCCCAGCAAACAACATTAGATTTGAAGAGGCAGAGGAAAAAATTAGTGATGTGGAAAACAATACATCTGAAATCAAACAGATAGTAGAATTGATAGATAAAAAGATAGAAAAAATACACAGGGGCTTAGAGATTGGAATGACAACACAAAATGCACAGACATACACATTGTAGGCATCCCAGAAGGAGAAGAGAAGGGAAAGGGAACAGAAGGGGTGTTGGAGGAAATAATGGCTGAAAACTTCCCAAACCTATTGAGGGAGGTGGATGTACATGTTTAGGAAGCACAACACACCCCAAACAGCATAAATCCCAACAGCACTATCCCAAGACATATGCTTGTCAAATTATCCAATGCTCAAGGCAAAGAAAAAATACTGAAGGCAGCAAAAGAAAAGAGAACCATCATGTACAAGGGAAGCTCAATAAGATTAAGTGCTGATTTCTCATCTGAAGCAAGAGTGCAGTCGTATGACATAGTCAAGGTACTAAAAGAAAAAATTTCCAGCCAAGAATACTCTATCAAGCAAAGCTGTCATTCAAAAATGCTGGAGAGTTAAAAATATTCGCAGATAAACAGAAACTAATAGAGTAAGCCAATTAGAAACCTGTGGTTTGTTTTAAGAACCCTTCAAGAATTACTAAAGGGAGTTCTCCAGGAGGAAGGAATAAAACAGGAGAGACAGAGTTGGAGGCGAGTGTAAAAAAACAACTAAAAAGACAAAAAGAAAAATGAAAACAAAAATGACATACACAAATCCAAAGAAAATATGGCTAATGTAAGTAATTCCTTGAAAGTAATAACACTGAATGTCAATGTATTAAACTCACCTGTCAAGAGATACAGATTGGCACAATGGATAAGGAAATATGACCCATCTATATGCTGCCTACAAGAAACTCACCTTAGACCCAGGGATTCAAGGAGATTGAAGGTGAATGGCTGGAAAACAATCTTACAAACAATAACAAAAAGTTAATATCAGACAAAATACACTTTAAATGCAAAAGTATTGTGAGAGACAAAGATGTACACTACATATTAGTAAAAGGGATAATCTTTCAAGAAGAAAAAACAATCTTAAACATTTATGCACCTAACAGTGTCATATTAATATCTTCATCTCATTAATCATATCTTCCATCAAATTCTGAAATTGATTAAGGAGATTTGTGTTAACATCATTGATTAGTTATCTTTACTACTGTGCCTTCTTTGGATTCTTCATTTTTTTCCTTGCTTGGCCATATATTCCTCCTTGTATGTTTTGTTATTTTGTTGATTTTGTTGATATCTAGGCATCTAATCATGTTGGTGATCTTACTCTATTCACCAATATGTTTCTCTTGCCTAGTGTTTTTTTTTTTCTACAGCTCTTTTTTGATTTCTGGTTCAATTTTTTCTAAAACTTTAAATTTTCCCAGTTTAAGTTATCAGAACAGGGTCAGGGATCCAATAATGTGGCATAGAATAGATGAAAGTGACTGGGAAAGAATCAGGGGCAACAAACCTGTCTTTCTTCACTTTCCTGGCTAGCCATCAGATGATGCTCCTTGTCAAATCTTCCCACTGTGATGAATACTTCAATTTCCTTTGACTTCTGAACCATAGACTCAAAACCAAATTATACTGGTTAAACTCCCTTAAAACAAACCACAGTCAGACCTCTGTCACACCCTACTTTCCCTGGGAGGAATATGCCCTTTTCCCTCTCTGTTTGCTACTTAGCTGCAGGGTTTATGGAGCTTGTTCTCCTTGAGGGTGGGGGATGGGTGCCATTCCCAGCTGCGGTGTCAGGAGCTCAGTTTTCCTTTTGGGCCCTTAATTTCTCTACCCCCATTTCTCTTCAATGATGAATGTGGCACTCTTCTTTCCTCCAGGTCCCCAAACTAGCTCTCTGGGAGAATGTCTATGCTTTCTCCCTATTTTTTTTTTTTTTTTTATGAGAGCTGCACTCTGTATGAGCTACTCTAGTGCCATTTTCCCAGAACTCTCACCATTGATTCTTCTTGCCTGGGTTTCACTTTTGCCCAAAATTTAATTTCTCTTAATTCTAAACCTCTGGGAAGACTTACATCACTTAATAATTTTTACAAACATTTCCATGGCTCTTTTATATACTTAAAAGGGGCATGTCTCATTTTCATGTTTATGAGGATCCTGTACACCTGAGACCATTCCATATCTTTCCTTATGAAAATGGATTTTCTATTTTACCTCTAACCCATTAGGACTGGAGGACACATTGAGCCAGATACCCTCCTGGGCCCATTAATGACAGATTATTTTACAGTCCAGGATCTATTATGGGACTATTTGTTATAGGACACATTTAAACCTAAATTCACACCACCTGGGAATGCTCCACTTTTTCAGCATATGTGAGATGGATGATCACACTTTCCCTATGAATATCCTTCAGTAAATTTAAATTAGTGCTCCAGGACTATTTACATTAAGTATGTGCCACCAAGAAGGGAGATTAGCAACTCCACTTGTAAAAGATAATCATATTAGAAAATAATGTGGAGCAAAAACCCTCTCCCAGCATGATGAAACCAGACAATATTAGCAATATTTTTATTTGTAATATTATTATTGGTAATAATTCATGCCAAGAAGGTAAGCAGGATAAACCAAGAAAAAGTCTATTGAATGGAGACCTACACAATTTTGTTGGCTTTTTTTTGTTGTTGTTATTGTTCTTGGTGTTTTCCTTGATTTGTAATCCAGAGGCTCAAATCCTCCAAATAAACCATTCTTTCAAACAAAAATGTCAAATGCTGAGAGCCATATGCCATCAAATTTGGCTAATACAAGCCCTGTGGTACAAATACCTTGCTGGCTTGACTATCTCCAGCTGAACAAACAAATGAGGCAAATAGCCCATAGGAATTGGACAAATTGGAGGAGTCACTACAGGTGACTTTTGGAGCTCCCATATCAGGCACAGATATTTTAATTACTAAACAAACTGACATGTTATTAGCTCCATGCTCCCAAATTTGGCCATATGATTTAAAACCTTTTGCAACAGTGTCCTCTTCATCACATATCTGAACCAAACATTGGACTGTTGGGAGATTTTACATTCAATTGCCATTAGTTGAGGCTTTAATTCTACTAATTGGGTTCTGGCTCTTTTGTCAAATTACAGCAGCATCAAGTTGCTAGCTCTGCACTACAAAGCCCCTGATTTAATAGATATTTGCATGTCAGAAACTTGGTCCAATGTTGCCTTCAAATTCTACAAGCAGTTAGAGGTCCTAAGATGCAGGTCACAGGCCCTGTGTGTGCAGTCTCTCATGGTGGAGTGGTGGGCCCCTTCTGGTAGTGGGCCCCTGCACAATCATAGGCCTTCCCTGTACCCTTACTTGGGCAGTTGCTTGTCCACAACTGCCCTGTCAGTCTTCCCAGCCAGGTTCCAGGCAGACCTAGAACTTCAGCACCTGGAGCCCAATGCCCAGAAGTGTCTGGAGGTATTGGGTGGCCCCAGTGCTGCCACTAGTAATGCCAAATCCTAGAAGAATAGGTGGGGGCAGCATGTTCTCCTTTAAGCTTCCCAGACCCACATTCAGATCCTATGTCCTGCTACTGACCCAGGTTGATGATAAATGTAATTTGCAACCAAATATTAAAAAAGTTAATCCAGTTCTTTTACCAGGAGAATTGTCATAAGTGAACTCAATTTTGTACAAAAATGCATTGTAACAGATACAATTCAATATGATTTGTCGGGAAAGCTGATAGGCAGTAATTTTAAATTTTCCTTTATTAACACTTCATAAAAGAATATTCTTACACTATTAACCACAATCTTCATGCATCACCAAAATCACTATATTATACAGTCCCTCATTATTCTCTACCTTCCTTTCAATTAAAATATTACATCCAGGGGGAAGAAGCAAGATGGTCGCTGAGTGAACTTGCCTTGCGATCTCTCCTGGAAAGAAACGGCTGGGTGTGGCTGGAGGTTCTCCGAGGTGGGGCTTTTTCAGGATTTTTGCAGGGCAGGAAGTGTCTGGACATCGATTTGGTGGAAAGGTAACAGAGAGGATTGGTCTATAAGATATAATTTGGGTTCTATTGCCCGGAGGTGAGACCCGCACACAGGTTCCTCCCTCTTGGGGGTGGGTGGAGCCGCGGTGCCATGCAGCGGCTCAGCTTTTTGGTGGCTCTGCAGTGCTGGGGAGTTCGCGAGTCCTGGGCGGGCTGTTGGTGGGTTGATGTGACGGGTCGCCTTTGCAGATCGATTTGGGGAGATAGACGGTGTTTTGTTGTGAAGCGGGGGAAATTTTTGATTGCGGACACAAATAATAGTGCTTCCGCATGAAGCCCCGCCCCCACAAGCCCGGCTGCCAATCTGCAACCGAATTAGGCTGTAGGCAATAAAGGGACGTAATTGGGAAGTTGTTTCAGGGTGCGGCAAGGGAGGGGGACACGTCTGGAAGCCGATTAGGGAATATTTTGCGAAGCTTGGGAATTCCAGTTTTGGAATCTGTTTTCGGAGTCACGAGCTGGGCTTCGGATCTGTGCCAGTCAAGTGGCAGTGTTCTGGAAGCACAGGGCAGGAGCTGTCCAAAAGCTGAAGTGATGATATACCCACATTAATGAGCCCTACTAAGTAAGTGAATTGCAGGGTTCAGACATAATATAGAGTTTATGGATCTAACTTCCCCCATAGGGCTGGCGCCCAGCTGTGGGGATCGCTGAGGGCTGTGTTACACTGCAGGGCTCCTAGGTTTCCTGTTGACCAGATAGGAGGTTGCCTGGTCTGAATCCGCTAAACTCTGTTGGCCCACACCCCAGAGAATCACACCTCTTGAGTCTTAATATCTCAGACTTTCCACCCCTGAATCCATCATGCCCTGAGGTCCATCTGAGGTCCTTGAAAGCCCTAGCCTTCAACGTTGGTGTTTTTTCTTTATCATTTCATTTTGTTTTGTTTTTATTTTCATTTTGTCTTATTTTTTACTTTTTTTAATGTCCTGATTGCTAACACCGCATTATCCCCTAGTCTTTTCTCACAGCATATCACCCAAAGTCTTTTTTTTATTCAGTTATTTAGGAGTTTTTTTGTGGTTGTTGTTGTGTAGTTGGTGTTTTAATAGTGGTTCGTGTAGATCTGTTTTTTTTTCTTTCCCCTACCTGTTCCCCACCCTTTGCTCACCCCCTTTTCCTTTCTTCCTTTCTTCTCTTCCCCCCTTTTTTTAAATTTTTTTTATTTTTTAATTTTTTTTTCTTTTTCTGTTTTCTCTCTCCCTCGTGTCCCTCATCTTCTACTTATTTTATTTTAACTCAATTATACAATAGGTGCAGCAGGAAACACCTCACATTTGCTGGGGTTTTCTCATCCTCCACTGCCTCATTTCTGTGTGAACTGATTTAGGCTACATACACTATCCTCTTTCCCCTACATCTTGATATCCGCCATCATCTACTGTCTCTCCTATATTGTACCTCCCACCTCCCTTTCTTTGATCCACGAAGTGTCTAAATCTTAATTTCTAATAACTTTGTTTTGTTTTCTGTCTGTTATCCACTCTTGCAACTATTACCTTTCTTTTCTTTTTCCCTCTCTCACGAAAACAATAGCTTTTTAGCTCATACCATATTCCTCCCATATTCAATCATCTACCTCATAATAGGTACTCTACCTACTGCTATAACTCTACACAATTTACATGAATCTAACCTCCATCCTCCCAGATCTCATATTCTTGCTTTGTTAACATATATCACCAATATTACTTTACACTTTTCCCTTGCTTACACAATTGCCTTTCCCTGGCACTAATACTTTCCTTTAAAGTGAACTTAACCAACAACAAGAAATTAGAATAAGAAGAACAAAGAGAAGATATAACACTTATGCAAAAACAACAGCTAATTAATCTCCAAGAGTAGACAAAGAAGCTAAGGAACTGATTAAATCCATCAAGATTAAATAATGACCAGAAAGCAACAAAAATCTACAAACCAAACCAGTAATCAGGAAAACATGGCTGAATCCAATCAACAAACCAAAAATCAGGAAGGGGAGCAGAACTTTGCACAAGCAATGAAAGATCTCAGAACATTTGTCACTGACAAATTTGATGAAGTAATGAAAGAGGTTAACAACATGAAGACATCACTTGGAGGGGAAACTGCAGACATATGCAAAAAGATAACAGATATGATGGGAATGAACACCACAGTTCAAGAAATCAAAAATATACTTGCAGCAAATATCAGCAGACTAGAAGAGGCAGAGCAGAGAATTAGTGATGTGGAAGACATTACATCAGAAATCAAACAGATAGTAGAAGGGGTTGATAAAAAGATAGCAAAAATCCAGCTAGGACTTAGGGACCTGAATGACAATGCAAAACGCTCAAACATATGTATTATAGGCATCCCAGAAGGAGAAGAGAAGGGAAAGGGGTCAGAAGGAGTGTTGCAGGAAATAATGGCTGAAAACTTCCCAAATCTACTGAAAGAGACAGATGTACATATCCAAGAAGCACAGTGCACTCCACTAGTCATAAACCCCAACAGGCCCACCACAAGACATATACTTGTCAAATTATCCAATGCTCAAGACAAAGAAAAAATCCTAAAAGCAGCAAGAGAAAAGAAAACCATCACATACAAGGGAAGCTCCATTAGATTAAGTGCTGATTTCTCATCTGAAACCATGGAGGCAAGAAGGCAGTGGTATGATATAGTCAAGGTACTAAAGGAAAAAAATTTCCAACCAAGAATGCTCTATCCAGCTAAACTAGCATTCAAACATGATGGAGAGTTCAAAATATTCACAGACAAACAGAAACTGAAAGAGTATACCAACAAGAAACCTCCCCTTCAAGAAATTCTAAAGGGAGTTCTGCAGGAAGAAAGAAAAAAACAGGACAGGCAAAGTTGGAGGAGAGTATAAGAGCAACAACAACAACAAAAAAGACAAAAAGGGAAGGAAAACATACAAACAAAATATGACAAACACAAATCCAATCAAAATATGGCTAACACAAATAATTCCTTGAAAGTAATAACACTGAATGTGAACGGATTAAACTCACCTATCAAAAGATTCAGACTGGGACATTGGATAAGGAAATATGACCCATCCGTATGCTGTCTACAAGAGACACATCTTAGACCCAGAGACGCATGGAGATTGAAAGTGAATGGCTGGAAAACAATCATACAAGCAAACAATAACCAAAAAAAGGCAGGAGTAGCTATTAATATCAGAAAAAATAGACTTTAAATGTGAAACAATTGTGAGAGACAAAGAAGGATGCTACATTTTAGTGAAAGGGAAAATCTGTCAAGAAGATCGAACAATCATAAATATTTATGCTCCTAAAAAGGGCGCCTCTAAATATGTGAGGCAAACCCTGGAAAAACTAAGTGAAACAATAGATGCATCTACAATTATAGTGGGGGATTTTAATACACCACTATCAACTCTGGACAGAACATCTCAAAAGAGAATCACTAAAGAAACAAAACATTGAACAGTATATTAGAGAAGCTGGATCTAATAGACATATATAGATCATTACACCCAAACACAGCAGGATATACATTTTTCTCAAGCGCACATGGATCATTCTCCAAGATAGACCATATGCTAGGCCACAAAGAAAGGATGAATGAATTCAGAAAGATTGAAATCATACAAAACAATATCTCTGACCACAGTGGAGTCAAGCTGGAAATTTGCAAAGGACAGAAGCCCAGGTTTCACACCACGATTTGGAAATTAAACAGCACACTCTTAGAAAAACAGTGGATCAAAGAGGAAATCTCAAAGAAATCAATGACTACCTTGAATCAAATGATAATGATAACACAACATACCAAAATTTATGGGATGCAGCAAAAGCAGTACTGAGAGGGAAATTTATAGCCATAAATTCATATATCAAAAAAGAAGAAAGAGGGAAAATTGAAGAACTAAATGCACATTTGAAGGAATTAGAAAAACAACAAAGTAACCCAACAGGAAGAAGAAGGAAGGAAATAACAAAGATAAGAGCAGAACTAAATGAAATAGAAAATAAGAAAGCACTTGAAAAGATAAACAAAACCAAGAGCTGGTTTTTTGAGAAGATCAACAAAATTGACAAACCTTTAGTGAGACTAACAAAGAAAAAAAGAGAGAAGATGCAAATACACAAAATAAGAAATGAGAAAGGCAATATCACCACTGACCCCACAGAAATAAAGACTATCATAAGAGGATACTTTGAAAAACTATATTCCAACAAAAATGACAATTTAGAGGAAATGGACAAATTCCTAAAAACACATAAGCAGCTCATATTGACAAAAGAAGAAATTGATGATCTTAACAAACCAATCACAAGCAAAGAGATAGAATCAGTTATTTAAAATCTCCCAACTAAGAAGAGCCCAGGGCCAGATGGCTTCACGGGTGAATTTTACAAACATTCCGGAAAGAACTAACACCAATCCTGCTGAAACTATTCCAAAAAATCGAAACAGAAAGAACATTGCCAAACTCCTTCTATGATGCCAACATTACCCTAGTACCAAAGCCAAACAAAGACACCACAAGAAAGGAAAATTACAGACCAATTTCTCTAATGAACCTAGACGCAAAAATACTTAACAAAATACTTGCTAATCGTATTCAACAACACATTAAACGAATTATACACCATGACCAAGTGTGATTCATCCCAGGTATGCAAGGATGGTTCAACATAAGAAAATCAATCAATGTAATACACCATATAAACAGATTGAAGGGAAAAAAATCACATGATTATATCTATAGATGCAGAAAAAGCATGTGACGAAATATAGCACTCTTTCTTGATAAAAACACTCCAAAAAATTGGAATACAAGGAAATTTTTTGAACATGATAAAGAGTATATATGAAAAACCTAAAGCCAACATTGTTTACAATGGAGAAATCCTAGAATCCTTCCCTCTAAACTCAGGAACAAGACAAGGATGCCCATTGTCTCCACTCCTATTTAACATTGTCTTAGAAATACTTGTTCGAGCACTGAGGCAAGAACCAGATATAAAAGGCATTCAAATTGGAAAGGAAGAAGTAAAAATTTCATTATTTGCAGATGACATGATCCTATACATAGAAAACCCTGAGAGATCTACAACAAAGCTTCTAGAACTCATAAATGAGTTTAGTAAAGTCGCAGGTTATAAGATCAATGTGCAAAAATCAGTAGCATTTCTGTACACCAATAATGAGCAAGATCAGGAGGAAATCAAGAAACAAATACCATTCACAATAGGAAATGTGAGCCGACGTTTGCAGGGGTGGAATTCATGACGAGCTGGTGGTAAGTATGAACACAAAGAAGAGATAAAATGGGGGCAAGGGGTTGCCTTTGGGAGGCGCTTTGCAGGTTTGAGGGAGGCTGGGGATGGGCGGATGGGTAATATTGCCCAAAAGTGGGGGAAGGGAGGGGTAGCATACGAACATAGGAGAGTGTCAGGTGTTGGTGGAGAGTAAAATGCCGAGAAAATCGTATCAAAATATAATTAAGAGGGTTACCTGTTTAGAATGCTCGGAGGGGATGGTCCAATGTGGGACGGGCTCCTGGGGAAAGTCTGAATGCTCATTTTGCCAGAGTGGGTGGCACCATTGGGTAGAGACCCAAGTAGTGAGAGTGGGGGTGGACCCACATCCTGGGGAGGACTAATGCCATCAAATAGAGGGAACTGTATCTCTCGAGAGAAAGGGTGGCTCCCAGGGCATAGGGGCAGTTGAGCAAGTTAGGCCCTGAACACTGTTGCAAGTATCTCTGGACGTGGCTCCTCGGGAAAGGGAGGTTGGCTGTCACTGTGGGCACCAAGGTGGATGGGAAAATGGATGTTAAATGTGTGGAACCAAGGTAAATGGGGGGTAAGAGAGGAGTTTCGCGAGAGTACACAAGGATGGATATAAAACATGTAATATTACACCATAACATATAGGAGACAACAGACTGATAATGTAAACCATAATGTAAAACATAGGATAACTAAAAAATTAGAAAACTGTGTATCCTAAAGTAAGCACCACAATGTAAGCACAGATGTCACCTTGTTTGAAAGCTATTGTCTCAGATTCTGTACATCACTTTAAGTAAATATGATGTGAATAAGGTGTAAGAGTATCGCTGTGGAAGGGAAAAGGTTTTGTGCTGGATGTGTGGGAGTGCTGTATATTATATATATGAATTGCTGTGGTCTAGGGCTCTTGTTAAGAGAAGTTCAATAATTACGGGAAAAAAAAAGATAGAATGTAGAATTTTTTCCAAGTCAACACGTATTCTATATCTAACCTTTAAACCCATCGCTATATGCCATTTTGCTAGTAAGGGATCCTGACATTATATTGGGCTTCAATTTTCAGGAAGTTCTGATCACAGAGTGGTTCAACAAGGGCAACAGAGGAATACTGGTATAGGATACTATTGACAGGTGATATATGGCTGACAGGGAGCTATACAGGACATATGTCCAGGGTGCGTGGTAATGTTTGGATATACTCATAGTGGCAACAATTAAAAACTACAGCTGGGGGGGGTACTGGGTTCCTGGCTGGTGGTGCTCTGTCATGGTCCCTAGGGGAGCAGTGACAGTCTCCCAGGTGCAGTGGCAAGGACCAGGAAGGAATGAGGGTCCAACAGTGAGCCCCTGACGCTAATGACTATGCTTGTGAGCTGATATGCCTGAAATAAGAACAAGGCCTAGAGCAGCATTGTGCCTGGGAATTTCCTCCTGACAGCCTTCATGTTACTCAAATGTGACCAGTCTCGAAGCCAAACTCAGTATGTAAATGCAATGCCTTCCCCCCAGCATGGGACATGACACCCGGGGATGAGCGTCCTGGCACCGAGGGATCACTATCAACTACCAACTGATGATGCAACTGGAGAATGACCTTGAAGGGAAGGTTCAATGCGGATCAGCAGAATATCCCTGTCTACATAAAATAACATGACTTTAAAATGCTGTTTGACCTAATGTAAGGGGGAAATGGAAAGGAGAAATGAGTTTATATGAGTCTCTAAAAAAGAGTCTGGAGGCTGTCAGAAGGGTTGCCCTTATGCACAACTGAGCAGAGTCTAAGAGACAGATAAAGTAGATACAACCCCCAGGTATTGGTTCCTTTGAGGGCTAAAGAGGCCCATGGGTGCTATGGTCATGGCAGATGGGGTTAACTGCCATGTCAGATGGCCCTTCTTTGGAGCTGGTGTTTATGCGTGATGAATCTGGACTCAGATGGGATCTCTCTTCATAAGACTTTCATGCTACTGTGCTGGAGTTGTAGTTGGTGTTGAGGTTTAAGATATACTTAGGGGATCTGAATCTTTGGACTGACAATGTGATAGCCAGGCCCTGAGCCTCAACAGACTCCAGCACCTACAATCTGATTTATTGGACTCACCTCACTCAGCTAAGATGGAGTTGAAGAAGGACAACCACCACACCATGGAGCCTAGAGTGCCTACAACTGAAAGCGAGAGGATTGCATCCAGTATCCATGTGGAATCTCAGCCTCCTCTTGACATAGAGGTGCAATGGACACAACCAATCCAATGTCCACAGAGAAAAGGTGGCATTGGAGTGGGAAAAGTGGACATGGTGGCTAATGGGTATGGGGAATGGCAGGAAGAGATGAGAAGTGGAGGCGTCTTAGGGACTTGGAGCTGCCCTGGATGGTGCTTCAGGGGCAATCACCGGACATTGTAAATCCTCACAGGGCCCACTGGATGGAATGGGGGAGAGTATGGGCCATGATGTGGACCATTGACCATGAGGTGCAGAAGTGCCCAGAGATGTACTTACCAAATGCAATGGATGTGTCATGATGATGGGAATGAGTGTTGCTGGGGGGGGAGTGGTGGGGTGGGGGTGGTGGGGTTGAAGGGGTCCTCATATATTTTTTTTAATGTAATATTATTACAAAATCAATAAAAATAAATAAATAAATGAAAATAAAAAATAAAATATTACATCCACAGACTACCCTTTTTGGTCACAATCACATTTATTAAAAAACAGTGTTAGTTTTACTCACTGTAATGTAAATGTATTGCCACCAAATCTATTCATTTTCACACATTTACAACAAACATTATTAAAAATTCTACATATATTAAGAATCAGCTCTCATTCTCAACCCATATTCTATTTTCTAGGAGGTAGAAGAGGTTATGAGATTTTTCTTTTTGGAGTAAGGAAAATTGAGGTGATGAGAGCACAACTCGTGATGAATATGAGAGCCACTTAGTGTACACTCTGAATGGATTTTAAAAATCATGGGACTGTATAACACAATGAGTCATTTGGTGGAAGCTGGACTGTGGTTATCTGAACAAATATGGGAACATTCTCCTATGAACAATAACAACTTTATAATGTTAATACAGGGTGTCTGTAACCAGGTGGGTTGTGGTAAAAATACACCTAATGTAAGATACTGGCTATAGGTAGTAGTAATGTTTTGATGATGCTTTTCATAGTTTGTAACAATTGTTTCCATAACAGTGCAAGGTGTTGGTGTTGGGGTAATATATGGGAGCCCTGAATGATGGTATGCATGTTTTTTCCAAGTTCACAACATTTACTATACACTTATTGTTTGTGGATGTTCATTGATGAATGATAAAATTCAACTTTAAAAAAGTTTTAAAATTTTTCTTTATTCCAGGTTATCCAATGCCATTTTAAGAAATTCAATGACAAAACTTTCTTCTTGGTAAACGTAATGTTCCTTTGAAATGTATTGAGCAAATTGCACAGCAAATGAATACAAAAAGAAGCAGAAAGTCCTAGGCCCCAAGCAAAACTCTAATTTGATCCAATAGTGTTAGTTATTTATTGTAAAGACTCCAGGAATGTCATATTTTGCTTTGAAAAATCATGTCTCAAAACTGCTAAAAAAGGTATACCTTGCAAATACTTCACTCTTCCCAGCCAACAGGCCTGCAGCTAATCTTTATATTTGAATTTGCTGGGAAAAATACTACAATTCAGTCAAAAAAATAAATTGACTACCCTCAGGAGGTTGAGGAGGAGGTTTTAGAGCCAGTGGTTTGAAGTTACTCAGAAAGGGACAGAGGTATCAATAGGATGGGTGTTTCTGTGTGGAGAGTTTGTTCCATTAACAAGGGTTACATGATATTCACTTGCCTTCCAGAATACTTTGTACTGCCAAGCTCTTTAGCAGACCAAGATTAAAGTAGTTTTCCCATTATTTGTTGGAAGATTGCCACTCCTGTGCTGAAACCACCCTAATTGGCATATCTTGGTGAGAAGGGTCCTCACAAAAGATGTGTTGCAGCAGAGAAAAATTGATCAAAGTATCTGTAATGCAGTAACTAGAAATAACCCACAGAGAAGTGATGTTTACAAATTGGGTTTGAATAAGACCTTGTCTAATATCCAGGAAATACAGAAGGTATTTGTAAAACTTAAGCAACTATGTGTTAATGAGCCTTTTGAAGAAACTTAACTGAAATGGCTATCTTCATTGCAATGTACTAGGTGGTTAAAATATGTAAAGGCATTCCTTAAGCACTCAGTAGCACTTATGTACAGGCTGGAAAGCAAACATACCTACCATAAGAGAACAAGTAGATTTGAGTTATGTCACATTTTCTCTTATTCAGGTGATGATGGATCCCTACATTAGTACAATTTCTGTATTTCAGTGTCTGATACAGAAGGAGTGGATCATGGCTGGCTATCAGTTCCTGGACAGATGCAACCATTTAATGAGATCAGAAAAAGAATCCCCCTTATTTTTGCAATTCTTTAATGCCACAAAGCAACTGTTAATATCCAGCCATGCTCAAGTTTTAATAAAACTGACTTAGTGGTCCTGTACAACAGTATCCGCATCTCACTGTTAGGAATGCTCCTATTCAACTGTCCTGACCAGTGGGTGAAGCAAACCACAGAATTTGTTGTAAGTGAAAATAGCCAATTGGGTGATGAAATGAGCTTAAAATTCACATTGGTTTGGGACTGGTCTTTTCAGTTTACAGCGAAGTATCACACCATTTTCTGTAATGCTTTATACATTGGAAAGAGCATACCTTACATACAGAATTGCTCTATGAAATTTTTTAAATGGACAAAGAAAAGCTACAGTTCCACAAATAGAGAATAGTTGTCCTTCAAGAATGGAACCATCACTAACCAATTACTTCATCAAAGGAGAAATCTGTTAATATTACAACTGAAACCAGAATTATGGGAAGATGGCATCATATGAGGCAAAAACAATGGAGAAAAAGCCAAAAGCTCTCCAAGGGGTCTGATTTTGGAGTCAGCAGACCAGGACAGTGCTTCACAATTCCCAGAAGGGTGAGGGCCAAAGAGATGACCTAAAAATTACAAATGTAAGTTAACAAACCCTTGTGGCATCCTGGAAGAGCTCCATTCCCCCACCCCAAGTCATTAAACTGGGGTAAAAGCCCTAGCTTCCTGCAGCTGACTGAGAGAGGAATATATTCCTACCTATGAGCTCTTACAAGGAAAAGAAAAGGGATTGGGGGGATTTTCTTCAATGACTTCAGCCAGCAGAGTCTAATTTCAATTCCAGATTTGGCCAGACCAAAACACAGGAAAACAGATATTGAAATGAACACCTCCATTGAAAGGTGCTCTGGTAAGTGCCATTTACAGGCAGGTATGGAAATTGCATGGACAAAACTGCATTGGAATCTCTCTGTACCCTAACTTCTAGAAGGAAATCTGCACTTAAACTGGGCACTTTTAAAAACATAGAACAAGTTGAACTAAGTAGCAAAGAAGATATGTGAAAAAAAATAATAGGTGAGAGAGAGAAAACTGACCATAAGAATAAATTCACCAACATATTCAGGTGCCTGGACATCAGCAAAAAATTACAGATCATATCAGGAAACAGGAAGAGTTTGTCCAAGCAAATGAACAAACCAAATCTCCAGAAGAGATATGGGATTTAAGACAAGACATGGAAATCACACAACTCTCCTAAATCAATTCAAAGAATTGAAAGGAAGTAAGACTAAAAGGATAAAAGATATTAAGAAGACTCTGGGTGACCATAAAGAACCGTGTGAAAGCCTGCAAATAAAAATAACAGGCCTTATTTAAAGATAGAACATCTGAATTGGAAAAGACAGGAAAAAAGAAAGAGAATGGGAAAAAATGGAAGAGGATCTCAGGGAATTGAATAACACTATGAAAGACACAAACATTCACATTATTGGTTCCCCAGAAGGAGAAGGGAATGGAAAAGACACATAAAGTATTTCTGAGAAAATAATGACCAAAAACTTCCCACCCCTTATGAAAGACATAAATATCAATAGCCAAGAAGGACAACATACTCCACACAGAATAAATCTGAATCGACCTACCCCCAGACAGTTACTATTCAGAGGACAAATATCAGAGATAAACAGAGTCTTCAGAAATCCACAAGAGAAAAGCAAAACATCACTTGCAAGGAAACATCAGTAAGATTAAGTACCAACTTCTCATTAGAAACCAAGGAGGAAATAAGAAAGTGGTATGATGTTTCTATGATACTGAAGGAGAAAAAACTGTCAGCCAAGAATTCTGTATCCAGGAAAACTGTCCTTAAAAATGAGGGAGAGTTCAAAGTCTAAACAGACAAACAAAACCTGATAGAATAGTTTACCAAAACATCACAATTGCAAGAGCTAATGAAGGCAGTGCTACATCCTGAAAGGAAAAAGCAAAGGCAAGAGATTTGGAGAAGAATGTAGAAATGAAGATTAATAGGAAGGTTAAATTTAAGTGTGAATAGACAGATAATAGTATGACATGAAAACACAAAGCCAAAGGACAAAATACATGAAATAATAATGCCTTTAAACTAATAACTGTGAATGTTAATGTTTTGAACACCAAATCAAAAGACATAGACTAATAGAATGGATTTTAAAAATGAAACAAATATATATTGTCTACAAGAGACTCACCACAGACATAAGGACAAATCCTGATAAAAAGTGAAATGTTATTTCATACAAATAATAACCAAAAAACCTACTGTAGTGATACTAATATTGGACCAAAGAGATTTTAAATGCAAAATGGTGTTAAGGGATGAAGAAGTCTATTATATATTAATAAAAGGATCAAGTCATCAAGAAAAAATATCTAACCCAAGTGCTCCATGATACATGAAGTACTTACTGGCAAAGCTGAAGGGAGAAATACATGTCTCTACAATAACATAAATTTCAACATATCATTCTCAGTATTAGACAGAACATGTGAACAGAGGATAAAGAAACAGATAACTTGAATAATATGATAAATGAACTAGACCTAACGTACACCTATAGAGCATTGCACCCCAAACAGCAGGATAAACTTTCTTTTCGATCACTCATATATCCTTCTCCAAGGTAGACCATATGTTGGGTGGCAAGAAAAGCCTCAATAAATTTAAAAAGATTGACATTAAACAACACACTTTCTCTGATCATAACAGAATGAAGATGGAAATTGATAGTGTTGGAAAAAGGAAAATTAATAAATATTTGGAGAATAAAAACACAAATAATCAATGGATCAAATCAGAAATTACAAAAGAAGCAGCAAATATCTTGAGATGAAAGAAAATGAAAACACAGCATATCAAAACCTACAGGACACTGCAAAGGCAGTACTGAGAGTGAAATTTACAGACTCAATGCTTACGGTAAAAAAGAAGAAAGGACTAAAATTGGAGAGCTTACTGCTACCTGGAAAACCTATAAAAGAGCAGCAAACTAATCCCAAACCAAGCTGAAGGAAAGAAATAGAAAGTTCAGAGCAGAAAGAAATGAAATTGAGAAAAAAATAGAGTGAATCAAAAAAACCAAATTTGGTTACTTGATAAGATCAACAAACCTGACAACTCCTTAGCTATAATGACAAAGAAAAAGAGAGAAGACACAAATAAATAAAATAAATCGGAGGGAGAACATGACTACTGAACCCACAGAAATAGGTGTGATCATAAGAGGATTCTATGAGCAACTCTATGCCAAAAAACTAGACAATGTAGACAAGATGGACAAATTCCTAGAAACACAGGACCCACCAACACTGACCCTAAAAGACATAGAAGATGTCAACAAACCAATCACAATTGAAGAGATAGAAACAGTCATCAAAAAACTCTCAAAGATGAAATGCCAGGGTCCAGATAACTTCTCAATGAAATCTACCAGTTATTCAAAGACAATCTTATACCAATCTTGCTCAAACTCTTCCAAAAAATTGAACAGGAAAGAACACTACCAAACTCATTATATGAAGCCAACATCACACTAATACCACAACCCAATAAAGATACTATTTAAAAAATTACTACCCAATATCCATAAAGAACATAGATGCAAAAATCCTCAACAAACTGAATCCAAAAGCACATCAAAAGAATTATGCATAAATATCAAGTGGGTTTAACCTAGGTATACAAGGGTGGTTCAACACAAACAAAAAAATAATTAGTGTAATATATTGATAAATTGAAGAAGAAATATCACATGATTCTTCATATGATGCAGAAAATGTATTTGATAAAATACACCACCCTTTCTTGATTAAAAAAAAAAAACACTCCAAGAGATTGGAATAGTTCATATATGAAAAACCTACTGCTAGTATTGTACTCAATGGTGATAGACTGAAATCTTTAATGCTGAGATGAGGAACAAGACAAGGATGCCGCCTGTCACAATTATTATTCAGTATTGTGCTAGAATTACTAGCTAGAGCAATTAGATTAGATAAAGAAATAAGAGGCACCCAACTAGGAAAGGAAAAAGTGAAACTTCACAATGTGCTGATAGTATGAACCTATATCTAGAAAATCCTGAAACATCCACAACACAGTTACTAAAATTAATAGACAAGTTCAGCAAAATGACAGGATGCAAGTTTAATATACAAAAATCAATAGATTTATTGTGCACTACTGCTGTGCAATCTGAGGAGAATATTAGGGGAAAATTCATTTATAATATCAGTTAAAACAATAAAATATTTAGGAATAAGCATAGCCAAGAACATTAATGACCAGTATTCAGAAAACTACCAAAAAAATTTTAATAGAAAATGAAGAAGATTTACATAAATGGAAAAACATTCCATGTTCATGGATTGGAAAACTAAATATCATTATGTTAATCCTACCCAAACTGATTTACAGACTCAATGCAATCCCAATAAAACACCTAGCAGCCTTTTTGAAGAAACTGAAAAGACAATTTGCAAATTTATTTTAAAGGGCAAGTGGCCCAAAATAGCCAAAAAATCTTTAAAAAAGAAACATGACATTGGAAGACTCTCACTTCCAGGCATAAAAGAATATTACCTACAGTGGCAAAAACAGCATGGTACTGGCATAAAGACAGACTTATTTGAAAATAGAACTGAATCAAGAATTCAGGAACAGACCCTCACATCTGTAATCAAGTGATTTTTGACAAGGTTGCTAAGCCCAACCATTTGACCAGAACACTGTATTCAACAAATGGTCCTGGCAGAATGGGATATCCATATCCCAAAGAAAGTCTATCCTGATCTCACAAATTAGACAAAAATTAACTCAAAATTGATCAAGGACCTAAATATAAAAGGTGACAAGCTTAAAACTCCTAGATAAAATTGTAGGAAAACATCTTCATGATGTTTTAGTAGATGGCAGTTTCTTAAAACTTACACCCAAAGCATGAGCAAAAAAAGAAAAAGAATACTCAAAATTAGACACTTTTACCCCTCAAAGATCTTTGTCAAATAGGTGAAAAGGCAGTTAACTCAATGGGAGAAAATATTTGGTAATCACATATCTGAAATTGGCTTAATCTCTTATAGAAAGAGATCACACAATTTAACAATAAAAAGACAAACTACCCAGTGAAAAGTGAGCAAAGGACTAGAAAAAACAATTGTCCAAAGAAGAAATGTAAATGATGAAGAAATATATGAAAAAATGTTCAACATCACTGGCAATTGGGGAAATTCAAATCAAAATTCAAATCATTTCACATCTATTAGATTGGCCACTATTAAACAGAAGAAGTGGAGAGATAGGACTGCTTATTCCCTTTGTTGGGAATGTAGAATTGTACAGCCACTGTGGAGGACAGTTGGAAAGTTCCTAAGGAACTTAAATATCAACTTTTCATGTGAACTTTGCTAGGTATATACACAGAAGAAATGATAGCAGTGACATGAACAGACATCTGCACCTTTCATTATTCACAATTGCCAAAAGTTGGAAACAACACAGGTGTCCATAAACTGATGAATGGATAAATAAATTATGGTGTATACAGGTGATAGGCTATTATGCTGTGGTAAGAGAAATGATATCATGAAGCAATGACAACATGGATGAACCTAGAGGCTTTTAGGTTGAGTGAAGCAAGCTGGACATAAAAATGGCAAATGCTGTATGATTGTGCTATTATAAACTAAGTTATATTGTGTAAAACTATGGAATTAATAATTAGAATATATTGACCAGAAACTCGGATGATGGTAGAGAATGTAAAGCTGAGAGTTTATCTGTGAAGAATTGGTAAAAATGTTACTTTAAAGTTTTGAAAAAAATGGAAATTGTGAGAGAACATCATGCTGTTCATGAAGAGCAGAGCTATTTTATGGTCTTGAAAATGGTTAAAAGGGAAATCCTAAGGATATTTACTAGAAGGAAACATAAAAAGTGTAACATTGCATGTATAAGGCTGTTTTAAAAAATATATAAATACAAATAAACTAGAGAGATGGAAACAGAATAGCAGTTAGGCACAGAAGGAGAAACATAGAGGATTGAATGGTGATAAGTTGTTTTTGTTTCATTGTTTTTTTTTAGTATTACTATTATTACTGGAATAATGAAAATGCTCTAAAATTGAATTGATGAATGCACAACTGTGTGATTATATCAAATACCATGGTTGTGCAATTTGGGTGGATTTATGCTTTACTAATATGTATCAATAATTTTGATATGTTATAAAAATGAAACACAGCTCTCTTGGGTACTCAAATTATTAACATATATTCAAATTGCCTTTCTCAGTTGTGTTAGGGTAAAAGGATGAAATTTTCTGTACTGAATAAAGAGGAAAGGGGAAGATGCTTCCCATTCTCCCTCCTTAGATAATATGCCTGTAAACATAATAAGTTCAATGAGAACACTGAACTTTTGACTTTACACTGCAACATCTTGGGATATCTAACCTTTGGAACTGTAAAGACATGCTTCCAAAATTAGTTCTTGTATCATTCACTGAGTGACTTAGTGTACCAGGACTTCTATGACAAATAACACATAATGATGGGTTTAAACAACAGGAATTTATTATCTTACAGCTTTGAGTGCTAGAATCCCAATATTCTAGTATTCATATGCCATGCTTTCTACCAGAATTTCTAGTGTTCTGGTGCTAGCTTGCAATAATCCTTGGGGTTCTTTAACTTGTAGTTGCATCTCTGCATTCATCACATGGAAAACTCTCTCTCCTTCTCTCACTTCTCCTCTGGTTTCCATTTTTTGCTTATAAGGCTTCAATCTTATTAGATTAAGGCCTGATCTTGACATACACTTGTCAAATTGTCCAATGCTTGAGACAAAGAGAGAATACTGAAGGCTGCAAGGGAAAAGAGGCCCATGATATTCAAGGGAAACTTGATAAGATTAAGTGCTAATTTCTCATCTGAAACCATGGATGCAAGAAGACAGTGGCATGGTATAGTTAAGGTGCTAAAAGAAAAAATCTTCCAGATAAGAATTCTCTACCCAGCAAAGCTGGCATTCAAAAATGAAGGAGAGTTCAAAATATTCACAGAAAAAAAAAAAACAGAAATAAGAGAGTTTGTACAAAAGAAGCCTGCCCTTCAAGAAATAGTGAAGAAAGTTCTGCATGTTGAAAGGAAAACACAGAAGAGAGAGAACTGGAGGAGAGTGTAAGAAAACCTTAAATATAAAAAAGACAAATAAAAACAACATATGGCATACATAAACCTAAAGAAAATATGGCTAATGTAAGTAATTCCTTAAAAGTAATCATGCTTAATGTTAGTGGATTAAACTCTCTAATCAAGAGACACAGATTGACAGAATGGATAAGGAAATATGACCCATCTATATGCCATCTGTGAGAAACTCACCTTAGACCCAAGGACACAAGGAGGCTGAAAATGAATGGTTGTAAAACTATTTACATGCAAAGAATAACCAAAAAAAGGGATGGTATTAGATATACTAATATCAAACAAAATAGACATTAAATGCAAAACTAAGGAAGCGGATGTGGCTCAGTGGATAGAGCATCCACCAACCACTTGGGAGGTCCAATGTTAAAACCCAGGGCCTCCTTACCCATGTGGTGAAGCTGGCCCATGTGCAGTGCTGATGCACACAAGGATTGCCATGCCATACAGGGGTGTCCTCCTTGTACAGAAGCCCCATGCACAAGGAGTGGGCGCTGTAAGGAGAGCTGTCCCATGCAAAAAAAAAGTGCAACCTGTCCAGAAGTGGGGCGACACACACAGAGAGCTGACACAGCAAGATGACACAACCAAAAGAGACACAGATTCCCAGTGCCACTGACAAGAATACAAGTGGACACAGAAGAACACACAGTGAATGGACAAAGAGTGCAGACAACTGGAGGGGGGAAAGGGGAGAGAAATAAATAAATAAAATAAATGCAAAACTATAGTAAGCAACAAAGAAGGCCACTATATATTAATAAAAGGAGTAATTTAATGAGAAGAAAAAGCAATCATAAACATTTAAGCACATAAACAGGGCACCTCAAAATACATGATGCAAACACTGGAAAAAATAAGTGGAGAAATAGATGCCTCTACAATGGTAGTGGGGGATTTAATATACAATTATCATGATTAGGCAGAACACCTAGCCAGAAACTAATAAAGAAACAGAGACTTTGAATAATACATTAGATGATCTGTACCTAAAAGACACACAGAACGTTACACCCAAATGCAGCAGGATGTACATTCTTCTCAAGTGCACATGGATCATTCTCCAGTACAGACCACATGACAAGCCACAGAATAACTCTCAAGAATTCAGAAGGATTGAAATTATACAAAACAATTTCTCTGACCACAATGGAATGAAGTTGGAAATCAGTAAGGGGCAGGGAAGCAGATTGGGGACAAAGACATGGAAGTTAAACAATAAAGGAGAAAATTGCAAAAAACAAACAAACAAATCAGTAACTACTTGAAATCAATGAAAATGACAACACAACACGCCAAAGAACCTATGAGATTCAGCAAAAGCTGTACTGAGAGAGAAATTCACAGCCAAAATTGTCTGTACCACAGAAGAAGAAAGAGCTAAGATTTAAGAACTAATTGCACACCTGGCAGTATCAGAAAAAGAGCAACAAAGTAATCCTAAAGGAAGTAGTAAAGAAGGAAATAACAAAAATTAGAGCAGAGCTAAATGAAATTGAAAATAAGAAGGCGTTAGAAAAAATTAACAAAACCAAAAGTTGGTTCTTTGAGAAGATTAATAAAATTGACAAACCCTTAGCTAGACAAATAAAAAAAGAGAAGATGCAAATCCCTAAAATAATAAATGAGGAAGGGCTTATGACCCTCCAAGCCCACAGAAATAGAGTATCATAAGAGGATACTTTGTAAAATTGTATGCCAACAAGACCTATAATTTAGAGGAAATGGACATATTCCTAGAAACACACAAGCAACCTACACTGGTGAAAAGAAATTTATGATTTGAACAGACCAATCACAAGTAATGACAGAATTAGTCATTGAAAACCTCCCAAATAAGAACCCAGGGCCAGATGACTTCACAGGTGAATTCTATCAAATATTCCAGAAAGAACTAACACCAATCCTGCTAAAACACTTCCAAATATAGAAGTGAAGGGAACATTGTCTAACTAATTCAATGATGCCAACATCACCCTAATACCAAAGCCAAACAAATATGACACAAGAATGGAAAACTATAGACCAATCTCTCTAATGAAACTAGATGCTAAAATCCTCAACAAAATATTTGACAATTGTATTCAACAACACATCTAATGAATTAAACACCATGCCCAGTGGGTTTCATCCCTGATATGCAAAGGTGGTTCAACATAAGAAACCCCATCAAAATAATACACCAGATAAACAGAAAGAAAAAAATCACATGATTATCTCCACAGATGCAGGAAAAGCATTTGACAAATACAGCACTCTTTCCTGATTAAAAACACTTCAAAAGATAGAAATAGAAGAAAACTTCCTCAACATGATAAATGGCATATATGAAAAACCCATAGCTAACAACATATTCGATGGTGAAATCCTAAAGGCATTCCCTCTAGGATCTGGAACAAGACAAGGATGCCTACTGTCACTGATCTTATTTAAAATTCTGTTAGAAGTACTTGCTCAAGCACTTAGGCAAGAAAACAGATATGAAAGGCATCCAAATTGGAAAGGAAGAAGTAAAAATTTCACTATTTGCAGATGATTTGACTGTATACCTCAAAAGCTCTGAGAAACCTACAACAAAGTTTCTAGGGCTAATAAGTGAGTTCTTTAAAGTGGCAGATTATAAGATCGATCTGCAAAAATTAGTAACATTTCTTTACACCAATTATGAGGAGGCAATTTTTTAAAAAATCTCATTTACAATTGCAACTAAGAGAATCAAATATCAAGGAATAAGTGTAAAGATATAAATTATTTGTATGCAGAAAATATTCAGTACTGTTAAAGGAAATCAAAGAAGACCTAAATAAATGGAAGAATTTTCCCTGTTCATGGATAGGAATAATAAACATCATTAAGATGTCTGTCCTGCCCAAACTGATTTACAGATTGCAATCCCAATAAAAATTATGAAAAATAGATTTTTTACTGAATTGGAAAAGCTTGCTATGAAATTTATTTGAAAGGGCAAGGGGCCCCGAAGAGCCAAAGACATATTGAAAAAGAAAAGTAAAATCAGAAGAAGCACACTACCTGACATTAGAAACAAACTACAACGCAACGAAGCTACAATGGCTAAAACTGCTTGACATTGGCACAAGGATAGACATACTGACCACTGGAATGGAATTGAGAGTTCTGATACAGATCCTCAAGTATACAGTCAGCTGATATTTGACAAGGTCACCAAGCCCATTTGACAGGGAGAGAATGGCCTCTTCATCAAATGGTGCTTAAAGAACTTGATATCGATATCCAAAAATTAAGAAAGGAACATCATCTCACACATTATACAAAAATTATCTCAGGATGGATCAAAGATATAAGTATAAGAGCCAAGACCATAAAGATCTTGGAAGATAATATAGGGAAGCACCTAATACAAGATATTGTATTAGGAAATGGTTTCATGAACTTTACACCAAAAGCACAATCAATGAAATAAAAAGTAGATAAATGGGACCTCCTTGAAATTAAAAAACTTTTGCATATCAAAAGAGTTTGTCAAGCATGTGAAAAGGCAGTCTACTTAATGGGAGAAAATATTTGGTAATCATATATCTGATAGGGGCCTAATATCCAGCATATATAAAAAAATAGTACATCTCAAAAATAAAAATACAAACAAGCATTTGAAAAATGGGCAAGTGACTTGAATAGACACTTCCACAAAAAATAAATACAAATGGTGAAAAATACCTGTAAAGATGCTCAATATCACTAGCTATTAGGGAAATGCAAATCAAACTACAATAAGATATCATCTTGCACCCATTAGACTGGCATCTATTTTAAAAAACAGAGGACTACAAGTGTTGAAGAGGATGTAGAGGAATGGGAATATTTATTCACTGCTGGTGGGAATGCAGAATGATGCAACCATTGTGGAGGACATTTCAGTGGTTCCTCAGAAACCTAACTATAGAACTTCCATATGACGCAGGAATCCACCACTGGGTGTATACCCAGGAGAATTGAAAGCAAAGACATGAACAGATATATGTACAACAAAGTTTCTAGTGGCATTAATCACTATTGCCGAAAGTTGAAAACAACCTTAATGTCCATCAACTGATGAAAGGATGAACAAACTCTTGTATAAACATATAATGGAATATTACCCAGTTGTAAGAAGGAATGCAGTATTAACACATGGGATAACATGGATGAACCTTAAAGACCTTATGCTGAGTGAGGCAAGCCAGGCACTGGAGGGCAAATATTATATGATCTCACTGATATGAATTAAGCATATTGAGCAGAATCATAGAGCTAGAGTCTGGACAATAGGTTTACAGGAGACATAGAGGGAGTAGAGGGTTGTGAGCCAATGCCCACATGGCCAAAATCTATAAGATGGAAGGTTGTAGTTGTAAGGGGATAGGGTGGGGTGGTTGCACTGTCCTTGGAACTGAGGGGAGGTTCAGGGGAGGGAACAAATGAACTCTGGGGATTTGTGGGATTGTGGTTGAAACTACAATATTGAAAATGCTTATTTTGGCAAATATGGCAGTGGAGGGTTACTGGAAGACAAAATGAAAAAAGCAAGACATTGGGGGAATAAACAGAAGAAAATGTCACTATACATACAAGACAACAAATCATACACAGTTGTTACAACTGTGGCAGGGGAGAATCATTGGTGTGGGGTGTCAGATGCATGGGAGGAGGTTCACCTGGGACATAAATATGTCATATCAATGATTCAATTGTTAATGGGACATTTTCATGGTGGATGGAGATCCACACAATAAATGAAAGAATATCAAGTTCCCATCCTGGGGAGTTCTGACACATTCTCTAATGGGCCACAAGGATCCTCTGAGCTCAGGGGCAGTGAATAGTGAAGGAGGATGGATCATTGACATACCCTTGATATTGATGACTATCTTATGAAAATTTTCTTTTGAAGTTGAAAATTAGCCCAGTATTATAGGTTACCAATGAAATACTACTTGTAGTATTTGTACTTGTTTCTCAAATGTGGCCTCTCTCTAAACCAAACTCAACATATAAATGCATTACCTTCTCCACAGCATGGGACATGACTCCAGGGGAGGAGCCTTCCTGGCACCAAGGGATTACTTCCAAGCACCAACTGGCAATGCAAGTGGAAAAAGAGCTTGACCGAAAGGGGGAAAGAGTAAAGAGCAATTAATTTATATGGTTAAGAGTCTTCAAAGTGAGTCTGGAGGCCATTCCAGAGGTTATGCATATGCATTTCTCAGCAGGATCTCATTGACTGCCACCATAAACATTGTTTCAAACAATAGGGCTCCTCAGAGATAGATAAAGTAGATACAACCCAAGATATTGGTTCTTCTGAGGACTACAGAGAGCCACAGTTTCTATGGTCATGGCAGATGGAGTTCAGTGCCATGTCAGTTGGCCCTACTTTGGAGTTTGTGTTTGTGTGAGCTGGACTCAGATGTGATCTTTGTTCACAAGCCTCTCCTGTTACTTTTACCAGAACTGTAGTTGGTGCTGGGGTTTAATGTATGCCCAGGGGACCTGAATCTCTGGGCTGACCATGTGATAGCCAGGTCCTGAGCCTCAATGGACTTGCAACTCCTACACTCTGGTTTATTGGACTTACCCCACTCAGCTAACATGGAAGTGAAGAAGGTCAACCACCACACCAGGGAGCCAAGAGTGCCTACAACTGAAAGCAGGAGAATTGCATTCAGCATCCATGTGGAATCTAAGCCCCTTCTTGATAGAGATGTGGAGTGGACACAACCATTCCAGGGTCCACAGGATGGAAGAAGAGTATGGATTTGAGTGGACTTACTGATATTCTATTCATGAACTATTGTGATTAGTAATCAAAGAAAATATGGTATAGGTGTGGAGAAAGTGGCCATGGTGGCTGCCGGGGGTAGGGAGTAGGAGGAAGAGATGAGATGTGGGGGCATTTTTGGGGGTTGGAGTTGTCCTAGGTGGTGCTGTGGGGACAGTTACCAGACATTGTCTGTCCTCCCATGGCCCACTGGGTGTACTGTGGGAGAGTGTGGGCTACGGTGTGGACCATTGACCATGGGATGCAACGGTGCTCAGAGATGTATTCACCAAATGCAGTGACTGTCTCATGATAATGGAGGAGGTTGTTGTTATGGGGGGAGGGGTGGGGAGAGGGGTATGGGGACCTCATATTTTTTTAATGTAACATCAAAAAAACAAATAAAGACAAAAAAACCCTAAAGAAAATAAAAGGCTAAACAAAACAAAACAAAACAAAAAAACAGTAGGGCTCCTGAGGGCTCTGGAGATATCCAGGCACTACAGCCAGGCTGACAGCTCAGGAGTTTTCTGTGCTGCTAGTGTGCCCTACTTTAGAACTTATACTCCCCAATGTGACAAAGTTGAACTCAGTTATGATTTCCCTACTCATGGCTCTTCTGCCCCTTTTATTTAAGCCTAGAGTTAGTACTAGAGTTGATAGGTTTATGTCCAAGAGACTTAAATATTTGGTCTTTCCATGTGCCAGCTGGCCCTGAATCTCAACAGAGTTGCAACAACTACTCTCAAGTTCTTTGAACTCACCCAAGACAACTAAAAAGGAAATGATGATGAATAACAGCCATCCTAAGGAACAAGAGAGTCCATACCTGCAAGCAAGATGGTCCCATCCATCTACTCCATGGGATCTAAGCCCCCTCCCAATTAGAAGCAGAGTAAGTATCACCATCCCAGAATCATTAGGAATGAAACAGAACTAGAACTAGACCTAGAACTTGAACTAGAGTAGATTTACTGTTATCCTACTATAGAATGTAGTATGCTCTGATTTGGAGAGCAGTTGTAAATCTTTTTTTCATTCTGAATTAAATTGATATCTCAGGCATATGAAGAAGAATCATTGACATTCACACTATTTAAAAATCTCTTCACATTTAAAAATGTGAAGGAAAAATGTGTAATTTTGGTTTTTAAGTACAACTGTCATTACAGATGTTGCTCATTTTTAACATGATTTACAGGCAGTATCATCTTACTATAACTGCAGTGGGGATTATCAGATATTGTTGCTGCATTTATTTTGTTTGCATCCATTTTCCTACCACCTATTAACAGTTACCTAATCCTTGGTCAGATCAGCTACCCAGAGAAGCAGATAGCAGGAAAATGAACAAGTTCATTTTCAGTATTTTTCCTGAAAGAACTGCTAATCCCCCTGCTCCCCGCTCCCTCCCCCCACCCCACAAAGGCTAGTAGATTTTCTTGTTTTTTTTTTTCTGGTTACTTTCTGTTCTTTCTAATGGAATTCAACTGGTGTAGGTTCAGTGTTACAAGTCCATACTTTATTATTTAAGATCACCTTGTTTGTGACTTTAGATCGCTCCTTAAAATCATGAGTTTGCTTTTACTTCACAGAACTAATTTTTAAATGATATGCACTGTTACATTGAAAGCATTTGCTGTAGATAATATAATTAAACTTGGAAGTGCTTTTGATGTTGATATTATGGTAAGAATAAGAGTGACATTTCAGTTTTCAAAAATAGGGTGTTAAAAACCCACTACATATTGGAATCAGGCTTTGAACAGGAGGCCTCATGCCAGTAGCTGGGGATCCCCAAAGCCATATTTCTCTTCTTCTGAAAGTCACCAAAGACACAAAGGGCCTATGGGTGTGATTCTTAGAGACTCCTGGGAGCTCCCCTGCTGGCTGAGAGTGCAGGCTGCTCTGGAAACACATACAGGACATACAGGACTTGCTTGGAGATATTTGGATTGCCTTGAGATTATGTCAGTATTTACAATCTGGTAAACTGCCATTGGCACTTTTCCTTGGAAATGATGGATGTCACAAGACAGATCATGTGCATAGAATTCCCTCTTCTCTCAGACAAGATTATTAACACTAAGGAATCTGACTAGAGGACAGGAGAAATAAAAATGCACTCTCAAAATACAGCCATATTTTAATAAAAAATGAGAGAAGCCCCCCACCCTGTTCCTGACTTTTGCAGCAATATTATGAGGAGACTGAGAAGCAGACAAAGGTGTCATCTTAGTCTGAAACACCCTTGTTTACAAAGTGTGCTGGGACCCTAGCCTGAGCTGAGAAAGGCAAAGCCTAATCTTATTATAGCAATGACATTCAGCACCATTCTTTCTCCAGCCCACTCCCTGTTTAAAAGATAAATGTTTTCAAATTTGGTTTTATTATTTAGAGTTGATGGAATCGCCATCATTATTAAGATTCTAAACACTTTTATAGTAAAGGGTTCAGTTAGCTTATTTCATTTTCTCAAACACATTCTTTTCCAAAATATCATGTTTTACCTTTATATATAAAGGAGAGATGTTGTTCTTTCAATTATTTGCCTTTTAAAAATTGTATAAAACCTCTGTATTTAAAGAGACAGGAGTTTCTGTAAAAATGTCTTAGGAAATTCATTTTCTTGATAAACCCAATGTTTCTACCAACTTGTGGCCTAGAAATTAAGCACCATTTTCAATTAATAAAAATAGCATATTGTCATTAAACATTTTATAGTCCTTGACTGGAAACTAGCCCCAATTCCCTTAAAGTATAATAGCTTATTCTGCCACTGAAAGTGTGATATTTCTCCCTTTTTCATTAAGCTGTTATTTCATTACAAATTGTTCTAAATTCATTACTGTTTTTTGGCTTGAGTATTTGTTTATACTTTTCTTCTCTCACAAATTCATTTCAACTTTATTAGTAATTATTTCATTAATTTACAGGTTTTTTTTAAAATTAGGTACTATTAATACTGTGTTAAAAACAGATGTGCCTATTTTTGTACGGTAATCAAATCATGTAAAATACATTTGTTTGTTTTATTTTTTCTGGTCAGTGGTTATATTATGTTTATTGTGCCACAATTCATCATCATACTATGAAAAACAGCCTTAAGTCCTGCCCACTGTAAAGCTGCTTGATGACTCTGCTAGCAGAAAGGACATTGTGGTGAAGAAGTCACAAGTGGCTGTGTGCACTGTGTCAAAGTGAGCTCAGCACTCCACGTCCCATGGCCTGTGCATGAAGCCGGTGGTAGTGGAATGCCACCAGATACGTGACAGATTTGGGCTTTGCAGTTTGAGATTAAATATGTACAATGTCTTACTGTTATTCTCTGATTAAAATCAAATTTAAAACCAAAAATGTCTAACTTTTTTTAAAGGAAAGGATATTAATTTATACTAAGAGAGTGAAAACTATTCAATACATTCTTCAACAAAATCTGCTTGCTGTAGCAGTAACATCAAATAGCTAAAACTTGATTTTGAGAGAAAACTAAAACCTTTGTGCCTAAAACTATTGTGACTTGAGTTAAAGTAGGATGAGCAGGAAGGTGAATGGTCTTGCTCAGCTAACATGGAGGTGAACAAGGTCAACCACCACACCAGGGAGCCAAGAGTGCCTACAACTGAAAGCAGGACAATTGTATCCAGCATCCATGTGGAATCTAAGCCCCCTCTTGATAGAGATGTGGAGTGGACACAACCATTCCAAGGTCCACAGGATGGAGGAATAGAGTATGGATTAGAGTGGACTTACTGATATTCTATTCATGAACTACTGTGATTAGTAATCAAAGAAAATGTGGCATTGATGTGGAGAAAATAGCCATGGTGGCTGCTGGGGGTAGGGATTGGGAGGAAGAGATGAGATGTGGGGGTGTTTTGGGGGGTTGGAGTTGTCCTGGGTGGTGCTGTGGGGACAGTTACCAGACATTGTCTGTCCTCCCATGGCCCACTGGGTGGACAGTGGGAGAGTGTGGGCTATGGTGTGGACCAGTGACCATGAGGTACAGTGGTGCTCAGAGATGTATTCACCAAGTGCAATGAATGTCTCATGATGATGGAGGAGGTTGTTATTATGGGGAGAGGATTGGGGTGAGGGGGGTAGGGGGTTTATGGGGACCTCATTTTTTTAATGTAACATTAAAAAAATAAAGACAAAAAAAAAGTAAAAGTTCAACTAAAAGGAAAAAAAAGAGTGATGATTGTGAAGAAGATTCTGAGTCTAAATAAAATGTCCACAGGAAAATATTCTGCAAGCATCTCTGCCTCATTTTAATGTCACGAGCCTCATCAATCCAAGTGGGTCTCCTCTGGGAAGGATACCCTGCCCCACATTCCAGATGACTTCATTGCAGCCCAGAAGCTCACTGCCACAGATGACATCACCTCAGACTAAATAGTTCCCAGCCCAAGAGTTCACTGTTGGAGATCACTCTCCCCTGCAGCCTAAATGCTTGTCAGGACTCTCAGCTACACCTGAGCTGGGACAGGCTCACCATCCACGGAAGACCCCAGACACCCTCAAATTTTCAGTGAATAATCACACTGTCAAGTCCTGTTTTTTAAAGTGAGCCCGCCAGAGTGAGTGATTTTCCAGACAGTGCAGTTTACTTGCCCTGTGACCTAACCTTGCTTGGTGAAACCTGTAAAATTTATAATTTAATGTATGCCTCCTCATGATGGTAACACTAATTTTACCATGTTAAGTACCTGTGGGACCTGTCCTAATAAACCCAGATTGAATCCAAAATTAAGATTCCTACTAATATTATCTTTCTTGCCTAGAGGGAGGCCTTATGAGGTATCCATGCTAAGTACTCTCCTTGGTAAAACAGAATTCTACTGACTTCCTAGTGTGCTCTCTTCATGCCCCTCCACTCTCTTTCCCTCCTGATTGCCATTATTCATCACTCATATTCTTTCCTCAGTCTCTCCTTACCTAATAATGCTTCCACCTCTTATCCTCCAAAAGATTACATTTCAAATTAAATCCAATCCCATCACCCCAGTCCCTTGGATATTTACACAGATGTCCAATCTACACGTACATTAGCTGAACTAGTCTTTTATGCATTGACAAACTGAAATTGCTGGATTTGCTATTGGATTGCTTCCAAACCTTTATTCAGCTCATATTTGGCCCAGAAATGGAAGATATTGAGAAATTCAAACCTCTTCCAAACAGCCATCTCACCTGAGTCTGATGCCTGTCTCCTCATGGCAACTGGTGATTGTACTCATGTTTCCTCAACACATAGCCCATGTAAGTGACTTAATGGACAACTCCACACCATTTTGGTTAGCTTTTATGCACATTCCCAGGAACAGATGCCATGAGGGAATATGTTTACTTTGCATCCACGTGAGTCAGGAATGATTCTAAACAACAAGTCCTAGTTCCCAGATTTTAGGATCTATACCAATCACCATTAGGGATACTTACAAGGACATTCCAATTCACAATTGCACACGTTAGAGATGGACAAAGAAAAGATGGCATCAGTATCATCTAATTTTTGAGGATTTGTTCAGAGGATAGTGTGAAGAAGAGAGAGATTTGCCAATTTTTTAATATAAGTGAAAAATCTTCATATTAAGAGAAGCAATTTTATTTTCCATTCATTATAGTGTGCCATTATGTTTGAATATCAAATCATAGATGAATTATTTTCCTAAGCAATTTAAGTTAAGAAGATAATATAGCTATTTTCCACATCAGTGAAACAGTTACAATAAGTGTTCAAACATCTAAGATCAGACGAACACACACACTACTCAATTTGCTATGGTGGCAAAATGCAAATTCATAAAATCATAAAAGTAATAATTTACATTGACCTTATTCTTATATAAAATTAAAGTCCATTATTACTCTATTGTGAATAGTAGTACCTTCTGCATTTTTAAAAATTAGGAAAAGTTGTTTCCCTTTTATTTTTCTTTCTTCTTTCTTTGTTACTTTATCTTTTTCTTCATTCTCTTTTCCTCTTTCTGTTTTCTTTCTTCCTTTTCCTATTTTTCTCCATTTCTGGTTTTTCTTCCTGTTTTCTTATCTTTTATGGTTTTTTCTTTTTATTGTTTATTTTCTTTCTTTTTCTGCCCTTCCTTTTTCCTTTACTTTTTTCAGTTAAATACAGGCAACTCTAAATATTTATATGAAGTGGAACCAAGTGTCCAAGAAGACCCTTAACACAAAGCCAAACAAAAATAATACTCTGGACAAGAAAGAGAAATTGTCCAACAGAATAAACCAAGATAACAGATGCCTAGAATTCCAGCAAATAATTCCAAGCCATACTAAGAAACAGTCAGACATGGCTCTTTCAAATGAACAAATGAAAAAGTTGGAGGAGACACAGAATGTGGAATAACTAATCAAAGGGGTCCAAACTAATTTCCTAAATTAATTGAATGAGATGAAGGAAGAGGTAAAGGATATTCAGAGCATATTAAGGGAGCCTAGTAGTTAGTGCAAGAAAGGCTTAGAGCAGGGGTTATTAACAGGGGGTCCATGAGCTTGAATTGAAATTTAAAAAATTATTCCTGTGCGGACATGTTGGTCAGGGTGTAATATATTTATTAAATATACACAGTATAGTGTAGACATAGTAAAGGATCCATGGTGTTCACCTAACTGGCAAAGGGGTCCATGGAGCAAAAAAGGTTAAGAATCTCTGGTTTAGAATGAATTGATGCCTAGAACTTAACCTGAGGTCATCTAAGAACTAATCCAGCTTTTCCCAGAGTAGAGAAAGCATAATGCTTGCTTTCTTGTTTAATTAATTAATGCATTTATTTATTATGGCAAAAATGTGTTTATTGGATTAAGAAAGGCAGAGGTTATTGTTGACAATTAGTGATGAGATTGGAAACCCCATTAAGAGGAGGAGGGAAAATTTGGTTAATAGCAGTGGAGGAACATACAGTTAAGTGAGGACATCTCTCATTTTTAATATGCATTATATTTGAGCTTGTTACTGTATTGATGAGAAAGATCCAGACCAATTAACATCAATATATATTACCTTGCAGCATAATAAATGAGACACAGTCATTGTGGCATGCTCTCTGTATTAGTCAACCAAGGGGTGCTGATGCAAAGTACCAGAAGTCTGTTGGCTTTTATAAAGGGTATTTCTTTGGGCTAAAAGCTTACAGTTACAAGGCCCTTAAGAGTCCAACTCAAGGTAAACAAGATCATTTCATTTCCTGGGCCCAGGGTGAATGTGGCAAGAAGAGTAAAATGAAGGGAGAGAGCAGATGAGATTGGATTCATGAGCAGGTAGTACTTCAGCAGGCAGAAGGAAGGATAGATGGAGAAGAGGAGAGTAAGAGAGCAAGGCAACCTTGCCCTGGTGAGTGGTTGCAGCGTAGCACAGTGGTAGGAGCCAATTTAACCTTTAAATGACTTTTCATAAGCGTTGACATTTGTACAGTGTCATGCATCTGTCATTGCAGTATCATACAGAACAATTCCAATGCACTAAAAATGCTCTGAAAAAATATAAAACTGTACAGCTCAAAGTATAAACCATAATGTAAGATGTTAATAATAGGGGAAATTGTGTAAGTGGGTTTGGGGGTTATATGGGAATCCCCTATACTTTTTTATTTTATTTTATTTTATTTTATTTGAAAGAAGCTTTAGATTACATAAATGTTATATTGAAAACATAGGGGGATTCCCACATACCCCACACTCTCCCCTCCCACAATTTTTCCATTAACATCTTTCATTAGTGTGGTACATTTGTACAATTGATGAACACATATTAAAGCATTGCTACTAACCATAGTCTCTAGTTTATATTATAGTTTACACTTTGCCCTGCACAGTTTTACAGGTTTTAACAAAATGTCTCATGGCCTGTATCTATCATTGCCATGTCATCCAGGACAATTCCAGTGTCCCCAAAATTCCCCCTGTTGATATATATGGTTGACAGGGAGTTATACAGGGCATATGCCCAGGGTATATAGTAATGTCTAGATATACTCATAGTGGAAACAATTAAAAACAATACCTGGGGGGGTACTGGGCCCCTGGCCGGGGGGTCACTGTCGTGGACCCTGGGGGAGCAGCGGCAGTCCCCCAGGTGCAACGGCAAGAACCAGGAAGGAAGGAGGGCCCAACAGTGGGCTCCTGATACTAATGGCTATGCTTTTGAGTCTATACACCTCCAATAAGAATAAGGCCTAGAGTAGCACTGTGCCTGGGAGTTTCCTCCTGACAGCCTTCATGTTACTCAAATGTGGCCACTCTCACAGCCAAACTCAGCATGTAAATGCAATGCAGTCCCCCCAGCGTGGGACATGACACCCGGGGATGAGCCTCCCTGGCACTGAGGGATCACTACCACATATCAGCTGAAGATGCAACTAGAAAAAGACCTTGAATTAAAGGTTCAACATGGATCAGCAGAATATCCCTGTCTACATATAATAACATGACTTCAAAATGCTGTTTGACCTAATGTAAGGGGGAAATGGAAAGGAGAAATAAGAATATAAGGCTATGAGTCTCTAAAAAAGAGTCTGGAGGTTGTCAGAAGGAATGCCCTTATGCACAAATGAGTAGCGTCTGAGAGACAGATAATGTAGATACAACCCCAAGTATTGGTTCTTTTGAGGAATAAAGAGACCCATGGGTTCTATGATCATGGCAGATGGGGTTCACTGCCATGGCAGAGGGCCCTTCTTTGGAGCTGGTGTTTCTGCATGATGGAATTGGACTCAGAGGGGATCTCTTTTCACAAGACTTGCATGCTACTTTAATGGAATTGTAGTTGGTGCTGGGGGTTTAGATATATTTAGGGGATTTGAATCTCTGGACTGATAATATGACACCCAGGTCCAGAGCCTCAACAGACTTCAGCTCCTACACTTTGATTTATTGGACTTACCCCACTCAGCTAACATCGAGTTGAAGAAGGTCAACCACCACACCATGGAGCCTAGAGTGTCTACAACTGAAAGCAGGAGGAGTGCATCCAGTATCCATGTGGAATCCAAGCCCCCACTTGACATAGATGTGCAATGGACACAACTAATCCAATGTCCACAGAGAAAATGTGGAATGGGTGTGGGAAGGGTAGCCATGGTGGCTGCTGGGTTTGGGGAATGGGAGGAAGAGATGAGATGTGGAGGCGTTTTCGGGACGAGGAGATGTCCTGGGTGGTGCTTCATGGACAATTACGGGACATTGTAAATCCCCTCAGGGCCCACTGGATGGAACGTGGGAGAGTGTGGGCTATGATGTGGACCATTGACTAGGGGTGCAGTGATACTCAGAGATGTACTTACCAGGTGTAATGGATGTGTCACGATGATGGGAGAGAGTGTTGCTGTGGGGGGAGTGGGGGGTGGGGGCGGTGGGGTTCAATGGGACCTCATATTTTTTTAATGTAATTTTTAAAAATAAATAAATAATTTAAAATTAAAAAAAAAATTCCCCCTGTTACACCTATTGTTCAATCTCCCTCCCCTCAGAACCTCTGGTGGCCACTGCTTTATATCAATGTTACAAGTTCTTCCATTGTTAGAATAATAATGTCTACTTTAGTCCATAGGTGCATTACCCCTGTTTGTTCTTTCCTCAGTCTTGATGATTTTGGAATGGTGATGCCCCTTCACTTTCTGATTGAGAGGACCGTGGATGGATAGATCTATACTTTTGATGTAACTTTGATGTAATCTAAAACTTCTCTAAAAACAAACTTTATTATTTCAAAAATAAAAAAATAAAAGCAATGCATTAAAACGGAAAAGAAAATAAAAGAAACTAAGATCTTGGTGCTAGGGGGCTCAGAGCTATTATGATGTCACTGCTTACAGTTCTCAGTAGACAGAACTAGGCAATATATGAATACTTGTCCTGTGGAAGTGTGTATCTATATGTACATATATAAGTATGTACTTAAAGACAATTATGTCTATATTTATTTCTCTATATATATATATTGAAAATCACAATCCAAGTCCAGCTATAATTTACAGGATCCAGTGCAGAATGAAACGTTGGGCCCCTGTTCTAAAATCAGGAGAAAATGTGCCATTATTTACACTAAAATAGGAAGCTTTTTCCTTTCTCCCATGATATCTCTAATTTCAAGGTATTTTTTGCTTCCTACTTAGTACCATTTTTAGTAAATTATTTGCATGAATTTTACTGTTCATTAAATTGTGCAATGTCACTTTTAAATACAAGTATAAAAGCCTTTAACTTGTATGTGGGATCAATAAATTACACAATTCCTCATTTCATTGTGCATATATTTTGTAATTATTAGAATAGTTGAAACTCTGCAAAAAGTTAATGCAAATGCCTTTATTTTGCTTTTTGATATGTGCACATTTGAGCAACACACCCTATCTTTTGCTTAGTGATAGATAAGGAAAGATTGAAGGAAATAAACTATTAGTTGCCCTATTTTTCCCTTTCCTTCTGTCATCATTTTCACTGTAAGTAGTTGACTAATAGAGGACAACATGAGTAAGAAAGGATATGATAGTGGTTTTTGGTTGTTTTGTGTTTTCAGAAGGTCATTCTCTTCTACCTTGGAAGTAAACTTTAGTTTGAAAGTGTGACCTCTTGGAGCTGTTAACATCTCCTTTAGACATAGAGGTAACACACTTACCTTTGTAATCACATTGAGACCTTCTGAACTCTCATGCATCATAGGTTCATTGTAATTTTGTGCTGATGGGAAGTTATGGAGGCTACATGCTAATGGGGTGGCAAGCATATTGTATATGCCTCCTCTGCTTCACTGCCCTGTTAAGAATTTCAGGATCATGAAAGCAGAGTATTAAACAAAGCACAGAGCCCTTCTAAGCATGGGACCAGGAAGCTGGCCTTGGCTTTTACTCCTGAAAACCCAAATAAAATCCAATTAAAAGCTGCCGCCAAAGATGCCATGGATTTGGTGAGAAAACCCTGGTATCATAGATGTGCAAGTAGTGATGAATGGAAAAACTTGCTATTTGCCTTGTAAATGTGATATGTTTAGGTAGGGTATTTACCCATACACAGTTAAGGAAAGGCTCCATATAGGAAGCTTCTAAATTTGTCTGAGTCAAGCCAATTTTAATTCTAAATGAACCATTCTCCTCTTTCTTACACAAGAGCTTATGTTTCATGTCCTATTTCCAAATCCTTTCCTCTGACCTCTTTCGGTTATCATCATGCCATACCCAGTGTTCAGACATTTGAATGAAGACCTCAGTGGGTGTTGAGAAGCACTGTGTGTGCATGTCAGTCATGATGCTGCATGTTAATTTTAGTTCTTCCATTTCCTTACAAGGAGTTTCTTGCCACAAGGAGGTAATCAAGTTTGTGCAGGTTATGATTCTCAATTCCTGCCTCATAAATAGTTGAGTTGTTTTCTCACCTCTTTCTCATCCCGGGAAAACCCTCTTATTGTTTTACATTGGATGGAGGTACCTCTTCCCAAGGGTCCAGGAAGAATTGGTCTCTCCCTCTGTGCTCTTCTCTGCTACACTCTGTGTGTGGAACTTACTGGCTTATAATGTAATATTGGATTTCTAAGCCTGTTTTCTCCATGAGGATTTTAAATTTCCCCAGGACAGGAAAGAGTCTTTTTCCTTTCTGTGCCCCTGATCTTTTCACAGTGTCAAGCACAGGGTCAACTTAAAAAGGGAACACTTAATATCTCTTTATTCTCTGGGTACTTTCTTCTCACTTTTTTTTAAGTTTTATTTTTTATTTATTTCTTGCCCCCCACACACATCCCATTCCCCCCATTGTCTGCTCTCTGTGTGTTCTGTGTTTGCTTGTATTCTCACTGGGTGGCTTCAGGAACTGATCCCAGTACCTTCCGGAGTGGGAGAGAGGCGATTACTCTCTTGCACCACCGCATCTCTTGTTCTGCTACGTCTTCATATTTTCTCTTCTCTGTGTCTTTTGTGTCATCTTGCTGCACCAGCTCTCTGCATAGGCCAGCACTCCTGCACGGGGCAGCCTTTCCACTCTGGGTGACATTCCCATGCAGGGCAGCACTCCTGTGCAGGACCGCACTTCTGCACAGGGCCAGCACTCTGCATGGGCTTCTTCTTACATTTTAGCCCCAGAATTTCTCTCAGTTCAGATGGCATGTTTGTTTAGATGTTGAAAATGAAATAGAAAGCATGATCCCGTATAGTTATGATATGGTTTATTACCAGCAACTGGGAGTTGTGTGAACAGTTGTCATCAGAGAGGATAACCTAAGATTGTCTATTTAAGAACTGAAATGTCATTTCAAAGACTCTTTGTTAACCATTCAGCAGAGTCACCTCAATTAATGTAAGCTGCTTTGGAGTTAAAAGGTTAAAGATAGTTCTGATGCTTAACCAAAGTTTTAAAAATTTTTCATCATTATTATTTTACTTTAATGGCATGCATAGAATTTGGTAAAATACATGTAAAGAACCTGCCTAGTGAGAATTAGCATGGAGATCTTTACCCTTAATGGCCTCCACCTGGACTATAGGTGCCCATTTGCCTTTCATGGAAATGGACCTAGCATTGCTCCTTGGAGAAATTAAGGCACTGCTTCCAGCTGCTTTCCTGCCCATCTCCACATGGAGGCAATGAGCTTCTGTCCATGCAAATTGTAGTTCATCTTATAAACCATACTTGAATTCAACTCATGACCAAGGGGTATGAACTGCCCATATATTGTAACATGATACTTGCACTTTGCATAGACATCAAAGCAAAACCTCAAATGCTCTTCTGACCAATACTTACAAAATCAAGAAATGATGTTTATAGAAGTTGGTCTGAAGCAAGACAGCTTTGCACATTCATGTTAATTCTTCAATAAATAATAGAATTTCCCTTTCACCATCATCATCTGCTTCTTCCTACTTTTGTTAAATTGTTTATATATTATGATAAATATGTTGTAGTCTGTTCTCTAGCAGACCATTGGATTGCTGCCCACATGCACCACATAATTGTGGTCTTCTTTAGACTGAATTTATGGAATGGATAAGCAGTATAATTGGAGATTGAGAGCTTGGGATTTGGAGACAGACATTCTTGATTTGAATCCCACTCTTGTCTGGACTCTTCCTCTTGCCCTCTGTGTGACCACCAGCACTTTCCAGGAAAGCTCTAAAGGTCAGCTTTCCCTCCCATCTGTAAAATAGGGTAAGATCACTCTGAAAGGATTGCAGAGACCATTGAAGGAAAAATTCATGTACAGCAGTTAGCACAGCACAGGACCTAGTAAGTACTCAGTATATCTAATAATTAAGAGCACCTTGGTGCACTGTCATTGATCGGCCAGGGTAAACACTATATGTCAGAGCTACCCTAGTCATGGTAGGATTGTTGCTCAGCATGCTCATTCTTTTATTCAACAAATATCTTGGATGGCCTGTTTTTGTCCGGCCATAATTCCCCTTGCTGGCAAAAGAACAATGGAAAAACAGGAAATAATCTCAGTCTGAAGGAGTTTATATTCTAGGTGAGGGTGGGATATAGACAAGATAGAAGTATAATTTCATACATGGGAAGGTGAGTGCTATGGAAATTAAGTGAGAGCAAGGTAGTGGGTGGGTCAGTGTTGGGGGAGGAGAGTACATTTCTAAAGGCTGTCATGGAAAGTATTACCAAGAGGGATCATTTAAGCAGTACTTGGGGGAAGAATAAGTGAGGCTTGCGGATATCTGAGGAAGAGCATCCCAGTGTAAACTTTAATGTTGGAGTGTGTTCCTGGTGTATTCAAGGAATAGCCAGGGGAAGCGGACTTGGCCCAGTGGATAGGGCACCTACCTACTACATGGGAGATCCACGGTTCAAACCCCGGGCCTCCTTGACCCGTGTGGAGCTGGCCCATGTGCAGTGCTGATGTGCGCAAGGAGTGCCCTGCCACGCAGGGGTGTCCTGTGTAAGGGAGCTCCATGCACAAGGAGTGCACCCCATAAGGAGAGCCGTCCAGTGCAAAAGAAAGTGCAGCCTGCCCAGGAATGGTGCTGCACACACGGAGAGCTGACACAACAAGATGACACAACGAAAAGAAGCACAGATTCCCGTGCCACTGACAACAACAGAACACACAGCAAATGGACACAAAGAACACACAACTGGGGGAGGGGATAAGGGGGGAGAAGGGGAGAGAAATTTTTAAAAAAGGAATAGCCAGGGGATTGGCAGGGCTGGAGAGCAATTGGGTGGTTAGCAGTGATGAGGTTGAGATTGGGGGTGGGAGAAAGTGATACTGGGGTGAAATGGGGAGGACCACCACCTTACTCTGATCATTCCACCTCACTGTGGTTGGGTGATGAGTGAGTTTCAACTCTCTGGCACACCCTGCTGACAACACTCCTAAAAAAGCACAGCACCAATTTGCACCACCTCACCCTGGCTTTTCCGGCAACTGGAATGGACTTTCAGCTGCCCGGTCAGCCCCACTAACACTAGGGAAGATTTTTCTTTGAAGTGTGTGTGGGTGGGTATTATAAAAACAGTTTTACTGTATGTACCTTTTCCAGTCCTTTGGCTAGTAGGGAAGCCTTTTTCTGCAGTGGTTGGTTGTGGGTTGTGGGCTTCCCTAGCACCCTATTTGGGATACATGGGAGGCACAAGGAACTCACCACCACATTTTTCCTCAAGTCCTGAGGTCCTTAGCCAATTCACTTTTTTCTTTCTACCCTTCAGAGTCTTCCTATGTTTGGTGTATTATGCCCACTTTTTCTTGTAGGATGGAGGACTGACAAGGAATGTGGCTTCGCCATCTTGACTGAGCCGGAAGTCTGATAGTTGGATTTATCAGATAAATTGTGTCACCTTTGAGCCTGAAAGAGTGGGCTGTCTAGATGCCTGTGCAACAGGCACAAAACAGAAGACATGTTCACTACATTTATAATCTTTGTTTGAGGCTAATCTCAAATAGGAATAACTTTGTCACTTTCACCCACATTTCAATGACATTTCCAAGGGCCCAACACTACCAGATGGTAATGAGTTCTTGATTTCTTGCCTTGGCTACTACCTGTGGCATTTTCACTCAACACTAGTCCTTCTCCTCTCTAGTTAAAAAGGTCAGGAGTGATAACACTGAATGTAGGGAGGGAGGCAGCCCCCAGCCTAAGAATTTTTCATCACCTTTTTTTACTTTGTCACAAAAATGTACTGAGATAACAGTCATAAAACACTTTGTACAATTTTAAGGATCAAATATTAGCTATCATCAACACTTTCTCAAGAGCAGGAAACCATGAAATATACACATACATATATAGTCATATATTCACACGCATATGTAAACTATCATATATATTTTTTCCACTAGTGATTTTTTAAAATTTATTTATTGCCCTATTGTTATCTTTTTTTAAGGATACATAGATCACACAAAATGTTACATTGAAAAAATATAAGAGGTTCCCATATACCCCCATTCCCCTTCCCCCTCTTCCCAATCAACAACCTCTTTCATCATTGTGGCACATTCATTGCATTTGGGGAATATATTTTGGAACACTGCTGTACCCATGGATAATAGTTTACATTGTAGTTTACACTCTCCCCCAGTATATTTAGTGGGTTATGGCAGGATATATAATGTCCAACATCTGTCCCTGCAATATCATTTAGGGCAACACCAAATCCTGAAAATGCCCCCACATAACATTTCTTCTTCCCTCTCCCTGCCCTCAGCAACTACCGTGGCCACTGTCTCCACATCAGTGCTACAGTTTCTTCCATTGCTAGAGTCACAATTGTTCTATAGTAGAATATCAGTAAGTTCATTCTAATCCATATTTTATTCCTCCATCCTGTGGACACAGGAATGATGATGTCCACTCCACCTCTAAATTGAGAGGGTGTTTAGATCCCACCTAGCTGATGGATGGGATTCTCCAGATTATAGTTGCAGACACTCTTGGTTATCTTTCATCACTTTTGAGCGATGTTTAGTTGACCTCCCAGGAATGTTACTAGATCCAGACAGGAGTTTGTGCGTCTATGTTTCCAAGATTCTCTGCTCTTGGTGATCACTTTTTGAGGTAGAGATGATCCCAGCTTCAGTTCTTTTGTGTTTCCAGGGCTCAGAAATACCTCCTAAGGATTTCTTTTGCTTACTGCAGAGCCTTGCTCCTTTTGTCAAGTAGCCTCCATGTCCGATGTTCTAGGGGCTGCTCCAGGATGAACCCTGCCTTAATTCTACACAGAGTTACCTACCAGAACCTTAAAGCTGCTGGATCCAGATGGCAGGTCAAAAAGGTTATTTGTATTATTTCTCAAGAGTCCAATTTACAGCTAATTTTTTATCTCAAAGAAGCAGTAAAATGTAGTGATTAGATCTATGGACTCTGATGCCAGAAAGGTTGGATTTTAATCCCAGCTCTGCCATTTACCTCTGTCTGTCTTAGATTCTTCATCTAAAAAACTATCCGATGGAGCTGAAAAGACTTACCTGTTTATATAACTCTTAGAATAGGGCCTAGTATGAAGTAAGTGATTTAAAACTTCTTTAAAAATAAAAAATCACTGAAAAAATTTCTAAGTTAGCTTTTATTATTCATTCATCATTTGAATGAAAAGTGGTATTATGTGAGTTATTTCACTTTCATCAAATTCAGAAATTTTTTCAGTGATTTTTTATTTTTAAAGAAGTTTTAAATTACATATAAGTTACAAAGAAAATATAGGGGATGCTTATATACTCCACCTGCTCTCCCTCTCACATTTCCCCCTATTAATAACTTTCTTTTAGTGTGGTACATTTGTTATAATTGATGAACAAATACTGAAACATTGCTACCATCTATGGTCTTTAGTTTGTATTATGGTTGACATTTTGCACCACACAATTTTATAGGTTTGACAAAATTGTAATGGTGTGTATCCATCACTGCAAATGGGGAACAATTCCAATATCTCCATGTTACATCTGTTCTTCCCTCTTGCTCCCATCAGGACCTCTAGTGACCACTGTTTTATACTAATATTACAAATTTTTCCATTACTTGAATAATAAGTTTACTTTCATTCATAGTTGCATTCCCCTCTTATGTTTGTTAATTCCTCAGTCTTGAAGATTTGGGGATTGTGATGCCCACTCTGCTTTTGATTAAGAAGAGGCTTAGTCAGCGTGGGACATGACACCCGGGGATGAGCCTCCCTGGCAACGAGGGACCACTATCAACTACCAACTGATGATGCAACTGGAAAATGACCTTATACGGAAGGTTCAATGCGGATCAGCAGAATATCCAGGTCTACATAAAATACCATGACTTTAAAATGCTGTTTGACCTAAAGTAAGGGGGAAATGGAAAGGAGAAATGAGTTTATATGGCTACGAGTTTCTAAAAAAGAGTCTGGAGGCTGGCAGAAGGTTTGCCCTCATGCACAACTGAGCAGAGTCAGAGAGACAGATAAAGCAGATACAACCCCCAGATATTGGTTCCTTTGAGGGCTAAAGAGACCCATGGGAGTTATGGTCATGGCCGATGGGGTTAACTACCAGGGCAGATGGCCCCTCTTTGGAAATGGTGTTTATATGTGATGAATCTGGACTCAGATGGGATCTCCCTTCATAAGACTTTCATGCTAATGTGCTGGAGGTGCAGTTAATGTTGGGGTTTAAGATATATTTAGGGGATTTGAATCTCTGGACTGACAATGTGATAGCCAGATCCTGAGCCTCAACAGACTCCAGCACCTACAATCTGATTTATTGGACTTACCACACTCAGCTAAGATGGAGGTGAAGAAGGACAACCACCACACCATGGAGCCTAGAGTGATTACAACTGAAAATGGGAGGATTGCATCCAGCATCCAGGTGGAATCTGAGCCTCCTCTTGACATAAAGGTGCAATGGACACAACCAATCCAGTGTCCACATAGAAGAGGTGGCATTGGATTGGGAAAAGTGGACATAATGGACAAAGGGTATGGGGAAAGGCAGGAAGAGATGAGAGGTGGAGGCGTCTTCGGGACATGGAGCTGCCCTGGATGGTGCTTCAGAGGTAATCACCGGACATTGTAAATCCTCACAGGGCCTACATGTATGAATAGAGGAGCGTATGGGCCATGATGTGAACCAATGTATATGAGGTGCAGAGGTGCCCAAAGATGTACTTACCAAATCCAATGGATGTGTCATGATGATGGGAACGAGTGTTGTTGGGGGGGGGAGAGGGGGGGTGGGGGGGTGGGGTTGAATGGGACCTCACATATATATTTTTAATGTAATATTATTACAAAGTCAATAAAAAATAAAAAAATTAAAAAAAAAAAAAAAGAAGAGGCTTAGATCCCTTGGGGAAGATGGATGGAACAGTCTTGCTTGCAAGACTTGTTTGTAGAAACTCCTTCAGAGGGACTTTTTTTTAGTTTTATTGATTCATATTAATAAAGCATACAATTCATTCTAGTTACACAATCTTATTTAGTATAATCACATAGTTGTGTATTCATCACCTCCATCATTAGAGCATTTTCATTATTTCAAAAATGATAATAAAAACAAACATGATAATTCTTTGCCCCTCAATCTCTCTATACTTCCCCTGCTGTACATAGCTGCTATTTCTGGCTCTTCTTGCACAATTATTTATTTATTAAGCAGTTTTATTGAGATACATTCATATATCATATGATCTATCCAAAGTGTATAATAAATGTCTTTTAGTGTAATAACAATGTTGTCCATACATCACCACAAAAGAATTTATAACAATTTCATTACTCCAAAAAGAAAAAACTCCACAGCCCAGCAGTCTTTCCCTAGTCCTACATAGCCACTAATCAAACTTCAGTTTTATAAATTGATTTATATTTACATTTTATATAAATGGAATTATACAATAGTTAGTACTTTCTTCCTGGTTACTTTCATATAGTGTAAAATTGTTTAGTTTGATATTAAGATCTTATAGTGTTAGCATACTTGTTCAATTTCAAAGAAAACCAGTCTTATATGTGCAGTTTTACTCATATTAATATTTCACATGAGGTTTCACTATGCTATACACTTCCATGTTACCTATTTTATACTTCTTTTTAGAAATATACATGACCTTAGACTTTCACTTTAAACCCCTTTCACACCCACACAATAGTACTTCTAGTTACAGACATTATGTTTGGCTTTCACCTTTTCTATTCATTTCCCAAGATGACCAAACATCCTTTTTACCAATTCTGCACAAGTTAACCAAATAACTTGTTACCTTTCTTTAACCTCATTCTTTTTTCTAGTGACCCATATTCAAGTTATTAATTTCATAGGATTACACAACATATTTAGTTCTTAGTAGTGCAATCATACAGTTTTGTCCTTTGTGTCTGGTTTGTTTCACTCAATATAATGTTCTTTAGGTATATCCATGTTGTCATATGCTTTATGTCTTCATTTCTTCTTACAACAGCATAATATTCCATTATATGCATACACCACAATTTGTTTATCCATTCTTCAGTTGGATACCTGCATTGTTTCCATCTTTTGGCAATCATACATAATGCTGCTATAAACATCAGTGTGCAGATGTCTGTTCATGTCACTTCTCTCAGTTCTGGGTATATACTCAGTAGTAGTTTTGCCAATTCACATGGCCAGTCTACATTCAACTTCCATAGGAGCTGACAAACAGTCTTCTACAGTGGTTGTTCCATTCTATATTCCCACAAAAGTGAATAAGTTTACCTATCTCACCACTTCATCTCCAGCACTTGTGATTTTTTGTCTTTTTAAATAGTGGCCTGCCTAATAGGTGTGAAATAATATCTCATTGTAGTTTTTTTTTTTTTTGAGGTACCAGGGACTGAGCCTTAGACCTCATACGTGGGAAGCTGCTGCTCAACCCCTGAGTTTCATTTGCTCCCATGGGTTGTTCTTTCCATTTGTTTAGCTTCTTTATGAATTTTTATTTTATTTTTTTAAAGATACTTAGATTACACAAATGTCACATAAAAATTATAAGGGATTCCTATATGCCCCACTCCGCATACCCCCCACATTTCTCACATTAACAATATCCTTCATTAGTGAGGTACATTCATTGCAATTGATGAACACGTTTTGGAGCATTGCCACTAAATGAGGATTAAAGTTTACATTGTAGTTTACACTCTCTCCCACTCAATTCTGTAGGTTTTGGCAAGATATATAAGGGCCAGCATCTGTCATTGCAATGTCATTCAGGACAATTCCCAAACCCTCCTATATTACAACTATTTTTCCCTCTCCCATCCCTCAGGACCTCCAGTGGCCACTGCCACCACAACAATGATATAATTTCTCCATTGCTACAATCACAATAAGTCTATAGTAGAATACCAGTAAATTTACTTTAGTCTGTTGTTCTTTCCACAATCCAGAGGATTCTGGGATGTTGATGTCCACTCCACCTATAATTGAGGGAGGACTGTGATCCATTAGGGCTGATGGATGGAACTCTCTTGCTTGCAGTTGTAGACTCTCTCAGTTCCTTGGTATATGGCATTTGCCCATCATCCCCTGGGTGAAATCAATGAACTGAAGAGTAAGTGTTGCAACTCTGTTGAGATATAGGGACCAGCTGGCACTTGGAGAGCCCAAAGATTTGTCTCTTGGATGTACACATACCAACTCTAGTACTAATTATATGTTCAAATACAAGAACAGAAGAGCCATGTGTAGGGAAACTACATCTGAGTCCAACTCTGTCATACTCAGGAGCATAAATTCCAAAGTAGGACCCACTGGCAAGGCAACAAACTCCTGAGCTATCTGCCCTGATTATAGTGTCTGGATGTCTCTGGAGCTCTCAGAAGTCCCACTTTTTGGAGCAGTATCTACTTTCGGCAATCAATGAGAACCTGATGAGACATGCATAAGAGCAACCTCTGGAATGACCTCCCAACTCACTTTGGTCTTTACATTTTCTCCCTTCTGGTCAAGGTCTTTTTCCAGTTGCATTGCTGGTTGGGGTTTGGCAGTTATCTGAGGGAGGCTCATCCCTGGGAGTCATGCCCCACACTGGGGGGAAGGTAATGTATTTATATGCTGATTTTGGCTTAGAGAGAGGCCACATTTGAACGAGGAGGTTCCCAGGAGCAAACTCTTAAGCACCCTATAATGCTAGGCTAAGGTTCAATTTCAAGAGTAAAGGTTCATATGCACAGTCACCAATATCAAGTGCCCATCAATGGACCATCCTCCTTCACTGGTCATTGCCCCTGTACTCAGGAGATTTCTTGCTGATCCATTAGAGATTGTGGCAGAGCTCCCCAGGATGGGAATTCGATATTCTTTCAGTTATTGTGTGAATCTCTACCCTCCACAATGATTCCCCATGAATATTTGAACACATTTATATCCCTTCCATGTATGCCCAGGTGGACTTCCTCACATGCATCCCCCATCACTGACACTCCATACCGATGATTCTCCCCTGCTACAGTGGTAACCCTGCTGTGATCCAAAACTTCTTCAAAAATGAAGCCAATAAACAGCCAAACACAACTTATAATAAAATGAAGTAATAATGATAGCTTTAAAAATAAGAAATTAAATACAAATTTTTTAAAAGTAAAATTAAAAAAAATAAAAATTTGGAATAAAAAATAATGAAAAATATTTTTAAAACTTTTTTGATGTTTTGCCTTTCATCACTGTAAGACCTTTTGTCCTATATGTACATTGACATTTCTTCTGTTTATTGCCCCAGTATCTTAATTTTTTTATTTTGTCCTCAAAGAAGTTTTAGGTTACAGAAAAGTCATGTGCAAAATACCTGACATCCTCACCCTTATCCCCCTTCCACTATTAATAACATTTTTTATGTGGATGATACGTTTGTTGCAACTGATGTACAAATATTGAAATATAGCTACCAAACATGGTCAATGCTTTACATTATGGTTTATATTTCTGACCATACCCTTTTATAAACTTTGATGCAGTTCAGCATGGCCTGTATCCATCATAGCAAGATCACATCAAACACTTCTATCACCCCAAAAATGCCCCCTGTTCCACCTATTCTATTCTTCCGCTGCCCCTCCCCAGGACCCATGGTAACCACCTGGCTTCACTCCTTGAAGGACAAGATTCATAGTTACTAGCTGTAAGAAGGAATGCAGTATTAACACATGGGATAACATGGATGAATCTTCAGGACCTTATTTTGAGCAAAGCCAGCCAGATCCTGAAGGACAAATCTTACATGACCCCATGGATATGAATTAGGCAAATTGATCAGACTCAAAAAGCAGAATCTGGAAGACAGGCTTACAGGAAATGGAGAGGGAGAAGTTGTGAGCCAACACCCATATGGGTAAAAGATGATAAAGTGTAAGTATGTAGTTGTGTAGTGGAGGGGCATGACAGTGGTATAATGATGCTGTTGGGTTGGTTGGTGCTGGTTTGTTAGGGGGTGGATTGGAGAGGGTATGTTGGACTGCCCATGGAAGTGAGGGGAGGGTTGGGGGAGGGAGCAGGTGAAAACTGGGAATTGGCAGATACATAGTTGAAACTACAAAGCTTGGAATGCTTTTTTGGCAATATGGCAAGTGCTGGATGTGGGCGACATTTGGGAAAGGGCCCACCTGGGGCAGGCTTCTATGGAGTGTGTGAGTGTTCATCTTGCCATAGTTTGTTTTATCAGTGAGTGTAGACACATATAATGAGTGGCAAGGTGGCAAGGTGGTGGGCTTGCATAGCATTCTGGGGAGGCCTGCTATGTTCTCAAGTAGAGGGGTGTGAGTCTTTCAAGCCTGTGCGGTGCCTAATAGGGGAGGACAGACCAGTATGTGAAGCCCTCAGTGTTGTTGCAACTAGCTTGTTTGTTTTTGTTTATTGTAGGAGGTGCCAGAGACTGAACCCTGGACCTCCCATGGGGGAAGGAGTCATTCAACAGTTTGAGTCACATCTCCTCCCTCATTACAGTTCTTCCCCCTGAGATGGTTCCCTCATCTCTTTGCTTGTTGTATCTGCTCATTGTTTCTGCTTTTTGTGCCCACTCATTGTCTGCTTATCTTCTTTAGGAAGCACCAGAAACCAAACCCAGGGCCTCCTATGTAGGAGGCCAGTGCCCAACCATTTGAGTCACATCTACTCCCTGTTCATTGTGTCAGCTTGTTGCATCAGCATGTCTTTAGGAGCCACTAGGAATCAAACCTGGGACCTCCCTTATGGGAGGTGAACACTCAACTGCTTGAGCCACATCTACTCCCTGTCATTGTCATTTTGATTTGCATTTCCCTAATCACTAGTAACACTGAACATTCTTTCATGTGTTTGTTCACTATTTGTATTCCTTCTTTGGACAAATATCAATTCAAAACTTTTGCCTACCTTTTAAAGATTTTTTAAACTTTATTTTGTACATTTAATAATTGAAAATACAGTTGAATAAAAACATACATTTCTCGATTAAATATACTGGATACATATAAATTATATGTTTTTAATCATACAATATGTTATACAATATATTTTGTTAATTTTTTGTTCATAGTAATGCAATCATACAGTATTTTTCCTTTAGTGTCTGGTTTGCTTTACTCAACCTAATGTCCTCCAGATTCATCTATGTTTTCATATGCTTTATGACTTCATTTATTCTTACAGCTGCATAATATTCCATCATGTGAATACACAACAGTTTGTTTATCCATTCACTGGTTGATGGACCCCTGGGTTGTTTCCAACTTTTAGCAATCATGAATAATGCCTCTATGAGCATAGTTGTGCAGATGTCTATTCATGTCATTGCTCTCAATTCTTCTGGGTATATAGCTGGTTGTGGTATTTTAAGGTCATATTGTAAATCTATATTTAACTTCTTTAGGAACTGCCAAACAGTCCTCCACAGTGGCCGTATCATTCTGCATTCTAGCTTTTAACTCTGTGAGTTTGCTCCTTATATTTAGTTCATATCAGTGAGATCATACAGTATTTGTTCTTCTGAGTACTATGTATACCTAGAAGTGGGATTGTCAGTTCCCATGGCAGATCTATATTTAACTTCCAAGGAATTGACACTCTTACAAGCAACTCTATCAGCCTACATTCCCACCAACACTTACTAAGCATTCTTATTTCTCCACATCCTCTCTAACACTTGTAATTTTTATGTTTTTTACTAGTGGTTATTCTAGTAGGTATGAAATGATATCTCATTGTAATTTTTTTGAAAAACAGAGTATCCCTTTTATTATGTATCTTGATACAGCTTTTCCAACCTAGATTCAGTAACTACCTGTCTAGTCAGAATAGCCTTTTTGCTAGGTAAAAAAAATCCTGAAATTTGTGATAATTAATATATTTGAATTAGAGTGCTTGTGTATATATGAATCAGAGTAAGTATACAGGAAATCAGGCAGCAAGCTTAAAGGAAATGTAAAGTATTTTACCCTTGATTTATCTTTTTTCCTCTAAAATTGATTAAGGGGTGGGTAAAATATTCTTGTATGTGATGAAGATATTTGCACATTCTAGTCTAGAGCATTTAACATTCTCTTTTAAATCACAGAGAATGCAAATGATTCCTCTGAATGATACTGAAACTATCATTCCTTGGTTTAATACAAGACCAAGAAAATGGAGAGAGTCTAAAGAGTTAATACCTGGAACAATATTCATTTTGTAAGTCCTTAATATCCATCAAGAGTCAACAATATTATATACCCAGCTGCCTCCCATGAAGAAAACATGACCTGATGACATGTGGGGCATCTTCAAGCATGGGGGCTACTGTACTGGGTGAGTAAGGTAGTGTTGGTACAGACTTAGTTGAATAAAGTCTCAGGAAGAGGTAGCTGATATTACTGAGCACCCACTGTTGTGCCAGATTTCATTATTTCATTGAGAACTTAATTGTCTTTGAGGGCTATGATATTTCTAAGATCAAAAGGCATCAGGGAGCCCTTGATACTAATGACTATGCTAGTAAGCCTGTGCATCTGAAATAAGAACAATGCCTAGAGCTGCAGGGTGCCTAAGAGTTACCTCCTGAGAGCCTCCATGTTGCTCAAATGTGGCCAGTCTTGAAGCCAAACTCAGCATGTAAATGTGTTGCCTTCCCCCCAGCATGGGACATGACTCCCAGGGATGAGCCTCCCTGGCATCGAGGGATCACTACCAAGTACCAGCTGATGATATAACTAGAAAATGACCTTCAATAAAAGGGTCAACTCACACCAGCAGAATATCTCAGTCTACATATAATACCAGGAGTTAAAAATGCTTTTTGACCTGAATCAAAGGTGGAAATGGAAAGGACAAATGAGTTTATATGGCTATGAGTCTCCAAAAAGAGCTGGGAGGTTATCAGAGGAGTCACTCTTATGCAGACTTCAGCAGAGTCCCAGAAACAGATAAAGTAGATACAAGCCTAGGTATTGGTTCTTCTGAGGGCTACAGAGACCCACAGATTCTATGGTCATGGCAGATGGAGTTCAGTTGGTCCTAGTTTGGAGTTTGTGTTTCTGTGTGATGGAGCTGGACTCAGATGTGATCTTTGTCCACAAGCCTCTCCTTTTACTTTTACCAGAACTGTAGTTGGTGCTGGGGTTTGATATATACCCAGGGGACCTGAATCTCTGAACTGACCATGTGATAGCCAGGCCCTGAGCCTCAACAGACTTGCAACTCCTACACTGATTTATTGGACTTACCCCTCTCAGTTAACATGGAGTTGAAGAAGGTCAACCACCACACCATGGAGCCAAGAGTGCCTACAGCTAAAAGCAGGAGAATTGCATCCAGCATCCATGTGGATTCTAAGCCCCCTCTGGATAGAGATGTGGAGTGGACACAACCATTCTAAGGTCCACAGGATGGAGGAATAGTGTATGGATTAGAATGGACTTACTGATATTCTATTCCTGAGCTATAGTGATTAGTAATCAAAGAAAATGTGGCATTGGTGTGGAGAAAGTGGCCATGGTAGCTGCTGGGAGTAGGGAGTGGGAGGAAGAGATGTGATATGGGGGCATTTTGGGGACTTGCAGTTGTCTTGGGTGGTGCTCCAGGGACAGTTACTGGACATTGTATGTCCTTCCATGGCCCACTGGGAGGACTGTGGGAGAGTGTGGGTTATGGTGTGGACCATTGACCATGAGGTGCAGTGGTGCTCAGAGATGTATTCACCAAGTGCAATGAATGTCTCATGATGATGGAGGAGGTTGTTGTTATGGGGAGAGGAGTGGGGTGAGGAGGTGAGAGGTATATGGGGACCTCATATTTTTTTTAATGTAACATTTAAAAAATAAAAAGACAAAAAAACAACAAAAATAAATAAATAAATCACACACACACACACACACACACACACACGACTTCCAACTAGCAGACATTTAATGGCTAAACTTTCATTTCTCAAAGGCTTAAGATTTCCTACCAGCAAGGCTATATGGGTCAGTACTTGATCAAAAATGACCTCATTTTCCCCAATTTGCATAGTTTGAGGCATAGGCAATGACAATTTCTTACTTCCCCATTTTGGGCTGTGGGGCAGCTGGAAGTTTATCACGTAACTCCAATATCTTCCTTGGTCCTGCTCTTAACCTCTTCGCTGGACCTGGGGCCACAACTCAGTGCCGAATATAAACTTAGTCCATCATGGAGAGGACTCATTTCTCAGGCAGAAAACAATAGCTGCCTTGTTCTAAGAGTCCCAATGCAGTTTCTGTAGCAGTGAAAGCATATTTTTTCCCCTTCCAGGAGGAGGAGGGTGCTGATGTCACAGTCATTGATGTGAGCATTAGGCTACAAGCTGTTGGTTAATAGTAGGCAACAGGAACTGCTACACTAGGCACCCCAAGGTCTGGTACTCATGATGTTCCCTTTACGAGTGGAGCCACTCGGCTTTCTCTCAGGTCCCAATTTCATGGCTCTGGACCCTCCTGAGTCATCTGCCTCACAGTCCTGAGAGGGATGTTAGAGAAGTGGGCAGGGACATGACAGACAGTTGCCTGTCACTGCTGGTGTCCCAGATGTTCTTCCACAGATCTCTCTTCCATGGAGAGTGATTCACAATAGTCCATTGTTCCTGTCTTGTTTTTAGTATGGGATGGCAGTCTTCAGAGTAACCAGACACTATTGGGTTAAGCCTTTCACTTTCAGGAGGGCTCCCTATGCTGCACACAATTAATTTTTTATATTGTACTTACAACCCCTTCCCACAATTGTGACTAAGACCCAAGGGGTACTCAATTAGAATCTTGCCTTTGCCACAAGCTCTACCCAAAGCCAATATTGGTACTGGCCACATCCAATTCCCAGGCTAGGTCAACATCCACCTTCTCCCTCTTTTTTTTTTTAAGCAGCCTGCTGGAGGTCCTCCTACTCCCATGAAGGACCTTTCCCAATTAACACATCTGAGTGAGGGATAAAAGATTTTTAGTATTCCAACAATATTACAAATTCTTTTAACATGAGAAAACATTGTACTTTATCAGTTACAACAGAGAATATACTTTTGTCTTATCCAACCAAACAACATTTAAGAATTTGACAGAGTAAAAGGGACCTTAGAGCTTGTCTCAATTGTTTGACTCTTCCAGGCTTTTAAAATACCATTGTCTCTGATGTTTCTCAGTAGGATCACTGCCACAGGTTTCTTTTATGCAGCAGGATTCATTGCCATCAGGCCAGGGCAGAAAGCCTTAAAGAACTGCAAAAGTCCTTTTCACACAGTTTTTGCATGTTTTGTATTCATTCAGGTTTGTTTTACTTTTACAAAACACATTATCTCATTAAATGCTACCACAATATTTTTACAACTTTACAGCTATATGCATACTAGTTCTGTTCTGCATATTTCCATTTTCTGATTTTATAAAACTAACCATTTTATTTTAGGACAAAATACACCTTATTAAATTTCAGTTAGCATTCCCACAAACTTTTAACCTTTTTCAATATTTGCTTAACTTTTACATCTTTCATTTTATCCTATGAAGAAAAATATTCATCTCAATTTAAGCAAGAACTATTTTTTTTATGAAGAGACTTATAGTAATTCTATTAATCAACTATATACATTTATATTACACAACTATAGAGATCTCATTAACATTTCAAATTTAGGTAATAATATAAGTGCTTATTTAAATTTTGCCCATTTGAATAGAGTTCTTTCAGATGTTTTTATTTATTTATACCATCCGGAGGTATTAAAGTATACAATGACATTGAACAAACAGACAAATACAAAAATAATTACAACATACCAACAGAAACAAAGTTTAAATTGACTCATAATTCTTACTTTTCTGGTATAGCTTTTTTTTTTTTTAAGCTCTCCATCATTTCACATCTTAGATTTTAGTGCTTTTAGGATTTCTTCTGGAATCATGTTGCCTGTAACATGCAAGCTTGTTCTTGGAAACACTTATTAGTAATCAGCAACCAGTTAGGATAACCTGAGCAGCATGAATGCTCTTAAGTTCTTATTTAACAGTTTAGACAGACAGTTAACACGTATTTTTTGGATTACTACTCTTTAAGACTACACTAAGACTTGAAGTTCAGGAGTAAGCTATTGATTCAAAACCGAAAATTCCTTTAAACACCTTGATAAAAATTTTTTACTAATTTTATTAATTTGGCTAAATAGGCCCCATCAGAATTAGCATGAAAACAATCTCTCCTTGATAGTCACAATCAATTACTCCTGTAAGCACTTTAACTCCCTGTGACATGAGACTGCTTCTCTCGAGAAGTCCAAACATGCCAATTGGCAAAGGTCCTTTTATTCCCATTTTTACATGGGTGGGGGTGTCTCTTGGAAGCAGAATAACAGGTTTTGCCATAGGAATATCTACAACTGCACTTCCTGTTGTGGTGGGGTATAAATCCAGGGCACTGTGTAGAGTCGGGGAGTGCCGGGATTGCTCTGCTGCACCAGGAAAGCCCGCTTGTTGAGCACGGCTAGGAGCAGGCTGGTTGGAAGTTTCCTGACAAGAGGGTGCCATTCTTATGATGATTAGAATGACATAGGCTAGACAGCGATTTCCTTTACCACAGCATAGACACAGCTCAGGTTGTTTCAGAGCAGAAATATTCTGTCCAAGCAGCTTGTTTTTCCCTCAGACGTTTCCAACAATCTCTTCTCATGTAACCACTTTCCTAAGATTGTATTTACCTTATGTTTTACATTATGGTTTACATTTTAGCCTACATACTTTTATAAATGTTTGGTGTAATTTAATGTGTCCTATGTCCACCATTGCACTTTTAGTACATGTGCTGCCAAAGTGAGCACAATTCACAACTTTTGTTTTGTTTTTGAAGTACCAGGGCCTGGGATTAAACTGGACCCTCATATTTGGGGAGCCAGCAATCAACCACTGAGTCACATCCACTAATCTGAGTTGGTGTTTTCATTTGTTTGCTTGTTGTTTTTTTGTTTTTAAGAGGCACTGGGGACCAAACCCAGGATCTATCGTGTGGGAAGCAGATGCTCAACCACTTGAAGTACATCTGCTCCCAATCCATAATTTTTCATTTTGTTTTGTTTTACTTTTTGTTTGGTTGGCTTCTGGCTTAAACAATGAGAATTTTTTGGCTCCTGGTTTTGAGGCTATGAGAGTCCAAAAAAAAAGAATTGAAAAGGCAATGCTTTCTCCCAGAAGCTGATGCATAAATTTTAGGAATATCTTCTCCAAATTGCAAGAGTTAGAGTCTAAAAACACTGTCAGGTATCTGAGCAACAATATTTGTTTTCTACTTTATTACAGCAACTTTCCCATCATTTTGTAAACACAAGAGTAACACATACCTTCTTCCCCATATAAAAGCAGTGCATAACTGTTCATTTATACTTTTTAATATTCTTTTATATGTTGCAGGGACTTTTTCATAATAGATTTTTCTTATATGTGTGAGTACATATATAAAGTACTTATACATTAATCTCATCTTCTCTTACATCAGATAAGATAGATTTCTTTGTTCCAATTGCCTGATGTAAAGGCAATAGAAGCATGTTTGCCCATAGGTGGAAAAATATCTAGAAGAATATACACCAGTTACTATTGTTGACCTCCAGGGAGTGAAAAATGAGATGAGGCATTTAAAGGATTTTCTCTGCTTACTTCAAAAGCTTATTTTCTCTCCCCTCCCCCATCTGCTCTCTGTGTCCCTTCACTGTGTATTCTTCTGTATCCACTCGCATTCTTGTAAACAGCCCTGGGAATCTGTGTCTCTCTTTCTGTTGCATCATCTTGCTGCATCACCTCTCCATGTGCGTATTGCCACTCCTGGGAAGGTTGCCCTATTTTTGTGCAGGGTGGTCCTCCTTATGGGGAGCATTCTTTGTGCATGGGGCTCCCCTATGTGGGGGACACCCATGCATGACATGGCACTCATTACACACATCAGCATTGCATGTGGGCCAGCTCACCAATGCGTCAAGAGGCCTGGGGTTTGAACCCTGGACCTCCCATGTGGTAGGCAGATGCTCTATCAGTTGAGCCAAATCCTCTTCTCACTTCAAAAGCTTTTGATTGCCTAAATTTTTATTCTGAATATCCTCTGCTCTGAGAATAAAAATATGAAAACTATTTTTAAGACATGCTCATTATAGAAAATGTCAGGAAAATAAGAAAGTTAATTAAACAAGAAAAGAAAATGAACCATGATTTTTAAGCCATATACATATGTATGTGTTAGTCTGTCTTATTCACTCTTGTGTCCTTTTTGTCGAGGAACAGAGCCTAACAAATAATGAGGACTTAGTAAATAATGAGCAAATGAATATTATAACATAAATATGGATTAGAATGCATGTATGGTTTTACTTTTGCTTTCTAACTTAATATTATATTGCGAGCAAAAAATATTCTGGAAATATTTATTGATTTTTATCATATTTGATCATACAGAAATAACTTAATTTTTAAAATATTCCCTTATAATTGAGAAATTAAGTTACCCTCTTTTATTTTGTTGCCATAATAATAATAATTGTTGAGCACCTACTACGTGCCAGGCCCAATTATAAGCACTTTACTCATTTAATTAAAACCCTTAAAACTTTACTACCTGTAAATAGCAGTATTGTCCCCATTTCATAATTGAGAAAACTGAGGCACAGACAGGAACTCACTATTCCTATGGGACTAAGACTGACATATGGGAGAATGATGTTTTAAACCTTCAACAAATGACTTGAAGGCTGTTCATGGTCATATGGGGCTTGGCAGGTTTGTGGGGGGAAGGGTTGGTTGCTACACAAGGCCAGAATTAATTGAATGGATCCTACCCTGCCTCTCACTTTTCTTGGCTCTATAAATGGAATCTCAGCCCTTGAGCTTGGTTCACACTGAAATGCAACCATGGCAGTAGATAAGTCAAATGTGTGCCTTTTTCTCTTGAAGTAGGAGCTAAAACATTGTGTATGCGATTGACTAGGAGGGCAGGAGAGGTCCCAACCTAGCTCTGTGGTGGGTGAATAATGAAGGGAATGAAGTGAAGTGGAATTTTGGTGAGATGACAGATCTAACCTGCCATGTAGCCAATGGATTCTTGCAGACCTGTGGTCTGCAACCCAGGGATGGTCTGGTCTTGGTTCTTCTCTGAGTGCCTGGGTGGTGGCTAGTGACCATGGGCTGTTTCTGAACAGGTCAGTGCTTCAAGGGGATCCCAGTGGAATTCAGGGCTGACCTCAAGCCCATTGGTCCTGGGACATTGGGACCCTGCTCTGAAGATCTGGCCTCAGCTCCTCAAGCTGGCACTACAGAGCAAGCCTCCCTGCCCTCCAGGAATTAACAGTCATTTGGCAAAGAACATACCTTATCTTCCCTCTTTCTTTTTCTTCTCAATCTTTCTCACACTCCCTCTTATTATCTCACTCTTCCTCAAATTCTCATGTTTATCAACTCTCAAACACAATCTAATGCATTCTCTTTCTCTCTTTTACATTCTTTCTCATGCACACTCTTAGATGTTCTCACTTTTTAAAAGATTCATCAATTGTTAGCATTTTGCACATTTGTGGCCACTCTCTGTCTCTGTCTGTGTGTGTGTGTCTTTCTCTCCCTCTCCTCTCTCTCTCTCCCTCTCTTTGATGGGATCATTTGAGAATCAGTTGCATTGTGTCACCTCACCCATAAACTTGCAGCAGAGCAAAGCTATTTCCTTCAAATAATGGCAATAGAATTATCATACAAGAAGACTAACATGATAACAATATATATATCTATTGTCAGAATTCCTCAACTGTCCTATTAAAGATGTTTATATTTGCTATATTTTTTCTTTAAATCCAAAATCCAGCCAACTCTCATGCACTGCATTTAGTTGTCAGTCTCTCCAGTCTCATTTAATCTAGAGCAGTCCCCCAGTCTTTTTTGCATGGCAGTGATATTTTTGAAGAGTCCAAGTCAGTTGCACAATGATCTTATGTTTATATTTATGAGTCTTTCCTCATGATTACATTTGGGCTACACACTTTTGGCTAGAGCCCTGCAAATATATTGTCCTACTTTCTCAGTGCATCACATCATAGGGTGTAGGAAGTTAGTCTGTTTCATCATCAGTGATCTCATTTGATCACTTGAATAAGGTAGTATTGGCCAGAATTCTCCTTTGTAAAGCCTTCTTTTGCCCACCGCAAGTAATAAGTAATCTGTAGTGTAATGTTTATGAAACTGTGAGTGCCGTATTCCACAACTGTCTTTCACCCAATAGTTTTGGTATCCATTGAAGATTCTTGACTGAATTGAACACTATAATGGTGGTTTTAAACAGTGATTTTCTTTTTTTTTTTTTAAAGATTTATTTATTTATTTAATTCCCCCCCCCCCTCCCCCGGTTGTCTGTTTTCTGTGTCTATTTGCTGCGTCTTGTTTCTTTGTCCGCTTCTGTTGTTGTCAGCAGCACGGGAAGTGTGGGCGGCGCCATTCCTGGGCAGGCTGCACTTTCTTTCGCGCTGGGCGGCTCTCCTTACGGGGCGCACTCCTTGCGCGTGGGGCTCCCCTACGCGGGGGACACCCCTGTGTGGTGCGGCACTCCTTGCGCGCATCAGCACTGCACATGGGCCAGCTCCACACGGGTCAAGGAGGCCCGGGGTTTGAACCGTGGACCTCCCATGTGGTAGACGGACGCCCTAACCACTGGGCCACGTCCGTTTCCCAAACAGTGATTTTCTATCTCTATCATCCTCCTACCTTTAACTAGTTAGAATTCTTCTTTAAAGATGAGCTTTCCTTCTACTTTTTAACTATCTATCAACATGTCTCATCTGCCTATTGTCTACCTAATTTAGAATCAGTATGGGACTCATGGATTCTTTTTTGAATAACTTCTCTCATTCTACCATTCCATCTTGCATGCTCACAACATTCAAGCTCTCTGTTGCCCATATTCTCTCTCTCTTTATCTCTGTCTCTCTCATGCTCATATTCTCTTGTTGTAGAATTTGAGAGAGGTTCAATTATTTGAGTATAGAGAGGCCAGGACTCAGGAATGATTTTGAGAAGGAAAAATGGTTTATTGACAGCCGGCCAGACTCGGGAACTTTCTGTTTCAATCCCGAGCCCCAAACAAGATTTTTTAGTCCCTTTTATACAGAGAGGAAAGGCCAAATGGTCCTTTTGTTTCAGTTCTCAATAGCTTTGAATTAGCATATATTTCCACATCTTCAGTAAGCTTTTAGCATGGACCTCAGGCATTCCATAAGCTTTTAGCATATTTTGTTTGCATTTCCCCTGAATACTTAAAGTTTATAGACCTTGCATTGTTAAACTGTTTCCTGCTCACCAAGGGCAGGACTGCAGCCTTTTATCATCCCATACCCACAAGTCACAGATAGTTTAGGTTATCTCTGAAGAGACAAAGAGCCTCCCACCCATAGCCCACATCACTCTCACACTTAAAATAGTTTATTAATTTGGCAAGATCATGTGGAATAAAACATTAGCAGCAAGGGAAGAGGGAGGATGGGGAAAAGAGCCATGTCTTCTGTAGAACTAAAAGACAGCCCATGGGCTACCCAAGACTTGAGTTGAGCCCTTTGAGATAATGAGAATTTAGAAGGAGCAGTAACAAAGGAAAGCATTCCAACCATGGTCACAGCACATAGCAAGGCCTAGAGCCAGGAAGAATACCTATGAAGGATCACCCTTTTGAAATAAAGAATGGGAATTGTGGGAGAGAAAGATGGAGAGTGGGCAGTGACTGAATATTGGGATGGAGAGTTTGGTGTTTTCCTGGAGAGAGGACACATGTGTTAATGCAGGGAAGAAATGTGGAGGGGAAAAATCAGTTCTTCATAGAAATTAACTAGACAATAATACAGACGTTGGGGTGGCAGGAAGATTCAGAACAGGGCATCAGGTTGAGAAGTTAGAGTCCAGTGGGGCACCTGAAGATCTGATTTAATTGTTGGTGGTAGAGACAGAGGGAAATTTCAGACATCAGTGTGGTTACTACTTAACTCCAAATGAAGAATGAAGAGAGGAGAGGAGATTGAAGATGGCACCAAGGGACTGAAGAGAGAAAAGTGAGAAGAGGAATTCCAAGGGCAGAGAAGCAGCTAGTCCTGATATGGGGTACACAGCCCTACTCATATCTATATTCCCAGACCTGCTGAAGGTTGTTTAAAGTAGGAACCATTAGAAGAAAATAAATATATTAAGAAATTGAGTGAAAGATTCAAATGAATTTTTAAGATGAAACTTGAGACTTCAAGAAAAACTGAGGCCACAGCTGGCAGGCAGTTTTGGTGCACTTCGAATCCCGCAGGGGCAGAGTGGTAAGTGTTCATTCTTCTCTGTCTTTGGGCACAGAGACAAAGTTAGGGAAATATTAGAGAAAGAAAAGGCCCTTTCCACCTCTAAAACTGGAATTCTGTAAATGTTCCAGCAGTTTTCACATTACACACGTAAATCATAATGGGCTTATTTTCATGAAGTAACACCTGTTTTTAAAGCTCTTTGCTTCAATCCCAAAGGCAAATATTTCAGCAAAGGCACATCTTATGCTAGAGTCTAAAGTCAGAGATGAAATGGAAACAGTTAAAATCAAGAATTTTCTTGAAAAATGTCTTAAATCACCCAGAATCCACACAATATTCTTTCTCAGGAAGATGAATAGACACAGCATTGGGACTGTTTGTAATTTCTTTGGTTGAACACCATGTAAAGTAGCTAACTTACATTTAGAACCATCCCAGGTGGTCTTGTAGACAAGACAGCTTTCACCATCTGACACACGCAGCTCAGGTTATCTACAAAGAGATGAAGAGCCCCCGCTCATAGCTTATATCAGTCTTGCTCTAGAAGAAGCTCCTAAAAATCAAGGCAGACTGAGGGTACCACACATTCTGCCTGCCATGTCAAGTTCACACCAGGACAGATACATATCACGTGGAATGATGTATATATATGTATGTCTTATACAATATAAGAAATATATAAGATATATATCATCTACTCTTTCTCTCCCTCATTCTTTGCCCCATCCCCCATCACCAAGATTACCATTAAATTCCTGTAAAGTTAGTGTGTGTATCAAACAAGTTTAGCAGTGTGGTTAAATGCATATAGTGTGGATCGGACTGCCTGGGTTCGAATCCTGGCTCTGCCAATTGCTAGCTGTGTTTTTAGGCAAGTTTTTGAACCTCTATGAGCCTCTGTTTTTTCATCTGCAAAATCTGAACATAAGCATAGGATCTACCTCAGTACATCGCCTAGAACACAGTAAGAGGTAACCTGCATTGAGTGCTTACCTGGGAAGTAAATAGACTTGGAGAGATAGTAAAACTTGCCTGAGTACCAGACAGAGCTAGAGGCAGGAGTGGAGACCAGATCTGACCCCAGGGCCAGGCTCATCATCTCTACACTGACTGCCTTCAGCAGGGGTGCTCTTATATTTGCAGGGTGACCCCAAGAGGACAGCCAAAGTGGAGTGTGGGGATTTTTACAACACTGGGGACAATACAACTATGGATGCAGAGGGCTACTTCTGGTTCCTGGGGAGGAGTGAGTGTTCTTCTGTGACCGCTTCTATCCTTATCAGTGGCACTGGGAATCTGTGTTTCTTTTTGTTATGTCATCTTGTTGTGTCAGCTCTCTTTGTGTGGCACCATTCTTGGGCAGGCTGCACTTTCATGCTGGGCAGCTCTCCTTATGGGGTGCACTCCTTGTGTGTGGGGCTCCCCTAAATGGGGGACACCCCTGCATGGCACGGCATTCCTTGCACACATGAGAACTGCACATGGGCCAACTCCACAAGGGTCAAGGAGGCTGGGGGGTTGAACTGCAGACCTCTCATGTGGTAGGCAGATGCCCCACCCATTAGGCCAAGTCCACTTCCCCCCTTTTCTTTTAAATTAGTGGGTGAACAATCCAATTTCAAATATATACTCTTTTTATAGATAAGGGCCCAGATGAATAAAGAGATTAAGCAGCTGCTCTAATCACACAGCTAATAAGTGCAGGGGCCAGAAAGGAAATCTAAGCAATCTGACTGTGGAGAATGCATGTATTGAGTCAACAAGTATTTATTGAGAACCTACTATATACAAGACCCTTTTGGGAAGCGGATTTGGCCCAGTGGTTAGGGCATTCATCTACCACATAGGAGGTCTTCAGTTCAAACCCAGGCCTCCTTGACCCGTGCAGAGATGGCCCATGCACAGTGCTGGTGCATGCAAGGAGTGCAGTGCCAGGCCCTATGGAGGGGAGCCCCATGTGCAAGGAGTGCATCCCATAAGGAAAGCTGCCCAGCACGAAAGAAAGTGCAGCCTGCCCAGGAATGGTGCCACACACACGTTGCTGACACAAAAAGATGATGCAATAAAAAAAGAAACAGATTCCCATGCCACTGACAACAACAGAAGCGGACAAAGAAGACACAGCGAATAGACATAGAGAACAGACAACCAGGGTGGGGGGAAGGGGAGAGAAATAAATTTTTTTTAAAAAGACCCTTATCATAATAAGCTACCAACACATATCAAACATCCGCCAGGTCCCAGGCACAAAACCACACATACAGTAATAGTAAGAATGATGGTGATATAATCATGAGAGGAATAAAACTTAAGTTGAAACTAATCAGACATCTTACATGCATGATTTCATGGAGTCTCTTACAGAAACTCTGTGAGAAAACAAATTTTATTGTCCCCATTTCACTGAGAAGGAACTGAGGTTAAGACAGATTAAGTAACTTTGCAAGGCATGGAATGGAAATTGGATTTGAAGCTGGTCCTGCCCTTTTCCAAAGCCACCATGCCCTTAGCCACTTTATGGCTCAGCATCAACCTGCTGCTCTGGCCATTCAATAATATTTACTTTTTCATAACTGTATAAATTATTGACCCTCACCCTGAGCCTCCACTCCCATCCTGCAAGTGGTGAAGGCATGTATTGTCCTGACTCTGCCGTTCCTGTCCCATGACCGGGACCAGCTCACCAAGGAGCTGCAGCAACATGTGAAGTCAGTAACAGGCCCATACAAGTACCCCAGGAAGGTAAGCTGGGCAGGTGGATCGGGTCTGACCCAGGCTTGGCTGCCACAAGTCTGCTAGGGCTGCTGGCTAGAAGCCTAGTAAACTGATGGCATTAGCCTTTTCTGTGGCAAAAGAGGCAATTCAGCTTGGTGGGGGTGGGGGGAGTAGACATCAATGGAAACCTTTATCCTGTGTCAGACATGCAAAAGGAATCTATTGCTGGCAAGTTAACCTCAAGAAAAAAATCAGACAAGCACCAAAGTTATACATCCAAGAAAATTATTTATAGTCTTGCAAATTTTGAAAAAGAAATCAAACTCAGCAGCTTCAAAACTTTTAAAAACATGATTAGTAGTAAGAAAAACATTTTTATAGCAGTTCTAGAGAGATGATAGATAGATATAACATGCATACATGTATAAACAAACATACATGCATACACACATAAACAGGCAAAAGGTAACAAAATCACATCCTTAAAACATGCAATATATTCTGATAATTTTAGTCTTTTAATTTTTAAATGGTGATTGGCATCTACAAAGTTAAATACACAACCCAGTAATGCACCACAGTCTGAACTTTGAAAATCACTGATCTAAATGTCCAGGGATAGAAAGTAGATTTAAATCATTCATGAAATTGCATATTAGCCTTTAATAAAAATTGATGATGCAGATCTTAATTTTTGACATAAAAAATCTCTATAATATATTACCAAGAGAAAAGAGCAGGATATGAAATATTATACATAGTATGCTCCTATTTAAAAAAAAAGTTTGAAAAGATACATATGACAAAAAGGTAGCATTTCCTTCTTTGCTGCACTGTCTAAATGCATATCATGCAGCTATATGCCTCACATTTACTGGGCACTTATATGCCCCAACACAGTTAACCCTCATAAAAATCAATGAGCTAAGGACTCTTGTTATACCCATTTTAAAGATGAGGAAACCAATGTGTAAAGAGGTTAAGTGGCCTCTTATTATGTAGCTATGAGGCCAACACTTAAGGAGCACTTACAGTGTGCACTAAGCCCTGCCCTCAATTCTCTGCATGCACTGTTATTTCATGTAATCCTTGCCACAACTTGAGATGGTATAACTATCCCACTTTACAGACAGGAATCTGAGGCTCTGACATTCAAAGTAAATTGCCGGGAAGTGGACTTGGCCCAGTGGTTAGGGCATCTGTCTACCACATGGGAGGTCCGCAGTTCAAAGCCTGGACCTCCTTGACCTGTGTGGAGCTGGCCCATGCGCAGTGCTGATGCGCGCAAGGAGTGCCGTGCCATGTAGGGGAGCCCCACATGCAAGGAGTGCACCCCGTAAGGAGAGCCGCCCAGTGTGAAAGAAAGTGCAGCCTGCCCAGGAATGGGACTGCACACACGGAGAGCTGACACAACAATAAAGAAAGAAACAGAGTCCCATGCCACTGACAACAACAGAAGTGGACAAATAAGAACACACAGCAAATAGATGCAGAGAACAGACAACTGGGGTGGGGGGAAGGGGAGAGAAATAAATAAAATAAATAAATCTTTTAAAAAATAACAACAACAAAGTAAATTGCCTGAGATTACAGGTCATAAAAGGCAGAGAGGGAGCTCAAATCCAGGTGTCTGGCAGCCAAGTTCATGCTTTCAATGCTAGGCTTTGCTGCTCCATAGAGAGTAGCCTAGGTGATGTGTACCAGTTAGGATGGACTGGGTTATGTGGCAGGTGACAAGCAGCCCTGAAGGTTTAGATGCATATAACACTGGAGGCATATTTCTTTCTCATGCATGTGTCCACCATAGCTCTCCGGGGACCTCTTCTCCATATCTTCTCATCCTGGGACCAGGATAAAGGAGCAGCCCCCATGTAGGTACCTGCTGGGTATTATGGCAGATGGAGAGAGAGGGCCCCCATCACAATGGCTCTGACCTCTTCTGCCTAGAGATGCCATGTCATTGGCCAAAGCAAGCCACGTGGCTATGTCCAACATCCGAGAGTCAGGAGGACCTGAAATACCTGGTGGACCATATTAAGGCCATCGCAGGGTGTCAACCTCCCTGGAGGTTTGTGCAGGGTGAAGGAGGGGAGTGGAAAATTGTCAGGGAATGACAGCCAGGCTAAGCCACAGTGGCTTTGCTCTATCTTCACCCAGGTGGAGTTTGTCCCAGAGTGCCCCAAACTGTCTCTGGCAAGTTTAGAGTTTGCTCAGATGTAGTCAACAACAAGACCATAAACTCAGACTCCCCAAGTGAGCAAAGCCCTGGCTGCCTCAGTATCCCCACTGTGGTGATGGGGGTGAGGGTTTTGAGAGAGTTAATTTGGTTGGAGGGGGGGAATCAGGAGCACCAAGATCCTGACCATTTTTGTTCTTTTAATCTAACAGCAGTTATTGTCCCTCCTCCAAGTCCTCCATCCCTTTGATTGCCCAGGTGAGCACTGGGCTTGGGTGGGGGATAATAAAATATGAACATCAACATCAACAGCGCCCCTGTGTGGTGAGTTCCCTCTGTGTCTCAACCTGTGCAGAGCACTTTCCAGAACTTTCCTCCCTAATTCTCCCCAACCTCTGATGTGAGATAAGCCCAGGACCAGATTTCACTATGCCCCCACCCCCATAGTGACCCTGCATGCCCTTTCGATGGCCACGTACCCCAAGGCCCAACAGGGTCACCCCAGCCCCTGCTTGGCTCTGCCTGTGTCCTGTAGGTGGGTAAGGCCAGAGCAGTCCCACTGGGAGCCCAGGACTCCCCCAGGACCCCTCAGCCCTGCCCAAGGTGCCCCCCACTCATCCCTAGTAAGAGCCTCGAAGCCCTGCCTCGCAACCTCCCTGGGGAAGCCCATCCAGTCATTCCTTCTGAGGGACCCAGGACTTGCCCAGCCCTGTCCTGGGACACAGAATCCTCCCCAGAAACCTTCTCCACCCACAAACACCGTCTCCAGCTACTGGGAGCTCTCCCAGCCCCCATGGCCCAGGGTCAGAAGTGGAATCACCTGGAGGACATCCACTGCTGAGAGCAGCAGGGGCAGCAGGGGTCCAGCCCTCCAGGGTGGCAGAAGGACATCTGGTGCCCTGCTCTCACCCACCGCTGGGGGCTTTTGGAGAGGGGCCCTGCACAGCTGCTCACTACTGGGGTGCACAGTAACACACAGGGAAATATATAGAAGCGATGAGAACCAAGATGCATCTGGGCACACAATCACCCCCAGACACACCCGGACAGTCAGGTGTGGGGCCCACGACACACACCCAGACCACACTGCAGCAGGGCAGAGACACCCTGAGGGAAACACACACACAGGTACACACACTCAGGGCTCTAGTAATGGCCCCACAGGGCAGACTCACACAGTGGGCACACACACACAGGAATACCCAAAGGGGCAAATTCACATGCAAAGACACAAAACGCACTCCAGCAGGAGCACACACAGATGCACACACGCAGAGACAGGTGCAGACACACAGATATGCACAACTGACACACACTCACTGGCAACATGCAGACACACAAACACACCCCGAGACACCCAAAGAAAGCCACACAGGAAAACACACACACACGATCAACACCCTCCCAGACACAGAATCTCACACACTCACAAACACAACTCAGACACACAGAAATGCAGGCAGATTACACAACTGAAGCATACAGAGACATGCCCAGGGACACACGTACACACTCAGATTCAGACACCTAGACTGACACTCACACACCCAAACCTCCAGGGCCCAGGGGATGCCCAGGCAGCCCTGGAACCCACAAGTTGAGCTATTACTCCAATAAACTTTATTTCAAAAGTTTGCACTTTTTTAAGATGTCAGTTTGAAGACAATTTCCAATATCTTTTTGGGATCTTAAATATGTAAGGCATGATGTGTTTCTGTTAAGGAAAAACAGAGTAATTGAGTCCTAAAGTAAAAAAAAGAAAAAAGAAAAAGTTGACTGGTTGTTGCAGAATGAGAAACAGAAAAGTGTAGGACAAAACCTGAAAGGATGTGGAAACAGTGGAAGGCTGGTGGAAATGAATATTGTCATAGTCGGTCTTAAGATCTGTAGGCTTTTTTATAAGATTGTTCATATTAAAGAGTATATTTGTCCAAACTAGAATTTGGTTTTCTCTTTGTTAATATGATGAAATTTTCTTGGGTTAGTGGTCAGCTGTCGGTAATAGGTTGGAAAACTTCTTAACCATTTGAGTAATCTTCCCAGAAGGCAAAGATTCTGTGCTTTACATTGCCCTTATTAAGAGAACAAGTCATCTCACTTTTAAAAGAATTAAGGTTTTGTTTTTGCTTACAATCATGTTACCTCCTACATTTACTTTGAAAAAAATTTTTATTGTCACTTTGGTTAAATAGGGAGCCAACTATTGTTTACCAGTGACGTATTATCTGATTTAACCAAGTGTTCAAACCTCCTGACAAATTTTGGCATTTTGCCTTCTCAAAGTCAAGCTGCAAATATCTTTTTTATTTCAGTCTGCCTCTGGAGTTATCCAGAGGGTCCCTAGAAAAGCACAAAGGATTTTTTCTTTCACCTTATATAAAGAGAAGTGCTAGAAAGAGTTTTATTTGATATGTCATGAGTTGCATGAAAACTGTCAAATTAAAGGGGATTTTCTAACATTCTGTTGGGCAAATTTGTATGGGAAAATGTTATGAATTAAATATTTCAGAAATCATATATCCTAGAGCTTTGACAATGTCCTCACTGCCCACAAGGTGTCCTAACACTGATCTGCCTGATATTAGACCACAACATGGTGTTGGTCATCATTAGCTATTCTTTAAAAATGTTTCATGCCCCAGAAACAACCACATTTCCTTGTCAGCTGCATTGTTTTACTATGATGCTTCCCTGAAATTGCATGAATCAATTACAGGTGAGAGCCTTTACTGTTGTAGAATTTGAGAGAGGTTCACTTATTTGCATATAGAAAGGCCAGGACTCAGGAATGAATTTAAGAAGGAAAAATGATTTATTGACAGCTGGCCAGACTCAGGAGCTTTCTGTTTCAATCCCGAGCCCAAACAAGATTTTTGAGTCCCTTACAGAGAGGAAAGGCCAAATGGTCCTTTTGTTTCAGTTCTCAATAGGCTTGAATTAGCATATATCTTCCACATCCTAGGTAAGCTTTTAGCATGGACCTCATACATTCTAGATAAGCTTTTAGCACATTTGGTTTGCATTTTCCCTGAATATTTAAAGTTTATAGAGTTTGCATTGATTAACTGTTTCCTGGGACTGGAGTCATTGCCATGGTTACCAAGGGCAGGGCTGTAGCCTCTCACCATCCCACACCCACAAGTCAGGACAAACAGCTTAGGTTAAGGTTATCTCCGAAGAGACAAAGAGCCTCCCACCCATAGCTCACATCATAACCTCAGCAAAAAACAAACAAACAAAAAAGAACAAAAAACAGACTTTACTTGAGAAGCAAGGCAAGTCATGTTCCACCTGTTAATTAATAACCCTGGTAAAAGGGTACAGCTGGGGCTGGGTCAAAAACATCCAGCAACAGGGCCCTTTTGAACATCTTTTTTTTTTTTTTTTTTTTTTTTAGGTGTAATTTTTCCATTTAATAATTTTCATGTGTCCTCTTGCAAACCAAATATTGTTCTTTTGACTGATCTCCACTAAAAAGAATCAGGATGCTTTGGGATGATGATGGTAGGTTGATTCCATGTCATGGGACAAAAATAATCTCAATGGTTCTGGAATATTCTGTTATTTCCAGAAAACAAAGAAGCTTCTAAAAATCCCAGGTTCAATGCTGAAAGTATGAAGATAAGATACAACCTTGAAGGATTAGTTGTGACAAACTGAGAATCAAATAAAAATGATAATTTCAATAATAGTTATAATAATTATTGTAATTGGAACCCCAATTAGTAAGTCAATGAATGGTCTGTGGACTCAATGATATTCAAAAGATAAGAGTTAACATAAATTAGGGACTTCTGCTTCCAGCAATATGATAAGCTTGATTATTAAAAACAAAACAAGAATACCCATAAAACTTCCTGCTGCAAAATAACTAATACCCAAAAACTTTACAGTTAGGGAGTGGATATAGTTCAAGTGCTTAAGAGCCAATTTCCCATTTATGAGATTCCTGGTTCAATCCCTGGTACCTCCTTAAAAAAATTCTTACAGTTAAGTTCACCAGAAAGTAAGGGAAATTTTCTGGTCTCAGAATGAAGAGGAAATAGGAATCGAAAATGGTGAATGATCCCTGAAGCCCCAGCATACTAGGGGGTATTGATACTACAAACTGAGGACTTTAGCTGCTGCTCTGGAGAATGAGAGCAAAGGCCTTGAGGCAGATGCAAGGTGAGGAGGTGGGATTCAGGCCCTGCATAAGGCTAGGACCCACAAAGGGTTTCACCCTCAGTAAAATGTATTTTTTTAAATCCACCTCCAGAAGAAGACAGATCATTGTCGTGTCTTATCCTTGGTTCTGTACGAGAAACAAAGGCCTCCCCTAAGGGTTTATAACAACAACCTTCTTTTTAAACATGTCTGAGGTTTGAATTTATATCACGTGGATGGAACAGGAACTTCCAAACCAGGAGAGTCATTTAGCATGGTCGTGATAGGTAGGAGAACGGGGTACCTGTGGTAGGTAGAAATAAAGATGTCCGTGTCCTAATGCCTAGAACCTGTGAATATGCTATGTTGTTTTATATGGCAAGGGGGAATTAAGTTTGCAAATTTAATTTAAAATAGGGAACTTATCCTGGATTATTCAGTGAGGCCCAATGTAATCACAAAGGTCTTTAAATGTGGAAGAGGGGACAGACGAGCCAGTGTCAGAATGATGCAGGATCAGGGAAAGTCTTTACAGGTCATTCCTGGCTTTGAATTTAGAAGGAGTCATGACCCAAGGAAGGTGGAGAGCCCCTAGAAGTTGGAAGATGCAAGAAAGTGAATTCTCTCCACAGCCTTCATAAAGGAATGCAGACCTGCTGGCACCTTGATTTAGCATGGTGAGATCCACTCAGACTTCTGACCTCCAGAGCTATGTCAAGTGAGGGCTTAGATTCCACATGGGTACTGGATGCACTCCTCCCGCTTCCAGTTGTAGACACTCTAGGCTCCATGTTGTGGTGGTTGACCTTCTTCAACTCCATGTTAGCTGAGTGGAGTAAGTCCAATAAATCAAAGTGTAGGAGCTGAAGTCTGTTGAGGCTCTGGGCCTGGGTGTCATATTATCAGTCCAGAGATTCAAATCCCCTACATATATCTTAAACCCAGCACCAACTACAATTCCAATAAAGTAGCATGCAAGTCTTGTGAAAAGAGATCCCCTCTGAGTCCAATTCCATCACGCAGAAACACCAGCTCCAAAGAAGGGCCATCTGCCATGGCAGTGAACCCCTTCTGCCATGACCATAGAACCTGTGGGTCTCTTTATCCCTCAAAGAACCAACACCTGGGGTTGTATCTACCTTATCTGTCTCTTAGACTCTGTTCAGTTGTACATAGGGGTATTCCTTCTAACAACCTCCAGACTCTTTTTTAGAGACTCACAGCCTTATAATCTCATTTCTCCTTTCCATTTCCCCCTTACATTAGGTCAAACCACTTCCCAAAGTCATGTTATTATATGTAGACAGGTATATTCTGCTGTTCCGCATTGAATCTTTAATTCAAGGTCATTTTCTAGTTGCTTCTTCAGGTGGTATGTGGTAGTGATCCCTCGGTGCCAGGGAGGCTCATCCCTGGGTGTCGTATCCCACACTGGGGGGAATGCATCGCATCTACACACTGAGTTTGGCTATGAGAGTGGCCACATTTGAGTAACATGAAGGCTGTCAGGAGGAAACCCCCAGGCACAATGCTACTCTAGGCCTTGTTCTTATTGCAGGTGTATAGGCTCAAAAGTGTAGCCATTAGTATCAAGAGCCCACTGTTGGGCCCTCCTTCCTTCCTGGTTCTTGCCGTTGCACCTGGAGGATTGCCGCTGCTCTCCCAGGGCCCACAACAGTGACCCCCCGGCCAGGAGCCCAGTACCCCCCCAGCTGTTGTTTTTAATTCTTTCCACTATGAGTATATATAGACATTACCATATATTGAACATCTTTAAATGGACTTTATGCAGCTCCCCCTGTCTATGGGATGTGAACATGTCCTTGTTATCATGTCTATATCTGGATGGATAGAGGCCTTTCTTTGTCCAAGGCTACCGCTCTTGATGTGGGCTATGGGTGGGAGGCTCTTTGTCTCTTCAGAGATAACCTAAGCTCTCTGACTTGTGGGTGTGACGGTAAGAGGCTACAGTCCTGCCCTTAGTAACAATGGCAAGGACTCCAGTCCCAGGAAACAGTTTAACAATGAGAGGTCTATAAACTTTAAGTATGTAGGGGAAATGCAAACAAAATATGCTAAAAGCTTATCTAGAATGTATGAAGTCCATGTGAAAAGCTTACCTAAGATGGGAAAGATATATATGCTAATTGAAGCCTATTGAGAACTGAAACAAAGGGACCATTTGGCCTTTCCTCACTGTATAAAAGGGATTCAAAAATCTTGTTCAGGGCTCCAGATTGAAACAGAAAGCTCCCGAGTCTGGCTGGCCATCAATAAACCATTTTTCCTTCTCAAAATCATTCCTGAGTCCTGGCCTCTCTATACTCAAATAATTGAACCTCTCTCAAATTCTACAACACTATTGCAGCAGCTAAAAACAAAACAAAACAAAACAAAAAACAACTACTATGAAATTCCTGCTATGCTCTCAAATGATAGGGGCACCCATTTTACTGTAAATGTAATCAGGGAACTTTGCAAGGTCTCACCCATCAGCCAAAAGCTACACTGTCTCTAACATCCTCAATCATCAGGAAAGGTAAAAAGAGTGAAATCTATCTTAAAACCTAAATTGGCTAATTTATATGAATCTCTCTCTACCTTGGCCTAAGGTTCTTCTCTTAACCTTCATGACCATAAAATTTAGACTCTTGAGAGAACACCAGCGGGTCCCCTCTGAAGTCATAATGGGAAGATCCATGAAGTTCATCATTTCTTCTGCTGTACCAGGCTCCAATCTATTACAATTTGAAATTGCTAATTACTGTAAGGGACTAATAGCATCTACCCAGTTCCACCATTCACAAATCCAGGCTCCTTTCCCAATATTTCTCCACAGTAGACTCTATCTATGACCTTCAACCTGGAGAACTGGTATACTGGAAGAGACATGAATGAAAGACTGTTTTAGGACCTAGATGGAGAGAACCTTATCAAGTCTTATCAACCATCACTACAGCAAAAAAACTACAGGGAATTGGTCCCTGGCTCCACATGTCACAATTGAAACATGATCCAAGAACTTGGGAGTTCACTGCCATTTCAGGCCTCAAACTAAAATTGACAGGAGGATTCTAGCAGGAGACAGTAATGAGGTAGACAGCTTTTACCCAAGCATATCATGGCCAAGATCATAGATCAAGAGGCTTCTGGATTTTTTTTAAAGGTTTATTTTATTTATTTCTCTCCCCTTCCCTCATGTTGTCTGCTCTCTATGTCCATTTGCTATGTGTTCTTCTGCATCTGCTTGCATTATCTGGCAGCACTGGGAAACTGTGCTCTTTTTTGTTGCATAATCTTGCAACATCAGCTCTCCATGTGTGCGGTGCCACACCTGGGTGGGCTGCCCTTTTTTCAGGCAGGGCAGCTCTCCTTATGGGGTGCATGTACTCCTTGTGCCTGGGGCACCCCTGCATGGCATGGCACTCCTTCTGTGCAGCAGCACTGCACATGGGCCAGTTTACCACATGAGTCCGGACACCCTGGGGATTGAAACCTGGACCCTCTATATGGTACATGGACACTCTAGTAGTTGAGCAATGTTCACTTCCTCTCCTGGATTTCTTTAGTCCCTGTCTCTTCCTTTTCCCCATCTGCCTAACATTCTGTTATTTAGCCTATTCCCCTCACAATGCCCAATCTCCATCCCCAACCATACGCTACCTTTGCCATGATTTTCTTTTATCTTCTTTTACCTGATTCCCCTTCCTTGAACAAAAGTAATTACTAGGATTGTGCCCATCCCCCACTAGTCTCAAAATAGGTACTCCTCTAATAACCACCCCCTTCCACTTGTAGACCTTGCCCTATCAGGAAACATCATACCCAATCAGCTAGATTGTTGTTGGAGTCAACGGACCCGAAGGGTATCAGGAATGAAAGACAAAGAGAGAAGGGAGAAGGAAACAGAGAAATGAAGATGAGAGAAAAAGAACGAGAGAGTTGGGATCAGGGGATCTGCGAGTAGAGACTCATCAGACAACTTTATTGATTACAAGGACTCTTTATATAACACAGTGTACGTGTCTACAAGCAGGACCACAACAGCCTATGTGCCAATAAGCACAGACCTAGTAGAAACATAGCTTACATGACATTAAGGAGCAACTCTAAGGAACAACTCACATTAACTATCAGCATTACCTATAGTCTAAGAAATTTTAGAAAACAACCTTATCTCAAGGCACAAAGTCTAAGTGTTCTATACATTACAGAAGGTATGAGCTCATCTTTTCTTTCAGCCTTTAACAGCTTCAGCCCATTTGCCAGGAACTCCCAATCACTGCATTCCTTAGGTTGCAAGCGTAGTCATGGAGACAGCACGTCTTTCCTTGAGAAGCTACTGTGCCTCAGTTTCCAACACTAGATCTCCTTTTTGGAATAACTCTGGACTGTGATTTAAGAGTGCCTGAGACTGGGATTAAAATGTGGCCTCTTTAACCCAAGGAATGTGCTGTTTTCTAGAAACAAGGCAGATAAAAATGGCCATCTTGTAGGGCATAGTAAATATTCAGTTTCTACATGACAAGATTCCTTTTGCTTTCATGAGACAGGACTGTGGGAGCCAGATTTCCTTTAGAGACACATTTTTCTCCACAGTTTTAATAACATAAGTAGTTATTCCACTTAAGGCACAAATTTCTGGTGGCTGAAGTGTCAGACAAGGGAAATTGTTGGTTAAGTGGCACCAAGATACCAGAAGATGATGAAGATGATGATTATGGCCCTCATTTTGGAATTTATACCCAATTAGCTCGACAAGCAATATCCCAGTCCCTTATGGTACTATCCATAAACTGGGTTGTTTTGTTACATACCTTATGCTGTTCCCCAAATGACTATTTATGATACACTTCCAAAGGGAAACTTAGACAAATGAGGGCTCTTATGGCATCTTCTCATACTCTACAGTGAGGAGATGTTGCCAGATGACATACAGCTCTAAAAGCACCCTAGAAAAACCCATTAACTCAGGCTACACTCACAGGGTGTTCTGTTCTTAGTATAACTCCTTGTCACTGGAGCAACCTCCTGTGTTGGAAGATATGCCATGAGATTATTGGAAAAGGTAGTTTTAGAGTTAGAAAAATCTATTGCCCACTTAGGGCAAGCAATCAGGTTACTAGCTGATGAAGAAACAGAACTCCAAAAATGACTCTACAAAATCAACTGGCATTAGACTATATTCTGATTTCCCAAGGTGTGTGTGCGCTGGTGGGCACCCAGTGCTGTGTATTTGTAAAAAACAGTCAAAAGGAAGTTCACCAAGAGGCAGTGGCAGCAGAAGCCCGTGCTAGGGAAGCAGCCAAATCAGCTGACATACCTCCAGAATCTGATTGGTCTGAGTTGTGGTTCATGGGGACCTTAGTTCAGAGATGTAAACATAGGGGCACTTGTTATCCTTTTAATCATAATATTTTTCAGTCATTATCTGATCTCTCAACACTTAAATGCAACTACACAGCCAGTAACTCTACAAATGATACAAACCAGTGTGAATGGGATCATGAGAATCTTAACCTTTAGCCAACCCATGAAATCAGCAATGAAACATGAGTGACATTTAGTGGTAAATGAGAGATTGAAAGCATCTTTGATCATGCCCTGCTTACAGGGCATGAACAAAAGGGGAAAATAGAAAAAATTATATATAAAGAAAGCACTGAAGACCACACAGAGGGGTAAAAAAATCCAATAAAGACCTTTTGTATCTCACGATGTATAACATATTGTTAATATTATCCCATGATTTTGGTTTCAGCTAGTTTCCAGCTGATCCAGAAGTGTGAGGCCAGATTGCTTTCTGGGGCTAGAGGAGCAAATTACAGGGAATCCTGAAGGTAACTTTCTCCTTTACATCCTAATTTTGCAGTGGGAATGTTAAACGTGGAAAAGCACACTTCAGTTTCCCTTTTGATAAAATTCAGTCACGGCAGCCGTAGTCCTTTGCTTTCAGATAGAAAATGAATCCCTCCACGACATTCCTTGGATAAACAATTCCCAAATCGGGACCAGTCAGTTTTTCTATTTTCATCTTCACTGCTGGAGGTTCCTGATTGCAATCAAGGTTGGAGAGTAATTTATACAGGACGGTCGAATCCCAAGCTGCACTGAAGTCCTCTGTGGAAGACGTTGTAGATCTGATGGAGAATCTGGTGGCAGAAGCAGGTCGCTTGTGTCTCTTGGCTTTTGGTGACAGCACTTCTTCTCTGTGGAAATCTGAAGTCTATCCTGGCATTCCTTCCTACCAAAAGGTGTTTTTTGTGTTTTTTTTAATGATTAGAATGCATGCGGATTTCCTTGTTTTCCCAGTCCTGTTCACAGGCCAGGGGCGGCCCAGCGAGCAGGCTTGCCCTGAGCAGGGCATCTGCAGCGCTAAGGGCAGAGACCCGGGCGTTGAGAAACGAGAATTTGAGCGATTCCCAGGGCGGCCGCGAGGGGGCGCAGCGGAGGGGGCGCCCGCGCTCGCCTGTTGAGGCCCGGGCGCCGCACGGGGAGGCGGAGTCAGCGCTGCGCGCAGGCGCCGCGGCCCCGGGCGGGTTCTGCGCTGTGGAGGCGCCGCGGCCCCGGGCGGGTCCTGCCGCCGCGGAGGCGCCGCGGCCTCTGGGACCAGCTTGGCGCGCGGATGGTGGGTCCAAAAGCCGCTTCTTCAGGCCCCGAGGGCTGAGGGCGCTTTCCCGCGGCTCCTCTTGAAACACTTTCCTTACACAGCGATCACAGACCTTCCACCTTCTGGACCGTTTCCAACTTTTACGGTTCAATTTTTAAAAATAATTTACAGGACTAATTTTATTAAATACGTACGTGATCGAGGGGCTTGCGCCTCAGAATCACGGACATGTCGTCTTTTCACTTGTTCGGGATTGTTTCTGGGGAAAAGTCCAGACACAAATTCACAGAAAGGGAAACCAGCGGGAACTGAACCCCAACATGATGGGACCTTCCAGGGAATGAGTCGCGGACACGGGACTTCTTCCAGGGAAGGGGAGGATGCCGCTCTGTATACAGGTTTTTAGTACACCGTTTTAATGTTGTGGTTTTTTCCGAGTAGTTTTTAAGTAGGAAAATACTAGAAGAGTAAAGAGTAGGTTCTCAAACCCGCAACATTGTTTCAAGTTTAAATATTTAACTTATTCCTAAACCAGGTTCTGTTACAATGCAATCTTTCTGGCTTGAACGTAAGCATACTTATCAGTAATATTTTAAAAATATATATTTCTTACCTTATCTCATTTTCAGTTGAGCAAATTGCCATGTTTAACCATCTGAAATCGTATTTAATTAATTTCGTCTTACCGGAACATCTGTCACAAGACCCTCTGGACCTTTATTGTTTTTAAGAAAAGTTATCAAGCCTACTTCCAAATTGGGATAAATTGCACTGTTAATATTTCATGAATCCGTTTTAGAAAATCAGAGCTCGGTACAATTTTTTTTACTACCAATTACTGATACTACATGTTGCTTAAAACCACTTAAGATGAAATTTCTACAGTATTAATCAGAATATATAAGAGCTACAGCAGTGGCTGGAAGTCACATGCATTCATTGAAAATAAATGTTCTCTCAAAAATTTAATGCAGAAGGCATTTACTCCATTTACTCCAATTTTTTACCTCCACCTCAAAGGTAAATTATGTTTACCTTTATGTTTATAGTTTATAACATACATTATGTTATATATAACATATATTATGTTTATAATTTCCTTATTTTTTGATATGCCTATTTCCTGTAACATTGATAGCTTTCATCCAGTGATTTCTCCTTTTTCCATATCTTTTCTTTTTTGTTTTTCACATTTGGAAAGTATATTCATCCTGAGCGCTCAAGTTTTAAATTAATCGAATATATTTCTAAAATTACTTTTATTGTTGAAATCAAGGGAATAGGCAGAATAAGCATGCAGCTTTACAAACTGCCAGGATTTTTCTTGGAAGTCTTTATTTACTTTATCTATTTGTTTGAAATTATCTTCCTGCACTGAGAAGTTGCATAAAAATTTGTAATATATTTGCACCAATATATCCTCGATTTCAGTATAAGGTGTTACTTCCTTTGATATTTTGTGTTAGTGTGAAATGAATACAAAATGGATATTAATCTGAGAAGTACCCAGATTGTATCTAATCTTGATGTCCATTGGATATCCTTATGTGATCACAGCAGGGTGGGGTTTTTGTTTGTTTGTTTGTTTGTTGATTTTTAACTAGCCTGTCAAATCCACCCAGCTTGGGCAGAACAGCCATTCAACAAATAGTGCTGAGAGAACTGGATATCCAAATCCAAAAGAAGGAAAGAGGACCCCTATCTCACACCTTATCAAAAAAATTTAACTCAAATTGGATCAGAAACCTAAATACAAAAGCAAGAACCATAAAGCTTCTAGAAGAAAGTGTAGGAAAATATCATAAAGACTTGGTGTCAGGTGATGGATTCCTACAGAAGATAGGAGAACTGAGATGGACTACTGATGTTTAATATATGTAGAAGTTTTAATTAACTTTACTGTAAAGGTTTAAAATGGACAGAGTTGATGGTAACACATTATAGTGATTAACAGCTGGTTTATAAATGGGAATATGCCTGAAAATGGTGATCTAGGGATGTAAATGACTGTCGATAGAAAGTTAGAGAATAATCTAGGGACTGAATAGCACAGTAAACACAGAAGTGGATGAGAATTGTGGGTGATGGTACAGATGCAAGAGGGTTATTTGTGAGCTAGAGCAGATGTACATCACTATTGCAGGGTGGTGGGAATGTGAAGAAGCATGGGAAAGGTACAACTGGAGTGATCTCTGATCTGTTGTTAAGAATAATAATGTAATGTTTGTTCATCTATGCCAAAGATGTACTGAGTTCATAATGGGGGAGTATGGAAAAAGTGGCCAAAAATGTACACTGTGGACCTAGTAATAATCTGATGATAATATCTCAAAATCTGTAACAAATGTTCCATCACAGTGTGGTATGTTGATGGAAGGGTGTTGTTTGAAAATTCTGCACATGTGCATGATTGTTTTGTAAGTTTAAAACTTCTGTCATAAAAGTATATTTAAAAAATAATAATAGGGTAGGTTGGCAGGGCAAATACACCAAATTTAAGATAGAACTACAGTTAGTAGTAAGATTTTGATGATATGCTTTCATAAATTGTAACAAATATCTCACACCCAAAGGGGTGCTGATGCAAAGTACAAGAAATCTTTTGGATATTATAAAAGGTGTTTATTTGGGGTAAAAGCTTACAATTACAAGGCCCTAAAGAGTCCAATTCAAGGTACTTTGTCTCCAAAGACTGTTGCCACATTGAAGCATGTTGATTGTTGATCTCTTGAGGGTTCAGTCTTCCTCTTCCTCTTAAAGCTCCATGGGCCCAGCTTCTTCCCAACCTCAGTTGTAGGCTGGAGAGTTTGTTTCTTTCTGGGCCTTCTCAGCTGTTCAGGGCCCTGGGCTCTTCAGATGCAAACTCTCAGGTGAATGCCTCTGCTCTATTCAGGGCCCCAGGATCAAAACCGACAAAGTTTTCTCTTTCTTCTTCTGTGTATCTTCTGTGTATTTTCTTGAGTGAGTGCCCATTTATATAGCCCATCAAGAGGAAAGGAACTTAAACTGAGTTATTACTCTACTGAGGTGATCAAATCAAAGCCCTAATCTTAACTTAATCAAAGACATCTCAATTGAATCTGATACAATCAAAAGATATCACACCCAGAGGAACAGACCAGACTACAAATATATTCTCCCTTTTTGAAATTCATAAATAGCCTCAAACTACCACAGTAGGTATTAACAGAAGTGAGAGACAATACAATATAAGACTTATGGAGGTTAAATAGCAAAATGGCAGAAGAAAGTCCTATAGCAGTGTGCCTAAGAGTTACCTCCTGAGAGCCTCCATGTTGCTCAAATGTGGCCAGTTTTGAAACCAAACTCAGCATGTAAATGTGTTGCCTTCCCCCCAGCATGGGACATGACTCCTGGGGATGGGCCTCCCTGGTGCCGAAGGATTACTACCAAGTACCAGCTGATGATGTAACTAGAAAACGACCTTGAATAAAAGGGTCAACTTGGACCAGCAGAATATCTCAGTCTACATATAATACCAGGAGTTAAAAATGCTTTTTAACCTGAATCAAGGGGGAAATGGAAAGGACAAATGAGTTTATATGGCTATGAGTCTCCAAAAAGAGCTAGGAGGTTATCAGAGGGGTTGCCCTTATGCACACCTCAGCAGAGTCCCAGAGACAAATAAAGTAGATACAACCCTGGGTATTGGTTCTTCTGAGGGTTACAGAGACCCACAGATTTTATGGTCATGGCAGATGGAGTTCACTGCCATGTCAGTTGGCCCTTCTTTGGAGTTTGTGTTTCTGTGTGATGGAGCTGGACTCAGATGAGATCTTTTTTCACAAGCCTCTACTGTACTTGGTGCTGGGGTTTAATATATACCCAGGGGATCTGAATCTCTGGACTGACCATATGATAGCCAGGCCTTGAGCCTCAACAGACTTCAGATCCTACACTCTGGTTTGTAAGACTTACCCCAGTCACCTAACATGGAGTTGAAGAAGGTCAACCACCACACCATGGAGCCAAGAGTGCCTACAACTGAAAGCAGGAGGATTGCATCCAGCATCCATGTGGAATCTAAGCTCCCTCTTGATATAGATGTAGAGTGGACACAACCATTCCAAGGTCCACAGGATGGAGGAATAGAATATGGATGAGAGTGGACTTACTGATATTCTATTCATGAACTATTGTGATTAGTAATCGAAGAAAATGTGGCATTGGTGTGGAGAAAGTGGCCATGGTGGCTGCTGGGTGTGGGGAATGGGAGGAAGAAATGAGATGTGGAGGCATTTTCGGGACTTGAAGTTATCCTGGGTGATGCTGCAGGGACAGTTACCGGACATTGTATGTCCTCCCATGGCCCACTGGCTGGAACGTGGGAGAGTGTGGGCTATGATGTGGACTATTGACCATGAGGTGCAGCAATGCTCTGAGCTGTATTCACCAAATCCAATGAATGTCTCATGATGATGGAGGAGATTGCTGCTATGGGGGAAGGAGTGGGGTGAAGGGGGTGGGGGTATTTGGGGACCTAATATTTTTTTTACTGTAATATTTAAAAAATAAAGACAAAAAAAGGACATCTGGAAAAAAAATAAATGTAAATGGATTTAACTCTCCAGTCAAAAGGCAAAAACTGGCAAAATGGATAAAAAAGCATGACCCAATTATGTGCTGTCTGTAAGAGACTCACCTTAAATTCAAAGTTATAAGTAGGTTGAGGGTGAAAGGATGGAAAAAATATACCATAGAAGTGTAAACAAAAGAGAGGTGGGGGAGTGATATACTAATATTGGGTAAAATAGACTTTGAGTCAGAACAGTTATGAGGGGGAAAGATGGTCATTATATACTAATGAAAGGGACAATTCAACAAGAAGAGGTAACAATTATGTATTCAGCTAACAGCAGAACCCAAATATATGAATCTAATACTGACAGATCTAAAGGGAGAAATTAACAGTTCTACATTAATAGTAGGAGACTTTAACACACCACTCTCAATAATGAGTAAAACATCTAGTCAGAAGATCAATAATATCATAATGATATCAGTACTACCCAAAGAAATATATAAATTCAATGCAACCCAGTAAAAATTTCAACAACCTTCTTTGCAGAAATGGAAAAGCCAATCACCAAATGTATCTGGAAGATTAAGGGTGTCCGAATAGTTAAGCCATCTTAAAAAAAAAAAAAAAAAGAATAAATTTGGAGAACTCACACTTCCTGTTCTTAAAACTAAGTATAAGGCCACAGTAATCAAAACAGCATGATACTGTCACAAAAACAGACATAAAAATCAATGGAGTTAAATTGACAGCTCAGAAATCAACCCTCATGTTAACAGCAAACTGATTTTTGACAACGTGAATGACCTCTCAATTAGGAAAGAATAGTCTCCAACAAATAGTGCTAAGAAAACTGGATTTTCATTAGCAAAACTGGAGGGGGTACCCCTATATCACACCATGTACAATATTTAACTCAAAATGGATTGAAGACCTTATTAAAAGAGCTAGAGCTATCAAACTCCTAGAAGAAAACATAATGAAGCATCTTCAGGAACTCATGTTGGGCATTGGTTTCTTAGACTTTACACCCAAAACACAAGCTACAAAAGAAAAAAATAAATAAATAGGACCTCCTCAAAATTAAAAACTTCTGTGATCAAAGAACTTCATCATGAAAATGAAAAGACAACCTACTCAATGGGAGAAAATATTTGGAAATCATATATCTAATAAGGGTTTATTAATAGTATCTAGACTATATAAAGAAATCCTTTAATTCAACAATTAAGTGACAAGAGCAACAATTTTAAAATGGGCAAAAGACTTGAACAGACATCTCTCTAATGAAGATATACAAATGTCCAGAGAGTACATGAAAAGATAATGTAATTAACCATCAGGGAAATACAAATCAAAACCACAATGAGAGATTTCCAGGATGATGGCAGACTCAAAAGACATGGATATATACCCAGAAGAAATGAAAGCAGTGATACAAACAGACATCTGCACACCAATGTTCATAGTGGCATTATTCATGATTGCCAAAAGATGGAAGCAACCTAGGTGACCATCAAGTGATGAATGGATAAACAAACTGTGATGTATTTAAACACTGGATGTTTTGCAGCTGTAAGAACAAATGAATTCGTGAAGCATATGACAACATGGATGAACCTGGAGGACACTGTGTTGAGTGAAGCAAGCCAGACACAAAAGGACAAATACTGTATGAATGTACTACTATGAAAACATATTGTATAATCTCATGGTATTGGTAACTTGATAATGGATCACCGAAAATAGAATGAGGCTAGAGAATGGGAAGCTGAGGGTTAACTTGTGCATAATTTGTAAAAAGGATGTGTGCTAATGTTTGGAAATGAACAGAAGAGTTGAAAGCCCAACATAATGTTTGTTACTAGCTGTACTATTTTGTGGGTACAATAGTGGTTTGAAGGGAAAGTCTAAGGTTATGAATATTGCTAAAAGGAAAGTTAAGAAATGTGTGGTGAACATGGGACTGTATAGTATAGTAAAACCACATGTGAAATATGAATATTGATAAAATCGCACATATAAGACCATTTTTCTTTGAAACTGAAGAATGTATATTAATACTACAAGATGTTAATGTCAGACCAAAAAAAATTATACCAAATGAAAGAATCCAGACTCAAAATACTACATATGTATGATTACATTTATATATAATGTAAATATAAATCAATTTATAAAGATGAAGTTAGATTGGTGGGTATGTAAGGCTGGGGAAGGACTGCTAAGGGATGTGGAGTTTTTCTTTTTAAAATAATGATATTCTAAAATTTTTTTTGTGATGGTGAGTGCACAACATTGTGATTATACAAAAAGTCATTGACTACACTTTGGCTGGATCAGATGGTATATGAATATATTTCAGTGAAAGTGCTTAATAAATTAATATATATGAAAGAATAGTCAGAAATAGTTCTATGCAGCAGGGGAAGCATAGAGAAATTGAGAAGTAAAGAATTTTCTTATTTGTTTGTCTGGTGTTTATTATTATTTTGAAATAATGAAAATGCTCTAAAGATGATTGAAGTGATAAACACACAACTATGTGATTATACCAAATACCATTGATTGTACACTTTTGGATGAACTGTATGCTTTATTAATATATATTGACAAAATTTATTTGTTTAAAAAATCACCATGGATACCATTTCACACCCATTAGAATGACCGCTATTAAAAAAAAAAAAAACAGAAAATGACATGTTGGTGAGGAATCATAGAACTGGGAACAGTCATTCATTGCTGGTGGCAATGTAAAATAGTGCAGCCACTGTGGAAGACAGCCTGGCAGTTCCTCAGAAAGCTAAGTATAGAATTACCATATGACTTGGCAGTCCCACTGCTAGGCATATACCCCAAAGAATAGAAATAAGGGACTCAAAATATTTGCATGCCAAAGTTCTTAGAGGCATTATTCACAATTGCAGAAAGGTGGCAGCAAGCCAGTGACCATCAACTGATGAATGGATCAATAAAATGTGGTATAGACATACAAAGGAATATTATTTAGATGTTAAAAGGAATGAGGTCCTGATGCATGCAACAACATGGATGAATCTTGAAGACACCATGTTGAGTTAAAATAGACAGACACAAAATGACAGGTATTGTTTAATCTCACTGATTTGAAGTAATTAGAATAAGCAAACTCATTGAATCAGAATCTAAAACATAGATGGGGTGGGAATAGGAAGTTGAGACTTAAAATGTATAGTGATCCTATTTGGAAAGATGGAAATGTTTTAGTAATGGACGGTGGTCATGGTAGCAAACATTGTGAATGCAATTAATAGCACTGAAATATATATCTGAATATGATTAAAAGGGGAAGGTGAACAGAGGTGGCTCAAGTGAGTAGGCACCTCCATCCCACATTGGAGGTCCCGGGTTCACTTCCAGTGCCTCCTAAAAAAATAAGGAAGATGAACAGACACAGCAAGTGCAAAATTACTTGTAAGATTGTAAGAACATTAATATCACCCCATTTAAAAATAGAATTGATATCACCAATGTCTTACTGTTAAAAGTTAAACAAAGGAAAATATCTGTCTTTCTTCACAGACTTTGGATTTCTTTTGCTGTTCAGATTCTCTCATCACTATTTTCCTGAAAAGGAAATGTGTGTTTTCCCTGTCTCTTCTGTCTTCAATACATCTTGTACATTAGGAAAATTTAAGTTATCTCACATTTGGCTATCCAAATGGTTGTTTCTGTGTTTTAAACTTCATCATGCAGTATTTATTTATTTTTAATGCCTTGAGATTTCTCATATTAGCAGAAACACAGATTTCTGTGGTCCTTTCTGATCATATCTAGCTAGTGGTCCACTTCTGATACAGACTTAAGATGTAACAAGAATGCCTGTGACTGGGGATGCTTTTGCCAGTTAGGGACAATATGGCCTTTCTCCTTTTTGTGGATTTGTTCTGCATCTTTAAAGATTGCACCAAGAGGAACAGCTCTTCCTGACTGTGATTTTTCAGAGATAATGTAAGTTTTTCCAGAGCACATATTTTACCCCCTGAGCTGTGATGGCTGAAGATGAAAGTGCTTAAGAGCTCTGAGGTTATTTTGTAGACAGGTGCAGGACACTGTAGCTTAATTAGTAGAACTGAGTTGTAAATTTATTTTCAACTGAAATCCTTGTAATATTTAATTATGTTATGAATATGCTTCCTTTTTGGTGTGCAGTGAGCATACATTCCAGGAATTTTGTATTCTTTTTGCATAATAATCTTCTTGGTTACTATTGTTTTCAGTGGACTACTATGCAGTATGAAGGTGAATTCTAGCTAGTGGCTATTGGAAATTCTGTTTCAAACTAGCTACAATCCTTATAGTTTTAATGATATAATATACAGGATTCTTCTATCAGCAAATATTAATATGTGCTATAAAAATCTAATATTACATGCCCTGACTTAGAGAGGAAAAAGAATATGGAAAGTTTCAATGGCTTTAGAATCTTGGGCTTAACAATATCCTGTCCTAAATTTTTATTGGAATAATAAGTATATTGGGAAACGGACTTGGCCCAGTGGTTAGGGCATCCGTCTACCACATAGGAGGTCCACGGTTTAAACCCGGGGCCTCCTTGACCCATGTGGAGCTGGCCCATGCGCAGTGCTGATGCGCGCAAGGAGTGTCGCACCACTCAGGGGTGTCCCCCGTGTAGGGGAGCCCCACGCACAAGGAGTGCACCCGTAAGGAGAGCTGCCCAGTGTGAAAGAAAAGCGCAGCCTGCCCAGGAATGGCGCCACTGGCGACAACAGAAGTGGACAAAGAAACAAGATGCAACAAATAGACACAGAGAACAGACAACCACAGGAGGGGGGGAAATTAAATAAATCTTTAAAAATAATAATAATAATAAGTATAATAACCACTGCCTATCAGTCATGTCCATTTTGTAAACATATGTATATAAATTGAATCTTTAATATAGAATTTTGATTGCTATTGTGTTGCATTCATTCACACAGGTTGAATGTATTTTTGGAAATTTTATAAAGGATTTAAGTCAAGTAATTCATGGATATATAGAACGAAAGCTATGGTTCTCTTGTGCTCCTTGTAATCCATCTTTCCATCCCTTCTTCCCATTGCAAGCATTTCCCCTCAACAACTGTTCTGCAGTTGTATGGAATTTTATGTAATGGAATCCTGCGGGATGCATATTTTTTTGCTCTGGATTCCATAAGTCAGCACAATAATTTTGGAATTTATCTATCTTGTTTTGTGTATTCATAGTTTGTTCCTTTTCATCAATTAAAATAATTCCTTTGTATGACATACTACAGTTTGTTTATCCTTTACCTTGGTAAGAGAGCTCAGGCAGGATTTAACCCTTTTTTCATGATGAGAATTAAGCATTCTATGTGGTTGTCCCACTGCATATCTGCATTTTACAATTCACTGCTGAGTTAGTTTGAAAACTAAAAACAACTGGGATTTTGCCTAAAAATGTTCAAACACTTAGGCATTTAATAACAATTGTTTTTGTAAGTCCTCTTCAAAAGAACTGTCACTGGCTTGTGCCAGTTTGGTTTCACTAAGGATTCTTAATATTGTATTATAAAAATTTTCAAGCAGACAGCACTGTTAATTAATTAACATTTAATTAATGTTGACCTATCACATCTCTTCCAATTCATCCATCCATCCATGTATCCATACATCCATGCATCCATCTACCCTCCATCCATCTGTCCTCCATCTATCCATCTTAACTTTGGTGACTTTTCTGATTTTTTAGGAGGTACCAAGTACTAAACCCAGAACCTTGTACCTGGGAAGCAAGTGTTCAACCACTGAGCTAAGATCACCTCTCTACATCTTAATTTTGATTCATTTTAAAGTAAATTGCTGGCATTATTATCACTCATGGTAAATATCCCGCATGTTTGTCATTAACTAGAGCTCTATGTATGTTGGCAGAATTTTTTAATATAAGATTTACATTACTCTGAGTAAAATACTCAAAACTTATATGAACATTGATGGAGTTTTGACAAATACATATGGCAGAATAATCCAAATCCAGGTCAGAAAAAGCCCTCGAAAAAATTTTAAAAATTTAAAAAAAGAAGAAAAAGCTCTTACACTCTTACCCAGCCCTTCCCTGCATTCATCAGAGGTTACTTTTGCTTGTAGAATTTCAAAGAAATAGACACTTACCATATGTACTCTTTTGTGTCTGTCTGACATCTGCTTAGAATAATGTTTCTGAGATTCATTCATGTTGTTGCCAAGGTCAGTAATTTATTCCTTCACCTTTCTGAGTCATGTCTGCTTAATGCATTGTCCTCAAGGATACATTATCACAGCATCAAGTGTTAAAAAAAAAAAAAACCTAGTTACCGTCTGAGCAGTCTAGACCAATTATCAAGGTCATTATATACTTTATTTCATTCACAGCAGAATGTAGTGAATTAAAAGCAAGAATCATAAAGAAATATCACCTTAGTGTCACCTTCATTATCACCATTTAAGTTCTATTTAAACTCTAAAATTTGATTACTTTTGAACAAATTCATTTCTCTAATGCATTTTTGTAATTCATTGCCCTATACTCATGTCTAAGTGATAGAAATCAAGGTATCCACGGGAACACTGTGCCCAGCCTTAGACACGGGTATGGGTAGGACCCATGGTGACCTGGAAATTGCTCTCTACTTAAGGAAACGCACACGATGTACAACACTGCCAGCCCCACAGGAAACATGAAGTGCCAACTCCCAGTCTTTCTTGGAATCCTGAATCCACTGGAAATGTTGGAACAGTATTATTATCTCTTGGAGGCTGGTTTAGGGCTTCTGTGGTTGATTCTTTGTGACTGCTACCTGAAATTTTCATTGAGGCTCCTGATTATTTTTCCAGCTGTCTGAATATCTGCCTGATGGTTTTTGTCCTGATCCTGCTTTTTATGGAATTCCTTGGAAGTCTATCATTATTGCTGCCTACTTGGGAATTGCTTCATTGGTCATTTTCATCTAGAGCTCTATGCTTCCTGCGAGTATAATAAGTGCCTCATATGTGTGCTTGGGCTCTTAAATAAGTTGCAAATTCTGTAACCTTTTATTTGTTTTGCTTTTGGATTACAACATGATTACTAGTTAATGTTTGAAATGTAACTTAATGGTATGAAACCATCTAATCTTTTAAATAAGAACTCAGTAGACAAGACAAGTATATAATCTTCATGAGAATACTTCCATTTATAAATCATTTTTATCAAAATGAAATAGTAATATTAAGTATTTTCTGAGCCCTTCATACAGTGTTTGTGGAATTGTGGACTCGCCTGGAAAGCAGCTGAATATTGAAATAGAGTTGAGGCCTTTAAAATGTTCATATCCCTTTTCTTCATATAAATCCACATATGGTAATCAACCATATGAAAAAACAAACATGCATATAAGACCTTGGAGGGGAACAGTCAATGGCATAGTATTTATTGCAGTGAAATGTGGCAACAACCCTAGTTATCTAAAGTCCAGAAAGAGTTACATCATTGTACATCCTCACAGAACATACTAAAATTCATGTTTCAAAGGCATTTCAGGACATGGATAATGCTCTTTTTCCAAGATGAAGAAGAAAACAGAAACCAGGCATTTCTCTTTCTAATTTATTAAAACAGTTTCTCCACACATGGGGTTGTCATTTCTGGTGTTGTAAGGGTAAGGCCACATTGGGAAAATAGGAATAGAATTACATTGGGAGGAGGGAATTGCAAGTGCCTTCAAATAGATAAATGACTTAAGACAGTCTGTAAAGAGAGTGCCAATAAATAACTTAGGACAGACTGTAAGGAGAGTACCAATAAATAACAGGACAGCCTGTAAGGAGAGTGCCAATAAATATTATGGGACTGCTTACAAGAAGAAGCCTTTCAAAAAGAAAAAAAACATAGATACATTGTCTTCAGCTAACCGCAGTGTTCCACTTCTGTGCCTGCTTGCTTGCTTGCTTATTAGTAGACACCCTCCTTCCTAAAAAGCTATAAAACTACCCCTTCCCTGAGATTCAGGGCTGCTCCCTCCTCTGCGTAGGATGGGACAGTCACCGCGTGGCTAATAAAGCTCTCAATTCAAAGTCTGAGTCTGGTCAATATCACTAATCTATAACAATGTTGATTGTGCATTTCCCTGCTCATCTCCCACTCCACTTCTGATTTGATGACCTCCATGTTTATGGGTCTGAAACATTCATGGGACCTGCTTAGTTGGATTTGTCTATCGATTCAGCATATAGCCAGCTCTGACTTGATATCCTAGATACTTTCTGGTGAATGAAAGAGGCATATCTTAATCCAAAGATTTTCCTTTTCCATTTTTTTAAGAAACTTTTTCAGTGGCCCTGATATGAACATCACTATGGCCATTGGATTTAACAAAAAATGTTTTCAAGTAAATGATACATTAGCATATTTATAATGTAAATGTGTGCACATTTCATAAAGTCTATTAAACTGTGTTCATTTAAAATAGTGTTGTGGAGCAGGTGTAGCTCAGTGATTGAGCATGGGATTCACAGGTAGGGGATCCTGGGTTCAAACCTCTGTACCTCATTAAAAAAAAAAAGTGTGTTAACAGATCTTTAGATCAAGATAAGGGATTTAACTTAGTGGGGGTTTTTTCTGAAATAATTCATGAATTATCACCATTTAAACAGGCTATTCTATTTTTTTTTCATATTTTAAATCAGTGAATACATTATTCTGAACTAAACAATTTTTGTAATTGAATTACTATTTTGTCTTATCACAAACTAAAGCTTTTTATTAGCAATATGTTTTTTTATTGACTTTGTAATAATATTACATTAAAAATATATATGTGAGGTCCCACCCCCCCCACCCCCCCTCTCCCCCCCCAACAACACTCGTTCCCATCATCATGACACATCCATTGGATTTGGTAAGTACATCTTTGGGCACCTCTGCACCTCATAGACAATGGTCCACATCATGGCCCATACTCTCCTCCATTCCATCCAGTGGGCCCTGTGAGGATTTACAATGTCCGGTGATTACCTCTGAAGCACCATCCAGGGCAGCTCCATGTCCCAAAGACGCCTCCACCTCTCATCTCTTCCTGCCTTTCCCCATACCCATCGTCCACCATGTCCACTTTTCCCAATCCAATGCCACCTCTTCTATGTGGACATTGGATTGGTTGTGTCGATTGCACCTCTATGTCAAGAGGAGGCTCAGATTCCACATGGATGCTGGATGCAATCCTCCCATTTTCAGTTGTAATCACTCTAGGCTCCATGGTGTGGTGGTTGTCCTTCTTCAACTCCATCTTAGCTGAGTGTGGTAAGTCCAATAAATCAGATTGTAGGTGCTGGAGTCTGTTGAGGCTCAGGACCTGGCTATCACATTGTCAGTCCAGAGATTCAAATCCCCTAAATATATCTTAGACCCCAACGTTAACTGCACCTCCAGCACATTAGCATGAAAGTCTTATGAAGGGAGATCCCATCTGAGTCCAGATTCATCACACATAAACACCATTTCCAAAGAGGGGCCATCTGCCCTGGTAGTTAACCCCATCAGCCATGACCATAACTCTCATGGGTCTCTTTAGCCTTCAAAGGAACCAATATCTGGGGGTTGTATCTGCTTTATCTGTCTCTCTGACTCTGCTCAGTTGTGCATGAGGGCAATCCTTCTGCCAGCCTCCAGACTCTTTTTTAGAAACTCGTAGCCATATAAACTCATTTCTCCTTTCCATTTCCCCCTTACTATAAGTCAGACAGCATTTTAAAGTCATGGTATTTTATGTAGACATGGATATTCTGCTGATCCGCATTGAACCTTCCGTATAAGGTCCTTTTCCAGTTGCATCATCAGTTGGTATTTGATAGTGGTCCCTCATTGCCAGGGAGGCTCATCCCCGGGTGTCATGTCCCACGCTGGAGGGAAGGCATTGCATTTACATGCTGAGTTTGGCTTCGAGACTGGCCACATTTGAGTAACATGAAGGCTGACAGGAGGAAATTCCCAGGCACAATGTTGCTCTAGGCCTTGTTCTTATTTTAGGTTTATCAGCTCACAAGCATAGTCATTAGCATCAGGGGCCCACTGTTGAACCCTCACTCCCTCCCGGTCCCCGCCGCTGTACCTGGGAGACTGTCGCTGCTCCCCTAGGGACCACGACAGAGCACCACTGGCCAGGAACCCAGTACCCCCCCTGCTGTGGTTTTTAATTGTTGCCACTATGAGTATATCCAATCATTACCATGCACCCTGGACATATGTTCTGTACAGCTCCCTGTCAGCCATATATCACCTGTCATTGGTATCCCATACCAGTATCCCTCCATTGCCATTGTTGAAACACTCTGTGATCCAGAACTCCCCGAAATTTGAAGCCCAATATAATGTCATGGTCCCTTACTAGGGAATGGCATATAGCGATGGGTTTAAAGGATAGATAAAGAACTTGGATAAAGTTAGATAAAGAACTTAGATAAAGAATGTTGACTTGAAAAAATTCCACATCCTATCCTTTTTTTTTTTTTCCCCCCCTAATTATTCAGCATTTCTTCACAGGAGTCCTAGACCACAGCAATGCATATATATAATATACAGCACTCCCATACATCCACCACAAAACCTTTTTCCTTCCACAGCGATACTCTTACACCCTATTCACATCATATTTACTTAAGGTGATGTACAGAGTCTGAGATATTAGCTTTCTAACAAGGTAATATCTGTGCTTACATTATGGTGCATACTTTAGGATACACAGTTCTTTACATTTTTAGTTATCCTATGTTTTACATTATGGTTTACATTATCAGTCTGTCATCTCCTATATGTTATGGTGTAATATTACATATTTTATATCCATCCTTGTGTACTCTCAAGAAACTCCTCTCTTGCCCCCCATTTACTTTGGTTCCACACATTTAACGTCCATTTTCCCTTCCACCTTGGTGCCCACCGTGACAGCCAACCTCCGTTTCCTGAGGAACCACTTCCAGAGATAGATGGAATAGTGTTCAGGGCCTAACGTGCTCAACTGCCCCAATGCCCTGGGAGCCACCCTTTCTCTCAAGGGATACAGTTCCCTCTATTTGGTGGCATTAGTCCTCCCCAGGATGTGGGTCCACCCCCACTCTCACTACTTGGGATTCTACCCCATGGTGTCACCCACTCTGGCAGAATGAGCATTTAGACATTCCCCAGGAGCCCGTCCTGCATCAGATCCTCCCCTCCGAGCATTCTAAACAGGTAACCCTCTTTATTATATTTTGATATGATTTTCTCGGCATTTTACTCTCCACCACCTCCTGACCCTCTCCTGTGTTCGTATGCTACCCCTCCCTCCCCCCACTTTTGGGCAACGTTACCCAACCGTCCCTCCCCAGCCACCCTCAAACCCGTAAAGCCCCAACCAAAGGCAACCCCTTGCCCCCATTTTATCTCTTCTTTGTGTTCATACTTACCACCATCTCGTCTTAAATTCCACCCCTGCAGACATCGGCTCATATCCTTCCTCCACCCTCCGATTTCCTGTAAGCCTATCGTTCAGTCTCTTGCTATCTAGGGCAGCTTGTTTATTTCATATCATTGAGGTCATGTAGTATTTGTCCTTCAATGTCTGGGTTGCTTCACTCAACATAAGGTTCTCAAGATTCATCCATGTTATCACATGTGTTTGTAGTGTGTTTGTTCTTACAGCCGAGTAGTATTCCATTGTGTGTATATACCACATTTTATTGATCCACTCATCTGTTGATGGGCATTTGGGTTGATTCCAACTTTTGGCAATAGTGAACAATGCTGCTATGAACATTGGTGTACATATATCGGTTTGTGTCCTTGTTTTCAGTTCTGCTGGGTATATACCCAGCAGTGGTATTGCTGGGTCATATGGCAAATCTATGGCTAGTTTTTTGAGAAACCGCCATACTGTCCTCCAGAATGGTTGGATCCTTCTGCATTCCCACCAGCAGTGGATGAGTGTTCCCCTTCCTTCACATCCTCTCCAGCACTTGTATTCTTCTGTTTTTTTCATAGCTGCCAATCTTATGGGTGTAAGATGGTATCTCATTGTAGTTTTGATTTGCATTTCCCTGATAGCTAGAGATTTGGAACATTTTTTCATGTGCTTTCTTGCCATTTGTATTTCTTCTTCAGAGAAGTGTCTGTTTAAGTCTTTTTCCCATTTTTTAAATGGGTTGTTTATCTTTTTATTTTCAAGATATAGGAGTTCTTTATATATGCAAGTTATATGTTTCTTATCAGATATATGATTGCCAAATATTTTCTCCCACTGTGTGGGCTCCCTCTTTACTTTCTTGACAAACTCCTTTGAGGTGCAGAAGGCTTTAATTTTGAGGAAGTCCCATTTATCTATTAGTTCTTTTGCTGCTCGTGCTTTTGGTGAGATATTCATAAATCCATTTCCTATTACAAGGTCCTGTAGATGTTTCCCTACACTGCTTTCTAAGGTTTTTATGGTCTTGGCTCTTATATTTAGGTCTTTGATCCATCTTGAGTTGACCTTTGTATAAGGTGTGAGATGGTAATCCTCTTTCATTCTTCTACATATGGCTATCCAGTTCTCCAGACACCATTTGTTGAATAGGCCACTCTCTCCCAATTGAGAGGGTTTGGTGGCTTTATTGAATATTATGTGGCTGTATATGTGAGGTTCTATATCAGAGCTTTCAATTCGATTCCATTGGTCTATGTGTCTCTCCTTATGCCAGTACCATGCTGTTTTCACCACCATAGCTTTATAGTATGTTTTGAAGTCAGGTAGTGTGATTCCTCCAATTTCGTTTTTCTTTTTCAGTATGTCTTTGGCTATTCGGGGTCTCTTTCCTTTCCAAATAAATTTCATAGTTAGTTTTTCTAGTTCCTTAAAGAATGCTGCGTTGATTTTTATTGGGATTGCATTGAATGTGTAGATCAGTTTTGGTAGGATAGACATCTTAATAATGTTCAGTCTTCCTATCCATGAACAAGGAATAGTCTTCCATTTATTTAGGTCTTCTTTGATTTCCTTGAACAATCTTGTATAATTCTCGTTGTATAAGTTCTTTACCTCTTTAGTTAAATTTATTCCTAAGTATTTGATTTTTTTATTTACTATTGTGAATGGTATTTGTTTCTTGATTTCCTCTTGGTCTTGCTCATTATTGGTGTACAGAAATGCTACTGATTTTTGCGCATTGATCTTATAACCTGCGACTTTACTAAACTCATTTATGAGTTCTAGAATCTTCATTGTAGATCTCTCAGGGTTTTCTATGTATAGGATCATGTCATCTGCAAATAATGAAATTTTGACTTCTTCCTTTCCAATTTGAATGCCTTTTATTTCTGGTTCTTGCCTCAGTGCTCGTGCAAGTACTTCTAAGACAATGTTAAATAGGAGCGGAGACAGTGGGCATCCTTGTCTTGTTCCTGAGTTTAGAAGGAAGGAGTCTAGGATTTCTCCATTGTAAACAATATTGGCTTTAGGTTTTTCATATATACTCTTTATCATGTTCAAAAAATTCCCTTGTATTCCAATCTTTTGGAGTGTTTTTATCAAGAAAGGGTGCTGTATTTTGTCAAATGCTTTTTCTGCATCAATAGATATAATCATGTGATTTTTTTCCTTCAATCTGTTTATATGGTGTATTATGTTGATTGATTTTCTTATGTTGAACCATCCTTGCATACCTGGAATGAATCCCACTTGGTCGTGGTGTATAATACGTTTAATGTGTTGTTGAATACGATTAGCAAGTATTTTGTTAAGTATTTTTGCGTCTAGGTTCATTAGAGAAATTGGTCTGTAATTTTCCTTTCTTGTGATGTCTTTGTTTGGCTCTTGTACTAGGGTAATGTTGGCATCATAGAAGGAGTTGGGTAATGTTCTTTCCGTTTCGATGTTTTGGAATAGTTTCAGCAGGATTGGTGTCAGTTCTTTCCGGAATGTTTTGTAGAATTCACCTGTGAAGCCATCTGGCCCTGGGCTCTTCTTAGTTGGGAGATTTTTGATAACTGATTCTATCTCTCTGCTTGTGATTGGTTTGTTAAGATCATCAATTTCTTCTTTCATCAATATGGGCTGCTTATGTGTTTCTAGGAATTTGTCCATTTCCTCTAGATTGTCATTTTTGTTGAAATATAGTTTTTCAAAATATCCTCTTATGATAGTCTTTATTTCTGTGGGGTCAGTGGTGATATCGCCTTTCTCATTTCTTATTTTGTGTATTTGCATCTTCTCTCTTTTTTTCTTTGTTAGTGTTGCTAAAGGTTTGTCAATTTTGTTAATCTTCTCAAAAAACCAGCTCTTGGTCTTGTTTATCTGTTCAAGTGATTTCTTATTTTCTATTTCATTTAGTTCTGCTCTTATCTTTGTTATTTCCTTCCTTCTTCTTCCTGTTGGGTTACTTTGTTGTTGTTTTTCTAATTGCTTCAAATGTGCAGTTAGTTCTTCAATTTTTGCTCTTTCTTCTTTTTTGATATATGAATTTATGGCTATAAACTTCCCTCTCAGTACTGCTTTTGCTTCATCCCATAAATTTTGGTATGTTGTGTTATCATTATCATTTGTTTCAAGGTAGTCATTGATTTCTTTTGAGATTTCCTCTTTGACCCACTGTTTTTCTAAGAGTGTGCTGTTTAATTTCCAAATCATGGTGTGAAATCTGGGCTTCTGTCCCTTGCAAATCTCCAGCTTGACTCCACTGTGGTCAGAGATAATGTTTTGTATGATTTCAATCTTTCTGAATTCGTTCAGCCTTTCTTTGTGGCCTAGCATATGATCTATCTTGGAGAATGATCCATGTGCGCTTGAGAAAAATGTATATCCTGCTGTGTTGGGGTGTAGTGATCTATATATGTCTATTAGATCGAGCTCCTCTAATATACTATTCAGATGTTTTGTTTCTTTGGTGATTCTCTTTTGAGATGTTCTGTCCAGAGTTGATAGTGGTGTATTAAAATCCCCCACTATAATTGTAGATGTATCTATTCTTTCACTTAGTTTTTCCAGCGTTTGCCTGACGTATTTAGAGGCACCCTTGTTAGGGGCATAGATATTTATGATTGTTCGATCTTCTTGACAGATTTTCCCTTTCACTAAAATGTAGTATCCTTCTTTGTCTCTCACAATTGTTTCACATTTAAAGTCTATTTTGTCTGATATTAATATAGCTACTCCTGCCTTTTTTTGGTTATTGTTAGCTTGTATGATTGTTTTCCAGCCATTCACTTTCAATCTCCATGCGTCTCTGGGTCTAAGATGTGTCTCTTGTAGACAGCATATGGATGGGTCATATTTCCTTATCCATTGTCCCAGTCTGAATCTTTTGATAGGTGAGTTTAATCCGTTGACATTCAGTGTTATTACTATCAAGGAATTATTTGTGTTAGCCATATTTTGATTGGATTTGTGTTTGTCATATTTTGTTTGTATATTTTTTTTTTGTCTTTTTTGTTGTTGTTGCTGGTCTTATACTCTCCTCCAACTTTGCCTTTCCTGTTTTTTCCTTTCTTCCTGCAGAACTCCCTTTAGAATTTCTTGAAGGGGAGGTTTCTTGTTGGTATACTCTTTCAGTTTCTGTTTGTCTGTGAATATTTTGAACTCTCCATCATGTTTGAATGCTAGTTTAGCTGGATAGAGTATTCTTGGCTGGAAGTTTTTTTCCTTTAGTACCTTGACTATATCATACCACTGTCTTCTTGCCTCCATGGTTTCAGAAGAGAAATCAGCACTTAATCTAATTGAGCTTCCCTTGTATGTGATGGTTTTCTTTTCTCTTGCTGCTTTTAGGATTTTCTCTTTGTCTTGAGCCTTGGATAATTTGATAAGTATATGTCTTGGGGTGGGCCTGTTGGGGTTTATGACTTGTGGAGTGCGCTGTGCTTCTTGGATATGTACATCTGTCTCTTTCAGTAGATTTGGGAAGTTTTCAGCCATTATTTCCTGCAACACTCCTTCTGACCCCTTTCCCTTCTCTTCACCTTCTGGAATGCCTATAATACGTATGTTTGAGCGTTTTGCATTGTCATTCAGGTCCCTAAATCCTAATTGGATTTTTTCTATCTTCTTATTGACCCCTTCTACTATCTGTTTGATTTCTGATGTACTGTCTTCCACATCACTAATTCTCTGCTCTGTCTCTTCTAGTCTACTGATATTTGCTGCAAGTGTATTTTTGATTTCTTGAACTGTGGTGTTCATTCCCATCATATCTGTTATGTTTTTGCATATGTCTGCAATTTCCCCTCCAAGTGATGTCTTCATGTTGTTAACCTCTTTCATTACTGCATCAAATTTGTCGGTGATAAATGTTCTGAGTTCTTTCATTGCTTGTGCCAAGTTTTGCTCCCCTTCGTGATTATTGGTTTGTTGATTGGATTCAGTCATGTTTTCCTGATTATTGGTTTGGTTTGTAGATTTTTGTTGCTTTCTGGTCATCTCTTTATTTTGACGAATTTAATCAGTTCCTTAGCTTCTTTGTCTGCTTTTGGAGGTTAATTAGTTGTTATTTTTGCATAGGTGTTATATCTTCTCTTTGTCACTTTTTTCTTCTTACTCAAGTTACTTGTTGTTGGTTAAGTTCACTTTAGAAGAAAGTATTAGTGTTGGGGAAAGGCAATTGTGTCAGCAAGGGAAAAGTGTAAAATAGTATTGGTAATGTATGTTAACAAAGCAAGAATATGAGATCTGGGAGGATGGAGGTTAGATTCATGTAGACTGTATAGAGTTATAGCTGTAGGTAGAGTACCTTTTATGAAGTAGATGACTGAATATGGGCGGAATATGGTATGAACTACAAAGCTATTGTTTTCATGAGAGAGGGAAAAAGAAAAGAAAGGTAATAGTTTCAAGAGTGGATAACAGACAGAAAACAGAACAAAGGTATTAGAAATTAAGAGTTAGACACTTTGTGGATCAAAGAATGGGAGGTGGGGGGTGGAATATAGGAGAGACAGTAGATGATAGTGGATATCAAGATGCAGGGGAGGGGGGATAGTGTAGATAGCCTAAATCAGTTCACACAGAAATGAGGCAGTGGAGGATGGGAAAACCCAGCAAATGTGAGGTGTTCCCTGTAGCACCTATTGTGTACTTGAATTAAAATAAAATAAGTGGAAAATGAGGGACAAGAGGGAAAGAGAAAACCAAAAAAAAAAACATTAATTATAATAAAGAAAAAAAGAAAGACAAGAAGAAAGGAAGAAAGAAAAAGAGGATAGGCAAACGGTGGGGAACAGAGAGGGGGAAGAGAGATACAGGTATACACATGTCACAATTGCAACACTATCTAAAACAACAACCAAAAAAACCCCTAAATAACTGTATAAAAAAAAAAAAAGGACTTTGGGGGACACGCTAGGAGAAAAGACTAGGGGATAATGCAATATTAGCAATCAGGGCGTCAAAAAGAGTAAAAAATAAGATAAAGTGAAAATAAAAACAAAACAATATGAACCAATAAAGATAAAACGCAAACGTTAAGGTCCAGGGCACTCAAGGACCCCAGGTAGACCCCAGGGCATGATGGATTCAGGGGTGGAAAGTCTGAGACACTGAAGACTCAAGAGGTGTGAGTCTGGGGTGTGGACCACCAGATTCTAGGGGACCCAGACCTGCCAACCTGAAATCTGGTCCACAGAAAGCTTAGGAGCCCCGCAGTGCAACACAGCCCTCAGGGATCCCCGTAGCTGGGTGCCTGCCCCGTGGGGGAAGCCAGATCCGCGAATTCTATATTGAATGTCTGATCCCTGAAATTCACCTAACTCCTCAGGGTATCAGCCTTTGGAGAGCTCGCTCCCTGTGCTCCCACGCAACGGCCACTTGAGGGCGCCTCTACACCACGGCCAGTTCAATGACCCAGATCCCAAGCCCCGCCGGGTGGGGTGGGCTTCAGCTGGAAACAACGAAAACAGACTCTAAGATCCGAAATCCCAAACTTCGCAAAATATTCCCCAATCAGCTTCCAGACGTGTCCTCCTCCCTCACTGCACCCTACAACAGTCTCCCAATTGTGTCCTCTTATTGCCCAAAATCCAATTCCGTTGCAGATCGGCGGCTGGACCTGTGGGGATGGGGCTCCAGGCGGAAGCGCAACCCCCCCTGTCCAGCGACCAAAACGTCCCCCGCTTCACAACAAAGCACCGTCTGTCTCCCCAAATCGATCTGCAAAGGAGTCTTGTCCCAACAACCCCTCACCAGCCAGCCCAGTATCCGCGAATTCCTCAGCACCGCAAAGCCTCCAGAAAAAGGAAAAAAAAAACAAAAACCCTGGCCGCTGTGGCTCCAGAGCTGCAGGAGCGCCCGCTACCACGGCTCCGCCCACCCAAGGAGGGAACTTCCCGAGCCCAGCTGGGACCTCCGTTTATATATTATAGACGTAGCCTCTCTGTTACCTTCCCACCGAATTGACATCCAGACACCTTCTAACCAGCAAAAATCCCCGAAACAGCGCGGTCCCAAAGAGCCTTCAACGCTGCCCAGCCGCCCCCTGCAGAGACACCACCAGGCAAGCTCACGCAGCCACCATCTTGCCTCCCTCCTCTCCAGCAATATGTTTTGACATCAAATTTAATTTTGGTTTCATTCTTCTAGGTAAAGTCTCAAATGTATCAAGGTATGATTTTAGACTTATATTGTCTTTCTAATATTTTCTAAATACTGCTGTTGATTTGGGTTCTAATTCAACCAGAAGGAAATATGGTGATTTCTGATGTCTGGTTCACTTTTTACCTCTTGAAATCTTACTATTCCTGGACTATCATCCTGGATAATAGAGTAAATGGAAGTGCAACCAGTGAGACAGGTGATGTGGAGGAGGAAAAGGTTTAGGATGGTGTTGATGAGATGAATAGAGTCTGCAGGGAGGTATCAGGCACAACCTGACTGTGAGAGGAAAGTAAGATATAATGATGGTAGCTGTGTCTGTTGAGAAGTTAAAGCCCAGGGGTGTCCAAGACTTCCTAGGCTGAAGATGTGTCCTCATAGAAGTTTCAAACAGATTCTATGGGGGTCTAGAAAGGCCACTGATACCAGGCAGAATGTACAAAAAGAACCCAATGTAAAACAGAGAAGATGAAATAACCATGTGCTTTGTTGATGGTGACAATTGAATGGAGCACTCTAAAGGGCAGGATGGCTGTGTGGCACATTGAAGGCCCTCACATGCTGCTGTTTATTACAGGGTGATAGCATTGTTGTGGTGAGAAGCTTGGCCTCAAGGCACCAGAGCTGTCATGCTGGGCAATAGTAGAAAAGTGTGCTCTTTGGGGTCATGTGAGAGAACTAAGTGTCAGTCTGAGGTGTCTGGCTTCCTGGACCCAGTTTGAGGTGCTTTATAAATGGTGTCCACCTGTAGGGTATGTGCTGGCTGTTTACCTGAATGATGGGAGATAACACTCTCACCTTGGAGATGAAAAATCTTGTGACTTAGAGATACTAGGAGATGTTCATGGCCTTCTGTAGACCACACGGTAATGCCAAGTTTCAACCAGGGGCATCTGATTCCCAAACCAATGGTCTCCAGACAACCCCACTGTTGGTGAGCTTGCTGGTAAACAACATGTAGTCAGAATGGCCACTAAGCATACACAATGGCTATCACAAAAGGCACCTCCCTTCTTCCTAGCCAGCTTCCCACCAGAGAAGCCTGCGCACGCCAACTTCAAAACTACCTCATCCCATCAAGTAGCTGCTTCATATTATCCCAATCCCCTTAGCCTGTCTATAATTGACACATCACCTCAAGCCCCCACCCCTGCCTATATAAGCTGTGCCCCTTCCCCAATAAACCAGACCTGCGCCACGAGCCTGCGTCTCTGGGGTGGTTACTGTGTGTTTAACCTGGCTGTGCATTACCGGGGCCCCGTCGTCACTCACAACCCATTCGAGAAGTTCGCCTCACTGAGGTGAAAGCCGTCTAGCTAACAGCCTGGCCAGCCATGTAGCTAACGGCCCCAGGGGCACGCCCACAACTGGCACCCAAACAGGGACCCCCCACCTCATCCGGACAGCAACCAGTGGGATCCAAAGCGATCCTCTTCGTATCGGTGAGTGAAGCTCAGAATGGGGAACTTAGCCTCTTCTGAGAACACACTAGAAGCACGGGCGTTATATGCCCCATTAGCTAGCCGCAAGCCCCACGAAGGCAAAGCCTTCCCTCTTAGTCTCATACCCACACTTTTAGCTATTCACAGCTGCCTTACAGGCACCCCGCTAGACACTGGCTAAAACCACCGGAGCCTAGCTCTCTCACTGCCTCACCTTCTACACCTCCTCTTTCAGCTCCACTTACTGCAATTGTCCTTAATCACCACCCATTCACTCCTCACTTTTTTCCAGTAAATTACCACAATGAGATTCTCCTCCCTTTTAGGCTCCTTAGCATCATAAAACCATTACTCACCTTCGTAAATCTGTTCAAGAATATAGTCTTAATAGCCCCTGTGCTCTGATGTTATTAAACAGCATTTCTCATGCTCACAATACACCTAGTGATTGGAAAAGCCTAGTCCTTGCTATTTTAACCCCCAGAAATTACATTATCTAAAAAGCTCTCTATTATAATGAAGCCGAAAGTGTAGGTACCCACAACATTACTAACGGAATAACAGTCATTCCCCCAAGCACTTTAAAAGGTGAGGAGCAATAAACCCTTCCAAAAGTTCAGGCTAGCTGCCCCCCCCCCACCACTTTGAACAATGTTTAACCATAACTAAACTAATAACAATGTTTCCAAGCACAAGCTTGCATGTTACAGGCAACATGGATTCCAGAAGAAATCTTAAGAAGTTATATTTAAAATGTGGTATAATGGACAGCTTAAAAGCAGCTATACCAAGAAAGGTGAGGCTATGCTCTTATCATTTCAGAAAATGGAGAACAAATTTAGTTATCTGCGAAAAGGATTAAACCCCAGAATGAAGAGATGGAGTCTTCTACAACTTCTGATGATGGTGATCGTAAGTAACAAGGAAGCTGCCAGTAATTACACTTATTAGGCCTATATACCTAACCCCCCATTACTTAGAGTGTTAACCTGGAAAAATCCATTCTTTCATATATATCTGAATAAAACCCATATATTCCCTAAACCAATTGATAATTGATTGCCAATTAAACCCTATGAAGAAAGACAAAGAATTGATAATCTCATATTACCATTGATTATCAACCCTTATGCATTAGTAACCATCCTTCCTGTATGTAGGTTAAAAATCAGGCCATAATTATCTCCAAAAATAGTAATACTCAGTTTATTGTGACTTTGTTTCCCTCTTACAATTTAATCATAACCAAGAATCCTACTTATGATTGTCAGAAAATTAACTATAACCCAAAAATGCTCTATTTTATAAAAATGAGGCCTTGCATCCTAGTAGCCATTACCCTGCAACTAACATACTATGGAGAAGGCAAACTAAAAATTTTACTATCCCCATCTGTGTCAAAGAGAGCCACCTTCCTCCCTATATTGGTAAAAAATAACCCTCACAGGTTCACTGACAGCGCCTATGCCACCAATGCCGTTCGAATACTGCCCTATGCAACCCTAAAGGTTAAGCCCAGTTTGTTAATTGATAGCACCCTTTTAGCGCTACAACTCCTCCTTGAAAATCGTACAGTGCCTTGGTATATCCAGCATATCCATTCACACACTGGATTACCTGGAGCACTAGTAGAAGGAAACAACCTTGCTGACTCCTCCCTCACTGTTTCCATACTCTCTACCTCCTTAGATCAAGCCAGGCTCCTACATGCAAAATTCCACATGTCAGCTAACTCCCTCCATCACCTTTTTCCCAACATCACTCAAGCCCAGTGTAAGCACCTTACACGTGAGTGCAAACACTGTGCACCTTACCTTCCTATAGGCCCCTTACAGCCCCAAGGAGTTAATCCATGGGGCCTCTGTCCAAACACACTGTGGCAAGTGGACATCACACATGTCCCCTCGTTTGGCCACTATAAATTTGTCCATGTGATAGTAGACACATTCTCCAAATTTCTCTTCACCACTGCTTTATCTGGAGAAAAAGCAAAAAATGTTATAACAGCCTGCCTTCAAGCCTTTAATCAAATGGGTATCCCGTGGACTATAAAAACAGATAATGGACCCTGCTTTCAGTCCAAAACTTTTAAACAATTTTGCCATGACTGGAACATTCACACAAAACAGAAATCCCTTATAACCCACAAGGACAGGCTCTAGTTGAGCGATCTAATGCGCTCCTCAAAAATACAATCAAGAAACTTTCAGGGGAGTTCCCTACAGCAACCCCCCGAGATTTGCTCAACAGAGCCCTAGTCACTATCAACTTCCTTACCTTTGACAAAAATCATACTACTCCAGCAATCCGGCATTGGGGAGGCCTAAGACTAGCCCCCACGCTGGTCTCCCTTGTTATGTGGAAAGACCCCCCCCTCACTAACATATGGAAAGGCCCCCACCCTCTACTGACACAAGGACAAGGATTTGCTTGTATCTTTCCAGAAAACACCAACCAGCCTTTGTGGATCCCAAGCGGTCTCGTAAAACCTGCCACCAAAACTAATGCAGCTGTGTAGCCTCCCTGGAATCCTTCTATGTAGCTTCGTCACCCTCGCTGGAGCCCTCCTGTTATTTGCTGGCTCTCCAAGTGACTGGACAACGCTGCACAAATCCTTCCTCCTCACTTTCTTCCTAAAGCATATCTGCCTTCTCGCTATCGCCTGCTGAGTATAACCTACCCACCATGTGCTGCCTCTTATACATACTCACTCTTTCTCTAATTATCTCACTCATTATCTCAGTCAATGGACAAGCCCTTTATCTCTAGACGTTCACAGTAAAAGAAACTATAACCTCTCGCTCAAGCACCACATCGCACCCCCTTGGCACAGGCCACTGTTCACCTCAGGGATGTCAAACACCTCTTACTATCAAACTAACCAAAACACCTAAATCATACAAAGTAGCCACAAACTTTACGCCTGCTTCCCTCACACCCAAACCAAAGCATACTGTACCAACACCTATTACCAACGCCCTTATTATGGAGGCTGCCCCTATTAGAGCTGTGTCATTAACTGGCCATGGCAGTCGTCCTTCCCAAGCTTCTTCTTTGCCAATAAATCTGGTTATTACCTCCATATAAAAGACCCCTGGAATGACAGATGGGCTACTGGAATCACCGGCAAGCTATATGCTCATGGAGGTGACACTTGGCCCACCGGATCCATAATGGTTTCCCGCCGCTATAGTCTCTACAACCAGTCCTCATCTCCAATCAGTATATCCAACGTGCTCGTAAATATAAAAACAGCCAAAAAGCAATTAAACGAGCAACTGCTAGTATATAATCCCCCTTCTTGGCTCACAATTCTCAATAATACCATCTCTCTCCTTAATCAATCTGGAATTGCTAATATTTCTCATTGCTTCCTGTGTGCCTCCCTCCAGCGTCCCCTACTAGTGGCTGTCCCTGTTTCTATCTCCAACTATTCTGACTATTCCTCAGCAACACCCGGCAACCTCTCTTCCCCCCTTACACATATTCCCCCTTTGGAGCAGCCCTGAAAATATCACCTGCTTCCAAACCAGCCATACCTTCTTCTCTCCCACCTGCACAACAAACATTTCCTTTACAGGTACCATCCAGCTCCCAAGAGGCCTCTTTTTTTGGTGCAATCAAACAATCACACCCTTGATTAATCCCACCACTCCCGGTCCCTGTATTCCTGTAGTCATTGTCCTGCAGTTTATACTATATACGGAGTCCGAAGCTTCTCAGCTGCTCTCTTTTTTCCATAGCAAGCGAGCCACCTTCCTTCCCCTTCTGGTAGGAGCTAGCCTTACCTCCTACCTTGCAGCTGTTGGACTGCCGGTGGTGCCTTAGCACACACTGTTATCATCACTGGTAATTTTAAAGAATCAGTACAAATAGCCCTTGATTCCACAACTGCCTCCCTTCAAGCTCTTCAAGAGCAACTCACCTCCTTAGCCAGCGTAACCCTCCAAAACCGCAGGGCCCTAGACTTACTTACAGCCAAAAAAGGAGGAACATGCTTATTCCTTCAAGAAGAATGCTGTTTCCACATTAATAGCTCTGGTATAGTAGAAAAAAATATCCAAATATTAAAAGACCTGCGTAAAAATTTAACTAAAACTCAATCATTCAGTCCCCCATTCATGAATTGGCTCTCCTCCCCCCTGGTACAGTGGCTTACACCACTTATTAGTACTTTAATGCTAATCATCTGTGTTGTGTCTGTAGCTCCTTGTCTCATTAAGTGGCTACAGAAAAGAATAGAATACATTTCAGCCTTCACCGTTTATTCACTTCAGCTTTATCAGTATCAACTGCTTGTGCAAGAAGAAACACAAGAACCTGAAGCCACCACTGCCATGTAGCCATGTAGCTAGCACACAGCCACCTTCCCTCCAGCCACAAAGCTCAGTTGGCAGCCAGAGACGGGTAAGACTCCAGAGGGAGGCAACCTAAGACAGGTGCAACTGTGTGGCATAAATGACTCGTAACTGGTAGCCAAAGACGGGTAAGATTCTCAAGGGAGAACAACCTAAGACAGGCACAGTTTTTGCAGTCTTGAAATAAAACAAAAACGGAGGTACCCCACCCTACTGATCATGAAAAGGGTTCAGCTGGACTGCAGAACAACCCAGTATGCTTCTATTAGGTCCAACAGGTGATGTTTCAGAAGGAACTCCAGGAATTACTGTGTGCTTTTAAAAGTGGGAGGAGGCATGAGTTTTTCTTTTGTAAAGCCATGGCAGTGACATACTTATTGATCTTGATAATTAGAGGACAGAGATGTAAGTGGACAGTATGCTCAGGTTTTCTTTCCTTTATCTCTGGCAATAGTACAGAAATTTGAAGTAATAATATTTTCTAAGAAGGGTGCCGCAGATTTGTTAGTCCAAGACATTTTTACTGTGATTCTCAATCTTTGAAAAAAAATTAAATATGAATCTCATTAAAGTAGGATTCTTATTTTCATGTTTTTATAAAATCTATTTATGTGTCATTTGCTAAAAATTGTTTCTTTTAGGCATGATATTAATTTTAAGGAGTTTACACTCATAGCACCAAATAATGTGTCTTTTTGCTAATATACTGGGGTAATTCAATTTTATAGGATTTTCCAAATAATTTTAGAGATTGTTTTTATCTCTTTTTAGTGAATTTACAGCAAATTTTGGGGGAAGATCAATATCTGCATGAGGAAAATGCCATAATTCCAGAAAAAATATCCAATTTGGAAAAGAAGTATAATCATCTTTTCATTTTCTTTTCTTATGGCTTTACCTTGAATACTTCCACCTTCTTGTTATTCAGGTATTTTACCATTTCATTTTCAACCTGGTGTACATTTTATATTCTATAAACACAGAAAATTCAAAGCAGGCATCATGTGTGCAGAGTAATTCTTTATTTCTGTGAGGAGTCACCTACTTGTGATGTGGGCTATGGGTGGGAGGCTCTTTGTCTCGTAAGAGATAACCTAAGTTGTCTGTGACTTGTGCGTGTGGGATGATAAGAGGCTGCAGTCCTGCCCTTAGTAACCAGGGCAGTGACTCCAGTCCCAGGAAACGGTTTAACAATGTAAAGCCTATAAACTTTAAATATTCAGGGAAAAGGCAAACCAAATGGGCTAGAGGCTTATCTGGAATGTGTAAAGTCCATGCTGGGGGCTTACCTAAGATGTGAAAGATATATATGCTAATTCAAGCCTATTGAGAACCGAAACAAAGGGACCATTTAACCTTTCCTCTCTGTATAAAAGAAACTCAAAAGTCTTGTTCAGGGCTCAGGATTGAAACAGAAAGCTCCCGAGTCTGGCCAACCATCAATAAACCATTTTTCCTTCTCAAAATCATTCTTGAGTTCTGGCCTCTCTATATGCAAATAATTGAACCTCTCTCAAATTCTACAACATTTTTGGGGGCTCGTCCAGGATTGCAAACGAAGGCCAGAGATGGTAGCATTTTGTTGTCCCTTCCAATTCCCTGAGGAAGCCGGGAGGACTTGGGTGAACCCCAAATCTGGGTGTCCCTGGATTAAATTTAATCCAGAAAAGGAGTGGGCTCCACCAGAATCTTCCCGATGAAAATTGAGGACAATGGAAAGTCTTAAGAGAAAGATTCTGGGAATGAAAAATAACTCTGAACATGGAAGAAGGTAAGACCCCCCGGGTGAGCACAGTCTGGAAAGCCCTAGCTCTAATTGCTAGGAAGGGGAGGCTGATCACCTCCTGAGAGAGCCCTAGTAGCCCCAGAAAATTGGGGGGAAGCTGTTCTCTCTAGGTCTGGAAAAAAGAGAGAAACCAGGAAAAAGCCCAGGTGTTTTGGGTTTGTCTAATTGCATGTTAGAATCTGGTACTGGTCTTACATCCACTGAAGGAGTGGAGACTTGATTTTAATAGGAAGGGTTGTTTATAGGTTCAAGTCCTAATGTCCTGGAAATTGGTCTGGATTTTTTAAAAACTTGGTTACAGGAAAATGGATTGGCTTTTCTAGTGAAGCTTGGTCTGGGTGTAAAGTTAAACAGTGAAAAAGGTCAAGCTGGAATCTTTTGTTATGGTGCTGAATTGTGAATGAATTCACTTTGTACCAAATGTTAGGTGTTCTAAGGTTTGTGATGGCTGTGGGGGCAGCCATGCTGAAAAAAAAAAAAGTATATATATATAAAACTTGTGGGTCAGATTAGTGACCTTTGTGCTTCTGTCTGTGTCAGCTCAATGCTAGTGTTGGAGTTGTGTAGTTATGTAAAGTAGAATTTAATTAAGCTGGAACCCTCATTGGCAAGGAGATGAATTGATTATGGGGCAAAACTGTGGAGTCTGGATGTTTGCGCATGCTCTGCTGCCTTGTCTCTGGTCCACCCCTTTGCCGGGGCTGGGAGGCCATCTGTGTCTGTGCCACGCACCTGGGTTTGTTGAGACTGCCCCAGTCAGGGTGGCTGGGTCCCCAGGAGAGGTGCCAAATTTGAGTAGGTTCTGTCTGCCCATTTTGGCAGAAAGCTGGAAAGGGGGGAAAGGCTTGCCACTTTCCAGTGAATCCACACTTTCTATTAATAAGCCACATTCCTATTTGACTGTTGTACACCCAACTGCCTGGAAGGGGGGGAAGGGAAGGGGATGAAAAGTGGAATCAAAATAAATGCAGTAAAGTTCCCTCCCTAGGGCATCAAAGCCCAGAATACATTTGCATTCTGCCCAGATTCTTTGAATCTCTCTCTCTGTAAGACTGTAAAAATACTTTGAAATGTTTTAAAACTGTAAACTTGTCTGAAGAAAGGAGGCTATCTCTTGAAACAAGAGACCGCTAATTACTTGATAGCCTTTTCAATGGTCTGGCTGGAAATTTCAGGGTTGTGAAACCACAGAGAGAAAAGGAAAAAAGGAATGAAACCCCACTTTAAAATCTATGTATAGTTTTTGTCAGTTGCTGGTGCCTAAGAATTCATGGTAAAAATGGTAAAAAGGTAGTTTAAAATGAATCTTTAAATGCCAATAGTCTCTTGCTGGTGAATTAAAGGCATAACTTGCAGATAAGAATTTGTTCCAATACTAAGAAAAGGCAGGACTTCAAAAAATTGTTATTAATAAGGGTATCCAATTCACTTTAAGGTTAAAAAAATTAATAAAAACTGTAACTGAGTTAAGATCATTTATAAATGCATTTATATTATAAAACAGCAGAAAGATAATAACTGAAATTATAGCTGGGTGAATTTAGCCTGAAACTATTATTTAAGTGTAAATTCTAAACTAACCTTATCTTCATTTATGGTTGCTTTGAGTCTTGCCTCACCCCTTGCCTTTGCCTGTGGTTGTTTCATAACAGCTCCTGTCCTACTGGTATTAGTAACCCTGCTTTCTCTCATGAATCCTACTAAATTACTGCCTGGTGAAATTCTTAGCCCTTGGGTTTAAAGGACCCCTGGAGTTTTATTATCTGCAAGGACTGGGGGGAATAAAGGGAGTCTCCTGCCTTGACTGTCAGTGTTCCTAGGAGTGGCAATTCATGAGAGAAACCAGTTTGTCTCCCTGAGGCTTCCAATAGCCTCAGTGAATATACATAAAATTAGTCTTGTTGCTTATCAAAATTCGGCTAAATTCAAGGTGAAATATAAAGTTCTGAAACAAAAGAGAATTATGTTGGAGCATTGGGAACATTTTGGTTACAAGCCATTGGTTAAGAAACAAAATTCTTGTGTAAAACTGCATGGTCATAGTGCAAAACTGCACAGTCACAGTGCAAATTAAGAAAAGTTTCAGGAGTCTGAAATGTTTTGCAGTCACACTTATTTTGTGAAAAATGGAAGTTTTAAGTAACTAACGTTATGTTTTTGTGCCAAACTATTCACGTCTGCCTATTTGCTCAAATTGTTGAGGTTAAATATGCAGTTACATAAGTAATATATATTTCTGGACCCCATATTAAGCTAAACAGTATATAAAATAATGCAAATTATAAGTAACATCAATGAGTTGTGTTTCTGTGTCTAACTCTTTGTGTCTGCCCATTTGCTCAGTGTATACCTTCATATATCAGGATGATAATATCAAATTAACAAGAGAAAATTCCTAAAAGAGCTCTATTCAAATTGTTAAAAATTAAATATGCAGTTATATATGTGAATAAATATTCTTGGAGCCCAAATTAGACTAAGCAGGATGAAAAGTCATATAGAAATCTGATTATAGAAACAATTGGGAAAGGGCCTCCTCTTTGCAAGAGCTTTGAAGGCAAGACTAGTTGTGGCAGATTAAACCTATCTACTAGGCTAGGAAATTAAGAATCAGTTTGCCCTGTAATTTCCCAGTTTAAACCTTTGTCAGCTATAAAATGTAAAAAACAAAGATTAGTTTAGTTTTCACATAAAGGAAGAAAATATTGATTAATGTAACCTGGCAGCCTACTGCCTCGGTCTCCCACTCCCAGGTTAAATAGCAACAAAGGAAACTAGCCTTAGCCAGTCCTATAGGCAATAAAGGATGCCCAAAAAAGAGCTAAGTCAATACCAATTCACTAAATTCCATTCCTTATTTGACAAGGGGGAGCAGGTAAAAGAACTAAAATAGTTGGAATGTGATAGAGGAAGCAGTTAAATCACAAACTTTTGCACGGGAAAGGTAGATCTTCTTGAGTAGGATGTAACTTCTGAAGTATCCAATCTATGGAGAAACAGAGGAAGAGCTTGTGTGCTAGGCTTAGGGGTATAAATTGTGTCATTTTCCTTTGTTTGGGGTGCCAGCCATATTTTCTAGTTGTGTGCCCCTTCTTGCAAGATTGAAAATAAATTCTTTTCTTCTCCACAATCTGGTGAGCCTTATTTTCTTCCAGAAGAAGATTTCTTTCCAACAAAAATAAAGGTAATTAGTGGCCCAGTTGACAAATTTCAGTAAGTAAAAAAAAAAAAGTCTATAAAAACTATGGAAAAATCTTTCCTGGATTATGATTAAACAAATTAAGTAACTGTGTAATGTGTTTTAAAACCTGGTAGTCAGTATGCTTTTAAAAATTATTCATTTTCATAACTTAAACAAAAAAAAGAAATTTTTACCTTTCTGTAAGGAAAAAAGAGAACATTCCTTGCATAAACTATAATGGTTTCAATTTTATTTAACTTGAGGGTAATCTCCCATAGTTAACCTACAAACTAAATTAACATTATATGTACAAAATCTTTAGAGTAATGGAAATTGTAAATTCACATTGGTGAAATTAGGCTAAAGAAAAAAGATTGTAGATATGCTCTCATAAATAAATAAAGTAAATTTATTTGGTTAGTAATTATAATTTACTAAGTTTATTTAAATATAAGGTAACTAGTCAATGTGGTTGTAGTCAATTATAAAAGGTTTGTAAAACATCTTCCAAAATGAAAACATTTAAATAGTTCTAGTTCTAGAAGTCATTATTAACTAAAAACTTGGATTGGTATTGGTTGCAAAAAATAACTTCATGGTAATAAAACCTGTATGAAGGCCACCACAAGCTGCATATTTAAGTAAATAGTAATAAAAAGTTATTTTGATTCTATTGGGAATCTTCTGTTTTCATTTTAACAAAGAAAAATAATTTTTTCCCTCTATTACTAAAGTACCTACTGTTATCTTCATGGTAAAATTGTAAGTAAACAGTCATTTGATATATGATGTGTTGCATTAAATTGTTTAAAATATATATATATAAACACAAGGAATAAACTTTAACATTGTCAAACTCTTTTGTGCATTCAAACCAGGCCTTGAATACATTACAGGTTGCCTCTCCATGTGAGTTATTGGCTAGGCTGATCACTGACCCCTCAATTAAAAATATTTGCTCTATCAGCCTCTGGTTCTGCTCCTGAAGTTGATGGAAACTATGTTGCAGTTTCAAGCTCCTGCAGCAGCCAATGATGACTCAGTACAGCCAAGTGTGCAATGGATATCACCTCCAGACTGGCACTGTTCCATAGTGCCAGAGAGCACTTTGCACCAGGCTGGTAAAATACTGAAAACTCTCTCTGAAATCAATGATGCTGCAACTTGCTCACTGTATGAAGAACATGCTAAGTGGAGCCATGATACTAGGATACTGTAAGTAAAACTTAAACACAATTGGCATTATGGCCTGCTCTCATGGAGAGATAACATGTAAAGTATTACAAACCTGAAACTTAAAACTATTAATTGCAACTCTAAATCCTTTGCATTAAGTAATACATTAACTAATATTAAGTGCTGTACTCTTATCCTGTACTAGATATATGCCTAATAATTATAACATTATCTTTTCTATTTTGAATCAAGTGCAAAAGTATATTAGACATGTTAGATTCCTAGTAAATTCATTTTCTAAACAGTTAATAAACATGTCTATAGAATAAGGTGGCAGTCTCAGCCAGGCTCAGTCAACTTACTATATTCTACTGTACACTACTGTGTAGCAAAAATGAGGCTTGCTTGCTAATAATGAGTTACCTATTGAACAAGTCAAAATTACTAGAAATTGTACAATTAAAACCAAAATGTAAAAAAACCTTTATTCTGTAGTTCTGATCACTCCCACAGCTAAAAACTAAGAAAATTTCCAACTTGGTGTACTAATCCTGAATGAAACCAATTGCCCAAAGGGTGCCAGTTCACCAGGAGCATCTGACAGAGCACATGAGTGCCAATCATTAAACAGCTTGAAATGTGTCTTCAAAAAAAGCTAAGTATCTATTGCAATTTCTCTCTAAAGATACTATATACTGTTCCCCCCAGCTTTTAAAAAGGGGTGCCGTCTTTATAAGCACCTAACCTTGTCTACCTCTGTAATCCAATGTCCTCTTTTAAAAATGGGTATTCCAAATTTTTAATCGTTTCTTTCAGAGTGAACATCTTATTAACCATATGAAAACTTCATCCAACTTTATACAGAATGCCAGATCCATCTTCCTCCAGTTAAAATAAGAGTTTTACACCTTGTTAGGCAATGACTACAGCCCATGGCCAGCAGGAAGCAGTTACATAAAAGAGATCATCTCCCCTCAGCTCCCCTTTAAGATTAAATGTGTAAACACTTTAAGGGTAAAACAAAATTAATAGATGGATCTGGAGCCTGACTGGAAATCCCCATGAGTGCCGGTGACCCCAGGATGACTGCAAAGGGGCCCCCACCCCAGGATTCTGCTGTCCAGAATGAAAACTTCTAAACTTTTGGAAATAGGCTCCTGGATGCTACACTGAAAATTGATAAGTAAAGTAATTAATTGAAACAACAAAAAGCCATCCACCTCATAGCTCCAACAGTAATTATGCCAAAGCTTAGCAAGGTAAACTTTGGCATAAGGGGGGAATGATGTGGGCTATGGGTGGGAAGCTCTTTGTCTCTTAGATAACCTAAGCTGTCTGTGACTTATGGGTGTGGGATGATAAGAGGCTGCAGTCCTGCCCTTAGTAACCATGGCAGCGACTCCAGTCCCAGGAAACGGTTTAACAATGCAAAGCCTATAAACTTTAAATATTCAGGGAAAAGGCAAACCAAATGGGCTAGAGGCTTATCTGGAATGTGTAAAGTCCATGCTGGGGGCTTACCTAAGATGTGAAAGATATATATGCTAATTCAAGCCTATTGAGAACCGAAACAAAGGGACCATTTAACCTTTCCTCTCTGTATAAAAGAAACTCAAAAGTCTTGTTCAGGGCTCAGGATTGAAACAGCTTCCGAGTCCTGCGGGCCATCAAAAAACCATTTTTCCTTCTCAAAATCATTCCTGAGTCCTGGCCTCTCTATATGCAAATAGTTGAACCTATCTCAAATTCTACAACAATAGGGGCTCTGAAATCTGGACCTTCCTCTGAACATTGATCTGGAGTACCCTTTACCTTTTTCATTTTTTAGGGCCTGGGAATTATAGATTTTCACAATCATTAGTAATTGTCTCATCATTTGGCATGCCATTCAAAATAAGTAGCAGAACTGAGGGGCTGGGTGAGATCACCCAGGATTTGGAGACAATTTGAGTGTTCCTCATCACTCTTAATGCAGAACAGAGAAATTATTAAACATGTTTTTAGGAAGTAGTGGGGATTGAACCTGGGATGTTGTTTGTGCAAAGCAGGTGCTTCACCACAGAAGTACACATGCTCTGCATAACAGAGAGCTTTATAAGTGGTGATGTTTGTTTTTTTCTCCCATTAAGGAAAGTCTTTCATCAAAGCTGTTGACTTGAAAGATTTCTCCACCTTCTCTGTGTTCCCCTTGTCATCCAGTACTGTCTCTTGGGAAAAAGTGGTGAAGGACTTAGAATAATTATGCCTTCAAGGATTTTCTTCATTTCTAAATTCTTTCTGTGCTTGAGTTTCCTTCTAGGGTATAAACTGGATCAACTCATTTTATATGAAAATAGGGGTACCAGGGCAATTGTTTTGTTGATATTCTTTTTAGCACATCGCCCAGTGTTTCCACTGAAAATCTTAATACATATTTTGTTTCTATCCTAATGCAGATTTTGGAAACAGAAAAGGTCATTGCATACTTGAGAGACTTTATTTTGAAGACTACTTCTGATATGAATGAGGTATAGTTGCCTAGGATTCCTTAAGATTTCATTGCATTCCTTGGCTTTGTTGGGGAACTACATGTATTAGAAAATTAAAATTACATGATGACTAGTGGGAATTGTGTAACTTTTTTGTTCTTGGAAATTTATTTCTTAATGAGAATATTTTGCTTTAGGTCCAAAATGCCCTTCATGAAGCCAAAATCATTGAGTCAAAAGCTAAGACAGAACATGAGAAGGTGTGGAAGGAAAATGTTGAGTTTAAGTCCCAAGAGAAGAAGGTAAAGAAAAGCCGCTTCTACAGATTGGGCAACAAGACTGTTTTAGAATTTGAGAGAGGTTCAATTATTTGTATATAGAGAGGCCAGGACTCAGGAATGATTTTGAGAAGGAAAAATGATTTATTGACCACTGGCCAGACTTGCAAACCCGAGCCTGGAACTAGACTTTCAGAATTTCTTTTATACAGAGAGTAAAGGTTAAATGATACTTTTGTTTCAGTTCTCAATAGGCTTGGATTAGCATATATATCTTCCACATCTTAGGTAGGCTTTTAGCTTGGACTTCAGGCATTATCTAGATAAGCTTTTAGCATATTTGGTTTGCATTTCTCCTGAATACTAAAAGTTTATAGGCCTTGCATTGTTAAACTGTTTCCTGGGACTGGAGTCCTTGGTCACCAAGTGCAGGACTGCAGCCTCTTATCATCCCACACCCACAAGTCACAGATAGTTTAGGTTATCTCTTAAGAGACAAAGAGCCTCCCACCCATAGCCCACATCAAAACAACTGAAAATCTTGCCTTCTTCACTGTCCTGTTTCAAATCTGCTTGAAAGTCTGGGCAGAAGTGCAGAATTCTCTCCTCATTGGCAAAGGTTGAAATGTGTCCCGGGGCTGGGGTGAGTATGCACATTTCTTGTCTCTTCAATTTTTTTTATGACCTTCTTGAGGTTCATTCTTTGTCCTGTCCCAAACCTACCATATTCTACCCTGAGTTGCCCATGGGGGATGGCAGCTGTTTAGACTTGATGTGGGCTATGGGTGGGAGGCTCTTTGTCTCTTCAGAGATAACCTTAACCTTAATTGTCTGTCCTGACTTGTGGGTGTGGAAAGGTGAGAGGCTGCAGTCCTGCTCTTGGTGACCATGGCAACTGACTCCAGTCCCCAGAGGCAATTTAGCAATGCAAACTCTATATACATACCAGTCAGTCCAGGGAAATTCTGATGGTGGTGATGCCGAAACTTAAGGGAACTTGGACTTGGCCTCGAATGGGAAATATAATACAGCCTGTGCATAAATGCAAAATCATCTAATTCTGTATCCAAGTGTGCCTAGTCTCTAGAAATCCAGTTAAGTGATATAGGCTTTGAATGTTCAGAAAAAATGTAAGACTGAATGTGTATTCAAGGTTGCATCCAGAGGGAATGTGGGCAAGATGCTAATCCAAGCTCACCTGAGGTGTGGGCTATATGTTAATTCAAAACCTACCTGGTACTCAGGCAAAGACTTAACTAATAAAGAAAGTAGTTTCCTTTGATAAAAGCACCATTTGACTCCCCACCCTGTGTAAAAAGAACTTGGAAATCTTGTTTGGGGCTTGGGTTTGAAACAGAAAGTTCCTGAGTCCAACCAGCTGTCAATAAACTATTTTTACTACTCAAAATCATTCCTGAGTCCTCCCCTTTCTATATGCAAATAATTGAACCTCTCTCAACTTCTACAACAACTGAGCAGGCTTTGATGACTCTGGCAGGGCAGTTACTGCCCCAGTGACCAGAGGAGGTTCCATTGTGTGGTTCCAGGCCTGGGAGACACTGAGACAGGCCCTTCCATCCACACTGGAAGTGAGACATGTGAATTGCCTGCTTGTGGACTGATTTTATAGGGCCTGAAAGAGCTTTCTGAAGGGTGCTCTCAACTGTCATTGGATCAACTTCCTTGACAACTACTTCTGGGGCTCCACACACCCAATTCTGCCCTCATGCAGCATGGAGCTTTGAAAGTCTTCCCTCCTATTCTTTACCAAGAATTTGGAAAGACAGTAGGATGACAAGATAAGGAGGGGCCTAGTGTCCCCCTGCCCTGCCTCAGGCATGTGGTCCCACTGTGTGGAAGTCCTGACTTTATTAATGCATTGTTTTACCTTTACAGTTACAGCAGGAAATTCAACACCAGAAAAGAGAGTACTCAGACCTCCTGGAACAAATCATTATCTTAGAAAAGACCCACTGATTGACCATAAGCAAAGAATTTATTGAGAAGCTCTCCCAACGGAGGGGGTCTGAAGAACAGACTTCAGCACCCCCACACACCCCCACCAGCATGGTGGGGATTTGAAGAGAGACTTGAGCCCACTCCTGGAAGGGGGTGGGACTTGAATTTATACAGAACTTTCCTAGGTGGTGAAATGATAGTTAGTGGGAGAGGGGTTGAGGTTTCCAGTGAGGTAGTGAGAGGGGGTTGAGGGAGTTTCTGGCTACTTGGAATGTGGCAGGAGCAAATGTTTCTTTTCATCTTTAGGGTTTTAAAGGGTTTGAAAATAGTGAAGGTTTCTGTCTGAGTCTCCCTCTGATTTGCAGGTAGAGGTAGTAAAGATCTCCATCTCTCTCTGATATGCAGATGGTGAAGATCTCTATCTTCCTTCACTCCTGTCTCTAGAGGTTTCCTTTGTTTAACCTGTGGGAAAGTGCTATGCCCTCAGACAAAGGGGGGGGCATTTACCTTTTTCCCAATGCATATTAGGGGAAACTGAGGTAGAGCTTGTTAATTATTGCAAACCTCTAACAAGGAGTGTCTCTGAAAGTGCTTTTGAGGACAGTCACAGAGATGAGTGGAGAACTGGCAGGTAAGACTGACCCCACTGAGGCCAGAAGGGTTTCCTCTTGGTTAAGTATTCAAATGCTCTTTGCAGCCAGCTGCATCCCCTCTTCAGTACTGCCCTCCTGGGCTCCCAGTCCTGGACTTGTGTCCCCAACTGCATGTTTCTGGCCAAGCAGGTGCTGGGCACGGCAGAGCAGGGGCACACAGGAACCCTCACTTCTCATTTCTGTGAAGTATACACTTGACAAAGGTACACTTTATTGCATGTGGGGTATATCTTAATTAAAGTATTATTGTAAAGAAAACACTGAGATTCCACTTCACACCTAGAGGATGCCTATGATTAAAAGACAAATAATAATAAGTGTGGCCAGGGTGGGGAGAAACTCTGGTCCCTGTACATTAAGGTTAGAATTGTACAAAGGTGCAGCCACTTGGAAAAAGCTCATGGCTGTCACTAAAAAGTGAAACAGTATTACCTTATTACTCAGTAATTGCTCCTACTATGGTCCAAGAGATATGAAAATGTATGTCCACATGTGACATTGCACTGAAACATCCCAAGCAGCATTATTATAGGAGCCTCAAAGAGGAGATGAAATGAATGACTGAACTGATTCATACAAAGACAATATATGGTATATCTAAACAATGGGGTGTTATTTTACAATAATAAATGAAATACGGACACACACAAAAACATGAATAAAGTATGAAAACAGTTTTTTGAGTTAAGACAGATAGAAAAGGTCACATATTGTATGATTCTGTTCATAGGAAATGCCCCAAATAGGTCAATTCCTAGAGAAACAAATTAGTTTAGTGGTTACTGGAGCCTGGGGAGAGGGGTTTGGGGTAATTGGGGAGTGACTGTTAATGAGGTTTCCTTTTGGGGGTGATGAAAATTTTGGGGATTTTGCATAACTTCTGTGTGTGAATATAGCAGGAACTGCTAAACTATATTCACTAAAAGGATAAATAATATGGTTTGTCTGTAATATGTAAATATTAAAAGTCAATTATCCTTATTCAAATGTGCTGGCTAATTTGTTTCTTTTTGAACATTTAAACATTAAAATAAGTTTACTTCGGTAACTCTGGAATCAAGCCAATATCAAGTAAGGATACAAAAGAGCTTAAAGCAATTTAACATTTCTGTTGTTTAGGTGATATGAACACTAAGATGAAATTTCACATGATACCGATGATGGATGTGTCCCGGGTATAAAACTTTTACACAGTGTCCTATGTGCTGCCAAGAAATTTTACTTATCCCTCACATTTATCTGTATTTCTCTGTTTGGAATTCACAAGAAAAAATGGCCATATCAGCAGGTGAGGATGATATGAAACAATTAAAATGTCAGCTGAGCACTTTGATGTCCACTAACTGTAAGCTGCAAGGTATGCTGCTTGTTGGAAACTCCCATTTAGTGGAAATGATTTTGCCCTAGGAAGATAAGGCTTGACTTTTTTTTTTTCTCTCCCCTTCCCCCACACCCCAGTTGTCTGTTCTCTGTGTCTATTCGCTGGGTATTCTTCTTTGCCTGCTTCTGTTGTTTTCAGCAGTACAGGAATCTGTGTTTCCTTTTTGTTGCATCATCTTGTTGTGTCAGCTCTCCATGTGGGCAGTGCCATTCATGGGCAGGCTGAACTTTCTTTCACACTGGGCAGCTCTCCCTACAGGGTGCACTCCTTGCGTGTGGGGCTCCCCTATGTGGGGACCCCCCTGCGTGGCACGGAATTCCTTGTGCACATCAGCACTGTGCATGGGTCAGCTCCACATGGGTCAAGGAGGCCCAGGGTTTGAACCATGGACTTCCCATGTGATAGATGGATGCCCTAACCACTGGGCCAAGTCTGCTTCCCAAGCTTGACTTCTTGCTTTTGGGTTTCTATACTGTCTTCTCCCTGCCTCAAGCAGACACAGAGAGGACAAAGGTGTTCTCCTTTACAGAACACAGTGAGGTTATGGAAGAGGATTGCTACTTATTGAGGTCTGTGAAAGCTGCGACAGAAGCAGAATGCAAAACCCTAAGGCTCAAAGTGGAGATTCTTGAAAAAAGCTGAGTCAAGGATGGCCACCGAAGAGTAAGATGTTCATTTTTGTGGTTATAATATGACTGTGTGATGGATGTGTGGACTCAAAAGTGATAATTGTCACCTTTTAGAATATTTAACAGAGTTTTTTTACTAGGAGGTATTGGGGATTGAACCCAGGGCCTCATACAAGCATAGTAGGTGCTCAAACACTTAACTACAACAACTCCCACAGAATATTTTTGCTACTTTTAATCAGTACAGAATTACTTTGCCTTACTGTTTTGATTTCCAATTTTCTTTCCATGCTTGCTAGTTTCAGAGATCCTTTCTGACTTCTTAATGATCTGTTTCCATTCTGTGTTCCAGTACTTGCTTTATCTTTGCTTTCTCTGTGACCAAGTTACTTGATTCAGATGTTCTCTTCCATTTGTTGTATTAGCTCTTAAAAATCTGCACTGTTTTGTAGGACTGAGGTGGGCTATGGGTGGGAGGCTCTTTGTCTCTTCAGAGATAACCTAAGTTGTCTGTCCTGACTTGTGGGTGTGTGATGGTAAGAAACTGTAGTCCTGTCCTTGGTGACCCTGACAATGACTCCAGTTCTGGGAGGCCATTTAGCAAACTCTATATACATACTAGTCAGTCCAGGGAAATTCTGATGGTGGCGATGCTGAAACTTAAGGGAACTTGGACTTGGCCTCGAATGGGAAATATAATACAGCCTGTGCATAAATGCAAAATCATCTAATTCTGTATCCAAGTGTGCCTAGTCTCTAGAAATCCAGTTAAGTGATATGGGCTTTGAATGTTCAGAAAAGATGTAAGACTGAATGTGTATTCAAGGTTGCATCCAGAGGGAATGTGGGCAAGATGCTAATCCAAGCTCACCTGAGGTGTGGGCTATATGTTAATTCAAAACCTGCCTGGTACTCAGGCAAAGACTTAACTAATAAAGAAAGTAGTTTCCTTTGATAAAAGTACCATTTAACTCCCCACCCTGTATAAAAGGAACTTGAAAATCTTGTTTGAGACTCGGGTTTGAAACAGAAAGCTCCCAAGAGTCCTACCGGTGGTCAATAAACCATTTTTCCTTCTCAAAATCATTCCTGAGTCCTGGCCTTTCTATACAGAAATAATTGAACCTCTCTCAACTTCTACAACAAGACATGTTTTTCAGTAGAATAAAATCTTCAAATACTTTAAAGAATCTTTAACTATGAAAAGTGGCTTGCATTTTAGACATAAGGGAAATTCTTTTGTCTTAATTATTTTTAATGTTAAATTCAGAAAATATGAGGTCCCCATATACCCCCCAACCCCTTACCCCACTCCTCCCATATCAACCTCTTTCATCATCATGGGACATTCATTGCATTTGGCGAATACATTTTCGAGTACTGCTGTACCACATGGACAATGATTTATATTATAGTTTACACTTCCCCCAGTCCACCCAGTGGGCCATAGCAGGACATACAATGTCCAGCAACTGTCCCTGCAGTACCACCCAGGACAACTCCAAGTCCTGAAAATGCCCCCACATCATATCTCTTCTTCCTTGTCCCTACACTCAGCAGCTACCATGGCCACTTTCTCCACATCAATGCTACATTTTCCTCCATTACTAATCACAATAGTTCTAGAATAGAATATCAGTAAGTCCACTCTAATCCATACTCTATTCCTCCATCCTGTGGACCCTGAGATGTTTATGTCGACTCCCACCTCTATAGCGAGAGGGGCCTTAGATTCCACATGGATGGTGGATGCAATTCTGCTTGCAGTTGTAGGCACTTTTGGCTCCCTGATGTGCTGGTTGACCTTCACCTCCCTGTTAGATGGCTGGGGTATGTCCAATAAGCCAGAGGATAGGAGGCAAAGGCTGTTGAGGATCAGGGCCTGGCTATCACATGGACAGTCCAGAGATTCAGGTCCTGTGAGTATATACCAAACCCCTAGGCCAATCACAGGTCTGGTAAAACTAACAGGAGAGGCTTGTGAACAAGGATCACATCTGAGCCCAACTCCATCACATTCAGGAACACAAACTCTGAAGTATGGACAACTGATGGGCACTGAACTCCATCTGCCATGACCATAGAACCTGTGGGTCTCTGTAGCCCTCAGAAGAACCAATACCTGGGCTTGTATCTACTTTGGCTGTCTCTGGGACCCTGCTGAGACATGCATAAGAGCAACCCCTCTGATGACCTCCTGACTCATTTTTGGAAACTCATAGTCATATACTCATTTATCCTTCCCATTTTCCTCTTTTATTCAAGGTCAAAAAGCATATTTAACACCTGATATTACATGTAGGCTGAGATATTCTGCTGGTCCCTTTGAATAAAAGTTGACCCTTTTATTCAAGGTCATTTTCTAGTTACATCATCAGCTGTTACTTGGTAGCAATCTTTTGGTACCAGGGAGGTTCATCCCCAGGAGTCATGTCCCATGCTGGGGAGAAGGTAATGCAGTTACATGCTGAATTTGATTTTGAGAGTGGCCACATTTGAGTAACGTGGAGGCTCTCAGGAGGTAACTCTTAGGCACCCTGCAGCTCTAGGCCTACTTCATATTTCAGGTGCACAGGCTCACAAGCATAGTCATTAGTATCAAGGGCTCATTGTTGACCATCCTTTATTGGTCTTAGCCATTACACTTGGGGGATTGTTGCTGTTCCATTGGGGAATGTGATAGAGCTCCCCTGGCTAGGAACTCAGCACTTCCTCAGTTGTTGTTTTAAACTGTAACCACTATGAAAATATCCAAACATTTTTATGGACCCTGTAAACATGCCCTGGAGAACTCCTTCCCAACCATGTGGCCCTATCAATAATACCCCACACCAGTGTTCCTCTCCTGCCATAGTTGAACCTCTGTGTAGTCCAAAACTTCTTCAAAAATGAAGCCTAATATATTGCCAGGTTCCATTAATATTAAAATGGAATATAGTGATGGGTTTAAAGGTTAGAAATAGAATACATACTAATTAAGAAAAATTAAAGTAAAAATAAGTGGGGTATCAAAAAATTTAAAAATGAAAAAACTTTGTTTTTGATGTGTTGCCTTTTATCACTGCAATAAGTGTTGCCCTGTATGTACAGTGACAAGGCAATTTCTTCCATTTCTTCATCAGTATCTACATCCTTTCTTTTTCTTTTTTTTCTTATTATTAAGTTTGTCTTCACAAAAGTTTTAGATCACAGTAATTCATATGTACAATATACAGTACTCCCACATATCCAACATCAAACACTTTGTTCCTTCCCCAGCAATGATCTTTTTACATGTTCATATTATATTTGCTGCAACTTATGTACAGTAATTGAGACAATATATTTCAAGCATGGTTCCACTTGGGTTTACTTTATGGTTTATACTTTAGACTATACAATTTTCTAAATTTTTAGTTATCTTATGTTTTACATTATGATTTACATTTTAGCCCATAGGCTTTTATACCATTTTTGGTGTAATTTAACATGTCCTATATCCTTCTTTACATAATGTTGTGGAACATTTCCATTGCCCCACAGTTACCTTAATTCCATGTATTCAACACCTCTTTCCCCTCCCCTCAGGGCCCGCAGTGACAATCAATCTTCAATACTTGAATGACTATATTCAGAGATACTTGCAACAAAGTTGAGGGCTTGACATGCTTGACTACTCTAACCTATTGGGAGCCACCAATTCTCTCAAGAGGTACAACTCCCTCCATTTGAGAACATCATTCCTCCCCAGGATATGGGTATACTTTCACTCTCATTGTATTGATCTCTACCCCTTCATATACCCCACTATGACAAAATGAACACTCACACACTCCCTAGAAGCCTGCCCTGGGTCAGATTCTCCCCTTTAAGCATCCTGGACAGGTAACCTTCCTTATTATATTTTCAAAAAATTTTCTCAGCATTGTACTTTCAACCACATATCTGACAATCTCCTATATTCAAATGTTCCCCCTCCCCCTCCCCAATTTCTTGGGCCATCTTGCCCAGTGTCCCTTTCCTACCCCCCTTAGACACAAAAAGCCCCACCCAAAGGTATCCCTATGCCCCTATTTTATCCATTCTCTGTACAAATACTTACCTCCAGCTTACCATAGATTTCACCCAGGTAGGTGTCGGCTTGCAACCATCCTCTACTCCCCAAAGTCCTTTACCAAGCAAATATTATACCACATTTAGGCAAGGAATATAGGCTTGGAGAATATACTAGGGTAATTCAATACTCCTCACAATGTACCTCTCTAATTTAGTATTTGATAACTTTTGAAATACACGTTTATTGTGATTTTTAGTTCTTCTTCCACAAAAATACTCAATTTCTCTGAGAACATGCTTTCAGGGGCATTGCTATTTGTGTTTGCTCCTCTACTTTATCCTTTGGACTATACAGTAGTCTGTGAGAAAACGCGTCTTGCGTTAGGAAATACAGGTTCTCTTTTTTCATTGCTCAGGTCACTACTCTCTTATGCCAATAAATCGTGACCCTAGGCCACTCATTGAATTTTCCTTTTGATCTCACCAAGTGTCCCCTAATTACTTACCAAATTCTGTTGAGATTCCCATTTAATGAGGGAAAGTTTCTCATTTCAGTCACTGTTTTTAAAGAACTAATCTCTGCCTCATATGGTCAGATGGCTCCCTAAATACCAATTGCTTTCTTGCTGATACTGATTGTTTCTCTAGCATCCCTAAATCCCATCTACTGCCCTACTCTCCCTCCAAAGGCCCCATCTTTCCTATCCCAATCTCCCTCCTACTCTCCATTTCTTGAACTGTCTAGAATATAAACTGGAATTCATGTTGTTCCAGGTTGAAGATATTGGAGGACATGCCACTCCCTGGGGGGTGGCTCCAGCCCCCTCTTCAGGGTACAGGGTTCTTTTCCTCCTTGAGTCCCTGGTGGTCCCTCCAGCCCCATCCCTGCAGCCCCCTCCTCAGCATCTCAACTGCAGCCTCCAAAGAGCTTCCCCAGGTCCCCAGAACCCTCTCTGCATTTTTGTGTGCTGTGGTCTCAACAGAATAAACTGTAAAAACTTCACTTGGGTAGCTGATTATTGTGTATCTTCCTTTCTTTTCCATCTTAGGAAGCTGGAACACAAAGCACATGAGTGACATGAATGCCACTTACAGCTTTTAGAGGAAGAGGAAAAAGCAAGGGTGGTGGCAAAGGAAGTCAAGCACTACATGTGAGTTCACCTACCAGACACCATGGCTCAGAATATCACAGTTGAAATGTTTTGTTGTTAACCTTTTGTGTATTGTTTGGGAAGGGTAGTGCAAAACCACAAATGGTCAGAATACACAGAGAATTCACACACACATAGGCACACACACACAAATAAGCTTATAAAGGAAGAATATAAAGTTACTCCCAATTTCCAGATCCTCACTATTAGCTAGAGTGTGCGGGAATGTTGTTCATGCAAACATTTCTGGGGTGATGTAAATTGTCATAGTTCTTTAGTTAAGCAGCTTGGTGTAGTATGAACCATGAGCCCTAAAATTGTGCCTTTGACAGCCTCAGTCATCAGACCCCTGGGCAATATGCTAAGGATATGAGTAAAGGAAGAATCAAGCTTTATGATGAAAGATATTCTATCAGGAATAATCAGGGAAATACTGAAACTGGGTAAGAACATTATAGCATATCACTCAGCACCTTCCAGTCAGTAATGAATAAATGGGGCCACTATGGTACAATGCTTTTATCATATTTTGCCCTTATAATCATGTGCCATGAGCTTGTACATGTAGGGATAATATCTCCAAGGGGCCAGCTGTCTTGGTCATGGGAACAGAAGCAGATCAGTGAATGGGGTCAGCAGTCCTGTGCTTTACCTGCTTAATCAATTGTCATTTGTTGGCAAAGAATTTGCAGAAATGGAAAAAAACTTGCAGCAAACAGAGAGATCATTGAGACAACAAGTAACTTTCACCCATTCCGACTGTTGTAGAATGTTTCACCACCTCATGCACATGATTATAATGGCCCTCAGGAACACTAAACACACAGTTTTCTTTGTTATTTGTTGTCTTTTTTAGGTCACTCTTCATGAGGAGAAAGCTCATGATAGCTGGGTAAGATTTTATTCTTTTCCTTTCTGTCCTTCTGAGCACAGTCTACCACAACTCAACATGGATGTGTTTCACCCCATAGCTCAAAATATATGCCTTAGAGAGGGCATTGGTTGAGCAGATCAGGGGAGCTGCCTACTTGAAACACAGGTACAGGATTTTATTTTAAACTTAAAACTGAAATAATTTCAAATTTTCAGAACAGCTCTCAAATTAAATAAAACAAACCCCACATAAAGAATTCCAACATGTCCCCCAACCCAGACCCACGAATTTGAACATTTTGCCACATTTGCTGTCACCCTCTGTCTCTTCATCCCTCCCTCCCTCCTCCTCTCCTTTCCTTCCTTCCTTCCATCCATTTACCTATTTTGGTAAATGTCTGAGACTAGGCTGTACATATCATGATCCTTGACCACATAAACCTTACAGGTACAAGATTTTGACATCTATTTTTTTTTCAATGCATTTTTGTGTTTTTAAGACCAATCCTGTTCTTGATCTAAAGGCATCGTTTTCTGATTTTCATTCTATTGCATTCTTTCCCTTTTTCCAGACTGGAAATATCCCAGAGAAATAAGATGCTGGTGCTGGGAATGCTAGATATGGACATGCCCCTACAGAAAGGTAGGAAGCACCCACTGGGGAGCCCTGAATTAATTTCTGCTACAATTAAGAATTCCACATACTTACCAAAGAGAGCAGCCTGCTTCAGGGGGGACCAGATGCTATCATCTTCTGTCCCCCAGCCACAGGGTCTCCTTGGTCCATCCAGTGTGAGCTCACATCCCTCAAGTGACAGCTAACTCCCTCCACCTTGACCTCAGGGTTTTATCAACTGGAGAGATGGCAGTAGCAGGAATTTGAGTTAGCACCCACTTCCCCCTTGTAAAGGGTTTCTTTTCCCTTCTTTTAAGAAAAATCACACAAAACTTCTTAGAATGTGGCATCTCTGGCCTGCCTAGAGAAGCATTTTCTTGATGTGTCTTAGGAAACACACAGTCTAGTACAAGTTGCTTATTTTAATTTTTTACTGTTAATGACAGTGCTTTATAAATTTCTAGGTAATTATACTCTACCTAATGAATGTAGCCCTCCCATTTTACTATTAATGCCTCATAGTTGTTTCCTTTTCCCATTACTACTTTGTAAATGTCTGTAAGGCCATTCCTATTTGTAAATGTTTATATAATCCTGGGTCATAAATAGAAGTCAGGTTATGTAGAGACAGATGTCTTACCAAGCCTCCATCTCTTGAAGAGTATGAGCTGTGCTGGTTTTTCATGCCAATATGAAGCTAGTCTGAGCCCTGCCCTGGCTCCAGTTGCTTGATTTGTTATAAAAACACCTGGACCTGCATGAGAGACCCACCATGTTCTCCTCAAGGGTCAAGGTACTTCCCTCCATTCTTGGGGTCATCTGAGCATCTGGGAAACCCTGGGCCTCTGGTGGGAACCTAAATTGGGTAAAGAGCCTAAGGTCATGGAGAAAGATAGTGGAGGATTTGCAGTTCTTCCCCACCCAAATCTGAAGAAACCCCCAGCAGTTCTTCTGCCTTCATAGATCCAGGACCTGGTGCAGCTCCCCTGAGGAGCAGCAGCTCCAGAAGCTCATTCTCTCCTGGGTGGACAGAGGAGGGCAAGGCAAGTGCTGCCTCACTTTCAATGGTAAACAGCTGTTTCAGGAAAATTTTATCACTTTATTCAAATCCTTTCTCACCTCATGTTGGTGTGGGCAGTGCCAGTCCCAGGAGATCACTGTTGGAGATGCCTCCAAAAGCAGTAAGTTCTTAGAGGCTTAGGACTAAAGGGCTTGCACGGTTATATTTCTGGAAGGAACTGGAGGAGAAAGAGCCTTTATTCCCCTACTCACAATCTGTGGTGCAGTTGATTCCTTACTGATATCCTTTAGTTTATGGATTACCAAAATGTGATTTTTGATGTTACTGTTAATTTCCATCTTTCCTCATTTGGAGAAGCTGATTTCCTGTTTTTCTGTTTAAACTGTTCTCATTACTCAAAAAAAATGTGGAAAACTCATCTTCCAATTTCACTATGTGCTTCATGCAATTTTGAGTACCCCTCAACAAAATAATTTCATTGGAAATGTCATAATCCATCATTGCCCCATCTCTGAAAATTGTGTTATTGTAGAATCCCTCCTCCCTTTCCCTTTATAAAATTATTATGAATTATAAGAAAAGATAAAATTAAGTAGAAATGTACATGAGTGAAATAATGAGGAGAGAAAGTTGCTTATGTCCTGGAGAGCAGAGCCTTTAAATTTGGTTCCCATCAATGTGCTCTAGTGACACCTCCATGACTGTTAGGGTCATCAAGTCCTCTGAACATCCTCATGGGACTTCTCCACCTTGAAATCAAAGTACATTTAATTCAGTCATGGAGAATTCCCAGGTCATATTTCCATGGGGAAAAATTAAGCCTACATCTGGGTTGTACCTAAAATAGTGTTACCTGTGGATATTCAGAAATATGATAGCTGAGCTCCTCTCACTTTTCTGTCTGAAAACTCTTTCCCCAGTCACCTGCAGGGCTCCAGGTAATGTGTCTATCAAGAGGTTTCAGAGCCCCGGGACAGCAGCTCCAGAGGGGAGAAGATCCCTCTTAGGGAAAAGGCAGAGGGAGAAGGAGCAGGCCTGGGAGGCAGAGCTGGCACTGAAACTCATCCTGCCTCATCCAAGCTGTGACCCTGAGCAAAGGTTCTCATTCTGATGTGGGTTATGGGTGGCAGGCTCTTTGTCTCTTCAGAGATAACCTAAACTATTTGTGATTTGTGGTGTGGGATGATAAAAGGTTGCAGTCCTGCCCTTGGTGAACAGGAAACAGTTTAACAATGCAAAGTCTATAAACTTTTAAGTATTCAGGGGAAATGCAAACCAAATATGTTAAAAGCTTATCTAGAATGTCTGGAGTACATGCTAAAAGCCTACCTAAGATATGGAAGACAGATATGCTAATTCAAGCCTATTGAAAACTGAAACAAAGGGAACATTTGGCCTTTCCTCTCTGTATAAAAGACATTTGAAAATTTTGTTCTGGGCTCGGGATTCAAACAGAGAGCTCTCAAGTCTGGCCGGCCATAAATAAACCATTTTTCCTTCTCAAAATCATTCCTGAGTCCTGGCTTCTCTATACTCAAATAATTGAACCTCTCTCAAATTCTACATTTTTGGTGACCCAGATGGGACAGAAAATGAAGGCCAGAGATGGTAGCATTTGCTGACCCTTCCAAATCCCTGAGGAAGCCAGGAGGACTTGGGTAAACTCCAAATCTGGGCACCCCTGGATTAAATTTAATCCAGAAAAGATGTGGGCTCCACCAGAATCTTCCCGACAAAAATTGAGGGCAATGGATGGTCTGAACAGAAAGATTCTGGGAACGAAAAAGAACTCCAAACATGGAAGAAGGTAAGACTCCCCGGGTGAGCACAGTCTGGAAGGCCCTAGCTTTAATTGCTAGGAAGGGGAGGCTGATCACCTCCCGAGAGAACACTAGTAGCCCCAGAAAGTTGGGGGAAAGCCGTTCTCTCTAGGCTTGGGAAAAGGAGAAAAACCAGGGAAAAGCCCTGGTGTTTTAGGTTTGTCTAACTGCATGTTAGAATCTGGTACTGGTCTTAAATCCACTGAAGGAGTGGAGTCTTCATTTTAATAGGAAGGGCTATTTATAGGTTCGAGTCCTAATGTCTTGGAGAAAAACCTGGAAAAAGCCCTGATGTTTGGGGTTTGTCTAACTGCACATTAGAATCTGGTACTAGTCTTATATCCACTAAAGGAGTGGAGGCTTGGTTTTAATAAAAAGGGTTGTTTATAGGTTCAAGTCCTAATGTCCTGGAAATTGGTCTAGATTAAAAAAAAAAAAACTTGGTTACAGGAAAATGGATCGGCTTTTCTGGTGGAGCTTGGTCTGGGTGTAAAGTTTAAACAGTGGAAAAAGCTAGCTGAAATCTTTTATTATGGTGCTAAATTGTGAATGAATTCAATTTATACCAAATGTTAAGTGTTCTGAGGTTTGTGATGGCTGTGGGGGCAGCCATGGTGAAAATATATATATAAACTTGTGGGTCAGATTAGTGACCTTTGTGCTTCTGTCTGTGTCAGCTCAATGCTAGTGTTGGAGTTGTGTCCTTATGTAAAGTAGAATTACAGCTGAGCTGGAGCCCCCCCTTTCCATTGGCAAGGGGGTGAAATGATTATGGGGCAAAACTGAGGAGTCTGGATGTTTGCGGAGTCCAGATGTTTGTGCATGCTCTGCTGTCTTGTCTCTGGTCTGACCCTTTGCCGGGGCTTGGAGGCCATCTGTGTCCATGCCATGCACCCAAGTTTGCTGGGGATGTCCCAGTCAGGGTGGCTGGGTCCCTGGGAGAGTTGCCAAATTTTAGTAGGTTCTGTCTGCCCATTTTGGCTGAAAGCTGAAAAGGGAGGAGCGGCTGGCCCCTTTCCAGTGAGTCCACACCTTCTATTCTTAAGCTGCATTCCTGTTTGATTGTTGTGCACCCAACTGCCTGGAAGGGGGGGAAGTGAAGGGGGTGAAAAGCAGATTCAGAATAAATGCAGTAAAGTTCCCTCCCTGGGGTGTCAAAGCCAAAACACATTTGCATTCTGCTCAGGTTCTTAGAAGGTATTGTAGTAACTTTAAATAAAACAATGTGTTCTGTGAATGTAAAATTTGTCTTAAAGGTATAAATAATTATAAAAGTTTTACAAAGCATTGTTTAAATTAAGGTATTTAAATGGATAATTGCAGAAAGTCATTATTAAACAAAAAAAACTGAATTGATAATTGCGGTCACCCCTCGGGCTGAAGCGTGGTTTGCTGGCCTGGCGGGGGAGCGGCCGCGGTAGGCCAAGCCGCTGCCCCCATAATAGGGTGGCTGGTCGGACTCACCGCCACCCCTGAAGGAAGCTCGGCATGGGCGCAGAGTGCCCTCGGGTCTCCCCTTCTCGGCAGCCATGCTTCCGTGGCTGCCCCTCCTCCCGGATGGCGCCACCCGATGCCTGTGGGGTGGCACCCTTCTTCTTCTTTCTCCCTGCGCAGGCGCAGGGCGGAAAATTCCAGTCTGCCCTTTTCCCCTCCCCTGACAGCAGCAACAGCCAGGCGTGGGCGGAGAAATCCAGTCTACCCTTTTCCCCTCCCCTGACAGCAGCAACAGCCAGGTGTGGGCGGAAAAATCCAGCCTGCCCTTTTCCCTCCCCCCGACAGCAGCAACAGCCAGGCGTGGGCGGGAAACTCAAGTCTGCCCTCCACCCCAGCAACAGCAGCCACCAATCCCTAAACCCTGCCCCTTCCCCCAGCAACAGCGACAGCCAATCCCTAACCACCACCCCTCCCCCCGTCCGGTACCGCCCACTGACCTTTCACCGGCAACCAATCAGAACAGGGCGTGGCTTCAACCAATCAGCCTTCCCCAGCCCCTATAAAACTGTTGCCTCTCCCTCAGTAAAGTGGACTTGCGTGTTTACCTTGTCTCCGTGGTAGTTCTTCTGCCGTGCGCCCTCCAGTCCTGAGAGCCCCCGACAAGGGCCTGGCCTCCCTTGTCCCCAGTTCGTCGCCTGCTTCTCCGGGCGACCCCTTCGTCGCCGGCTTCGCCGGGCGACCCCTTCGTCGCCGGCTTTGCCGGGCAACCCCGTCAGCCGAACCGCGCAACCCCTTGTGAGACCGATCCCTCGTCTGCTGCCGGACCGACCCCTCGTCCCAGGTGGGACCGACCCCTCGTCCCAAGCGGGACCGACCCCTCGTCCAGAGCTGGACCGACCCCTTGTCCGCAGCCAGACCCCACCTCTACCGACCGAGCAAGCCACCGCATATATTCAAATTGCCTTTCTCAATTTTGTTAGGGCAAAAGGATGACATTTTCTTTACTTAATAAAGAGAAAAGGGGTAGATGCTTCCCATTCTCCCTCCTTAGATAATCCCCCTGTAAACATAATAAGCCCAATAAGAACACTGAACTTTTGACTTTACACTGCAACATCCTGGACTATTTAACCATTGGAACTGTAAAGACATGCTTCCAAAATTAGTTCTTGCATCATTCACTGAGTGACTTAGTGTACCAGGGCTTCTATGACACATAACACATAATGATGGGTTTAAGCAACAGGAATTTATTATCTTACAGCTTTGAGTGCTAGAATCCCAACATCCTAGTATCCATACGCCATGCTTTCTACCAGAATTTGTAGTGTTCTGGTGCTAGCTTGCCAGTTATCCTTGGGGTTCTTTAACTTGTAGTTGCAGCTCTGCATTCATCACATGGAAAACTCTCTCTCCTTCTCTTGCTTCTCCTCTGGTTCCCATTTTTGCTTATAAGGGCTTGAATCTTATTAGATTAAGGCCTGATCTTGACATATACTTGTCAAATTGCCCAAGGCTCAAGACAAAGAGAGAATACTGACAGCATCAAGGGAAAAGAGGCCCATGATATACAAGGGAAGCTTGATAAGATTAAGTGCTAATTTTTCATCTGAAACCATGGAGGCAAGAAGGCATTGGCATGGCATAGTTAAGGTGCTAAAAGAAAAAATCTCCCAGACAAGAATTCTCTATCCAGCAAAGCTGACATTCAAAAATGAAGGAGAGGGAAACGGACTTGGCCCAGTGGTTAGGGCGTCCGTCTACCACATGGGAGGTCCGCGGTTCAAACCCCAGGCCTCCTTGACCCATGTGGAGCTGGCCCATGCGCTGTGCTGATGTGCACAAGGACTGCCGCACCACGCAGGGGTGTCCCCCTCATAGGGGAGCCCCACGCGCAAGGAGTGCACCCGTAAGGAGAGCCGCCCAGTGAGAAAGAAAAAGTGCAGCCTGCCCAGGAATGGTGCCACCCACACTTCCCCTGCCGCTGACAACAGAAGCAGACAAAGAAACAAGACGCAGCAAACAGACACAGAGAACAGACAACTGGAGTGGGGGGGGGGAATTAAATAAATAAATAAATCTTTTAAAAAACAATGAAGGAGAGTTCAAAATATTCACAGGAAAAAAAAACAGAAATTAAGACAGTTTGTAAAAAAGAAGACTGCCCTTCAAGAAATAGTAAGGGAAGTTCTGCATGTTGACAGGAAAGCACAGGAGAGAGAAAACTGGAGGAGATTGAAAAATACTTTAAGTACTAAAAAGATAAATAAAAACAACATATGGCATACATAAACCTAAAGAAAATATGGCTAATGTAAGTAATTCCTTGAAAGTAATAACGCTGAATGTTAATGGATTAAACTCTCCAATCAGGAGACACAGATTGGCAACTGGATAAGGAAATATGACCCATCTATATGCTGTCTGTAAGAAACTCACCTTAGACCCAAGAAAACAAGGAGGCTAAAAGTGAGTGGTTGTAAAACAATTTTGCATGCAAACAATAACCAAACAAGGGGTGGGATTAGATATACTAATATCAGACAAAATAGACTTTTTTGTCTTTATTTATTTTTAATGTTATGTTAAAAAATATATATGAGGTCCCCATATATTCCACACCCCTCCTCCCATATCAACAACTTCTTTCATCATGGGACATTCAATGCATTTGGTGAATACATTTTTGAGCACTGCTGCACCACATGGATAATGGCTTACATTATAGTTTACACTTTCCAAAGTCTACCCAGTGGGCCATGGCAGGACATATAATGTCCAGCAAGTGTCCCTGCAGTACCACACAGGACAACTCCAAGTCCTGAAAATGCCCCCACATCATATCTCTTCTTTCCTCTCCCTACCCTCAGGAGCTACCATGGTCACTTTCTCCACATCAATGCTGCATTTTCTTCCATTAATAATCACAATAGCCCCAGAATAGAATATCAGTAAGTCAGCTCTAAACCATACTCTAGTCCTCCATCCTGTGGACCCTGGGATGGCTATGTCCACTCCACCTCTATATCAAGAGGGGGCTTAGATTCCACATGGATGATGGATGCAATACTCCTGCTTGCAGTTGTAGGCACTCTTGGCTCCCTGGTTTGGTGGTTGACCTTCTTCACCTCCTTGTTAGATGGCTGGGGTAAGTCCAATAAACCAGAGGGTAGAAACTGCAAGTCTGTTGAGGCTCAGGGCTTGGTTATCATAGGTACAGTCCAGAGATTCAGTTCCTCTGAGAATACGCCAAATCCCAGTGCCAACCACAGGTTCTGTAAAAGTAACAGGAGAGGCTGGTGAACAAAGATCACATCTGAGTCCAACTCCATCATGCTCAGGAACACAAACTCCAAAGTAGGGCCAACTGACATGATGCTGAATTCCATCTGCCATGGCCATAGAACCTGTGGGTTTCTGTAGCCCTCAGAAGAACCATTACCTGGACTTGTATCTACTTTGGCTGTCTCTGGGACCCTGCTGAGGCATGCATAAGGGTGACCCCTCTGATGACCTCCAGACTCTTTTTTGGAGACTCATAACCATGTAAACTCATTTGTCCTTTCCATTTCCCCTTTTATTCAAGGTCAAAAAGCATTTTTAACACCTGATATTACATGTAGGCTGAGATATTCTGCTGGTCTGAGTTGACCCTTTTATTCAGGGTGTTTTCTAGTTACATCATCAGCTGGTACTTGGTAGTTATCCATTGGCATCAGGGAGGCTCATCCCCAGGAGTCATGTCCCACACTGGGGGGAAGGTAATGCAGTTACATGCTGAGTTTGGCTTCAAGAGTGGCCACATTTGAGCAACATGGAGGCTCTTAGAAGGTAACTCTTAGGCACCCTGCAGCTCTAGGCCTAGTTCTTATTTCAGGTGCACAGGCTCACAAGCATAGTCATTAATATCAAGGGCTCTTTGTTGGACCATCATTCTTTATTGGTTTTAGCCATTGCACTTGGGGGATTGTTGCTGTTCCATTGGGGAATGTGATAGAGCTCCCCTGGCTAGAAACTCAGTACTTCCTCAGTTGTCATTTTTGACTGTAACCACTACAAAAATATCCAAACATTTTCATGTACCCTGCATACATATCCTAAAGAACTCCCTCCTAACCATGTGTCCCCTATGTCACCCAACACCAGTATTCCTCCCCTGCCATAGTTGGAACTCTCTGTGGTCCAAAACTTCTTAAAAAATGAAGCCTAATATATTGCCAGGTTCCATTAATAGTAAAATGGAATATAGTGATGGGTTTAAAGGTTAGATATAGAATACATACTAATTTAGAAAAATTAAAGTAAAAATGAATTGAGGTATCAAAAAGATTGAAGAATGAAAAAGCTTTTGTTTTTGATGGTTTGCCTTTTATCACTGCAATGTGTTGCCCTATATGGACACTGACAAGGCAATTTCTTCCATTTCTTCCTCAGTGTCTACATCCTTTCTTCTTTTTTTCTAATTATTAACTTTGTCTTCACGAAAGTTTTAGATCACAGTAATTCATATGTACAATATTCAGTACTCCCACATATCCAACATCAAACACTTTGTTCCTTCCCCAGCAATGATCTTTTACATGTTCATATTATATTTGCTGCAAATGATGTACAGATATTGAGACAATAGCTTTCAAACATGGTTACACTTGGGTTTACATTATGGTTTATATTTTAGACTATACAATTTTCTAAATCTTTAGTTATCTTATGTTTTATATTATGGTTTAAATTTTAGCCCATAGGCTATTATACATTTTTGGTGTAATTTAACATGTCCTATATCCACCTTTGCATAATCTTGTGGAACACTTCCATTGTCCCAGGGTTGCACTGATTCCATCCATTCAATACCTCTTTCCCCCTCCTCTCAGGACCCACAGTGACAATCAATCTTCATTACTTAAAGGACCATAGTCAGAGATACTTGCAGCAATGTTGAGGGCTTGACATACTCAACTGCTCTAACCCATTGGGAGCCTCCAATTCTCAGGAGAGATACAATTCCTTCTATTTGAGAACATCTGTTCTCCCCAGGATGTGAGTATACCCTCACTCTCAGTGTATGGGTCTCCATCCAATGATATAACCCACTATGACAAACTGAGCATTCACACATTCCCTTTAAGCCTTCCCTGTGTCAGATTCTCCCCTTTAAACACCTTAAAGAGATAACCATCCTTATTATATTTTTGAAAAAGTTTTCTCAACATTATACTTTCAACCACATATCTGTTGATCTCCTGTGTTCAAATGTTCCCTCCTCCCTTCCCCCAATTTCTTGGTCCATCTTACCCATCCTCCCATCCAGAGCCCCACTTAAGACCAAAAAAAACACCCAAAAGTATCCCTATGCCCCCATTTTATTCCTTCCCTGTACAAATACTTACCTCCTGCTTATCATAGATTTCACCCAGGTAGGTATCACCTCAAAACCTTCCACTACCCCAGATTGCTTTAAGCCTATCATTCAGTCCCTAGTTTTCTGAGACAGCTTGGTTTACTTATTTCATATCAGTGAGGCCATGTAGTATTTTTCCTTCAGTGCCTGGGTTGCTTCACTCAACATAAGGTTCGCAAGATTCATCCATGTTATTACGTGTGTTTGTACTGTATTTGTTCTTACAGCTGAGTAGTATTCCATTGTATACACCACATTTTATTTATCAACTCATATGTTGACAGGCATTTGGGTTGATTCCAACTTTTGGCAATACCGAATAGTGCTGCTATGAACATTGGTGTGCATATATCAGTTCGTGTCCTTGTTTTCAGTTGTACTGTGTATTTACCCAGCAGCAGAATTACTGGGTCATATGACACATCTATAGCTAGTTTTTTGAGAAACTGCCAAACTGTCCTCCAGAATGGCTGGATCCTTCTGCAGTCCCACCAGCAGTGGATCAGTGTTCCCATTCTTAATTTTGCAGAAGTCCCATTTATCTAATTGTTGTTTTGCTGCTTGTGCTTTTGGTGTGAAGTTCATGAAGCTGTTTCCTATTACAAGGTCCTGTAGATGCTTCCCTACATTGCTTTCCAAGGTCTTTATGGTCTGGGCTCTTTTATTGAGATCTTTGATCCATCTTGAGTTGAGTTTTGTATAAGGTGTGAGTTAATTAACCTCTTTCATTCTTTTACATGTGGATATGAAGTTCTCCAGGCACCATTTGTTGAAGAGGCCATTTTCTCCCATTTGAGAGGGTTTGGTGGCCTTGTTAAATACCATATGACTGTATATATGAGGATATATATCAGAACTTTCTATACAGTTCCATTGGTCAGTGTGTCTATCCTTGTGCCAATACCATGCCATTTTCACTACTGTAGCTTTGTAGTATGTTTGAAGTCAGGTAGTGTGATTCCTCCAAATTCATTTTTATTTTTCAATATGTCTTTGGGTGTTTGAGGCCTCTTTCCTTTCCAAATAAATTTCATAGTTAGTTTCTCCAGTTCATTAAAGAATGCTGTGTTGATTTTTTTTTTTTTGGATTGCATTGAATGTGTAGATCAGCTTTGGTAGGATAGACATCTTAATAATATTTAGTCTTCCTATCCATAAACAGGGAATATTCTTCCATTTATTTAGGTCTTCTTTGATTTCCTTGAAAATTGTTGTGTACTTTCCTGTGTATAATTTTTTACATCTTTAGTTAAATTTATTCTTAGGTATTTGATTTTTTTATTACTATTGTGAATGATATTTGATTCTTGATTTCCTCCTCAGATTACTCATTATTGGTGTACAGAAATGCTACTGATTTTTGCACATTGATCATAGAACCTGTGACTTTACTGAACTCATTTAAAAATTCCAGAAACTTTGTTGTAGACTTCTCAGGTTTTTCTATGTATAGGATGATATCATCAGCCAATCATGAAATTTTGACTTCTTCCCTTCCAATCTGAATGCCTTTTATGTCTGTTGTTTGCCTCACTGCTCGAGCAAGTACTTCTAAGACTATGTTAAATAGGAGGTGTGATCATGGGCATCCTTTTCTTGCCCCTGATCTTAGGATTTCACAATTGCAAATGATATTAGCCATGGGTTTTACATATATACCCTTTATAATGTTCAGAAAATTTCCTTCTATTCTGATATTTTGCAGTGTTTTTATCAAGAAAGGGTGCTTTATTTTGTCAAATGCCTTTCTGCATCTATAGATAGGATCATGTGATTTTTTTCCTTCAATCTATTTATGTGGTGTATTACATGAATCGACTCTCTTATGTTGAACTATCCTTGCATACCAAGAATGAATCCCACTTGGTCATGGTATATAATGTGTGTAATGTGTTGTTGAATATGATTAGCTAGTACTTTGTTGAGGATTTTCATGTCTAGGTTCATTCATTAGAGAGATTTGTCTGTGATTTTCCTTTCTTGTGGTGTCTTCATTTGGCTTTGGTACTAGGGTAAATTTTGACTCATAGAATGAGTTAGGCAATGTTCCTTCTGTTTTGATTTTTTGGAAGAGTTTCAGTAAGATTGGTGTTAGTTCTTTCTGGAATGCATAGTAGAATTCACATTTGAAGCTGTCTGGCCCAGGGCTCCTCTTAGTTGGGAGGTTTCTCATGACTGATTCTATCTTTTTATTTGTGATTGGTTTGAGATCATCGACTTCTTCTTTTGTCAGTGTAGGCTGCTTACATGTTTCAAGGAATTAGTCCATTTCCACTAAATTGTTCTTGTTGGAATATAGTTTTTCAAAATATCCTCTTATGATAGTCTTTATTTCTGTGGGTTCAGTGGTGATATGCCCTTTCTCATTTCTTATTTCGTGTATTTGCATATTCTCTCTTTTTTCTTCATTAGTCTAGCTAAGGGTTTGTCAATTTTACTGATCTTCTCAAAGAACCAGCTCTTGGATTTGGTTGTTTTTGTTTGTTTGTTTTTCTGAGTGCTTTCTTATTTTCTATTTCATTTGGTTCTGCTCTGATCTTTGTTATTTCTTTCTTTCTTCTTCCTTTGGGGTTAGTTTGTTATTCTTTTACTAATTCCTACAATTGTGCAATTAGTTCTTCAATTTTTGCTCTTTCTTCTTTTTTGTTGTATTAATTTATGGCTATAAATTTCCCTATCAGTACTGCTTTTGCTGCATCCCATTAGTTTGGATATGTTGTGTTATCATTTTTATTAGTTTCAAAGTTTTTATTAATTTCTTCTGAGATTTCCTCCTTGACCCACTGTTTTTCTAAGATTGTATTGTTTAATTTCCATATCTTCTTGCCAAATCTGGGTCTCTGGCCCTTTCAGATTTCCAGTTTCATTCCACTGTGGTCAGAGAAATTATTTTGTTTGATTTAGATCTTTGTGAATTCATTGAGTCTTTTTCTGTGGCCTAGCATGTGGTCTACCTTAGAGAATGATCCATGTGCACTTGAGAAGAATGTATATCCTGCTGTATTTGGGTGTCATGTTCTGTATATGTATATTAGGTTCAGCTCCTCTAATATACTGTTCAAAGTGTTAGTTTCTTTATTGATTTTCTTTTGAGATGTTCTGTCTGATGTTGATAGTGGTGTATTAAATTCCCCCACTATAATGTTGTAGATGCATCTATTTTTTCTCTTAGTCTATCCAGTGTTTGCCTCACATATTTGGAGGCACCCTTGATAGGAGCATAAATGTTTGTGATTTTTCATTCTTCTTGAAAGATTATCCCTTTCACTAATATGTAGTGTCCATCTTTGTCTCTCACAATTGTTTTGCATTTAAAGTCTATTTTGACTGATATTAAAATGTAGCTACTCCTGCCTTTTTTGGTTATTGTTTGCTTTAAGATTGTTTCCTAGCCATTCCCTTTCAACCTCCTTGAATCCCTGTCTCTAAGATGTGTTTCTTGTAGACAGCATATAGATGGGTCATATTTCCTTATCCAATCTTCCAGTCTGAGTCTTTTGACAGGCGAGTTTAATCCATTGACATTCAGTATTATTACTTTCAAGAAATTATTTATATTAGCCACATTTTCTTTGGATTTGTGTTTGTCATGTTTTCTTAAATTATTTTTCTCTTTTTGTCTTTTTAGTTTCTCTTACACTCTCCTCCAACTCTGCCTCCTCTGTTTTTTTCCTTCTTCCTACACAACTCCCTTTAGTATTTCTGAAGGGCAGGATTCTTGTTGTTGGTATACTCTCTTGGTTTCTGTTTATCTGTGAGTATTTTGAACTCTCCATCATTTTTTAATGCTAGTTTAGCTGGATAAAGTATTCTTGGTTGGAAATTTTTTCTTTTAGTACCTTGACTATGTCATATCACTGCCTTCTTGCATCCATGGTTTCAGATGAGAAATCAGCACTTAATCTTATGGAGCCTCCTTTGTATGTGATGGTTCTCTTTTCTCCTGCTGCTTTTAGAATTTTCTCTTTACTTAAGCATTGGATAATTTGACAAATATATGTCTTGGGGTAGGCCTGTTGGGATTTAAGGTGTTTGGCTTGCATTGTGCTCCCTGGATATGTACATCCATCTTCCTCAGTAGATTTGGGAAAATTTCAGCCATTATTTCTTCCAGCATCCCTTCTGTTCCCTTTCCCATCTCTTCTCTTTCTGGTATGCCTATAATGCATATGTTTGTGCATTTTGCATTGACATTTAGGTCCTTAAATCCCTGCTGGATTTTTTCTATCATTTTATTGATCAGTTCTACTATCTGTTTGATTTCAGATGTACTGTCTTCCACATCACTAATTCTTTCCTCTGCCTCTCCTAATCTGCTGTTATTTGCTGAGAGTGTATTTTTGATGTCTTGAATTGTACTGTTCATCACCATCTTATCCATTATTTTTTTGGAAATGATTACGATTTCTTCTGTATTCTTTCTAAGTCTTTTCCTCATATTCTTAATCTCTTCCTTTACTTCATCAAATTGGTCCTTAATATATGTTTTGAGAGCTTTAATTACTTGTTTGATGTTCTGCTCCTCTTCCTGATTTTTAGTTTGTTCATTGGATTGGGCATGTTTTCCTGATTATTGCTTTGATTTGTAGTTTTTTATTGTTGTCTTGATCTCTTTTTATCTTGATGGTTTTAATCAGTTCCTTAGCATCTTTGTCTAGTCTTGGGGTTTAATTAGTTGTTGTTTTCCTGTACATGTTATATCTTCTCTTTGTCACTTTCTTCTTATTATCTTATTTTTTCATTGCTGGCTAAATTCATTGAATGAAAATATTAGGGCCAGAGAAAGTAAAATGAGTAAGAAAAGAAAATATATAATAGTAGTATTGATAGTAAATGTTAACAGAGGAACCATGTGAGATCTACGAAAATGGATATTAGACTCATGTAAGCTGTGTAGAGTTATAACAATAAGTAAAGTAGAGTACCTATAATGAGACAGACAACTGAATATGGGGAGGAATATACTATGAATTAAAAGGCCAGTGTTTTCAGGGGAGAGGGAAAGAGAAAAGAAAGGATAATATAAAGAGTGAATAAAAGACAGAAAACAAAACAAAGGTAAGAGATATAAAAAGTCTGAAAATTTGGAGGCCAAAAAAAGAGAGATGGAATGTAAGAGAACAATCAAAGATGTAGGATAGAAAGATGTACAGGAAAGGGGATAGTGTTGATGGCCAAAATTGATAGATACAAAAAAGAGGAAATGGAGGATCAGGAAGCACAGCAAATGTGAAGTGCTCCCTGCAGAACCTAATATAAAAATAAAATAAAATAGAAGAGAAAGGAAGATAAAGAAAAAAGGGTGGGCAAAAAAGGGAGGGAGCAAGCAAGAAAAAGAAAAAAGGGAGTAAAAGAAAAGAAAAGAAAAGAAAAAAAGGGCCTTGGGGGGATAAAGAGGAAGGAAAAATAAGAAGACAAACCAACAACAACAAAAAATCCAAAGTGTCAAGCAAGGAATCCTCTTTGCAGTTAAATAAAATGCTTAGGAATATGATGTTTCCCCTTTCTCCCTTCACTTTCCTCTCTCCCAGGGCAGCAGGAAAGTTGCATGAGGGGTCTGGTAGGAGATTCAAGTGGGCACTTGGTGAACCACATCAACACAGAAGACAATGACTCTTTATTTCCAGTGAGGGAGCACCCACACCTTACCAAGAACCCCAAATATGCTATTGGAAGCTTGGAAATCATGTCCTACTGTCCCTCTCTCTTAGGTGTGCTAGGGGAGGGCTAATTGATTTACTGATTCCACCTTCTCCAGACCAAGTTTCCTATCCTAGGGTATTTAGGTAAATTGGGCTTTCTCAGCAGATTCACCTCTCCTTTCTTCCCAGGCTCTCCCCAAGCCAGCTGGTATGCTCCTCCAAGCTCAAAAAAAAGGGGGGGGGGAGAAAATTGAAACCCCACTCCCCTGGTTCCTCTGCATCTCTCACCAAATCTCTTGCAATCTTAGAGTCACTCCAAAACTGGAGGGCTAGAGTAGCCATGGATGGCAGGGAGCATAGGATTCAGGAATAGGAATTCCAGGATACTACAGGCTCAAAGCATGTGAGTCTGTGGAGTGTGGGTTATGGGGACTTAGAGGACATGGACCTGAGAACCATGCATCCAGGAAACATGGGGCTTGGGAACACTGCTGCACAACCAACAGTTTTCAGGGAATGCCACAGCTGCCAGCCCTAGGGAGAAGGGTCCCACCTCCCCACAACATCTGACCTCCATATCAGAAACCCAAAATTCTACCTTTAGCATACACCACTTCTGTCACTGTCTCTCCAAATTGACAGCCTGACACCTCCTGCCCTGCAAGCCCATGAAACAGCCTGCTCTGGCAGGACTCCAACCCTACTCAGCTGCTTCTTTGCAGGAGAGATTATGAGGTGCACTCACTCTGACACTTTCTTGCCCTGCCTCAATCTGTATTCTTCCTGATATTGACTGGAAGATTGAATAAGGAACTATGACCCATCCATATGCTGTCTACAAGAAACACATCTTAGAACCAGGGACCCAAAGAAGTTGAAAGGGAATGGCTGCTCGAGCACTGAGGCAAGAACCAGACATAAAAGTCATCCAAACTGGAAAGGAAGAAGTCATTATTTTCAGATGACATGATCCTATACATAGAAAACCCTGAGAAGTCTACAAGAAAGCTTCTAGAACTCATAAATGAGTTCAGTACAGTCGCAGGTTATAAGATCAATGTGCAAAAAATCAGTACCATTTCTGTACACCAATAATGAGCAATCTCAGGAGGAAATCAAGAAACAAATACCATTTACAATAGTGAAGAAAAAAATAAATACCTAGGAATAAATTCCCTAATGGAACAGCAACAATCACCCAAGTGCAATGGCCAAGACCAATAAGGAAGGATGGTGCAACAATGAGCTCTTGATGCTAATGACTATGCTTGTGAGCCTGTGTACCTGAAATTGAAATAAGAACTAGGCCTAGAGCTGCAGGGTGCCTAAGAGTTACTTCCTGAGAGTCTCCATGTTGCACAAATGTGGCCAGTTTCAAAGCCAAACTCAGCACGTAAATGCTTTGCCTTCCCCCGCGCTGTGGGACATGACTCCTGGAGATGAGCCTCCCTGGCACTGAGGGATTACTATCAAGTACCAGCTCATGATGTGGCTGGAGAACGACCTTGAATAAAAGGGTAAACTCAGACCAGCAGAATATCTCAGCCTACATGTAATATCAGGAGTTAAAATGCTTTTTGACCTTGAATAAAAGGGGGAAATGGAAAGGACAAATGAGTTTATATGGCAATGAGTCTCCAAAAAAGAGCCAGGAGGTCATCAGAGAATTTGCCCTTACACATACCTCAGCAGAGTCCCAGAGATAGCTAAAGTAGATACAACCCCAGGTATTGGTTCTTCTGAGGGCTACAGACACCCACAGATTATATGGTCATGGCAGATGGACTTCAGTGCCATGTCAGTTGGCCCTACTTTGGAGTTTGTGTCCCTGAGTGTGATGGAGTTGGACTCAAACGTGATCTTTGTTCACAAACCTCTCCTGTCACTTTTACCAGACCTGTGGTTGGTGTTGGGGTTTACTGTATACTCAGGGGACCTGAATCTCTGGACTGTCCATGTGATAGCTAGGCCCTGAGCCTCAACGGACATGCAACTCCTATCCTCTGTATTATTGGACTTACCCCAGCCAGCTAACAGGGAGGTGAAGAATGTCAACCACCACACCAGGGAGCTAATAGTGCCTACAACTGCAAACAGGAGAACTGCATCCATCATCCAAGTGGAATCTAAGCATCCTTTTGATACAGAGGTGGAGTGGACATAGCCATCCCAGGGTCCACAGAATGGAGGAGTGGAGTATGGATTGGAGTGGACTTGCTGATGCTCTATTCTGGAATTGTTGTGGTTAGTGATGAAAGTAAATGTGGCACTGAAGTGGAGAAGGTGGCCATGATGGCTGCTGGGCATGGGGAGTAGGAAGAAGAGCTGTGATGTGGGGGCATTTTCAGGACTTGGAGTTGTCCTGGGTGGTACTGTGGGGACAGTTACTGGACATTGTGTGTCCTCCCATGACCCACGGGTGGACTGGGAAAGAGTGTAAACTTAAACATGGACCATTGACCGTGTGGTATAGCAGTTCTCAGAGATGTGTTCACCGTTTGCAGTGAGTGTCCCATAATGTTGGAGGTGGTTGTTGTTGTGGGAGGAGTGGGGTGAGGGGGATGAGGAGGATATATGAGGACCTCATATTTTTTAATGTAACATTAAAAAATAAATAAGTAAAGACAAAAAATAAAACTTACATGAAGACAAAATAAAAAATTAGAAGGAAAAAAGGGATATAAACACTGAGAAAGCAATGAAAGAAAGTGCCTTACCACTGTACATAGAGGGCAACACCTATTACAGTGATGAAAGGCAAAACATTAAAAACAAATCTTTATAATATTTTTCCTTGTTTTTAATACCAATTTGGTTTTACTTTGTTTTAGTATTTCTACATTAGTATGTATTCTATTTCTAAACTTTAAACCCATCACTATATTTCAATTTCCTATTAATTGAATTTGGCAATATATTAGGCTTCATTGTTCAAGAAGTTTTGGAACACAAAGAGGTTCAACTATGGCAGGGGAGGAACACTGTTGTGGGGTGCTATTGATGGGGGGAACATAGTTGAGAGGGAGTTCTCCAGGGCTTGTATATAGGGGGCATAAAAATGTTCTGATATATGTTCGGTATTTTCATAGTAGTTACAGTTACAAACATCAACTGAGGGAGTGCTGAGTTCCTACCCAGGGGAGCTCTGTTACATTCCCCAGTGGAACAGCAATAATTCCCCAAGTGCAATGGCAAAGACCAACAAGAAAGGATAGTTCAATAACGAGCCCTTGATACTGATGACTATGCTTATGAGCCTGTGTGCCTGAAATACAAACTAGGCCTAGAGCTGCAGGGTGCCTAAGAGTTACTTTCTGAGAGCCTCCATGTTGCTCAAATGTGACCACTCTCTAAGCCAAACTCTGCATGCAAATGCATTACCTTTTCCTCAGTAGGGGACATGACTCCTGGGAATGAGACTCCCTAGTGCCAAGGGATTACTACCAATCACTAACTGGTGATGCAACTAGAAAGAGACCTTGAATAAAAGGTTCAACTCAGACCAGCAGAATATCTCAGCCTACATGGAAGATCATGTGTTAAAAACTGCTTTTTGACCTTGAATAAAAGTGGGAAATGGCAAAGACAAATGAGTTCATGTGGCTAAATCTTCAAAAAAGAGTTGGGAGGTCGCACTTACACAAGGCTCAGCAGGATCCCAGAAAAAGCCAAAGTAGATAAAACCCTAGGTACTAGTTCTCCTGAAGGCTACCCACAGAGTATATGGTCATGGCAGATGGATTTTGAGTTCTGTGCCATGTTAGAGGGTCTTACTTTGGAATTTGTGCTCCTGAGAGTGATGGAGTTGGACTCAGATGTGATCTTTCTACACATGCCTCTTCTGTCACTTTTACTGAACCTGTGGTAAGGGCTAGGGATGGTGTATACTCAGGGGACTTGAATCTCTGGACTGCCCATATGCCAGCTGGGCCCTGAGCCTCAGCACAGTTGCAACTCCTACTCTCTGGTTTTTCGGACTTACCCAGGTCAGCTAACAGGGAGGTGAAGATGATCAACCACCACTCCAGGGAGTCATGAGTGCCTACAACTGCAAGCAGAGGAATTGCATCCATCATCCATGTGGAATCTAAGCCCCCTCTAGATATAGAGGTGGAGTGCACATCACCATCCCAGGATCCACAGAATGGAGGAATAAAATATGGGTTAGAGTGGATGCACTGATATTCTACTATAAAACTATTGTGACTAGTAATAGAAGAAATTGTAGCATTGAGGTGGAGAAAGGGGCACAGTAGTTGCTGAGGGCAGGGAAAGGGACGAAGAGCTGATATGCAGGGTTGTCCTAAACGATATTGTAGGGTCAGATGCTGGACTTTATATATCCTGCCATAACCCACTGAATGTACTGGGAGAGAGTGTGAGCTACAAGGTAAACTGTTATCCTTGTGGTGCAGCAGTGTTCCAAAATGGGTTCACCAAGTGCAATGAGTGGGCCACAGTGATGGGGGAGGCTGCTGGTGTAGGAAGAGTGAGGTGGGGGTGGGGGGTATACGGGAACCTCATGTTTTTTAATGTAACATTTTTTGTGGTGTATATATCTTCAAAAAATACAATTTACAAAAATGATGGGGGTGGGGGGTGGTGAATGGGTTATATGGGAACCTCTTATGTTTTTTGATGTAACATACTTTGTGATCGATTATCTTTAATTTTTTAAATGTGTAAAAAAAAACACTTAAAAAGACAGAACTAGATGGAATATTCCTCAACATTATAAAGGGTATTATATATATATAAAAAAAAAAACAGGATAAAATCATATTAAATGGTGAAATACTAAAGACTTTCCCTCTGAAATCTGGAACAAGACAATTTTGTCCACTGTCACCCTCTTATTTAAGATTGTGTTAAAAAGTACTTGCTCAAGCATTTAGGCCAGAAAAAGAAATACAAGTCATCCAAATTGACAAGGAAAAAACTGAAATTTCACTATTTGCAGGTGACATTACCCTATATGTAGAAAGCCCTGAAAAAGCTATAATAAATCTTCTAGAGATGATTAACATGTTCAGTAAAATGACAGGATATATGATCAACACACAAAAATCATTATCACTTCTGTACACATATAATGAACAATCTGAGGATGAAATCAAGAAAATAATTCCATTTACTAGAGCAACTAAAAGAATCAACTACCTAGGAATAAACTTAACTAAAGGAGTAAAGAACTTTTTATTTTTTAGATATGAACTTTACTCTTTTTTTAAAATTTCTCTCCTTTCCCCCCCACCTCCCCCGCCCCCCCGTTGTCTGTTCTCTGTGTCCATTCATTGTGTGTTCTTCTGTGTCCACTTTTATTCTTGTCAGTGGCACTGGGAATCTCTGTCTCTTTTTGCTGCATCATCTTGCTGTGTTGTCTCTCTGTGTGTGCGGCATCACTCCTGGGCAGGCTGTCCTTTTTTTGCACTGGATGGCTCTCCTTAAGGGGCACACTCTTTATGTGTTGGGGTTCCCCTACACAGGGGACACCCCTGCATGGCACAGCATTCCTTGCATACATCAGCACTGCATGTGGGCCAGCTCATCACATGGATCAGGAGGCCCTGGGTTTGAACCCTGGACCTCCCATGTGGTAGGCAGATGCTCTATCCATTGAGCTAAATCCACTTCCCAAGGAGTGAAGAACTTGTACACTGAAAACTACACAAAATTGTTAAAGGAATTCAAAGACGACCTAAAGAAATGGAAGAATATTTCATGTTCATTAAGACGACTGTCCAATACAAATGGATTTATAGATTTAACATAATCCCAATTAAAATTACATTTTTCCTGAATTGGAAAAGCTAATTATGAAATTTATTTGAAAGCACTAGCAGCCTCAAATAAACAAAAATACAGTAAAAATTAAAACCAAAATTGGAAGGAACATGCTTTGTAATATGTGGCATATTACAAAGCCACAGTGTTGAAAATTGCATCATATTGACATGAAGACATACCAACCAATGGAACCAAATTGAGAGTTCTGATACAGATCATCGCATATAATTTCAACTGATAATTTGAAAAAGCCACCAAACCCAGTCAACTAGGACAGAATATCTTCTTCAATAAATCATGCTGGGACCCTGGATATCCAAATCCAAAAAAATGAGAGATGATCACCATCTCATGGCCTACACAAAAATCAACTCAAGATGGAGCAAAGATCTCAATCTAAGAGCTAAGACCAAACAGCTCCTAGATCTTATAGTAAAAAATGATTTCATTAATTTTACACAAAAAGCATGAGATATGAAAGAAAAAATAGATAAATGAAACTTCTTCATATTAAAATTTTTATACTTCAAAGAGGTTTGTCAAGAAAGTGAAAAGGCAGTCCACACAATGGGAGAAAATATTTGGGAGTCAATTATCTGATAAGAGCCTAATATCCAGCATACATAAAAAATCCTACATCTTGAAAATAAAGACAAGAACTCTTTTAATAAATGGGGAAGAGATTTGAATACTCTTTTCCAAAGAAGAAATACCAATGTCTAAAAATCACATGAAAAGATGCTCAACATTACTAGCTATTAGGAAAATGCAATTTAAAACTACAATAACTTACACTTATTAGACTGCCAGCTATTAAAAAACAGAGAAGTACAAGTGTTGGAAAGCATGTGATGTAAAGGGAAATTTCACCCACTGATGGTGAAAATATTGAATGATGTAATCATTGTGGAGTGCAATTCATTAGTTCCTAAGGAGGATAACTATAGAATTGCCATATGATCCAGCAATGTCACTTCTGGCTATATATATACTCAGAAGAATTGAAGGCATGGACATGAACAGATATATGCACACAAATGTTCATAGTGCTATTATTCACCATTGCCAAAAGATAGAAGCAGCCCAATTATCCATCAACAGGGAATGGATAAGGAAATTGTGATTGATACATATATCAATCACATACACATACACATAAACACACATATACGATGAAATATTACATAGCTATAAGAGGAAATGAAGTATTGACACATGGATCTACATGGATGAATCCTGAAGATCTTATGTTGAATAATGTATGCCAGTCATGAAGGACAAATATTACATGAACTCACTGATGTGATCTAAGCAAGAATTTGGAAGGTAGGTTATAAAGAGACAGAAAGGGAGTAGAATGTGATAAGCCAATTCTAGACATGGGAAAACCCTGTGATAAGGTGGAAGGGGTGGTTTAGCAGTGGATAGGAGAGATAGTGTCCAGGGATGTGAGTCAGGTCAATGGTGCTGAAGTGTGAGGCTGCATAAGGTGTTGGGCTGGTTGAATTTTCTATGGAACTAGGGGGAGGGCTTGAGGAAGAAACAGTGAACTCTGGGTATTTGTAAGTCTGTGGTTAAAACTACAATGGTGGGAATGTTCTTTTGGCAAATATTGCAGGGGAAGGTTACTGGTGCAAGGCATTGTGGGTGGGGAGCTATGTGGGATAGGGCACACCTGGGACATGCTTCTGTGGAATATGAAAGTGTTCATTTTGTCATAGCATTTATCTAAGTTGATGGAGACCCAGACAATAAATAGGAAAATAATACTGCCATTCTTGGGAGTCTTGCTATGTTCTCAAGAGGGGCAAATATATCTGGAGAACAGAGGCAGTGCCTAATAAAAGAAAACAAACCAATATGTTAAGCCCTCAATATTAATGCATGTATCTAAGAATGTTATTCTTCACAAAGTGAAACTTAGTGGTTACCATAAGTTTGAGGAGAAGGGAAGAAGAGATGGTGCATAGGGCATCTTTTAAGGCATTGAAATTATTTTGCATGATCTTACCATTACAAATACAGGCCATTATACATTTTCTCAAACCTATAAAATGGTATGGTGCAAAAAAAAAAAAAAAAAACCTTTCACCGCATTTAGTAACAATGCTTCAATATTTGTTCATCAATTGTAACAAATATACCTCATGTAAGATATTAATATGAGAAAAAGTGATGGGGAGTGGTTGCATATATGGGAATTGCTATATTTTCTATGAGGATTTCCTGTAATCTAAAGTTTATTTGAAAATGAAATGAAAAAATAAGACACTGGGGTAACATATGAAAGAAATGGTCACTGTACATAAAAGATACCAGATTTTATGTTGCTAAAGACCCAAGTGGGAAGTGGACTTGGCCCAGTGGTTAGGGCATCCACCTACCACATGGGAGGTCCACGGTTCAACCCCAGGCCTCCTTGACCTATGCGGAGCTGGCCCATGCACAGTGCTGATGTGCATAAGGAATGCCGTGCCATGCAGGGGTGTCCCCCATGCACAGGAACCCCATGCACAAGGAGTGTGCCCCATAAGGAGAGTTGCCCAGCATGAAAGAAAGTGCAGCCTGCCCAAGAATGGTGCCGCCCACACAGAGAGCTGACACAAGATGACGCAGCAAAAAGAAACACAGATTCCTGTGCTCCTGCTAACAGAAGCGAACAAAGAAGATGCAGCAAATAGACACAGAGAACAGACAACCGGGGTGGGGGGAGGGGAGAGAAATAAATAAATAAATCTTTAAAAAAAAAGACTCAAGGCAAAAAATTATTTTTTTATTTTTTTATTTTTTAGCTTTGATTTTGGAGAGGTTTTGGATTGCAGAATGGTTGCAGCATTTTCAGGGGAGGATCACTGGTGCAGGGTGTCAGTGGTGGGGGTTTGTGTGGAGAGGGGCAGACTTGGGGCATGTTTCTATGGAATACAAGTGTGTTCAAGTTGCCATGGGGTGTTGTCTTATTGAGTGGAGACCCACATAATAATCAAAAAATATTGAATTCCCATCCTGGAGAGGAATATGATTTCTGCTGTTGTTGGGTTGAATGTTTTAGTAATGCCACTTAAATACAGTTAATTGATGGCATTGTTCATATTTTCTATATCATTCTGGATATTCTTTCTACCCTCAATTATTGAGAAAGGAGTCTTGAAAGCTCTTACTCTAATTGGGGATTTGTTTATTTCTACTTTTAATTCTAAAAGTTTTTACTACATCTGTTTTCAGCTCTCATCTAAGATTATGTCTTTTTGTACATTCATCATTTTATCATGTGATGCCTCCTTTTTTCTTGTTAGATTATTTGTGGTAACAATAGAACTACTCCAGCATTTTAAAATTAGGGTTTACATAGTATCATTTTCTTACTTTTACTTTTTAACCTACCTATAGCATTATATTTGATAAGAGATTTTTTCATCATGTACCATTTAAAAAACAATAATTCTGACAATTTCTGCCTTTGAATTGGTGATATTTGACCACTTCAATGCAATACAATTATAGTTTTTGTGGGCATAAAGATTACACTTTTATTATATGGTTTGTTTGTTTTTTTTCTTTTTAGGTGTTGGGGCTGGGGATTGAACCATTACCTCATATGTGGAAAGCCAGTGCTCAACCACTGAGCAATATCAGTTCCCCTAATACATTTTAGATTTAATTTTTAAATCATTTTCATAAAGAATATTTTAAAATAATTTTGTATATAAAAAGGAATAAAAAGGTGAAAACTAAAGCATTCTGATATGTATAAATTACTGAATTTAGATCATACCAGTATCTGAATTCAGATCGTGAAAGAATGCACAACACAACAGCAGTAATAATTTACTATCCAAATAAGAAAAGCAACTGAATATGGTTCCTATTTATTTAATGTGATTCACATAAATCCTCTGTATGATACATGGTACTTGTATTAGCCAGGATTCTCTGTTTCTAGGGAAACAGAATTGATGGGATAAATATGTGTGTGTGTGTGTGTGTGTGCATGTACTATAAAAATTTTTAAAATAGGAATTGGCTCACAGGACTGTGGGAATGGGCAAGTCCAAATTCTGGAGGGAATGCTGCGGTCACCCCTCGGGCTGAAGTGTGGTTTGCTGGCCTGGTGAGGGGAGCGGCCGCGGTAGGCCTAATTCCGCTGCCCCCATAATAGGGTGGCTGGTCGGACTCACTGCCACCCCTGAAGGAAGCTCGGCATGGGCGCAGAGTGCCCTTGGGTCTCCCCTTCTCGGCAGCCATGCTTCCGCGGCCGCCCTCCTCCCGGATAGTGCCACACGATGCCTTGTAGGGCGGCACCCTTCTTCTTCTTTCTCCCTGCGCAGGCACAGGGCGGAAGATTCCAGTCTGCCCTTTTCCCCTCCCCCGACAGCAGCAACAGCCAGGTGTGGGCAGAAAAATCCAGCCCGCCCTTTTCCCCTCCCCCGACAGCAGCAACAGCCAGGTGTGGGCGGAAAAATCCAGCCCGCCCTTTTCCCTTCCCCCGACAGCAGCAACAGCCAGGCGTGGGCGGGAAACTCAAGTCTGCCCTCCACCCCAGCAACAGCAGCCACCAATCCCTAAACCCTGCCCCTTCCCCCAGCAACAGCGACAGCCAATCCCTAACCACCACCCCTCCCCCGTCCAGTACCGCCCACTGACCTTTCGCCGGCAACCAATCAGAACAGGGCGTGGCTTCGACCAATCAGCTTTCCCCAGCCCCTATAAAACTGTTGCCTCTCCCTCAGTAAAGTGGACTTGCGTGTTTACCTTGTCTCCACGGTAGTTCTTCTGCCGTGCGCCCTCCAGTCCTGAGAGCCCCCGACAAGGGCCTGGCCTCCCTTGTCCCCAGTTCGTCGCCTGCTTCTCTGGGCGACCCCTTCGTCGCCTGCTTCTCCGGGCGACCCCTTCGTCGCCGGCTTCGCTGGGCGACCCCGTCAGCCGAACCGCGCAACCCCTGTGAGACCGATCCCTCGTCTGCTGCCGGACCGACCCCTCGTCCCAAGTGGGACCAACCCCTCGTCCCAAGCGGGACCGACCCCTCGTCCAGAGCTGGACCGACCCCTCGTCCGCAGCCAGACCCCAACTCTACCAACCGAGCAAGCCGCCGCAGTTGGCGCCCAACGTGGGGCAAAGCAACCCCACCACAGCACAACGTGGGGCAAGGCAACTCCACCACAGCCTCACTCCATAACCTGGCGCCCCCCCCTCTCTTCTCCCCGTGGGACTTCTCTCGTGCAACATTGCTGCTACCTGAGCCTTGGCTACCTCATATGATCCACGGCGGTCTGGGAGAATCGCTGGATGGCTTTCTCCTTCCATGTCGGGGGCTTATACTGACCCGCTATGATTAAGAGGAGCCTTGGATTTCTCGGGAGCGTGCGCTTGCACGTCTGAAGTAATCCTACCACAGCCCTACCCCCTCCTCTCTTCTCACCTTGGGACTTCTCTCGTGCAACATTGCTGCTACCTGAGCCTTGGCTACCTCATACGATCCACGGCGGTCTGGGAGAATCGCTGGATGGCTTTCTCCTTCCATGTCGGGGGCTTATACTGACCCGCTATGATTAAGAGGAGCCTTGGATTTCTCGGGAGCGTGCGCTTGCACGTCTGAAGTAATCCTACCACAGCCCTACGCCCTCCTCTCTTCTCACCTTGGGACTTCTCTCGTGCAACATTGCTGCTACCTGAGCCTTGGCTACCTCATACGATCCACGGCGGTCTGGGAGAATCGCTGGATGGCTTTCTCCTTCCATGTCGGGGGCTTATACCGACCCGCTATGATTAAGAGGAGCCTTGGATTTCTCGGGAGCGTGCGCTTGCACGTCTGAAGTAACCCTACCACAGCCCTATGCCCTCCTCTCTTCTCACCCCTATCTTTTCGCTCTGCATTGCTGCTCCTGAACCTTGGTGACCTCATATGATCCACGGCGGTCTGGGAGAATCGCTGGATGGCTTTCTCCTTCCATGTCGGGGGCTTATACCGACCCGCTATGATTAAGAGGCGCCAATAAAACTCTCAGGAGCGCGTGCCTGAGCACCTCCACCCCTGCCTTCACCTCTGCCTCCTCCCCTCTGCGCTTGCTCCCCTTTGCCTTGCTCCACTGCTCGTCGTCCCGCCCTCCCCTCGTCGGGGCCTTCTCTTGGCCCGCGACCACCGTCAGAGCCCCACCGGCTCCGACCCCTCGTCTCACCGCGCACCTCGGCTCCCATCGCTGCGCTCTCAAGGTAAGGGCCCCTTTTCTTATTGGCTCCAAAAGGCCATTAGCAATGGGTAACATCCTATCTGCTAAGCGAGCCCCACAAGTTCGGGCTCTCGCCGGTCTCCTAGACACTCACCAGTGTAAGATCTCTTTCAAACAGCTTCAAGTATATTGGGACATTTTTCTCCCCTTTAATCTGTGGCTTACCACGTGTCGGCTCTGGGACCCGGACACCTATACTCGCCTTATAGATAGGGTCACTTTTGCTGTGGAGCAGGAAGGTAAAAGATTCCCTCCTGGCTTATTACAGGCAACATGAAGTCCACAAGAAATCTTGAAGGGTATAATCTATGATATGCTATATAAAAAAAGATTTAAAAGCAGCTATACCAAGAAAGTAAGAATTATGAGTCAACTGTAAATAAATTATATATTTCTGTTAATGTGTTGTAATTGTTCTGTGTTTGTCTGTCTGTTCATTCAATGTCAACGTATATTGTGATACCTCCGGATGGTAAATATAAATTACTAGAAATCTTTAAAAGAGCTCTATTCAAATGGCCAAAAATTAAATAAGCGCTTATATTAATACTTAAGTTTATTATATTAATACATAAGTTTAAATGTTAATAAGATATCTACAATTTTAAAAAAATTGTAAGTCTTAATTAACAAAATTAACTGTACGTCTTCATAAAAAGGTGTTCTTGCCTAGATTAAAATGAATAACTTATTTTTCTTCACAGGATAATATAAAGAATGTAAAACTTATATGAATATTAAAAAGGTTAAAAGTTTGTAAAAATGCTAACGGAAATGTAATAAGTTTTGCAAAAAGATGTATTTTGTCCTAAAGTAGGATGGCTAATTTTTCATAAACTCTTGAAATTTAATTTGCATGTGGCAAGTGTAAAAGGTATTGTGATAACTTTATGTAAGGGAATGTGTTCTGTAAAGATAAAATTTATCTTCAATAGCTTACATTAAGGTATTAAGTGGTTAATTCCAAAAGGTCATTCTTAAATATATATATATAAAACTAAATTGATGATAATAATAATAAAAGGTAATTTTATAACAGGAAAGATTAACAGCAACCAAGCTCCCCTACCAACTTGCTTTTAGGAAACGGTTTCTAATATTGCATGCTACTAAGTATTTAAAGAAAAGTTATTCTTAAGGAAACAGAGGATGATTTTGTCTTTGCAGCCATTGTCTACTTAGCAACACCCCTCGCTATTGGCCTAGCCACTGTTGCGCCGGACGATTGAAACCTTAAACAAAGACTCCTCCTCACTGTCATCTTCCTATCTATCGTTACTATATTTACTGCCCTCATTCTCCTTCGTTTATAAAGCAGTCTCCTACAAACCACAAAGCTTCTGTCTTAAACATACCATTCTCAACCCTATCCTCTAAATGATCTTCTCACTTCCCCCACAGCCTTTAATACTTTATTTCTTCCTCATAACCTTTGCCTTCTTGATAATATTTTCCGCCATCTGTCTAGCCGCTACCGCACCAGAAGATTGGAACCTCGGCCAACGAATTCTATTCTCCATCGCCTTTCTGTTTATTATCCTCTTTTATGCTTTACTCCTTATCTTCCTCCCATAATGACTTCACCAAGCCTCCTCTTGTCCAGAACCATCACCCTTCTTTTCCTCACACTCCCCATTGCACTCACCAACCCCAGCCATCAGCCTTTTAATTGGACAGTAAGCCTCTGGCAGGAAAAAGTAATCCTCTCCTACAATGTCTTCGCTGCCAAGGAGAGATCAACTACCTGCAACGCGCTGTCATCCTGGACTTTTAACAACAGATGGATCTTATAGCCACCGAGATCAACGAGAATTGGACATTGGCCACCCTTGCTTGCAACGGCAAGATACCGCCCCCCAAATTGTACATCTGTATCCCCGTCATACTCACCTCCCTCTTCAGCCCCGCTTCCCTCATTGCTTACTGCCTCTTGGGCCTCAGCTACTTGTTGCTGCTGCCATCCTGGCCCTTATTTGAAAAGAAGGGGGAAATGCAGTCACCCCTTGGGCTGAAGTGTGGTTTGCTGGCCTGGTGAGGGGAGCGGCCGCGGTAGGCCTAATTCCGCTGCCCCCATAATAGGGTGGCTGGTCGGACTCACTGCCACCCCTGAAGGAAGCTCGGCATGGGCGCAGAGTGCCCTCGGGTCTCCCCTTCTCGGCAGCCATGCTTCCACAGCCGCCCCTCCTCCCAGATAGTGCCACACGATGCCTTGTAGGGCGGCACCCTTCTTCTTCTTTCTCCCTGCGCAGGCACAGGGCGGAAGATTCCAGTCTGCCCTTTTCCCCTCCCCCGACAGCAGCAACAGCCAGGTGTGGGCAGAAAAATCCAGCCCGCCCTTTTCCCCTCCCCCGACAGCAGCAACAGCCAGGTGTGGGCGGAAAAATCCAGCCCGCCCTTTTCCCTTCCCCCGACAGCAGCAACAGCCAGGCGTGGGCGGGAAACTCAAGTCTGCCCTCCACCCCAGCAACAGCAGCCACCAATCCCTAAACCCTGCCCCTTCCCCCAGCAACAGCGACAGCCAATCCCTAACCACCACCCCTCCCCCATCCAGTACCGCCCACTGACCTTTCACCGACAACCAATCAGAACAGGGCGTGGCTTCGACCAATCAGCTTTCCCCAGCCCCTATAAAACTGTTGCCTCTCCCTCAGTAAATTGGACTTGCGTGTTTACCTTGTCTCCGCGGTAGTTCTTCTGCCGTGCGCCCTCCAGTCCTGAGAGCCCCCGACAAGGGCCTGGCCTCCCTTGTCCCCAGTTCGTCGCCTGCTTCTCCGGGCGACCCCTTCGTCGCCTGCTTCTCCGGGCGACCCCTTCGTCGCCGGCTTCGCCGGGCGACCCCGTCAGCCGAACTGCGCAACCCCTGTGAGACCGATCCCTCGTCTGCTGCCCGACCGACCCCTCGTCCCAAGTGGGACCAACCCCTCGTCCCAAGTGGGATCGACCCCTCGTCCAGAGCTGGACCGACCCCTCGTCCACAGCCAGACCCCACCTCTACCAACCGAGCAAGCCGCCGCAGAATGCCACAGCTCAGAAGTCCGATGAAGGTTTCAATGAACTTCCCAGGAAAAGCTGCCTGGCTGAATTGATGAAATCATCACTTCTCCTTTATGGGTTTCAATTGATTATATGGGACATCTCTCATTGTGAGAGCAGTCTCCTCAGTTGAAGGTGAATGTGGATGTAATTAGCCATAGATGAAGTCAACTTACTGATAATTTAAGTTCAAAAAATATCCCCACAGTAGCAATCAAGTCAGTGCTTGTTTGACCAAACAACTGGACACCATCACATAGTAATGGTGACACATAAATTCATCCATCACAGCACTGGATTGAAAATCTGGGCTCCATAGGCTTCAGAACCCCAGCGGTCCATGGTCTCACAAGGAAACAAGCCATTGGACTCCATTTTTGGAAAGTCAGATCTCAGTTTATTTAACCATTTGGGAACTTCAGGAAATACATCTTGTGATCTCTTATATGTAAACACTTAAGAGAGAAAATGCAGTTTGATTCAGAATTGGCATCTAGAAAGCACACAAGTGATATGATAAAATCCTGTTCATCCAGATGCAGTTTCTTCAGAGGGCCACTTTGTGAGTAAGAAAATGGATAGTATTATTCTAATCTCCACCTCCAGATCTGCACTGCATGAAGAAATACCCTTAAGAGAAAGAGGACTCTTTCTTAAGAGACTCTTTCTTAAGGAAAGAGACTGCCGATTTCTACAGGGTGAGACAATTCTAGTCCATGCTGAGTGGTAGCTTCCTTACACCCTGGCCTCTCACATGCTATTAGCCCAGATGAGAGCAGAAGACTAGGAAAGGACATGTGACATTTTAAAAATATACTGTGTAGATTGCTTTATTCCATCTGCTGCTTTCCCCTCAAAATAAGGATGATGAGCTTCTCAAAGATGACTCCATGCACAAATAGTTAGAACTATTTTCAAATCAGCTCAGTTCGGTACATTTTGCCAAGTCAGTATCTGACAAGCTCATGTATGCTGATTTCTCTTTATTTTTACACAGATTAGATAGATTATACTTTCCCTCTATAAGCCATAAAAAATTTTGGATAAGGTTCTGATCTTCCCACTCTGTTATTTCACTTGGTAATTGAAATACTAATTCCTACCACTGTAGCTCCTAGAGCAAGTCCCACTATCCTTTCTAGGGAAGTAAAGAGATGGATTCGATATGATATTTGGAAAATTTTCCAATAGCACTGTCAAATATAAGCACACAGATACACATATGATTCATTTAAAATTACATAATTGTATAGATTTTTGCAAATACTTACATGTGCATACACATTTATACAACTCCACACACGCTTATAAAGGCTTAAATATGGATTTATCTAATGATACACCAATCAATATATATTTTCTTTATTTTGTCATCTAGTTTCCATGCAATATTTTACACAGCTCTGGAAAGTATAGGTCATTTCCCTATAGAAATATTTTCTGCTGAGGGCCAAGAATAGTCCACAAATACATAAGGATATTTTTTAAGAAAGAAAGAAAATAATAGTTTGTACAAAAAGGAGAACACATTTTGTCGATCATTTTAGTAAAGAAATTTAGCTCTTGGATATTCAGAATATGCTCCAAAACCATTACTTCTGCCTTCCAGAGTCCAAAGGCACAGTAAGTGACATAGCACTTCAGTGTTCATGACCAACTCACAGGCAGATTTATTAATGTTCACATTATTATTATTCATTCTATGTATTTTAAAAGGAAATCAATTTCTCATGTTAGAATTACTCCACAGTAGACTGATAACTCTAAGCAAACCATTCATAAAAGTACAGCATTTAGGCACTAGCAGAAGAGACCAGGTGGAGAGCTCTGAATAAGAATTTTGTGTTTTGTTTTTCTATTTTCATTCTGAAGAATCAGCATGCCTGAGAAATTTATCAACATGACCATCATAATGGAATTCTTTCTCATGAGATTCTCTGATGACTGGATGCTACAGAGACTGTATGCCACTGTATGCCACACTTCTCTTCCTCATCTACCTGGCAGCAGTAATGATAACTTCTCATTATCATTGGCACCACCATTGGCCAGCATCTCCAACTTCCCATGTCTTTCTTCCTGAAGAAAATGTCCTTGCTTGATATCTGCTATATCTCTGTCACTGTCCCTAATTCATCATGAACTCTCTGCCCAACAGTCATTCCATCTCCTTCCTAGGATGCTCCATGCAAGTTTTTCTTATTTTGTTTTCCTGTGGCACACAGTTTGCCTTCCTTATAGTGATGTCATATGACTGCTATGCTGCCATCTGCCATCCTCTGCTCTATGAGGGCATTATGCACAGAGGTGCCTGTATGCAGGTGGTGACAGCATCATGACTCAGTGGATGTGGTTATGGCTCCATTTATGTAGCAGGTACATTCTCTGGCAGTTTCTGTGGACCCAATGTAGCCCATCAGTGCTTCTGTGGTATTCCATCAGTGCTTACACTTTCCTGCTATGGAGAGCATATTTTAGAAGATGAATTAATTACAGTTAACTCTTGTTTTGTTTTGTGTGTTTCATTTTAATATTTGTTTCTTATGTTCACATTTTTACCACTGTTTTAAGAATCCCATCTGTAAAAGGGAAGACAAAAAACTGTTTCAACTTCTCTGCCCCACCTCACCATGGTGATGCTGTTCCTGTTTTATTTTCATTTAATATTTACTTTATTTTTATTATCTTTTTTAAAGATACAGAGATCACACAAAATGTTACATTAAAAAATATAAGTGGTTCCCATATACCCCACCCCCACAGCACCCACTCCTCCCACATCGACAACTTCTTTCATTAGTGTGGTACATTCACTGCATGTGATGAGTACATTTTGGAGCATTGCTACACAGAATGGATTATAGTATATATTGTAGATTACACTCTCTCCCAGTCCACTTAGTGCAATATGGTAGAATATACAATGTCCTGCATCTGCCTCTGCAATATCATTCAGAACAACTCCAAGTCCCAAAAATGCCCAAATATCACACCTTTATTCCTTTCCCCTGCCTTCAGCTACTCCCAGGACTATTGATTCCACATCAGTGTTATAATTTCTTTCATTGCTAGAGCCACAATAATTCTGTAGTAGAACAGCAGTAAGTCCACTCTAATCCATATTTTATTTCTCCATCCTGTGGACCCTGGGATGGTGATGTCCACTCCACCTCTATATCAAGATTGGGCTTAGATCACACATGGTTGATGAATGCAATTCTCCTGCTTGGAGTTGTAGGTACTCTCAGTTCCCTGGTGTGGTGGTTGACCATCTCCACCTCCCTATTAGATGACCTGGGTAAGACCAATGAACCAGAGAGTAGGAGTCACAACTCTGCTGAGGCTCAGGGCCCAGCTGGCACATGGCCAGTCCAGAGATTCAAGTCTCCTGAGCATACACCAGTCCCAGAACCAACCACAGTTTCAATAAAAGTGACAGGAAGGGCATGCATAGAGAGGACACATCTGAGTCCAACTCCATTGCACTCAGGAGCACAATTTCCAAAGTAGGGCCCACTGGCAAGACACTGAGCACCAGAATCATCTGTCATGCATGATAGTACCTGGGTGACTCTGTAGCCCTAAGGAGCACCACTAACTGGGGTTGTATCCACTTTGGCTATCTCTGAGATCCTGCTGAGCTGTAAGTTTGACCCTACTGATGACATTCTGACTCATTTTGAAGTCTCTTAGCCATTTAAACAGATTTGCCTTTACCATTTCCCCCATTTATTCAAGGCATTTTTCTAGTTGCATCACAAGCTGTTGCTTGGTAGTAATGCCTCAGCACCAGGGAGGCTTACCCCAGAATTTATGTCCCACACGGGGGGGAAAGTAATGCATTTACATGCTGAGTTTGGCATAGAGAGGGGCCACATTTGAGCAACATGGAATCTCTTAGGAGGTAACTCTTAGGCACCCTGCAGCTCTAGGCCTTATTGAAATTTCAAGCACACAGATTCAAAAGCATAATCATCAGAATCCAGGACCCATCATTGGGCTTTCCTTTTTTCACTGGTCTTTTCCCTTGTACTTGAGGGATTGTTGCTGCTCCACTGGGGACTGTGACAAAGATTTCCAGAATCATAACTCAGCACTTCCTCAGTTGTGTGAAATTCTACCCCCACGTCAATATCCAATGAACATCCAAACATATCTATATATCCTATATGCATGTCCTGGAGAACTCTGTCAAACACATGCATTGCCCATCAATGACTCTCCACATCAGTGCTCCTCCCCTGCCATAGGTGAACCACTCTGTAATCCAAAACTTCTTCAAAAATGAAGTCTAATATACTGCCAAATTCAAATAATAGGAAAATGAAATAGCAATGAAAGATTTAAAGATAAGAAATAGAATACATAATAATTTAGAAAAACTGAAATAAAGTATTAAAAAATGGAAAATATTAAAATTTTTTGACATTTTGCCTTTCATCACTGTAATAGGTGTTGCTCTGTATATACAGTTGCAAAGCAACCTCTTCCATGTCTTCCTCAATGTCTACATTCTTTTTTTATTATGTTTTCAAAAAATATTTAGGTCACAGTAAAGTCACATATACAATATAGGGAACTCCCATATACCCAACATCAAACCCTTTCCCCCTTTCACGGCAATGACCTTTTTACATGTGGACATTACAATTGCTACAACTGATGTACAGATAATGAAACATAGCTACTCAGTATGCTTTCATTATTGTTTATATTATGGTTTACCTTTTATTTTGTTTATGTTTTTCACATGTATGATTTATTTTATTTTTGAACACTTCTTTATTTTTTATTGTTTTTTTTTGATGATACATAGACCAAAAATGTTACATTAAAAAGTTTCCCACATACCTCAAACCCCACCCCACCCCACCCCACTCCTCCCAAAATAACAACCTCTTTCATCATCGTGGCACATTCATTGCATTTGGTGAATATATTTTAGAGTACTGCTGCAGCACATGGAATACACTTTACATTGTAGTTTACTCTCCCACAGTACATTCAGTGGGTTATGGCCAGATATATAACATTCACCATCTGTCCCTGCAATATCATTTAGGACAACTCCAAGGCCCAAAAATGCTCCAACATGACACTTCTTCCCTCTCCCTTCCCTCAGCAACTACTGTGGCCACTTTCTCCACATCAATGCTACAGTTTCTTCCATTACAAGTCACAATTGTTCTATAGTGGAATGCCAGTAGGTCCGTTCTAATCCATATTTTATTCCTCCATCCTGTGGACCCTGGGATGGTGATGTCCACTCCACCTCAATATCAAGATTGGGCTTAGATCACACAAGGTTGATGAATGCAATTCTCCTGCTTGGAGTTGTAGGTACTCTCAGTTCCCTGGTGTGGTGGTTGACCATCTCCACCTCCCTGTTAGATGACCTGTTAGATGACCAATGAAACAAAGAGTAGGAGTCACAACTCTGCTGAGGCTCAGGGCCCAGCTGGCACATGGCCAGTCCAGAGATTCAAGTATCCTGAGTATACACCAATCCCAGCACCAACCACAGTTTCAGTAAAAATGACAGAAGAGGCATGCGTAGAAAGGTCACATCTGAGGCCAACTTCATCACACTTAGGAACACGAACTACAATATAGGGCCCACTGACAAGGCACTGAACTCCAGAGCCATCTGTCATGACTGTAGAAACTGTCTCCATAGCCCTCAGGAGCACCAGTACCTGGGGTTGTATCTACTTTTGCTGTCTCTGGGATCTTGCTGAGGCATGCATAAGTGCAGGCCCTCTGATGATCTCCCAACACTTTTTGAAGACTCTTAGCCATATAGACTTATTCATCTTTACCATTTCCCCCTTCATTCAAGGTCTTTTTCTAGTTGCATTACCAGACAGTGATTGGATCGGCACCAGGGAAGCTCATCCCCAGGAGTCATGTCCTACACTGGGGGTAAGGTAATGCACTTACATGCTGAGTTTGCATTAGAGAGTGGCCACGTTTGAGCAACATGGATGCCCTCAGGACGTAACAGTCACCCTGCGTCTCTAGGCCTAGTTCAAATTTCAGGCACACAGGCTCATAAGCATAGTCATCAATATCAAGGGCTGATCACTGGACTATCCTACTTCACTGGTCTTTGCCCTTGCACTTGGGGGATTGTTGCTGTTCCATTAGGGAATGTTGCAGAGCCCCCCTGGCTAGGAGCTCAGGACTCCCTCAGTTGTCATTTGTAACTGTAACTACTATGAAAATACCCAATGAATATCCAGACACTACCCTACATACATGCCCTGGAAAACTCCCTCCCAACCATGTGGTTGGATTTTTTTCTTTTTTATCTGTCACTTCTACTATCTGTTTGATTTCAGATGTATTGTCTTCCACATTGCTAATTCTTTCCTTTGCCTCTTTAAATATGCTGTTATTTTTTGAGAGTATATTTTTTATTTCTTGGATTGTGCCATTCATCACCATCATATCTGTTATCTTTTTGCATATGTTTACGATTTCTTCAGTATGCTCTCCAAGTGTTTTCTTAATATCCTTAATCTCTTCCTTTGTTTCATTAAGTTGGTCCATGATATTTGTTTGAAGAGCTTTGAGTATTTGTTCATTGTTCTGCTCCTCTTCCTGATTTTTAGTTTGTTCTTTGGACTGGGCCATATCTTCCTAATTATTGGTATGGTTTGTAATTTTTTTTTTTTTTTTTTTGGCTGCTGTCTGGTCATCATTTTATCTTGATGAGTTTGTTCACTTGATTAGCTTCTCTGTCTTGCCTTGACTTTTATTTAGTTGCTGTTTTTGTGTGTTTGTTAGGTTTACTCTTTGACACTTTGTTTTTCTTATTCTATTTCCTTTTATTGTCTAAGTTCCCTTGATGGAAAAAGGGAAAGCAAAAGAGATGTGAAAAGAAAAAGTATAATAATAATATTAATAATAAATGTTACCAGAAGGATCATATAAGACCTAGGAGAATGAATATTAAACTCATGTTTAATATTCAGTGTATATAATAATCAGTGTATAGTTACAGCAAAGGAAAGTGCAGTAGGGAAGCAGACTTGGCCAGTGGATAGGGTGTCCATCTACCACATGGGAGGTCCATGGTTCAAACCCCAGGCCTCCTTGACCCATGTGGAGCTGGCCCATGTGCAGTGCTGATGCGCACAATGAGTGCTGTGCCACGCAGCAGTGTCCCCCGCGTAGGGGATCCCCATGCACAAGGAGTGTGCCCCATAAGGAGAGATGCCCAGTGCAAAAGAAAGTGCAGCCTGCCCAGGAATGGTGCCGCACACATGGAGAGCTGACACACAAGATGATGCAACAAAAAGAAACACAGATTCCCATGCCCCTGACAACAACAGAAGCAGACAAAGAAGAATTCACAGTGAATGGACACAGAGAGCAGACAACAGGGAGGTTGGGGGCAGGAAAGGGGAGAGAAATAAATAAATCTTAAAAAAAAAAAGAAAGAAAGTGGAGTACCTACAATGTAAATGGGAAACTGAATATGGAGAAGCATATAGTATGTATTAAAAGGTCAGCATGATCAGGAGAGAGGGAAACGAAAAAAGGGACAATAACATGTAGAGTTAATAAAAGAAAGAAAACTGAATAGAAGTGTTAGAAATAAAATGCCAGAAAAATGGGGGGCTAAACAAAGAGGTGGAATGTAAGAGCAACAACAGAAAATAGACAGATGTAGGGAGGAAAAGAGCTAGTGCTGGTAGCCAAAATCAATACACACAGAAAAGAGGAAATTGAGGACAAGGTTCTGGTAATACCAGGGTTCAGGGAACACTGGGTTCAGAGAATGTGGGTTCAGGAAACACGAGTTCAGAGAATGTGGGTTTGGGAGACACGGGTTCAGGGAATGTGGGTTTGGAAAACACGGGTTCAGGGAATGTGGGGTTTGGAAAACACGGGTTCAGGGATCATGGGTTCGGGGAATGCAGGGCTTGGGGAATACTGCTGTGTGGCCGCCAGGGTTCAGGGAATGCTGCAGCTACCTGCCCTAATGGATGGGCTTAGCTGTCCCACAGCTGCAGCCACAAGCACCTGTAATCCGAGGTTTTACCTTGAGCAATCACTCTTTTTGTCACACTCTCTCCTGGTTGCTGTCCAGAAGTTTTCTGCTTTGTGGGTTCCCCAAACAGCTCACTCAAGCAGGATTTTGTCCCCACTCAGCCACTTTTTTCTAGGAGAGATGATGTGGGTGCACTTACTCTGATGCCATCTTGCTGTTCCAGTTTTCTGAGAGTACTACATATTTTGCAAGAAATTTTGAGTCTTCTTCCCTGAAATTGTTGATATCTATGTTTACACAGAGTAACCCCCCACCCTGAGTCCTCTCATCTACAGTCTGAGGAACAAGGTTCTGCAGACAGCATTAGGAAAAGCAATAGCAATGAAGCTTGCAAAATGATTTATTGATTGTGATATTTAGTTTTAATTAATATGAATAAATTTTCAAAATAAGGAGACATCTCTATTCTCCTTTTTCTAATCTAACAAGTTGTATGTTAAGAGTGTCCCAGGTCTAAATTCTATTAACTTAGTTTATGTGTAGTAAATGAGTAGCTTGGAAATACTTGACTCAATGTTTCTCTTTCCAGTATCATTTTCCTATTATCATGTTCTATTTGTGAAAAAAATTCTGGATCTTTTACAAAATCATTGTCAGTGTTAATAATACATGGCAATCTCCCAACATTTTTAGTGTTGTCACAAAAATAGCTTTTTGAATTTTTATTTCTGGAAGTACATTTGATTTTTAGGGCCTCTGTAATTAAAACAGGAATGCATAGATATTCATAACTTGTCTATAAGCATTCTGTTGGTCCACACTAATTAAATATTTATGTGTGGATTTCAGAGCAGAACCATTATATGATTTGTCAAGGTGTGGTGCTCTCTGATCACTTAAGAATTGAGAATGTGTAAAGTTGAAGATGACAACATTCTTTTTTTTTAATCTGAATTTCCTTAACAACTTTATTTCAAATTCACAAAAATAAAAGAATGGAAAAGGAGAGCTCAACAAGTTATGGAAAACTTACCTCTAAAAAGTTCATTTTTAGGCTCTTTCATCTCCTCTAATGCCAACTATTAATGCAGTTGTTGCTCTGTTGAGGAATAAAAACATAACCTTGCAAAATATCTAACAAGTCACTCCTGCCCCCACTTCTGTGGATTATCCTGTGAGGGCATGGCCATGGAGGAGAATATCAAAGAAATAACTCCTGTCCCTATTTCTGTAAATCATCCTGTGAAAACATAGCCTAGTAGAAAGATCAAACAAGTGACTTCACTCCCGCTTCTGTAAATCAGCCTGCAAACTTGCAGGTGCATTCTGCCTCCATAACCACCTTGCTTGCAAAATTTCACCTAGTAATGCATTAGCCAATGAACAAAAGTTATACTGATCCCACCTGAAATCCTATATAAACCTATGAAAACTGAAAACCGGAGCTCAGAATTTGGAGATTGACTCTCCTCTGGGCCCTCACATAATGAAACTGTTTATCCACCTTTCTGGAGTGTTGGTTGTGAATTTCTATGGTTCAGAACTCCTCGCTTTGCTGTAACAGCCTAGTATTCAGAAAGATACACAGATAAACACAGATTAGTTAAATGATAATCAAAGTTTCCTTATTATTGAAAAAAATGAAGAGGAAAAGCATAATTGTATTTATATCTTGCAAACAACCAAATTGCATATTCTTTTTTAACAGTTAATATAGCACCAACTTTGCTTTGCTACAAAAGCATTACAATGTTGTTAACTACAGTCCATAAAGTACATTATATTTTTCCATGTATCACCACATACTTAATACCTTGTAGTAGAATATTCCTATGTTTATATTATTAACCACAATCCCCATCTACTTCCAAAATCCTAATATCATACATTCTCAAAATTATCCTCCAGCTGTCCTTCAACTAACATTAATCTTCCTTAGACTAGTCGTTTCAGTCACAATTACATCCATAAATCAACACTGCTCATTACATTCATTATAATGTTAAGTCCAACCATTACCACATTTTTTTAATTTTTTAAATTTTTTATTATGTTGTCTTTTTTTAAGATACATAAATCACAAAAAATGTTACATTAAAAAATATGAGGTTCCCACATACCCCACACCCCACACCCCCACTCCTCCCACAACCTCTTTCACCATCATGGCACATTCACTGCATTTGGTGAATACATTTTGGAGCACTGCTGCACCACATGGATTATAGTTTACTTTGTATTTTATGCTCTCCCCCAGTACAATCAGTGGGTTATGGCAGGATATATAATGTCCAGCATCTGTCCCTGCAATATCATTTAGGACAACTCCCAAGTCCCAAAAATGCTCCCACATCTCATCTCTACTTCCCTCTCCCTGCCCTCAGCAACTTCCTTGGCCACCTTCTCCACATCAATTTTCTCCACATCAATGCTACAGTTTCTTCCATTACTAGTCACAATAGTTCTATAGTGGAATACCAGTAAGTCCACTCTAACCCATATTTTATTCCTTCATCCTGTGGACCCTGGGTTGGTGGTGTCCACTCCACCTCTATATTGAGAGGGGGCTCAGAAGCCATATAGTTGATGGATGCAATTCTTGTGTCTGGAGTTATAGGCACTCTTGGTTCCCTGGTGTGGTGGTTGACTTTCTTCACCTCTCTGTTAACTGACCTGGGAAAGTCCAACAATTCAGAGAGTAGGAGCTGCAACATCATTCTTATTGACATCCAGATTCAGAATAGAAGATCATCAGGAGTGGTTTGTTTTTTTATAGGTAATCACAGTCTAGCATAGTCCTGAAATAATTCTGAACATGACTCCTCTCCACATATTTATGCCTCTAGCTCTCCTTTTCTGAATGTAATGCACTACCACAAATTTCAATGCCTTCCTTTTCCTTTCTTCTTTCCTCTTTTTCCCTTTTATTCTGTAGTTCCTTCCTTTCTTCCTCCTTTATATTCTGGACTTTATGGTTTACCTTTCCTCTTTCTCTTGTTTATTAGTCTTTTCATCTCCTGTCTTTTTTATCTTCTATACTTTAATACATTCTTCACATCTCTACTTAATTATAAGCTCATTTCACTGTTACTTGTTATTCTATTTATATTCCAACTGAAATTATCCTATGGCCTACAGAAAACTCACATTATTTCTGTCTTCTTTTTGGTGATCTCTGTGTGTTCCATTGATTTATTATTACATATAATTTTGTTTATATTTATGATTATGTTAAAAATCATACTCAAAAGTTCAAAAAATGTGATTCATTAAATTGACTGTTATACTAAAATTGACTGTTACACTAAAATGTGTACTTCCTAGAATATAACATCAACTCCCAATATTATCAGAGTATCTGTCTCACTGCTTTTTAACCAGCTTTAAAATAAGAATTTTCAAAATAATTTTTTCTGTTCATATGGGAAAATTTGTGATGTGTTAACACATTATTTTACTAAATTTAATTTTCCACTTTTATATTCCATGTGTAAGATTTAATTTGTAAATTTTCAATCCAATCTCTTTGCCCATGTTCTCTTTCAAAATTAGTTTATTTTTCCTCCTTAAAATTTTGTATGAGATAAATATCTATTAACATATATGTAACATTCAATTTTCTTATTTGTAGTTTTTTCCATTTTTGTATATGATGAACACTAATACCTAAAAAACTTCACCTTTTTCAAATATCCAAAAATGTTTCTCTAAACTTTCTTCTTCATATAATCAAATATCTTCCTCCAGCTAGGTTTTAATCTAACTCTCTTCTTTGGATATTATAAAACCTATGGTTTATTTACACTAATCACTAATTAGTCAAAATTTTAAAATAGTCACAAAAAGAACATTTTTTGTTTACTTTGCTGGCTAGCAGTTTTTTTAGGATATGTATTCTAGAGTAATTGTCAGCTTTTCTCTATTGTTTTGGTATTTTGTTTTAATTATTAATTTTTTTAAAATTATATGATGACAACAACAAAAACAGTAACAGAACATAAACATAAAACAGAACAAATAAGTGAATATAATTTCCCTTTCATTTTGATCTTATTTTTTAAACTATTTTATTAAAGTTAATAGATCACAAAGAACATTATATTGAAAATCCTAAAAAACATAAGAGGCTCCCATGTATCCAACTCCCCACCCCACCTCATCATTTTTGTAAATTGTATTTTTTGAAGATATATACACCACAAAAAATGTTACATTATAAAATATAAGAGGTTCCCATATACCCCTCACCCCCCCCACACCCCACTCCTCCCACACCAACAACCTCCTCCATCATTGTGGCACACCCACCACACTCGGTGAACACATTTTGGAGCACTGCTGCACCACATAAATAATAGTTTACCCTGTAGTTCACACTCTCCCCCAGTACATTGAGTCGGTTATGGAGGGATATATAAAGTCCAGCATCTGACACTACAATATCACTTAGGAGAACTCAAAGTCCCAAAAATGCCCCCATATCACATCTCTACTTCCCTCTTTCTGCCCTCAGCAAATACCATGGCCACTTTCTCCACCTCAGTGCTACAATTTCTTCTATTACTAGTCACAATAGTTTCATAGTATAATATCAGTAAGTCCACTCTAATCCATATTTTATTTCTCCATTCCGTGGAACCTGGTTTGATTACTGTCATTCAATAACTGGTGATGCAACTATAAAGAGACCTTGGGTAAAAGGGTCAACTCAGACCAGCAGAATATCTCAGCCTTCATATTGGATCCAGTGTTAAAAACTGCTTTTTGACCTTGAATAAAGGGGGGAAATGGCAAAGACAAATCAGTTTATATTGCTAAGAGTCTTCCAAAAAGAATCAGGAAGTCATTAGAGGGGTTACGCTTAAGGACGCCTCAGCAGGACCCCAGAGAGAGACAAAGTAGATACAACCATAGGTACTAGTTCTTCTGAAGGCTATGGAGATCCACAGGGTATATGGTCATGGCAGATGAATTCGGAGTTCCGTGCCATGTCAGAGGGCCCTACTTTGGAATTCGTGCTCCTGAGTGTGATGGAATTGGTCTCAGATGTGACCTTTCTACACATGCCTCTTCTGTCACTTTTACTGAACGTGTGGTTGGTGCTAGGAATGGTGCGTACTCAGGGGACTTGAATCTCTGGACTGCCCATGTGCCAGTTGGACCCCAAGCCTCAGTAGAGTTGGGACTCCTACTCTCTGGTTCATTGGACTTACCCAGGTCATCTAACAGGGAGGTGAAGATTGTCAGCCACCACACCAGGGAAACAAGAGTGCCAACAACTGCAAGCAGAGGAATTGCATCCATCATCCATGTGGAATCTAAGCTCCGTCTTGATCCAGAGGTGGAGTAGACATCATCCTATTTTTAAGAACTGAGGGTTATAGGCAGTGTTACATGAGGTACTTAAGTATCTACAAATTTTTCTCCACGTTTCAATTTTCTGGACTCCATCAATTCTGCTAATCATTTTTTTGGCTGGGTAACGTGTACTTTTTTTTATGGTACATGACAAGGTAGGGCCCTCTGAGTTCCTCCCCTCCTTCAGGGGTCTGGTATGGAAGCTGTGGAGGATGGGTGATTCTCAGTTTTGATGGATCGAGTTGGGCGAGGACGCCCCAGCAGTGACTGCTGCTCTCCTCCTCTCATGCTATTGCTGAGGCTGGTGGCCCTGGGGGCTCTTACTCCTTGGAGGCCAAGTGGACCATAAAGTCCAGTATCCAGTTGCTAGAGCCTAATTCATTGTTGTATCAGGAAATGAGTACAAAGTGTTTGCTGAGGGCAATGCAAGCCCCAGCATCAAAATTGTTAGAGTACGTGCCGCTGTTAAAATCTCAGGAGACAACCTGGTCTTCAGTGTAGCCAGGGTGCCATTCAGGGAGCATCTGATGCCTGCTTCACCACCTTCTTGATGTCATCATATTTGGTCACTTTCTCCAAACTAAAGGTCAGATCCACATGGCAGCAGGGTTGATATTGAAGATAGAAACACTTTAAGCAGTTACTGTATCATTTGAGATTATATTAATTACTATGATTAGCCACTGTTTATTCTTGAAAAATGTTTGCAAAATTTTAATGTTATTTAGAGTATTTACAAATGGTCAATTTCCTCAGCAGTGAACTGTAGGAGGCAATTTTACCTCAGAAGCTGATGGCCCCATAAATACCAGTCAAGTAGCACAGGAGAAACAAAATCTTTAGCAGCAGCTGTTGAAATGCATACTCCTGGGAAGTGGACTTGGCCCAGTGGTTAGGGCATCTGTCTACCACATGGGAAGTCTGAGGTTCAAACCCTGGGCCTCCTTGACCCATGTGGAGCTGGCCCACATGCAGTGCTGATGCATGCAAGGAGTGCCCTGCCATTCAGGGGTGCTCCCATGTAGGGAAACCCCACACACAAAGAGTGCACCCCATAAGGAGAGCTGCCCAGCATGAAAGAAAGTGCAGCCTGCCCAAAAATGGCACCACATACACGGAGAGATGACACAACAAAAGGAAACACCGATTCCCGTGCCGCTGACAACAACACAAGCAGACAAAGAAGAACACGCAGCAAAACAGACACAGAGAACAGACAACTGGGGCAGGGAGGAAAGGAGAGAAATAAATAAATAAATAAATAAATAAATAAATAAATAAATAAATAAATAAATAAATAAATAATCTTTAAAAAAAAAAAGAAATGCGTACTCCTGTCAAAGAAAGAAGATAGGTTTCCATCACTCAAATTTTGTGCAATAGACGAATTATATGAGAACTTAGATAGAAAAAAGTTTTGCAGAGACTCTGTATGCTTCAATTCCCTTCATTTTTATACCAAGATAAAAATTCTCTTGCAGGAGTTACTAATGATAAATTTCAGACTCCATGGACAAGAGTCCCAGTTGTTTCAGTTTAGGGAATGACAGATATCTTGATCTTGGATCAACTGAAAGCAAGACTGTTTGTGGAGGATTTCCTTGAAAAGAAAACAATTACTAGAATTGTGACCCAGATTAACTATGGATTTGAGGAAGTTGTTCCAAGTTCAAAACCAAACTCCCAAACTGAAGTAGAGAAAGCCAGCTCATAGACTTGTAAGGACTGTAGTGAAGACTTCACACATAACTGTTTATAGAGTGCCCAGCAATTCATGCACAGAATCAGTATTTGTTTCCTGATGATGAAGAAATAATTTTTGTAAATAATTTGATGGCCTATAGAAGTCAACTATCAACTGTAGCGGTCCCCAAAGTAATGTGCAGGGCTCAAATATAGCCATGTTGTTAGGGAGGATCAATGTGCACAGAGAGGTGAGGGTGTGGTCAACCGTGTCTGTACCTGCAAGTAAGCTGAAAGGAGCTCATGTCCTGATAAGAAGGAACTCTAAGAAAACCCTCCTCAAAGAACTTCATGCCTGTAGGCCCCTGCTCTTGTAGTAGAGAAGTCAGGTGTACATGGTATTGAAGGCCAGGATGAGAGAACTCTGAGAAGGAAGATGATTTATTTAAACTGGCCAGACTTGATGGACTCTTGTCTTGATAAAAAACCAAGCCCCAAATAGAATTTTTGGGTTCCTTTTATAAAGAGGAAATATGAGTGGGGAGTCAAATGGTGCTTGTATGCAAAAGGACTTTTTGTTGGTTTCTTCAAGTGTTTTATCTGAGTATTAGGTTATTTCCTCCAGACAAGCTTTTTTTTTTTTTTAGATTTATTTATTTATTTCTCCCCCCACCCAGGTTGTCTGTTCTCTGTGTCTATTTGCTGCATCTTCTTTGTCTGCTTCTGTTGTCGTCAGCGGCACATGAATCTGTGTTTCTTTTGGCTGCGTCATCTTGTTGTGTCAGCTCTCTGTGTGGGCGGCACCATTCCTGGGCAGGCTGCACTTTGTTTCACACTGGGCGACTCTCCTTACAGGGCACACTCCTTGTGCGTGGGGCTCCCCTACGTGGGGGACACCCCTGCATGGCAGGACACTCCTTGCATGCATCAGCACTGCGCATGGGCCAGCTGCACACGGGTCAAGGAGGCCCGGGGTTTGAACCACGGACCTCCCATGTGGTAGATGGATGCCCTAACCACTGGGCCAAGTCTGCCACCAGATAAGCTTGATTTAACACATATCCCCCACATTCCAGGGAAGCTTGAGTTAACACATATCCTCCAGGTAAGCTTGAGTTAACAAATATCCCCCACATTCCAGGTAAGCTTTTAGCATGAACACCCCACATTCCAGGGAAGCTTGACACATTTGGTGGCTTGCATCCTCTCTGAATATCCAAAGCCTATAGAGTTTGTTTATACTTCTCAATTGGCTTTCTAGGCATATTTGGATATAAAATAAGTTTGAATTTATGCATAGGCTATATTACTCTGAGAATAGTGACCTAGTTAACTGCTTTAAATAAGGCTTATGCCAACATGGGGCCTTGGCTTTGCCATCAGATAGCCCTGGCCCACCTGGTCCCCTCTGAACTTGTCTTTGTCTCTATGTGTCTTTCTTCACCTCCTGTCACCTCCCCTCTGGTTCTCAGTTCACCAGCACAGGTCACAGCAAGTGGCACCCAAACAGGGACCTGAATACAGAGGAACACATGAGAAGGAGAGGAGTTCCTGTGAAGAGTGGTAAGCACAGGGAGAAAGCACTGGGTGTAAAAAATGGGAAATCACTGTTCATTGCAGCATAGTTTGTATGTGCAAATGTTGAAACCTTTGTTAGCTGATAGAGGTTCGAAAGTGACTACCTCATAACTGGAAATGTTTTTAGATTTTGTGCAACAGGCATACCCCTGGTTTCCTGGTGAAGGCACCATAAATGGAGAGACATGGTGGAAGGTTGGTCAATGCCTTCAGGACCATTACACTGCTGAAGGGTCAAGGGTGTGCCAGTGTGCACCTTTACTTTGTGGGGCTTAATAAGAGATTATCTGGATCCTCTGAGGGAGTTGGAAGGACAACCTATGGTTAAGCCTTTAGCTTCCACAGTTAAAGGGTTAAAGGAGTCCTCTCTGGCTGCTGCTGAGGACCCCCCCAAGGAAGAGAGGGATGTGATGACCATGCCCTTGGGCTCTGGATTAGGGGGACTACAATGCCAGATGACTCAATTGTCTGTGCATGGTCAAAACTTGTTAGCTGCAGCTCTCCCTTCTGCCCCTGTGGTGCCTGCACATTAAGTGGAGGCTCCTTTGGTACCCCACTGCAGCAAGGCCTGCAGGTGGCATGTCTTGCTAGGGAAGACATCACGGGGTTCCAATTATTCCATGTGATAGAGCACCCAGACCCCAATAATCCCAGTCAGGTCTTGCACTGTCATGACCCCATTCCTTTAAATTGCTGGAAGAGTTAAAAATGGCTTGCAGCACTGTTGCATCCAGCCAGAAAGGTACTGGGAATGAATAACAAAAGAGAAAGGATCAGGGAATCTGCAAGTCAATGCCCACAGACAAATTTATTTCTATGCAGCTACATATTCATACAGAAAGCTTGTGTAGAAAAAAGCCAAAAAGCAGAGACAGATTTACTATTGTTATCTTATTGTTAGAAACAGAGACAGGCCAGTTTTTATTTTAACTTTTTAAGGCAACTTTGTTCTTTCTACTGATCTGGCCTGTTGACCTAATAGATCTTAACCAGAGGCATTCCTGTCCTGTTGACCAAGGGAGTCTCAACAAAGAACATTCTTTTCTTGTTCTGTTTCCTAGGTTACACCATGTCTTATTTTCTTCAGCCAACAAGTCATCACTTCCTTCATGTCCCCCTTTTTGTTTTAGTGCCAGGGTGACTGTGCCTGTCTTAGGTGGCCCTTATCACAATTTAAGGGGCTTACCTGTCATTGACTACCAGCCAAGCCCTTCTGGAACGATAGTTAGAGGGTTCTTTTTGCAATGCTCATGCAATAACAAGTTTCTTGGCTCTTCACAGCTGGTCAGTGATTTGTAATCACTTTGTAACATATCAGTTAAGACAGGCCATTGTTATAAACAGTATTATTAAAACAGCCATCCCTATTCCTAAGGATGTTACAAAATGCTGTGATTTCCACCAATTTACAGGATTAAGCTTCATAAAATGAGAAATTAAATCAGAAAAAAAAATCTATCAGTGGCCACATGTATCTGATTCTGAGATAATTCTAATATTTTCCTTTGCAGTTCAACAATTTCTAATAAAATATTTGTTTTGTGGCTCAATAAATGATTATTTTTCCCATTCTATCTCTGTAGAATTATATACAAGTGGTGTAATACAGAAGTTGCTTTCATTCCAATCACACTTAAGTCCTCTCAACAAGTTTAGATTATGCATTTGATCTCCAGTATGCAATATAGTAGATTCTAAATCATTAACTCTATTATTAAGTTGCTCATCAATATGCTCTTAACTATGCCATAAGTCACTGGTGTTTTTATGCCAATCATGCACATATTTCTGGGTCTGGACTGTTTCATTCAATGCAATGGCAGCCATGGCAGCAGCTGTTATTATTCCAGTCAGCCCCAATAGTCCAGCAATCATCAGTCCTGTTATTCACTTTGTTCATTTTATATATGCTTGTGCGAGATGTAACAGCAATTGACTTTCAGGTGATGACTGCCACATCCGGGTCATCTGCACTGGAACCCATACTCCTTTTCTTCTCTGAGTGGCCATGATAGTTTCATTTTCCTGTAAAATATTCTCAGAAATACAAGTATATAGTGTACAATTTTTACAAAACAGGTTTTGATTTCTAATTTCTAATTTTCCTATCACAAAAATGTAGGGATCTCATATACATGTCTTGAAATGATGTTTGATTAAAATAAAGAAATTGCCCACTGTTGTTCTTGTTCCAGAGCCACTCATAAGTGGGGGCTGGTCCAAGAAATACTTTCCATAAATTTCTCTGAACAATTGGTGTACTATTAATCCATTGGGAAGGTAAACACCTTCCTTTGTTTTTCCAAATAACTGATCTATTAGTAAATATAGTTTTTTCATTCATGGACCATGGAAAAGGATGTTGTCCATTAGCACTAAGCTGACTATTGTTCATTCCATACCATGGAAAGCTGCCACTATTATTTGTGGGATACCCCAGAAGGGCACTGTCCCATACCATTCCACAGGAAACATTAAAAGAGACAACTTCTCTTCCCTTATGGTAATCTTGCCATCTTTCTTCATCACCTTGTTCTCATGGTGGACAACTGTAATTTTGTAACATGGCCACAGAACTGTTATAGGATGGAAATACAGTAATAAGCAATTTGGTACCATTGGCTTTAGGAATGATAATAGTGTGATTCTGTATTCTCATACAAGGAAGCTCTTTTCCTATACACAAAGGACAATCATCAAAAAGAAGGGTTGAATTTACCAAAATTCTTCCATCTTCCTCAGGTTTCAAAGGCAATCAATGATCTATAGGTCCTGGGAACATATAAGCTTTATTTCAAAATACTGGAAATGGGGAATCTGCCCATGATAAAGCTTTCAACAATGGCAGATTGGGTATATATGCCCAATAAGTATGGTTTTCAGCTACATTACCCAGGATCATTGGTGTTGTCAGGAAGAGGTGAAGCATCACTCTGTTTCATTGTCTGTCCATGGTTTAATCTGCCATGCCAGTAACAAAATTTGTTCTTTGTCTCCTGTAATTACAAGAGCGTATCCTTGCCCCCATACTTTAACTTTCCCTTCATGCCAAGTGTTAGTCAAGACATCTTTCCAGTATACTGGCTGGTATTCAGTTTGGCCAGATAAAACTTTTTCTTTATTTAGAGTATAATGCCTTTCAGTAGGTGTGATGGAATCATATACATTGAGAAAATTTAAAGTAAATAAAGCCTTTGTCAGTTGATCCTTTGGTACTATGATACTGTCATCTCCCCCTTTTTGTTTTAACATCATTTGTTTAAGGGTATGATGTGACCATTCAACTATGGCTTGGCCTGTAGGATTATAGGGAATTACTGTGATATAAACAATGGAATATTGAGAACAAAATTTTGAAAATTGTTTACCAGAATAAGCTGGACCATTATCAGTTTTAATTTGTACAGGACATCCCATGACTGCAAAGGCAGATGACAAATGTGAATGAACATGACAAAATCTTTCCCCACTATGCGCAGTTGCCCAGAGAAAATGAGAATAAGTGTCAATACAAACATGAACATATTGCAATTTACCCAAAGATGGGACATGTGTAACATCTGTCTGCCAGATCTAATTCAGAGCCAACCCTCAGGGATTAGTGCCTTTATCAAATGGTGCTGACATGAGAGGGCCACAGGTAGAACAATGCCTTACAATATCTTACACTTGCAGTTTTGTTAAAGATAGAAATTTATGTCACAAACCCTTAGTGTTGAGATGAGTAAGAGCATGTTATTTGGTGGCATCCTGTACAGACCCTACCAGAATGTCAGCTTGTGCATTACATGTGGACAAGGGTCTGGGTAAAGCAGAATGTGATCAAATATGGGTAATATACAGAGAATTTACTCATTGATGAATGAGTGCCTGAAGTTGCAGGAACATTTGAGAAAGTTCATCGGTGACAGAGACATTAGCAGTTTCAATTTGAATAGCTGTCAAACAAACATATTCAGAATCAGAAATAATATTAAGAGGCTCTTTAAAGTTTGCAGGACCATAAGAACAGCTGATAATTCTGTACATTGTGCAGAAGTATGTGGTGTTTGCCAAACTTTTTCTGCAAGGGGAGTGACATAAGCCACTTTACCATTGCTACTACCATCTGTGAAAATGGTAAGTGCTTTTTCTATTGGAACAGATTTAACCATTTTTGGTAAAATCCAAGTTGTTCTTCATAAAAATGTTAATAGCTTAGATGTGGGATAATGGTTATCAATACCTCCCTTAAAATCACTAATGGCAATTTGCCATTGTATATTTGTAGCATAAAGAAGTTTAATTTCATCATTAGACAGGCTGCATATTATTTGATCGGGATCAGTCCCTTTAAGTTGCATGAGCCATAATCGACCTTTAGCAATGATAGAAATAAGTTTCTGTAATTTGTTTGCAATCTTTTTTGTTTATTATCAGGAATAAATATCCACTCCAAAATGTCATCTTGCCAAAATAAGGCAGCTGGAGATTGTGAGGTAGAAAAGATAACCAAATTTATTTTTTTTTCTTTTTTTTTTAATTGATTTTGTAAAAATATTACATTAAAAAAATATGAGGTCCCATTCAACCCTACCACTCCCCCCCCCCCCCAGCAACCCTCCCTCCCATCATCATGACACATCCATTGCACCTGGTAAGTACATCTCTGGGCATCTCTGCACCCCATGGTCAATGGTCCACATCATGGCCCATACTCTCCCACATTCCATCCAGTGGGCCCTGGGAGGATTTACACTGTCCAGTGATTGCCCCTGAAGCACCATCCAGGGCAACTCTAAGTCCCAAAGGTGCCTCCACCTCTCATCTCTTCCTGCCATTCCCCATATCCATCAGCCACCATGTCCACTTTTCCCACTCCAATGTCACCTTTTCTCTGTGGACCTTGGATTGGTTGTGTCCATTCCACTTCTATGTCAAGAGGAGGCTCAGATTCCACATGGATACTGGATGCAATCCTCTCGCTTTCAGTTGTAGGTCCTCTAGACTCCATGGTGTGGTGGTTGTCCTTCTTCAACTCCATCTTAGCTGAGTGAAGTGAGTCCAATAAATCAGATTGTAGGAGCTGAAGTCTGTTGGGGCTCAGGGCCTGGCTATCATATTGTCAGTCCAGAGATTCAAATCCCCTAAATATATCTTAAACCCCAACACCAACTACAATTCCAGTAAAGTAGCATGAAAGTCTTGTGCAAAGAGATCCCATCTGAGTCCAGCTCCATCACGCAGAAACACCAGCTCCAAAGAAGGGCCATCTGATATGGCAGTAAACCCCCTCTGCCATGACCATAGAACCCGTGGGTCTCTTTAGCCCTCAAAGGAACAAATACCTGGGGTTGTATCTACTTTATCTGTCTCTTAGACTCTGCTCAATTGTGCTTAAGGGCAATCCTTCTGAAAGCCTCCAGACTCTTTTTTAGAGACTCGTAGCCATATAAACTCATTTCTCCTTTCCATTTCCCCCTTACATTAGGTCAAACAGCATTTTAAAGTCATGTTATTATATGTAGACAGGGATATTCTGCTGATCCACATTGAACCTTCAATTCAAGGTCATTTTCCAGTTGCACCATCAGTTGGTACTTGGTAGTGATCCCTCGGTGCCAGGAAGGCTCATCCCCAGGTGTCATATCCCACGCTGGGGGGAAGGCATTGCATTTACATACTGAGTTTGGCTTCGAGACTGGCCACATTTGAGTAACATGAAGGCTGTCAGGAGGAAATTCCCAGGCACAGTGCTGCTCTAGGCCTTGTTCTTATTTCAGGCATATAGGCTCACAAGCATAGTCATTAGTATCATGCTCTCACTGTTGGACCCTCATTCCTTCCTGGTCCTTACCGTTGCACCAGGGGGACTGTCGCTGCTCCCCTAGGGGCCAAGACAGAGCACCCCCAGCCAGGAACCCAGTACCCCCCCAGCTTTAGTTTTTAATTGTTGCCACTATGAGTATATCCAAACATTACCATGCACCCTGGACATATGCCCTGTATAGCTCCCTGTCAGCCCTATATCACCTGTCAATAGTGTCCTATACCAGTATTCCTCCACCGCCACTGCTGAACCACTCTGTGATCCAAAACCTCCCGAAAATTGAAGCCCAATATAATGTCAGGATCCCTTACTAGCAAAATGGGATAAGGCGATGGGTTTAAAGGTCAGATACAGAATACGTTTTGACTTGGAAAAATTCTACATCTTATCTTTTTCTTTTTTTTTTTTCCCCTAATTATTGAACTTCTCTTCACAAGAGCCCTAGACCACAGCAATTCATATATACAATATACAGTACTCCCACACATCCACCATAGAACCTTTTCCCTTCCACAGTGATATTCTTATAACTTATTCATATCATATTTACTTAAAGATAACCAAATTTATAGTTTTATCAGGGTCTATTTGAGTTAATTGTCCCTGAGAAACCTGCTCTTCAGTGAAAGCTAATTCCTCCTCTATTTCTAGGAACGATTTCCTTGGGTTCAAGAAGTCAGAGTCCCCCTCCAAAGTCTGGAATAAATGCTGCAACATATAGTTAGGGATTCCCAGAGTAGATCAAATCCAGTTAATGTCCCCTAAAAGTTTCTGAAAATCATTTAAAGTATTCAATTTATCTCTTCTTAGTTGTATCTTTTGTAAGCGTATATGTCCATCTGCCAGTTGCATACCCAAATAACAAAAAAGGGCATTCTGCTGAACTTTCTCAGGGACAATCTATAACCCATACTCAGGAAGCACCTTTTCAGCACTCTGAAATAATTGTTGTAACTTGTCTTCTGAAGAATGTGCAAATAATATATCATCCATATAATGGATAATCATGGCTTTTGGAAACTTCTCTGAGCACCTGTAAGAGTTGGTGAAGGAATAATTGACACACAGTAGGTCTGGTCATCATGCCTTGAGGCAACACACACCACTGATATCTCTGCATAGGGGATTAATTATAGCAGGAACAGAGTAAGCGAATTTCTCTTAATCAGAAGGATGTAGAGGAATGGTAAAGAAACAATCTTTTAAATCTATAATAATCAAAGACCAATTCTTAGGAATCATAGAGGGCTGTGGAACCCCTGGCTGTAGTGCCCCCATGGCACTCATAACATCTCTAAATCTGTGAGCATCCACCATTTGCTGGATTTCTTTATTACAAATACTGGGAATTCCAAGGGCTTTGTGATGATTCAATATGCCCTTGGGATAATTGCTGTTGAACAGGGTGTGAAGGGCATTAAATTTTTCTAAGGGAAGGGGGTACTGATCAACCCAAACTGGTATATTCATAAGCCAAGTTATTTGGATAGTAATGCCCTTTGTTACAATGGCCCCTACATTAAATTTGTCCTTATGGATTCAGAAGGGGTTTGGAAAACTAATCCTTGATGTTCATTACTTTTTCTGATATTGTTATACTTCATATCCTAGTAAATAGTTTTAGCTTGCTCTGAAAGCATAGGAATATGTAAAAATGCTCCTCATTGACTAAGCAAATCCCTGACCCACAGATTGTCCTGCATCAGCCACATAAGTTTGTAATATAGATTTTTGCCCATCAGGTCCTAATACATCAAAAACAGAGGTACTTAATAAATATCTGTCATAGTCCTAATGTCAGTAAAGACTGTTGGGACCTTTTGCAATGTCCATGATTGAGGCTAATTTCACTTAGCAATGATGGACACATCAGCTCCTGGGTCTATTAGTCCCCAAAACACTTTTCCATTAATAGTAATAGTAACTTCAGGCTGATCATCACCCACAAAAGTCTGCCAATAAATTTCATTCCCCATTGACCCAAATTCCCTATTTCTATCAAAAGGAAGAGTGCAAGTTTTGTGATAGGGCAGGAGTAGTAATTGAGCTATACGCTGCCCCCAAGTAACTTGTACTTGACTAACAGCTTGCTCCATAACCTTGATTTCTTCCTTATAATCACTATCTTTAATGCCAATTTGTACTAGCAATCCTTTCATATTAAACTACTCCTACCTACAATTAAGCCAACACTTTCAGGAGGTAATGGGCCTTTTACACGTATAAGTATAGTTTGCATACCCACAGCAGGAGTAATAAGTTTAGTTTCTGTTGAAGGTAAATCAACAGGAGCACTCCCTCAAGTAGCTGCTCTTAGTTCAGAAACTGGGATGCATGCTGCTGGCCATTGCTGACTGGGTATTTTTCTTGTAGGCTCAAATTGTTTGTCTTAGGGCCTTGAGCTAGGCCTGCCAAGCTGTTTCCTGATGATGAAAGGGGAAAGCTGTTTTTATGAAATTTAGATTTACATTCATTAACCCAATGAAAACCTTTCTGACACACAGGACATACGTTGGAGGGGTGTTTTCTCCTGCCATTCTTTTGTGGTTGAGCAAAATACACTCTGCAATCCTTTTGAAAATGATCAGATATCCCACATTTAAAACAATTTCCTTTTTTAGCTTACGGTCTCTGATTACCTCTCATTGCCACAGCTAATACCACCATCTGGTGTGTAGTGGAACTTATGCCCTGACAAGCTTTGATATAATCTTGCATGATCCTCCTACCACCTTGAGTGGTCTAATAGTCTTTTTGCATTCATTATTTGCATTATCAAAGGCCAATGTTAAGAGGATCAAATCTTGTGCTTCAGGAATTTCAATAGTTTTTTGCACAATATCAGATAAATGAGCTATGAATTCAACATATGGCTCATTGACACCTTGAATCACTTTTGAAAAGAAATGAGTAGGCTGCCCTGGTGGAGAGATTTTTCTCCATGCAGCCAAGCATGACAAGCACAGCTAGACTATAACAGTGTCATCATATTGTACTTGCTTGGCTACCCCTGCCCATTGCCCTATGCCTAATAGTTGCTTGGCTGTAGTAAGAACAAGAGGTTGGAGACTAGCATTCCAGTGAGCTGTCTGATTAGCCTCATCAGTCCACCATGTTTTAAACTGTAAAAATTCAGCTGGGTTTAATGCTATCTGATATAACATTTCCCAATCCCATGGTATTAGCCTATCAATCTGAGCCATGCCTTGAACTAATCCAAAAGTATAAGTAGAATTAACCCCATATTGTGTGCATACTTGTTTCAAGTCTTTTAATAATTTTAAAGGAATTGGTTCATGATGAAACTCTATTCCACCTTGAGGGTTATTTAAATCTGATGGAATGGGTTTGAGTGTAACAGGAAAAGTGGATAAGAACTGTATTGCTTCAGGATCCCCTTGGTGTGAGCCCTGCAATAGACAACACATCAATGGCATTTGTGGTGTTGGATTAGGAACCACAACCTCGTTAATGTGAGGCAATGCATCAGGATTATCAGGAAAATGCCCAATGGGACCATTTGCCATAGTACAATTTGTGGAGGAGAAACTGAAGAAATCAAGTGAGGATCTAAAGGAGCAGTAGGTTGCACAGGAAAAACATGGGCTTCTGGATCACCCAATCCCAATATACTAGTGGGATGTGAAACATAAAGTTCAGGAATTTCACTAGGATTAATGGCAACATTTTCATCTAAAAAAGGATTGGTATTTTGGGAAGGAACATGACAATCAGGGTCATTATCATTGTCCCTATCCCAAACCAAGGTTTTGTTATCACAAGATTTCTGCTTAACAGCAGTTTTAGAAAATATAGTAGTCTCATCATTATCTCCATCCTCTGATTGCAAAGGATCTAGTGTGGCAGCAATCTGGTGACATAAAGCCCCAACAGACAAGGGAACAGTCTCACTTTTCTGATAGGCTCAGTGAAGCACCTTCATAACTAATTTCTGTCATTTCAAATTTAAGATATTTTGTCCCTGCAGTTGAAATCAATAACAATGTTTTTGAACTAAGACAAAAATCTCAAGCAATTTGGAAGTTTTAACAGACACCCCCATGGTTTTCAGTAAAGTTTTCAAAACCTGAGAATATTCTTCCAGTCACCCTGTTTGATTTCCCATTACCTTGATGATTATGGAAATGTTACTTATAATAAGATTTGAGTCAAAAACTTAGGGGACAATGATCGTGACCCTCATAAGAGTCATTTCTGCTGGTTCTTCAATACTGCAGGGAAGAAAACTTCAGACACCACGTTGGGTGCCACATGTTGCATCAAACCTGAAGGATATCAGGAATGAATAAGAAGAGAGAAGAGATCAGGGGATCTGCAAGTCAATACCCACAGACAAGTTTATTTTTATGCAGCTACATATTCATACAGAAAGCTTGTATAGTAAAAGCCCAAAAAGCAGAGACAGATTTGCTATTGTTATCTATCATTAGAAACAGGAACAGGCCATTTTTATTTTAACTTTTTAAGGCAACTTTGTTCTTTCTACTAATCTGGCCTGTTGACCTAATAGATCTTAACCAGAGGCATTCCTGTCCTGTTGACCAAGGGAGTCTCAACAAAGAACATTCTTTTCTTGTTCTGTTTCCTAGGTTACACCATGTCTTATTTTCTTCAGCCAACAAGTCTTCACTTCCTTCATGTCCCCCTTTTTGTTTTAGTGCCAGGGTGACTGTGCCTGTCTTAGGTGGCCCTTATCACAATTTAAAGGGCTTACTTGTCATTGACTACCAGCCAAACTCTCCTGGCACAATAGTTAGAGGGTTCTTTTTGCAATGCTCATGCAAGAACGTTAGTTGGCTCATCCCAACTGGTCATGCTCTGTAATCACTTCGTAACATATTGATTAAGACAGGCCATTGTTATAAGCAGTATTATTAAAACAGCCATCCCCATAGCTTTGTTATCTGATAGAGGTTCAAAAAGACTACCTCACAACTGGGAACATTTTTAGATTTTGTGCAATAGGTCTGCCCTTGGTTTCTTGATGAAGTCACCATAAATGAAGAGACATAGTGGAAGGTTGGTCAATGCCTTCAGGACCATTACACTGCCAAAGGGCCACAGGGCATGCCAGTGTGCTCCTTTTCTTTGTAGGGCTTAATAAGGGATTCCCTGGATCCTCTGAGGGAGTTGGAAGGCCAACCTGTGGTTGAGCCTTTAGCATCCACAGTTAATAAAGGGTTAAAGGAGTCCTCTCCAGCTGCTGCTGAGGACCCCAAGAGGGAGATGAGATGACCATGCCCTTGGGCTCTGGATTAGGGGGACCACAATGTCAGATGTCTCAATTGTCTGTGCAGGATCAGAACTTGTTAGCTGCAGCTCTCCCTTCTGCCCCTGTGGTGCCTGCACATGAAGCAGAGGCTCCTTTGGTATCCCCACTGCAGCAAGGGCTGTAGGTGGCATGTCTTGCTAGGGAAGACATCACAGGGTTCCAATTGTTCCATGTGATAGAGCACCCAGACCCCAATAATCCCAGTCAGGTCTTGCACTGTCATGACCCCATTCCTTTAAATTGCTGGAAGAGTTAAAAATGGCTTACAGCACTTACCGTTCTACTTCACCTTTCATCATGTCCCTTTTGGAATCTGTGGATACTGACACCCTTACTTAAAGGACTGGACAGTTCTTGTTAAGGCCTGTCTTTCAGGGGGGCATTATTTATTGTGGAAAAGTCATTGGTTTGAGGAATCTAGTGCACAGGCTGATTGCAATCAAGCACATGGTGTGCCTATCTCCATGGAAACGCTTACTGGCACAGGTCAATATGACCCCCTCCAACAGCAGTTCCTGTTTGGGCTTCAGGCCTACCAACAAATCAGTCTCTGCACCTTACACACCTGGAGACAATTGCCCTCACAGGGAGAGAAATCCTTAGAATTATCCAAAATCGTGCAGGGACCATATGAGCCTTATGCTGACTTTGTGGCCCACCTTTTCAAGGTGGTAGTGTGAGTGATCACCGATCCTGAAGCAGGGGGCATCATGGTGAAACAGCTTGCATTTGAAAATGCTGATGCAGCTTGCAAAAGTGCTATCAGACCTTATTCAAAAACTGCCACCATCACAGACTACATCCGGCTTTGTGCAGATATTGGTCCATCTGCAGCTTTAGCGACTGCTCTTAAAGCCACCATCCAAAATATCAGTCGGTTTGTTCTCAGTGCCAACAATCAGGACATTTTCATCACAACTGCCCTTCTGTGGCTTTGCATCCTTCTCCTCTTTTGCTGTTGCATCCACAAGTGCAAGCATGTAGCACTTGCCCTCACTGCCAGTGAGGCAAGCATTGGGCAAATGAATGCTGGTCTAAGACCACTGCATAGGACAACCTGTACAGCCACTGAGAGATGGCTTGTGGGGCTGACCCCAGCCCCACCAAATAGTAGGGGCTCTAACTACCCCATGTATTCCAATCCTGAAGTGGCACAGCATTCACTCAGAAATAGCCCTGCCCAGTTCACTACCTCCAGTTCCTGACAACTAAGTATCAACAACATGGAACTCAGTCCCACCACCCAGTGGGTATTAACCCTGAAATGGGATCCCAGATTTTTCCCACTGGTGTCTGGGATCCTGCCCCCAACAACCTATGGGCTAATTCTTGATCTCCCTCATTTGGCTGTGAAGGGAATAATTGTTCTTCCATCATTAATCACCCCTACTTATACTCAAGAAATTTGCTTAGTGGTAACTGTTACCTCTATTGTTGCCTTAGAACCTCACAATGCTTATGCTCACCTCACTTTGCTTCCTGCTGCCTCAACTCATCCTTCCTCTGATCATTCACCAGCCATTTACTGTACTCAGTTAATTCAGGCAGAATGGCCATTGCTAATGCTGCATCTAAATGGCAAGGTTTTTGAGGGAGTCATAGGTACAGGGGCTGATGTATCTGCCATTGCCCAGCAGCATTGGCCTGCAACTTGGCCGGTGGAAACAGCATCAGGTACCTTACAAGGGGTGGGCACTGTGCATGACCCTTTCCGTAGTGCCCCAACTCATTCAATGGGAAGATGCAGAAGGGCATAAAGGCTGGTTTCAGCCTTTTGTCCTGCCAGCATTACCTATTAATTTATGGGGATGAGATATTCTTTTTAATCTTGGCCTTTTGCTTGTTAACCCATCATCTGCTATTATGCAAATGATGTTAAAACAGGGCTATGATCCTGAAAGAGCCTGGGAAAACAAAAGCAGGGTTTGTTGGAACCTGTGCATACTCAGACTCCTCCTCCTTAACAGGGATTAGGGTACCCCCATTTTTAGGTGGCTATCCACCTATTTGGCTATTCAATGAACCTGTCTGGGTGGATCAGTGACCCCTTACACAGGAGAAGTTAGTTGCTGCAGAAATGCTAGTGAATGAACAGAGAGCTGCCAACCATCTCTGTGAAACTTTTAGTCCATGGAATACTCCCATTTTTGTTATTAAAAAGAAATCAGGAAATTGGTGGTTGTTACAAGATCTGCATGCAGTAAACAAAGCCATGCAGGTATTGGTCCTTCTGCAGTTTTAGCAGCTGCTCTTAAAACCACCATCCAAAATTCTCAGTTGGTTTGTTGTCAGTGCCAACAACTAGGCCATTTTCATCACATCTGCCCTTCTGTGGTTTTGCATCCTTCTCCCCTTTTGCTGTTGTGTCCACAAGCGCAAGCACCTAGCACTTGCCCTCACTGACAGCAAGGCAAGCATTGGGCAAGTGAATGTGAATGCCGGTCTAAGACCACTGCATTGGACAACCCGTACAGGCACCGGGAGATGGCTTGTGGGACCAGCCCCAGCTATGCTAAATATTAGGGGCTCTAACTACCCCACGTATTCCAATCCTGAAGTGGCACAGCCTTCATTCAGAAATAGTCCTGTACAGTTCACCACCTCCAGTTCCCGGCAACAAAGTATCAACAACATGGAACTCAGTCCCACCACCTGCTGAGTATTAACCCTGAAATGGGATCCCAGATTGTTCCCACTGGTGTCTGGGATCCTGCTCCCAACTACCTATGGGCTAATTCTTGGTCCCCCTCATTTGGCTGTGAAGGGAATAATTGTTCTTCCATCATTAATCACCCCTACTTATACTCAAGAAATTTGCTTAGTGATAACTGTTACCTCTATTGTTGTGGTAGAACCTCACAATGCTCTTGCTCACCTCACTTTGTTTCCTGCTGCCTCAACTCATCCTTCCTCTGATCATTCACCAGCCACTTACTGTACTCAGTTAATTCAGGCAGAACAGCCATTGTTAACACTGCATCTAAATGGCCTGGCTTTTGAGGGACTCAGACACGGGGGCTGATGAATCTGCCATCACCCAGCAGCATTGGCCTGCAACCTGACTGGCAGAAACAGCATCAGGTACCTTACAAGGAAGGGGTGGGCACCATGCATCACCCTTTCCATAGTGCCCAGCTCATTCAATGGGAAGATGAAGAAGAACATAAAGGCTGGTTTCAGCCTTTTGTCCTGCCAGCATTACCTATTAATTTATGGGGATGAGATATTCTTTCTAATCTTGGCCTTTTGCTTGTTAACCCATCATCTGTTGTTATTCAAATGATGTTAGAATGGGGCTATGACCACAAAAGGGCCTGGGAAAACAACATCAGGGTTTGTTGGAACCTGTGCATATTCAGACTCCTCCTCCTCAACAGGGATTAGGGTAACCACATTTTTAGGTGGGTTTACTGATACTTCAACCCAGCCAACTGTAGCATCCATAGTTTGGCTATCCAATGAACCTGTCTGGTGGATCAGTGACCCCTTACACAGGAGAAGTTAGTTGCTGCTGAAATGTTAGTGAATGAACAGAGAGCTGCTGGCCATCTCTGTGAAACTTTTGGTCAATGGAATACTCCCATTTTTGTTATTAAAAAGAATCAGGAAATTGGTGGTTGTTACAAGATCTGCATGCAGTAAATAAAACCATGCTGATTATGGGTCCATTACGACCTGGACTCCCATCTCCAACCACTGTCCCTTTACAGTATCACCTTTTAGTACAAGATCTAAAGGATGTCTTTTTCACTATTCCCTTGCACCCTCCCGACTGCCTCTGTTTTGCCTTTTCCTTGCCAAGCCCTAATTTTCAACAACCTTTATGCCAGTTCTGTTGGGCTGTACTGCCTCAGGGCATAGCCAACAGTCCTACTCTCTGCCAAGCTTATGTAGCTAAGGCACTGACCCCAGTGCAAGAAAAATACCCTTCTGCCTATAGTATTCACTATATGGATGGTATTATTGACTTGTGTGACACAAGAATAGTTGCTTTCACTTTTTGCAGATACCCAACAGCTGCTTATGCAGTGGGACTGCAAATTACTCGAGAAAAAGTTCAAAAGACTTTCCTTTCTCTTACTTAGGCCATCTAGTGGAAAAGCAGTAAGCAGTGCCACAAAGGCCAACTATTTATGTGACACATTTAGCTACTTTAAATGATTAAATTGTTAGGGAACATTAATTGGTTGCAACCCTCTTTGGGACTAACCATGGCCATGATAGGAGGCTTGTTGATGGATCATATCAGAATCATGTTGTAAACTCATTTAACTACAGTGGCCTCACTGTCAAAGTGCCACTTTGTTTTTCTCCCCAGGAAACTGTGGGTTGTCTATGTACCCTGCAGGAAAATAAGACAGCCTATGGAGGCAGTCATGTAGCCAATGTCACTGGCCCATGGGGTCTCTATAAATACATCCATACTGTAAGCAAATGGGAATTCACTAATGGTACTCCAGTGGCCATGCACCATCAGCCCCCATTGCCACTCTGATCTAAAAGCACTATTTTAGAGTTTAAGGGTTTTCCTCCTTGGGTTTCATGTGCTTATGTCCCAGCCTGTGCTCATAACATCTCAGGAGGCTTGAGTACTTTATATACCTGGGCCACCGTGCGGAACCCCAGCATCCAAATTTTATTATATGTCTTCAGGAGGTTTTGTTGCTAATGTCACCACTTCTCCAAAGTTTGTTTTGCAGGATAAGCTGTGGCAGTTGGTTGCTGTGACCCATCATGTCAATTTCACAGGCACTGGGACCACAGACTGTGGCTTCCAGTTTTGATATGGATAGAAGGCCTGTGTCCTCAGCCTGTGTGCAGTTTTAGTGGGCCACGTAAAAATATTTCTTTTCAGGGTTCTTACTATGTGGTAGTATCCCCCCTCTGTAACCTTACCAACTGCATTACCACTGCTAACTGGGATGATGATCTACTCATCATCAGACAACCTAGCTTTGTCATGCTCCCAGTAACCCTAGATGAGCCCTGGTGTGATGACCCTGGGGAACAAACATTGTAGCTCATGCAGCACACACTAGAGTCACAACGTTGTAGAGCCGTCAGCCTGATCATTGCTGGCATTGTTGCCCTCATTCCCATTATAGCCTCCTTTGTAACCTCTGGTCTGACCTTAGCAAAGAGCATTCAAACAGCTCATTTTGTAAATGATTTGGCTAGAAACACTTCACTAGCATTAGAAAATCAGGAACATATCGACTGAAATTTGAAAGGAAAATTAAATGCATTGGAAGAAACGGTCCTTTCTTTAGGAGGTCAGGTGGAGGCATTGCAGTACCATGTGTGGCTACAATGCCATCTGCAGTATGCATTTGTTTGTGTGACCTCTGTCCAATTCAATGAAACTTCCTGAAATTGGATGGCAGTGAAATTGCACTGACAAGGGTATGGAATCACAAAGAAATTAGTATGGATATAAAATATTTGCATGATGAGATTTTAGCTCTCCAAACTTCTCATCTGGCAGTTAGAGACACCAAACAATTGGCTGAGAACCTCCTACATACTTTACATGGTTTCAGTTCTTAGACCTGTTGCAGCTTAGCTTTTGGTATTTAGCAGGCCTTATTGTCTGTGTTCTTGTGTTGTGGTGCATGTTTTCTCTATTTTGCAGCTAAACATGCTGAGTGCTCTGACACGTGCAAACTGAAACCACACACCTTAAACTCACACAAAAGGCTCAGCATGGCCTCTGATGGCTCCTGTGGCACCCCATGCACAATAGTCCATAGCCAGCTGGTAGTCAATGATGGGTAAGAGTTTCGGAGGAAACCAACCTATGATGGGCACAGCCAATGTCCAGACAAAAAGAAAAGGGGGACCTGTAGGGGTTCCCAAATAATGTGTGGAGCTCAAGCCACATGGCTAGGGAGGATCAATGTGTGCAGAGAGGTGAGGGTGTGGACAACCGTGTCTGTACCTGCAAGTCAGCAGAAAGGAGCTGACGTCCTGATAAGAAGGAACTCTCAGAAAACCCTCCTCAGAGAATTTCATGCCTGAAGGTCCCTGCTCTGAGAACAGTGACCTAGTTAACTGCTTTAAATAAAGCTTGTGGTGTCAGCTTGGGGCCTTGGCTTTGCCAAAAGCTAGCCCTGGCCCACCTCTAAACTTGTCTTTTTCACTATGTGTCTTTCTTCAGCTCCTGTCACCTCCCCTCATGTTATCTGCTCACCTGCACAGGTCATGGCAGGCCACCATCAAAAACATAGACACTGAGGAAAAGATGGAAGTAGTTGCCTTGCCAATTTGCATACTGGACAACACTTACTGTAGTGATGAAAGGCAAAATATCAAAAACAAAGCTTTTGCATTTTTAAATTTTTTGATACTCTGATTTATTTTTACCTTAATTTTTCTAAATTAATATGTATACTATATCTAACTTTTAAACTCATCACTATATTCCATTTTACTATTAATGGGACCTGGCAATACATTGGGCTTCACTTTTGAAGAAGTTTTGGATCACAGAGAGGTTCAACATTGGCAGGGGAGGAATACTGGTGTGGGATGTAATTGACAGGGGACACATGGTTGGCAGGGATTTCTCCAAGGCATATATCCAGGGTACATAAAAATGTTTGGGTATTTTCATAGTATACACAATTTAAAAAAAAACAACTGAGGGAGTGCTGAGTTCCTAGCCAGGGAAGCACTAGCACAGTCCTAAAGGAACAGCAACAATCCCCAAAGTGCAATGGCAAAGAACAAAAAAGAATGAAGGTCCAACAATTAGCCTTTGATGCTAATGACTATGCTTGTGAGCCTGTGCACCTGAAATAAGAACAAGGCCTAGAGCTGCAGGGTGCCTAAAAGTTATCTCCTGAGAGCCTCCGTGTTGCTTAAATGTGGCCAGTCTCGAAGCCAAACTCAGAATGTAAATGCATTGCCTTCCCCCCAGCATGGGATGTGACTCCTGGGGATGAGCCTCCCTGGCACCGAGGGATCACTACCAAGTACCAGCTGATGATGTAACTGGAAAATGACCTTGAATAAAAGGGTCAACTTGGACCAGCAGAATATCTCAATCTACATATAATACCAGGAGTTAAAAATGATTTTTGACCTGAATAAAAGGGGGAAATGGAAAGGACAAATGAGTTTATATGGCTATGAGTCTCCAAAAAGAACCAGGAGGTTATCAGAGGGGTTGCCCTGATGCACACCTCATCAGAGTTCCAGAGACAGATAAAATAGGTAGAACCCCAGGTATTGGTTCTTCTGAGGGCTACAGAGACCAACACATTCTATGGTTATGGCAGATGGAGTTCAGTGTCATGTCAGTGGTCCTACTTAGGAATATGAGTTTCTGTGTGATGGAGCTGGTCTCAGATGTGATCTTTGTTCACAAGCCTCTCCTGTTACTTTTACCAGAACTGTAGTTGGTGCTGGGATTTAATGTATACCCAGAGGACCTGAATCTCTGGACTGACCATGTGATAGTCAGGCCCTGAGCCTCAACAGACTTCAGCTCCTACACTCTGGTTTATTGAACTTACCCCACTCAGCTAACATGGAGGTGAAGAAGGTCAACCACCACACCAGGGAGCCAAGAGCACCTACAACTGAAAGCAGGAGAATTGCATCCAGCATCCATGTGGATTCTAAGCCCCTTTTTGACATAGATGTTTAGTGGACACAACCATTCCAAGGTCCACAGGATGGAGGAATAAAGTATGGATTAGAGTGGACTTACTGATAGTCTATTCATAAACTATTGTGATTAGTAATTGAAGAAAATGTGGCATTGGTGTGGAGAAAGTGGCCATGGTGGCTGCTGGGGGTAAGGAGTGGGAGGAAGAAATGAGATGTGGGGGCATTTTTGGGACTTGGAATTGTCCTGGCTGGTGCTGCAGGAACAGTTACTGGACATTGTATGTCCTCCCATGGCCCACTGGATGGACTGTGGGAGAGTGTGGGCTATGATGTGGACCATTGACCATGAGGTGCAGCGGTGCTCAGAGATGTATTCTCCAAGTGCAATGAATGTCTCATGATGATGGAGGAGGTTGTTGTTGTGGGGAAGGATTGTGGTGAGTGGGGTGGGAACTATATGTGGACCTCATATTTTTTTAATGTAATATTAAAAAAATAAAGACAAAAAAAAAAAAGAAAATAAGAAACCATAGGAAAATCTACATGTAGAAGCTAGAAAGTTCAATCAATTTGAGTTTAACATAATGATCAAATCCTTAATAGCAAGGAACATTAGAATGTTAATATTCCTGTTTTCTTCATTCTGTTTTTAATGTTAAACCTCTAAAATTTAACACATTATTTGTTGTGAGAATTTTATGAAATAGTATCCTTATATCTTGGAGTATAGGATCAGTTTATAAGGCAGTGTGAAATTAAATAAACTTATAGTGAAACTTTTGTTTATTAAAAAAAACTCACTGAGGAACATCCCCAGGCATGGGACAGTGCCCTGGATGGCACCCTGTGGCATTGAGTGGGTGGGGAAGAGCACAGGTGCTTGGGTGCCCCCGACACCCTGACCTGTCAACCCCACAGGCTCAGACTCCTAGGACCACCCAGCATCACCCTGGCACAAGCTTGGGCACTCAGCTGTCATCCCAAAGATCCCTGCCCAGCCTCCAAGGACCCCAAACTCCCCTGCAGTCACCTCTCAGCACTGGTGTTTCTTCCATCCCAAGCCAACACCCTGCCCCACCCAGTCGACCAGCATCAGCTCTTCCAGGCTCTTGCTCTGACTTGTTGCCACTAGTCCCCAAGGATTCCCTCAGCTCCCGGTGAGGTGAGGAGCCCCCGCTTCTCTAGACAGGGGGCTCAGGGTGGGGAGGCGCAGGCGTGAGAGGACGCACAGTGACTCGAAGGACAACTGCGGAGACAAGGCGGATGGCGCAGGTCTACTTTATTGAGGAAGTACAAGCAGTTTTATAGAGTATGAAGAGAGGGGATTGGTGGAGGGTGATTGGGTTCTGATAGGCTATATTAGCTGTTGTTACCTTATAAAGGCATAGAAGCAGAACTCGTCTACTAGGCTGGTCAGTAGTTACTAGGGAGAGCTTAAATTTGAGAGGGCTGAGCTGGATAGCTCGCTGATAGGTGGAAGAGAGCAGGCGTGTCTTTACGAGGTAGGAGGCCCTGAGATTGGCCCAGACGGAGGTGGTGTGAGGGGGCTTGCATGAGTTTCCCCTGCGGGGAGGCATAGGTGCATACCTCGTCCTGAGGGGCCAACCAAGGGAGGCGTTTTTCATGCCTCAGACCTCGGAGGCGGCCAGTTCTGAGAGCCAAACTTTTGCATGCTTGCCCTCAATTCCCCCTTTGTTTTCTTTTAAGGCTAGGGTGGAGATAGCCAGAACTCGCTGGTTCTGCTTTAACGTGGTTAGGGAGGTAAAGACACGTCTGAACACTATGAGAAGAATAACAGCTATTAGGAAAAGGATACCATAGAAAATGAGATTGGCAGGGTTGAAAAATTGGGTGAACTTATTGAGTAGCTGACTGAGGAGGCTAATAGTAAATTCGGGGACAACGAGGTCATTAAAGGTTTCTATGTCATGCTGCAGAGAGAGGGTATAATTCCAAAAGGATTGGTTATAGGATTGGCAACACTGCCAAAGGCTACAAGTAAGAGAGCGTCTGGGGTGGGAGTAAGAGAAACAGTGAGAGTTATCGATGTGGGTACGAAGGTGGGGTTGCATGGTAGCTGTAGAGAGCAGTTGCTTAGGATGAGTTGGGATAAAACAAGGCTCTGCGGGGAAAGGGAAAGGAGTCCAGGAGGATGACGGACTGCCACTCAGACTTCCATGGCCTGGCCTGTAGAGGCGAGTGAGAGCATAGCAAGCAGCAGGGCAATGAGGTTAGGGGGCTTCGTTGGGCCGGTGGCTCTGGCTCTCCTATACAAGTGGATCAGGGCGGTGATGTCTGGAGCTTCATCCGACATGTTGAGGAGTTGTATCTGGTGTTGGAGAGCTCGCATCCGCCGGCGGTCCCTCCGGGATGGCTTCCATGGACCCTGACTGGGTCGGTTTGGTCTCTCCGGTTGCTGGACATACATTCCTTCCAGGGATCCAGATGGGCTGTGGGACGTTATCTGGAAAAATACAAGCAAACCCTCGTCCTTGGGTTAGAAGGGGGCTGGGTCCCTGCCAGTTGTTGGATTCTGGATTCTTCCAATATATGAGGGGAAGAGTAGATATTATAGAGGGCCCCCAATGCTTATGCATTGGCAAGAGGCCATTCTTGTCAAATGTCATCAGATTTAAGTGTATTAGGCATGAAGTTAATAGTTCATCTGGTGTAGCTTGGGGCTGTATACCCCTCTCTTTTTCAATGAGAACCTTTAAGCGATGGTGCATATTTTCTACTATGGCTTGACCTTGTGGATTGTATGGGATGCCAAAATGGTGTGTGATGTTGTACTTTCTGATAAAATTTTGGAACTCTCTGCTAGTATAGGCAGGGCCATTGTCTGTTTTTAGGTCCCAAGGCACTCCCATGAACAGGATGGCTTGTCGCAGTGCCTTTATGCAGTGCCTAGCCTTTTCACTGGCCAAGGCCACCGCATAAGTTAAATGAGAATAAGTATCTATGATGACATGTACATATTTTAGCCTAGCAAATGTTGGGATGTGGGTGACATCCATTTGCCAGCGTGCATTGGGCTTCAGGCCTCGAGGGTTAACCCCTTGAGGTTGTAGGGGTCCCAATGGTAAGAATGGTGCGCAGGTTTTGCAAAGGCTCACTAGGTGTTTGCATGTGTCTAAAGGTACGTCAGGGAGTAAGTGCTTTAAGGACGCAGCTGAAAAATGAAAGCGCGCGTGCAGATTTTTTGCCTGACTGATGGGATCAATGGTCAATTGTTGCATTAGGAGTGCCGAGACTAAAGAGTCAACCAAATGGTTTCCTTCTGCTATAGCTCCTGGAAGTGAGGTATGACTTCTAACATGGCTGATATACCAGGGGTGATGTCTATGCTCCAGGGCCTTTTTTAGGTCAACCAGGGCTGCATCTAGAGGTGAGTCTGTGGGGAAGAAGGTGCAGTACGCTATGGTTTTACAAACCTGGCAGGCATACTGGCTGTCTGAAAATATGTTAAGTGGTTCCTGACTAAATGTTTGAAGGGTTGCTATGATTGCATGTAGCTCGCCCCTCTGGACTGAATTAGTTAACTTATAGGCCTGATATGAGGGTGTGCATTTGTTGGTTGTATATGCTACAAAGCCAAATCCACGTTTGGATGCATCAGTGAATACTACTGTGGCATGAGGAATAGGCGCTCCAGAAGGGAATGCATGGTTTTGTTCCATTAACTTTATGCCTGTAAGGCCTTGCAACAACTTGCTTGAAGGGTAATTTGTGTCAAAGTCCCCAGTATACTGTTCCTTGAGCACTTGCATGCTATAGTTCTCCTGCAAGAGGGTGGTAGTTTGTTCTTTAGTTAATGGCCATATAATTCATGCAGGTTCTACATTGTACCTTTGCCTACACAAAGTGGCAAGGTCTGATGCCAAGGATATAAAGGCCTGTATTAGTGGCAGGAGCTTTGGAATGCAAGATTTAGACAAATGCACCCAAAGAAGAGGCCCATTTTGCCATAACACTCCCATTGGGGTGCCTAGGGTTTTGAGGACTAGAGCTAAGATTGGTTCCTCAGGGTTATATCTATTGATAACTGCTTTCGACAAAGCCTGGGACACCTTTTCTATGGCTTGTTTGGCAGCCGGGGTGATTTTAATCTTTTTATGAATTATATTGGAAGCGTGTCCAGGGGTTTTAAGCAGCTGGAAAAGGGGGTCAAGATCTTGTGTAGTGATAGGGATGGAGGTTCTAATCCAATTGATATGTCCGCAAAGCTGTTGCAGCTCGGTAAGAGTGAGAGCTTCCGGAGTCTCGAGTTGGGGTGATATGGGTTTATATGGGAGGTTATTCGGTATCCAAGAAATGTGAATGGGGCTACCTTTTGTACCTTTTCTTCTTTGATGGTTAAGTTTATTTGATGGAGGTTTAATTTTAATTGGTTTAGCCCTTTGATTAGCATTTCTTCTTCACTGTGAGCGATGAGGATGTCATCCATATAGTGGATGACATAATATGAGGATCTAAGAGGTTCAATGGCCTGATTGACATAATTTTGGCACATTGCTGGACTGTTTCTCATACCTTGTGGTAACACGGTCCATTGATATCTAGCATTAGCCCCTTGATGATTGGGCAGTGGAACCGTGAAGGCGAACTTTTCGCGGTCATTAGGATGCAGTGGTATGGAGAAGAAACAGTCTTTGATGTCAATAATAAGTATGTGGTATTTTTTGGGAATAGCTGACGGGTGAGGTAGCCCCGGTTGCAGGGAACTCATTGGTTTTATATGCTTATTTATCTCGCGTAGGTCATGGAGGAATCGGTATGCCTGTTTGTCTTTTTTGTGTATGACAAAGACTGGGGAATTCCAAGGGCTAACAGAGGGTTCTATGTGTTTCAGGTGTAGCTGCTCTTGTACTAATAACTTTAAAGCTTCCAATTTATGAGACGGGAGAGGCCATTGCTCAACCCAGATAGGTTCCTCTGTGTCCCATTGAAGAGGAATGGGTTGAGGCGGTAAATTACGAGCAATGGCGCTTAGAATTGGGGGTGCTCTGTAGACCCAGGGTGCTCGGTGGAGATGATAGCACCGCTTTGTTCGAGGATATCACAGCCCCATAGAATAGTAGGGAGTTCTGGCACAATGAGAGGCTGAAATAGCCCTTTGTGTCCATCTTCGTCCTCCCATGGAATTAATTTCCTAGTCTTTCGGGAGGGCGCTTCCCCAGTGGCACCTTGTATGGGAGGACCCGGTATGTTTTCCCGTAGGTGTTCATAACAAATGGGGAAACAGGAGACTTCAGCTCCGGAGTCAAGTGTGCCATGAAACCATTGCCCTCCACCTTTTCCTCCAACATTTATGGCTAGAAGAGGTTTATTTTGGTGGATGGGGATGGACCACATTATGGCTTTGGTGGTTTGCGTGCGGGGGGGACCCCTTGGTTGTGGGGCCGGGGGGGGGAACCCCTTGGTTGTGGGGCTGGGGCCCACCCCCTTGGAAGTTTAAAGGCTTGCCACTCTTATTTGTGCGTGACCGGCAGTCTCTGGCCCAGTGATAACCACGCCCGCACCTTGGGCAAGGAGTGGGAGGCCCTGGAGGCCGATGGTTAGAAGGGCGGGGTCCTTGGGGGCAGTCGCGGGCGAAATGGCCAGTTTCCCCACATTTAAAGCAGCCTCCGGTAAGGGAGAGGGCCTCAGCCAGGGATGAGGCCAAGGTGTTGGCGAGGTTCTGGGTGGAATGGTTTATGGAGGTGGCTAGGGTGGTGGCTAGGACTTGGGTGGTTTGATCCAAGTCTTTGCACGCCAATATCCATTCATGTATGTCTTTATCATGCACAGGCAAGATGGCCTGCTTGCAGGCCGAGTTTGCCCCTTCTAGGATAAGTTCCCTAGCGAGGGCTCGGCGGGCCTGATCATTTTCTACTTTTCATTCACAGGCCTCTTGGACTCACGAAATGAAGGCTGAGAAGTCCTCGTCCTTCCTTTGGGTAAGTTTAGTGAGACCATCAGTCTTAATAGCCGAGCAGCTTTGAAAGGCTCGCAAGGCAACCGAACGGTATTGATCCCAAAAGGCGGCTGGTGCCCGGGCGTATACCCCAGGGTTGGCAAAAGGCCCGGTGCCTAAGAAGGCCTCGGCCGGGAAGGGGACACCGTTCTGCAGGTTGGTGGCTGCCTGGAGTTCGGCTTGGTTCTGGAAATGCGCGCGCCAGTTGACAAATTGACCGGGAGTTAGGATGGCGCGGGCAACAGAGAGCCAATCGTAAGGGAGATTTAAGTGAAGAGAGATGTCATCGAGGAGCTGTCTGGCGTATGGGCTGCTGAGACCGTCCTCTTTCACTGCCTCCCTGAGGCGTTTGACCTCTGCGCATTCGTGGGGGTACCAAGGGAGGGGGCGCTGTGGAGTCTGTTGGATGTTGAGGGGGAAGAGCTGGGGGAAGCCGGCTGAAGGCTGAGTGGAGCCACTCGGGGCAGGCAGAGGTAAAGGCTCCTGACACATCATTTGGAAGTGCGCAGCGGGAAATGATGGGGAATTATTATTTGGCTGCAACTCGAGACTGGTGGGGAACGGCCAAGGGGCAGACATGGAGGAGCCGGCATGCGGGTATGGGTTGGTTAGTCCTAGGCAGGTGCTAGCCGCCTGGGCAAACGGGGTGGTTGCGGCGGCCCCGCCCTGCGGACAGGGAGGGTGGGGGAAGTTGGGGACTTCCTGTGCTGTGGCAGCAGGAAGTTCAGGGTAGAGTGACATAGCCGCTGCAGAGGGAGGTGGCGCCTTCCCCGGGAGAGGAGATGGGGGGTGGCCGCTTGGGTCCTTGGGCGCGGCGAGTGGGGAAGGAAGCGGAAGTGCGCCATGTTTGGGGTCGGACGGGGAAGAAGGCAGAAATGCGCCATTTTGATGCTTAAGCGGAGGTGCCGATGGCTCAAGATTTTGCACTTTAGGAGAGAGCGCCTGCGGCTGCGCGGGCTCTAAGAGATTGTTAAGCTGGGACACAAGGGAGATGGAGTCGTCGTCCCTGTCGTCAGTGGGGTTGGCCTCCTCGCAGCTGTAAGCCGCGGTGGGAGGAGCGGCTCCTTGGAGGCAGGAGCGAATGGTGATGAGGGTAGGAATGAGGCCAGGAGGGAAATGCTTATTTTCGTGCTCCATGGCAGAGGTGACCCGATCTATGAGCACACAATAAGTGTCTGGGTCCCAGAGGTTGGCGGTGGTAAGCCAGGGGTTAAAGGGAAGAAGGAGGTCCCAGAAGGTCTGAAGCTGACGGGCTGAGACTTTACATCTTTGGCAGTCTAAGAGGGCAGCAAGGGCCCGAACCTGCGGGCTTTGCTGCCAGGAGAGTGAGCTCCCCATGCTAGCTAGGGGAGGTGCACCCGGAGGGGTGCTCCTGGACGACGGCGAGCGGTCGAAGCCAGGCCCCACGGGGAGCCCCACGTTGGGTGCCAAATGAGGTGAGGAGCCCCCACTTCTCTAGTCAGAGGGCTTGGGGTGGGGAGGCGCAGGTGTGAGAAGACGCACAGTGACTCGAAGGACAACTGTGGAGACAAGGCGGATGGCGCAGGTCTACTTTATTGAGGAAGTACAAGCAGTTTTATAGAGTATGAAGAGAGGGGATTGGTGGAGGGTGATTGGGTTCTGATAGGCTAGATTAGCTGTTGTTACCTTATAAGGGCATAGAAGCAGAACTCGTCTACTAGGCTGGTCAGTAGTTACTAGGGAGAGCTTAAATTTGAGAGGGCTGAGCTGGATAGCTCGCTGATAGGTGGAAGAGAGCAGGCATGTCTTTACGAGGTAGGAGGCCCTGAGATTGGCCCAGATGGAGGTCATGTGAGGGGGCTTGCGTGAGTTTCCCCTGTGGGGAGGCGTAGGTGCATACCTTGTCCCGAGGGGCCAACCAAGGGAGGCGTATTTCGTGCCTCAGACCTCGGAGGCGGCCAGTTCTGAGAGCCAAACTTTTGCATGCTTGCCCTCATCCCGGCCCTCAAGCTTCCAGGGGAACAGACATGGAAGGAAGATTCCCCGGGCTCAGAGGCCCAGGAGGAATGGCTGGGAGGAGGGCCCCACCCTGACTTGGAGGCCACCCACCATGGCCCCCTGGCAGGAACCACACCCACCCCCACCTGCTGTTGCTGCTGCTGTTGCTTCTGCTGCTGATTCTGGTCTCTGTTGGGGTTCATGTCCAGGGTGGCAAAATCGGAGTTCCCCTCCTGTCAGAATTGAGCAGGTCGGGGTCAGTGAGACCCTCTGCCCCTCCCCATTGTCCCTGAGGTCATGGACTCCTGGGCCAAGTGGGCACGTGGAAATCTGAAAAGTCGTGGACCCCAGGTGGGCGGGAGAGTGCCAGGAATGCTCGACCACATTCCTTTTCTCCTGTCAACCCTGCCAGCTGGCTGTGAGGGTGGCACCGCTGGATGCTTGTGCTTCTGTTCTGCAGGAGGACACACAGGCCCAAGGAAGGATGCGCTCAGGGCACCGAGGACAGGTGGGTCCCTCTGGCCAGAGGCCTCGTCTGCACTGACGTCGCCCCACAGCCCACCACTGCCAACAGCTGTCCGCTTCTCCCGGCCTCTGCCCGTGGATGTGCAGGGGGCCTCGTGTCATCCCAGCAGTGGAGCTGGAGGATGGGGTGTCCCGGGAGGCCTAGTTGAGCAGATCCTGCCTGCCCCAGCCCACACGACTGAAAACCCAAAGGCTGCCTGAGGCCCAAACACAGGTGCCCCCTCCTGAGTGTCCACTCGGGATGTTCTGCCTGCAGGGGCACCCCATCCTCCAGCTGCATGGTTGGGACCACATGTCCTTACAGTACTGGACATTGAAGTTCTGCTGCATCTTCTAGGTGGAAGCTTCTAGTTTCAGTCAGAAAGGATCCGCCATGGTTTCCCATCTCCCAAATACTTCTCCTAGCTCTCTGACACAAGTCATTCATAATGAGGCACAGTTCTGAGACCCCCACGTGGATGGAGACTTCTCATCCTGTCGGTTCATCATCTCCTCCTGGAACATCCCAGCTCTCCTCCCCACTGCATCCGAGCACCAACCGCGACCTATGGCCCTACAGCTGCCCCCCACCTGCCCATGAACCAGACAGATTCCTCTTCATCTTCCTTCAGAAGAGGTCAGACAGGATGCTGGCAAAGAAATATCCAGGGAAACACAAGTCCACCTCATGAGTCTGGCCGCCCCCCCACCTGCTCTTCACCTGGGAGATCAACTTGCTGCCCTGGGAGGAGTTCTCAGTGGAGAAAATCTCAGACAGTGTCTGAAAGAGGCAGAAGCTGTCCCTGGGGGAGGGCAAGAAGGAAGGAGAAAGGTGGGAGTGGGTGGGAGTGTTCAGGGGACAACGCGCTTCGTTGTAGCCGGGTCTTGGGACCTAGACTGTCTGGGTGGGTGGTGCTGAACCTGGGCAGCTCCAAGTACTGCAGGACATGGTGGGCTTGGGGGCTGAGCTCTCAGGCGGGCATAGCGGGGACCCCCACTCCCAGTTCACGAGAGGCTGGTGTTGACACGGGAAGCTGTCCGCTGGACAGTGCGGGCTGCTGACAAGCACACCCTGGACATGCTCTCATCTGGCTTGACTCTGTGCTTGACTGTGGATGGCACCAGTGTTGATGCACAACAGCTGACCACAGGTCCTGGCAAGACCTGGAGCCCCAGCCCACCCGGCCCCTACCCGGATCCCGCTGCCTCCAGGCTCCCTGCAGGGCGATGCCCAAACTCCCGCGGGGCCCCTGGTCCCCCCCGGTATCCCCTGGAGAGAAGCCCACCCACCTGGAAACTTCTGCCCATGTCTTCTTCTGACAGCCAATCACTTGGCTTTCGAGAGCAGAGAGGATGGTGCGGGCTGAGGAGAAGTTGCAGAGGGTTCGGCACTCCTGGGGAGGGAGAAAGAATGGGCCATGAGGGGTGGCCTGAGCGCCCCCTGCTCCAGCTCCAGCCCCCTCGGCTGACCTCCCCCTCTGGATGAGAGACCCCCACGGAGCCCCTGAGGGCAAGCCAGGCCCCAGAGTGGGACCCCCACACTCCACCTGAGGGAAGAGCCTGGGGGGGATGTGAGGAGAGAGGAGGGCTGTGCCCCAGGCAGGGCAGGGCCCGGAGGCGGAGAGCCCACCAGAGCACAGGGAGGTCCAAGAGTCCAGAGAGGGCCCCGGCACACACCCTGGCCACCTTGATCCAGTGCTCCACCACCCTGGCCCTGTCTGTGGCCTTCATGCTGTGGTCCCCCAGGCAGGTGGCCATGACGCAGTTGGCCACATGGTTGACCTGGTTGATGACGGCGTGCACGGTGGATGCCATGAGCTCCTTGCCCTTCTGGTGGCTCTAGGACCAGATGAAACCCAGGCAGTGGTGGGGCACCACCTTCTTAAACAGCTCCTGTGGAGGGGGGCAAGTCAGCCAGCCACACCTGCCCCAAGCTCAGATCACATGAGCCCTCAGGACCCTGGCTGGGGTCATCATCACAGCAGAGCATGTGGCAGGGATGTCTAGTGTCCTAGGTCTCCTCTCCAGAGGCCCAAGTGTGGGCTTGGGCTCAAGAAACTCACCCAGGGAACAAGGCTGGCAGTGGACCAGGGTTTGGACCCAGATCCCAGGATTCAGGATCAGGGTGGGGAAGGCTGGGGCGGCAGGTCCTGGGAGGAAGGTCCCCCCCAGCTCCATCCTGCCAAGCCCAGCTGCTCACCGCATCCATGAGCGACAGCTGCTCTGCCACCAGTTCGGGAGGGAAAACCAGGAGCTCAGGCTTCTGCTCATGCAGACCATCCCCGCAGGGCCTGGGCCAGGGGCAGGGAGGCTGTGGGGAGGCAGCCCACCCTGCTGCTGAGCTGAGCTCTGGCCGTGGCTCAGGTGCTGCTGCCAGACTTGCCTCCCCATCGAGAGCCGTTGCTCCTGAAGTTGCCTGAACTGGCTGGAGCTCCAGAGTGGGCACTGGGGCAACCTGTGCAGGCGGCACTGGAGGTGGCGGTGGGATCTCCTCCCCCTCGCCAACTGGCGGTGTGGATGGTGCAGCAGGGGCTGCCCCAGCAGAAGGGGCTGGCTCTACCTCCTCAGGAGGCACTGGCGCTCCCTCCACAGGTGGCAGTGGAGGTGGCCCCGAGGCATCTTCCAGCTCGAAAGCCAGTGCTTCTGCTGCTGGAGGAGCAGGCTCACCCTCGAGAGTGGACAGTGCCGATCCATGGAGCGGCAGTGAGGCAGGTGGAGCTGGCCTTGCCTCCGGCTCTGTAGCTCATGCTCCTGTTTGTGCTGCCGCTGCCTGTGCCTCCTGAGCAGGTGCTCCGGCTGACCAGGTTGGATGGTCTAGCTCTAGGGAGGGCACAGGCCCCATCTGTGTGGGGGGCAGCTGTGGTGGTGCTAGAGCCACCTTCAGCTCAGGAGCTGGTGCCACGGTGCAGAATGCATCAGGTTCTAGTTAGCACAATAGGCACAGGTGCCACCTCGCTAGCTGGCAGTCCAGGTGGTGATGGAGCCGACTCTGGCTCTGGACCTGTGTCAGCCGCAGGGTGTGGAACTGGCACTGGTGGTCGCACTGGAGGCATTGGTGGCTCTGGAGCTGACAAGGGAGCTGGACAAGAGGCAGTTTCCCCACCATGAATGGCTCCGAGTGTCATTCCAATACAGAGAAGATCCCACTACCTCCAGGGGAAGATCCTGCCCAGAAAAGTGCTACCCGTCTGCAGGCTCCCAGGTGACATGTCAGGAGTTCCACCTGGCTCGCAGCCCGAGGGCAGCCTCTGCTGGCTCCTGCCTCTGCAGTGCAATCCCTGCCCCCAGCCCACAAGCTCACATGCCCCCACCCTGAGGCCCCCTCACCCTCTGGCTCTGCCTCCGTGGGCTCTGGGAGTCTCATCTGTGCAAGCAGAAGCATGGCACTGTGCTGCAGGCCAGAGCCCTCCCAATGAGGAAACTGAGGCCAGCGGGTGCAGTGGCATTTCTGAGATGCCCAGCACGTGGGGGGCAGGGCAGCCCAGGTGGCGGGTTGGGGCTGATGCTCACCGGTGGAACAGCCGGTCCAGGACCTGCTTGGTGGAGGCAAACATGCAGTATGTCCCCAGGAAGGTGCGGATGTAGCTGAGGTTGCCCTCCTGCAAGGCAGAGGGGGAGAAAGACCCCTGCAGGGCCGAGGGTCTAAGCAGAGCCTGGGGAACTGCAGACCCTCCTGGTCAGGAGATGACCTTCTGGACTGCACTGTCATGAGGCCAGAGGAACAAGGGGATGCCATTGGCCACCCTGACCCCACATCAGGACAAGGAAGGAAAACAACAGGGCCAGGGCCAGGGGCTGCAGGGACACTCCCCCCAAAGACAGCCAGTGGTTCCCCCACCGCTGCCCCTCAGTGAGGTCAGCTGGCCTTCGCTGGAGTAAGGGAAGCCTATGTGTCCTCTGCCCAGCCATCCCTTTCCTGGAGCCTCTGCCAGGGCTGGGAGGACCACTGCCTGGGGGCCTGCAGGAGGTGTCCAGGGCAGCAGAGCCAGCAGGGCCCCAGGACAGGACCTTCAGCTCCAGCAGCCCTGAAGGCCGAAAGGCTGCTCTGAGCCACCACCCTCCTGGAATGCTGGGCAGCTGAGGCAGGCCCCAACTCCTACTCGGGAAGGTCAAGGGGGCGGTTATGGGAGACGGCAAGAACCCTCCTCAGCAGGAGAGCTTGACAGCTCAGAGCAGATGGGGAAGGACAGTCACAAAGATGCTGCCAAGGATGTGGGGCCGAGGAGGGGACTTGGAAACACAGCAGCACGACGTGCATGTGTCTGCGGCGCTCCCACCCTCCAGCTGGCCCTGACAGGGAATCCTGCACTAAAGACCCTCTCCCGCCCCTCTGCACATGTGCAGTGACCTTCCCCCCTCTGTGGAGTGGCTGTGTGCTAGGTGACTGGTGGGACCCCAGGTTCCTCGGGAAGCAGGATATGGGGCCACTCAGGTGTGAAAGCCCCGAAGAGTGCACAGGTGGTGGTCAGGGTGGAACACGGCCCTGGGGTACTCCTTGGCTGCCTCGGGCCCTCCTCAGCACCTGCTCTCACCTGGAACCAGTGCTGGCCCTGGCCAGGGCCCCCATGGACCAGCACCTTCCTCAGAGAGACGGTGTAGATGAGCCCCTCCGCCAGCTCCTCACCGACCACTTGCGTGGAGCTCTGCGGACACAGTGCCTGGCGGCTGGGCCGAGGGGCATCAGTGAGAGGCCTGTCCTCCCCCACAGGGGAAGCTGGCCTTCCATTGGGCTGGGACCCAGGGCAGGCCTAGATGGGCTCTACCTTACCCTGAGCCCAGTGGAGAGAACAGGGGAGCTCGAGGCTCAGGAAAGACATGGTCCGCAAGGAGGTCCCCAAGCTGCCTCTTCCCACCCCCACCCATGACCTGGCAGGGGACAGGGAAGGCCTTCTGTGTCCCCAACCCTGATGGCTGCTCCTGCCCATGGTGGTCCCCCTGTCCATGCCCCCACACCCTGGGAAGAGGATGGATGTGGGGATGCCCAGGAGGAGCACAGCAGTGGCCTGTGCTGAACCGGCTCCCCTGGACCACCCCGTGTCACCTCTGGGTGCTGACAGCCAGCGGCTCCATGGCCGAGGCCTGAGCCAATGTCAGAAGTGATGGGAAGGGGATTCGTTCTTGGTTTGGTTGAGGCTGGAGCCTTGGGGTCGCACAACACAGCATGGGAACATGTTGCTCCCTTGAGCGTCTCCTGCCAAGTGAGCCGGGAAGGGGCTGCCTGTGGAATCTGGGTGCCTGGTTACCAGGGTTCCAAGTTCTGTCACTGCGGAAGTGAGGTCACCTCCTTAGGTTATTTCCCCTGGGCCCCTCAACTGTAAGAACTTTGCCAAAGTCCCTCTGCACGGCTGTCTGTCCATCCCCTCCCCTGGATCACCTTGTTCCCTCAACACCGTTCTGCCAACACTTCCCCCCCACAGCTCCCTGGAAAGGCTGTGGGTGGCTCAGGCCCCAGCTCAGGGGAGACCCAGCTAGGTTCAGAGAATGCTGCTCTCTCCTTTCAGTTTTGGGGAGCCCAGGCTAGTCACTGGGGCCCACCCCCAGTCTCCTCACCACAGAGCAGGATCCATTCTAGCACCCACTTCCTGGGACAGCATCATTTCCATGGGGGGTGGACACTGTGAGCTCCAGAGTCTGGTTTCACATGGAGCAAATGCACACACTCAGACACAGGAGGAGCAGGAAGGGGATGGATGGAACCCTGAGTCCCACTCCACACAGGGCTGGGGGAGGGCCGTGTGGTCTGAGGAGACCCACTTGCACTCCTGGGTTGCTGTCTCCTTCTGGCCCATGACGAGGTGGAAAGGAGACCAAAGTCAGGCATGGCGGCTGTGCCACCAATCCTGTCAGAGCCTTCCCATTGCCTTGCTTATTTCTAACTCTATCTTGTCCACTTAGGAACTGGTGATAGAAGCAATCATTTAAAAAGAAATAATTGAATAAAACTGTACAACTCTCAATTACATGGACTGGCTATGTAGAAATTGTTTTTTATCATACAGTATGTTACACAATCTATTTGGTTCATAAGAACACAATCCTATGGTATTGGCCCTTTTGTGTTTGGCTGGCTTCACTTGAAAGAATCTCCTCCAGGGTCATTCATGTTGTCTTCTACTTTACAATTAATTTCTTCTTACTGCTGCATAACTTTTCCTCAGGTGAATTCACCAGCTTGTTTTTCCACTCATCCATCGATGGACACCTGGGTTGTTTCCAACTTCTGGCAATCATGAAGAATGCCACTGCCAAAATCAATGTGCAGATATCTGTTCGTGTCACTGCTCTCGGTTCTTCTGGCTATAGACCCAGTGGTGGTACTGCAGGGTCACTTGGCAAGTCTAGTTTCAACTTCTTGAGGGACTGCCAAACGGTCCTCTGCAGTGGCTGGACTGTTCTGCATTGCCACCAACCAACCGGGAAGAAGTGTTCCTATCTCTCCACAGCCTCTCCAGCACTTGGAGTTCTCTGTCTTTTTGAATAGTGGCCATTCTGATAGGTGTGAAATGATAAGTCATTGTGGGTTTTGATTTGCATTGCCCTAATCAGAAGAGATCTTGAGCATTTTTTCCATGTGTTTTTTTGCCATTTGCATTTCTTTTTTGGACAAATGTCTTCTCAGGTCTGTTGCTCATTTTTATATTGGATTGTTTCTCCTTTTATTGTTGAGATGTACACGTCTCATTATAGATCCTGGATATTAGACCCTTATCAGACATGTGATTTCCAAATATCTTCCTCTATTGAGTCACCTGCCTTTTCACCTTTTGACAAAGTCCTGTGAGGTGCAAAAGTGTTTAATTTTGCAGGCGTCCCTTTTATCTATTTTTTTTTCTCTTGTGGCCTGTGCTTTGGGGTCAGGTCACAGAAACCACCACCTACTACAAGGTCTTGAAGATGCTTCCCTCTGTTTTCTTCTAGGTCTTTCATATCTGCTTTTGTATATAGGTCTTTGACCCATTTTCAGTTGATTCTTGTGCAGGGAGTGAGATAGGGTCCTCTTTCATTCTTTTTGTCATAGATATCCAGTTCCCCCAGCACCATTTGTCGAAGAACCCGTTATGTCCCATTAACATGGCCTTGGTAGGCTTGTCAAAAACCAGTTGACAGTAGAGGTGAGGGTGTTTTTCTGGATTCTCAATTCTATTCCACAGATAGATGTGTCTATCTTTATGCCGCTATCTTCCTATTTGGACCACTGTAGCCTTGTAATACGTGTTAAGGCTAGGCAGTGAAATTCCTCCCATGTCACTCTTCTTTTTCAGAATGCTTTTGGCTATTTGGATGCACTTTCCCTTCCAAATGAATTTGGTAATGGCCTTTTCTGATTCTGTAAATTGGCTGTTGGAATTTTGGTTGGTACTACAGTGATTCTAGAAATCGGTTTGGGAAAGATTGACATTTTCATGATATTTATTCTTCCAGCCCATGAGCACATCATGGCTGTGGTTTTTCCATCTATGCCTATTATCATATTGAGGAATTTTCCTTCTATTCCTATTGTTTGAAATTTGTATCTGAGAAAGGATGCTGGATTTTATCAAGTGCCTTTTCTGCATCAATTGAGATGATGATGTGTTTTTTCTCTTGGATTGATTTTCTTATGTTGAACCAGACTTGCGTTACAGGAATGAATCCCACTTGGCTGTAATGTATAAGTCTTTTGATACGCTCTTGGATTCTATTGGCAAGTATTTTGTTGAGAGTTTTTGCATTGATGCTCATTAGAAAGATTGGTCTCTAATTTTCTTTTCTTGTGGTATCTTTACCTGGCTTTGGTATTAGGCTGATGTTGGCTTCATCAACTGTCTTAGGTCATTTTCCCTTCTCTTCAACTTTTGGGAAGAGTATAAACAAGATTGGTGTTCATTCCTTTCTTTTCTTTTTTTTTTTAAGGATTTATTTATTTATTTAATTCCCCTCCCCTCCCCTGGTTGTCTGTTTTCTGTGTCTTTTTGCTGCATCTTGTTTTCTTTTGTCCGCTTCTGTTGTCGTCAGCGGCATGGGAAGTGTGGGTGGCGCCATTCCCCGGCAGGCTGCTCCCTCCTTCGCGCTGGGCGGCTCTCCTTATGGGTGCACTCCTTGCACGTGGGGCTCCCCTACGCGGGGGACACCCCTGTGTAGCACGGCACTCCTTGCGGGCATCAGCACTGCGCATGGGCCAGCTCCACACGGGTCAAGGAGGCCCAGGGCTTGAACCGCGGACCTCCCATGTGGTAGACGGTCGCCCTAACCACTGGGCCAAAGTCCGTTTCCCGTCATTCTTTTCTAAATATTTGGTACAATTCACCTGTGAAGCCATCTGGCCCTGGAGTATTCTTGGCTTGGAGATTTTGGATGATGGATTCAATCTCTTTCACTGAGATGGTCTGTTAAGATATTCTATTTCTCATAGCATCAGTGGAGGTTGTTTGTGCATTTCTAGGAATTTGTCCATTCATCCAGGTTGTCTACTTTGTTGGCATGCAGCTTCTCATAATATCCTCTTGGGATCCTTTTCATTTCTGTGGGGTCAATCACAACGTCCCCTCTTTCATTCATTTCTGATTCCAATTATTTGCTTCTTCTCTCTTTTGTTTTTGGTTAGTCTGGCTAGGGGTTTGTCTCAAAGAACCAGCCTTAGGTTTTGTTGATTTGCTCTATTGTTTGTGGTGGTTGTTCTCAATTTCATTTATTTCTGCCCTCAGCTTTATTTCTTTCTTTCCTCCTGCTTGTTTCAGGAGTGGCTTGCTCTTCTCCTTCTAGTTTCTCTAGTCATTCAGTTCAATCTTTGTATTTACCTCTTTCTTTGTTTTTCATGTCGGCATTGAAGACTCTAACTTTCCCTCCCAAGATTGTTTTTGCTGTATCCCCTACATTTTGATAAGTTGTGTTCTCATATTTCTTTGTCTCAGAAGATTGCCTGACTTCACTGGTGATTTCTTCTTGAACCCACTGATTATGTAAGGTTGTGTTCTTCAGCCCCCACACCTTGGCGAATTTACTTTGGTTCTGTTTGTAACTGATTTTCAGTTTCATTCCATTTTGATCTCAGAAGGTGCTTTGATTCATTTCCATCTTTCTCTATTGATCGAGAACTGCATTGTGCCCTAACATGTGGTCTCTCCTGGAAAAAGATCCATGGGCACTTGAGAAGAATGTAGAACCCACTGAGTTGGGATGCAGCCTTCTGTAGATGTCTGTTAGGTCTAAATCGTTGATCATGCTATTCACCTTCTCTCTTTCCTTGTTGCTCTTCAGGCTAATTGTTCTACCTAATGATATGAGTGGGGCATTGAAGTCTCCAAAGATTCTTGTAGAGATGTCTGTTTCTCCCTTGAGTTTTGCCAGAGTTTGTCCCGTGTATTTTGAACTACACTGGTTAGGTACATAGATATTTATGACTGATTGCTTCCTGGTGGGTGATCCCTTTTATTCATATTTCCTCTATCTCTCATAACTTTTTGCATTAATATCTGTTTTGCCTGAGAACAGTCTAGCTCCCCCTGCTCTTTTTGGTTATTGTTTGCATGGAGTATCTTTTTCCAACCTTTCGCTTTCAACTGTTTTGTAGCCCTGGGTCTACAAAGCAGCAAAAGGATGACTCATGTTTTTTTTAATCACTCCATCAGACTGTACCTTTTGATTGGGGAGTTTAAACCATTCACCTTCAATGATATTGCTTTAAATGCATTATTTACTTCCACCATTTTATCCTTGGGTTTTCTTAGGTCGTATGCTATTTTTGCCTGTCTTCTTACACTTTTGGTTAGCCATTCTGCTAGTCTTTCTTCTCTGCTCTTCTCCAGGCCTCTCTCTCTCCTGTCTTTTGATCTCAGGTTCTAAGGTTTCCTTTACTATTTCCTGCAAAGTTGGATTCTGTTCTTGGCAAAGGCTCTTAGTTTCTGTTTCTTTGTGAGTGGTTTATACTCGCCCTCGTATCGGAAGGACAATGTTGCAGGATGAAGATTTCTAGGCTGCCGGTTTTTCTCCTTCACTATCTTAACTGTATCATACCTCTTTCTTTGTGCCTTCATGGTTTCTGAAGAGAAATCCACATGAAGTCTTACTGGGCATCCTTGTAGGTGATGGTTTGCTTCTCCCTTGCTGCTCTGAGAATTTTCTCCTTGTCTTTGACATTTGACCTTCTGTGGAGTAGGTGTCCTGGAGGAGGTCTCTTTGGATTTATGCTGACTGGGGTATTGTGCACTTCTTGGCCTGGTAAGTTCATTTTTTCTGTGATAGTGGGGAAATTTTTCCTCTCATCTTTCCTCAAAGACTCTTTCTGCCCCTTTTCCCTTCTCTTCTCCTTTTGGAATGACCATGACATGTACGTTGCTGTGTCCTGGGTTGTCATGCAACTCTCTGAGCCCCTGCTAACTTATTTCCCATTCTTTTCACTCTCTGTTCTTTGCTCCCTCCAATTTCACTTCTGTCTTTGGTGTCACTTATTCTTTCTTCTGTCATATCGAATCTGCTGTTGCATGCCTCCAATGGGCTATGGATCACACACCTCTTTTGTCTTTCATTCCCATGAGCTCTGTCACTTCGCTGGTCAAGATTTCAAATGTGTCTTTGAACTCTCTCAATATCTTCTTGTTGTCATTTATCTCCTTACCCACATTGTCCCTCAGCTCATTATTGGGATATTGGACATTTGTGCACATCTCGCCAATGAGGCCTCTCAAATCCTGTGTCTCTTCTAGGGCTTTGGTCTATTCCCTTTCTTGGGCTGTGCCTTCTGTTTTCTTAGTCAGGCCCATAATTGTTGCTGATGTCTGGGCATCTGATGAGGATGCGATGTACTCAGATGCTCCCTTTTTTTCTTTGGTAGGGATGTAGTGGTGGGAGGCTATGTGTTACCACTGTCCTTTGATTCTTGGCTTGACCCAGACATGGATTGTTAGAATGGGCCCTGTTACTTGCTCAAAACTGGACTCTGGACTCAGGAATTAGTGGCAGACCTGCTTCTTAAGGCCATGGGGAGGGATTCTCTGAAGGCCGGAAAAGCCTCTCACTGATTTTTAATTTTCTCACGTGCCAGCAGATGGCACACCTGGAGAAGACCTGGAGGCAGGCACAGCCTTGTGAGTCTGAGCAGGGGAGAAGGCAGGTCAGCCTGGTGCTCCTGCCCCTCTGCCACCTCCTGTCCTCCCTGAGAAGACCCAGGGCACCTGAACCCATCCCATCTCTAGCAGAGCCCAGGGGGATATGAGAGGGGCAGGGGAGCCCAGGGTGGAGGCAGGGCCGACCCCCAGCGCTGAGGGTCAGGGCACTCGCTGCTGCTAAGGAGCCCTCCTGGGCCGCCTGCCCCTGCCCCCATGGACGGTGAGCAGGCTGTTCAGGCACCCAAGTCCTGCAGTTCAAAGAGGGCGAGCCCTGCCACCGAGGTGGGCTCACAGTCCCTGCTCTCACCCACCCCTCTTCCTGAGCAGGGCCTTGGCCCTGGCATGCTCACTGGGCCAAAGGACTTCCTGAGTCAAAGCTCTTTATAGGCTTCACACCAATTCTACGACCCCAACACACCCAACTGAGCTGGCCATCACTGGCTTCCTTTGGCCTTCTAGAAAATGCAGGGTCTGTGATCCCAACACAGGGCCATGACCTGCTCCAGCTGTGTGTTTTCCACCTTGGACACTCTGACTCCAAAGTCTGTGCTTTACAGAAGAGCCCAAGGAGGTGGTGGGTTACTGGGAATAGCCGTGAGGGCAGGGGGCTCTGGGGTGGACAAGGCCTTGTCTGCTTAAGGCTGAATGAAGCTCCCATGGAGCTGGAAAGCAGGGTGGGGGGCACCCGGGGAGGGCTCCTGGCCGCAGCACACAGAACGGCAGAGCTGGGGCCTGCTAAAGGTGCATGAGCTCTCCCCACACCCAGGCCTGGGTCCCCGAGCACCTCCACGGTAAGGAGGCTAGCCTCGGTGTCCTGCCTTGAACACGGTGGGTGTGCGGTCACCTCCCTGTTGGCTGTGCTGCCTGCACATCCAGTGGAAGAGTCAAGCAGCTGGTCAGGAAGGTCAGTGCCCAGACGGCTTCTGGCCTTGAGGTCCTATCCTCCTCTGTGGGGCTCAAAGACCTTCGGTCACCAGCCTGATGGTCTACAGCTCAGAGGTGATGCTGGAAAGCTTCCAAATCTCTTTTCTTCCCACTGCCTCCCACTCATGCAGTCACTCCACAAACCTTGATGGGGTGCCTTCTGGGGGTTTGGCACCAGGGATAGGGAGTCGGGCACTGTCTGGGCCCTGCTAGAGCTGACAGCTGGGGAGGGATAGATTTGGGCATAAGAATATGGGCACTGCTGACACAAAGAAATAGGAGAAGGTGCTGTGGGCACATGAAAAGTCACCCACTCCAGAGGGGACACCCAGGCAGAGGTAGCCCAGGCAGGCTACCTGGGGCCATGGACAGCACGGGGAGTCCCTGGAATTGTGCAGGTGGGGGGGTGGGCATGATGGGAAGAGCAGGCTGACTGGTGGGCAGGGTGAGCATGGCTGTGCTGGGCCAGGCCCCCACAGGCCAAGTGTTTTCCTTGGCCCAAGGGCAGCCATAACAAAGTACCAGCAATAGGTTGGCTTTGGTTAGGGAATTTCTTTGGTGTCAAAGCTGCAAGAATGTGAAAAGTCCAACTCGAGGCATGGTGACAGGTGCTTTCCTACCAAAGTCAGCCACCACGAGGTGAAGCGAGATGTCCATGGGTCTCTGCTGAGGCCTCTGGTCTTCTGCAGCTCTCAGCAAAGTAGGCATGGGGCTGCTCTCTTCTGGGCCTCCTCGCTCAGTCTCGGCATGGCAGGATCAAACATGGCGGCGTGCTTTTCTTGCCTCTGTCTGTTTCTCTCTGTGTATTTCTGCTTGTATCAGTGCCAGCGAGGGCAGTTGGGGGAGATTCGACCTGAGTAAGGCCTCCCTGACATAGTCCAATCAAGACCCTTGAGTGAGGGAAACGGACTTTGGCCCAGTGGTTAGGGCGTCCGTCTACCATATGGGAGGTCCGCGGTTCAAACCCCGGGCCTCCTTGACCCGTGTGGAGCTGGCCAGGTGCGGCGCTGATGCGCACAAGGAGTGCCGTGCCACTCAAGGGTGTCCCCCGCGTAGGGGAGCCCCACGCGCAAGGAGTGCGCCCATGAGGAGAGCCGCCCAGGGTGAAAAGAAAGAGCAGCCTGCCCAGGAATGGCGCCGCCCACACTTCCCGTGCTGCTGACAACAACAGAGTGGACAAAGAAACAAGACGCAGCAAATAGACACCAAGAACAGACAACCAGGGAAGGGGGGGGAAATTAAATAAATAAATAAATCTTTAAAAAAAAAAAAAAAGACCCTTGAGTGGTCTTATTAAGTCATCTTATCAAAGGCTTCTCTACTGACGGTCATGCTTTGAACTTCTCTACTCAAGCTCAAAGTGGATCACACCCACAGGAAGAAATGACTGTAAAAACATGATCTTTCTCTTCTTTGGTATTCATCCAATAATTTCAAACGACCACACTGTGGGCGATGTGGGAGTGAAACGTCAGGGAGGGAGACCTTGACCATTAAGGGTTGCACCTGAATGTTAAGATGCAGGAGCCCATGGAAAGCAGGGCTGCAGGCATCTAAGCATGTGGTTCACGAAGGTGGTACTTCCCAAATGGGAAAGCTCCAGTGCCCTCAAAGTGTTGAGCTCTTCTGACACCTGTCTTTAGAGAAACTTCAGACCTGATGTTCTGGGGGCAGGACTGAGGTGTCCCAGCTGGAATTAGGCCCCAAGCATGCTGGTTCACTTAAATCACAGAACTTTACTGGCTCAGGAGTTTAGAGGCTAGGAGTCCAAAATCAAGGTATTGGCAGTCTCTCTCTCTCTCTCTCTCTCTCTCTCTCTCTCTCTCTCTCTCTCTCTCTCTCTCTCTCTGCCTGTCTGTCTCTCTCTATCTCTGGCTTTTCCTGGTTTTTGGCTTCTGGCTCTGTGTCCAAGATCCTTGGTCTCTAAGGACTTCAGCCTCTGGATGAGGAGGGGGATGATGGAGAGGAGGGAGAGGCGCTCAAGCCATTGGACAGGAATGAGATAGAGGTGGAGGTAGAGATGCTTGACTCCATGGACTGAAGGCTGGGGCTGCCCCCAACCAGCAGAAGCTTGTGCCCAGGTTGAATGAAGAGCTCAGGACAAGCCCAGCCCCCTGCTGTAGAAGTCAGGAAGTAGTGCAGTAGTGCAGTAGTCAGGAAAACCCTGGCAGGGCCCTCTCTGACAGCTGGTATCTCAACGCTGGGAGCAACTGGGTCTGGTCCTGTGACGTGATGCTTGATGCCATCCTCCAAGCCCTGGGTGGAGGGGACATTCCTTGAAGGAAGGATGCCCTGGTTTGGTGCATCCACAAACCATGCTGCTATCCAGCAGGCAGAGCCAGTTGTCACCATTGCTCTCTGGCTGAGACAGGAAGCACTCAAGTTGAAGATGCTGCAGCTAGGAAAGGGGCTGCTCTTGGTTTGCATCTCCTTACACATGGGGCAGGGACACCTTGAGAGGCCTGGTCCATGACCATTGATGGTCAAAGACTGACCTTTGTTTGAATAACATCTCTTTGGGCTTGCTTTGGCAAAGACCAGTGCTCAGCTGGAATTGTCCTCCTTCAGTCCATTTTGCCAAAGGAATCTTGAGGTCATGGTGGGGAACTTGGAGCCAGGGGAGAGTTTCCTGTTGCCTTGGGGTCAAGGGACCTTGTGACACCATCATTTGACTGTCCACTCATTCATTCTGTGCTCCTCACAGGAAATGATGGTGTGCTTGTGAGCAGCCTGATGCACTCACCTTCTGTTGAGTGGGTGAGAATATCGATTGGCCCAAAGCAGTGATCCCAAGGAAACTGCAGCCCTGGAGTTCATCCTTCTCTTTTCAAATAGAGAAGTTTCTGAAGGTCCCTTGGGACCTGGAGCAGGAAGGGGAGGAAAAGAAGCACCTGCTTCTAGGAGAAGCCCTGGCCCAGGAATCTTCCCAGACTGCGCTCCACTGGGGAAGTGATCCGAGGCTATCCTTGGCTCCTGGCCCTGAGACAAGCCCTGGAGGTTTCTGCCTGGGTCGGAAATCCTGTGGGGGTGGGGGTGTGGAGCCCTGGCTTGGAGGCCACAACCCTACCTTACACTCGGGACTCTGCCCAGCCCTGTGCCCCAGGCCAATCGCTCCCTCTGTCTTGGTGTCAGTTTCCCAATTTTATACCGAAGAGCTGGCCATAAATTGTGTGAGCGTGCGCTCAGAGAGGATGCACCAGTTTGCCTCCTGTGGATGGGGTGTGGGCGGATGGCTGGCCCGCCTACCGCCCACACCCCAGGAGAGGACAGGACAGGGGTCTCATCGGGGAAACTGCCCTCAGCCTCTGGCTTGGCCACTCCTCCCCTGCTCATGGCTCTCCAGGCAGCTCCCGACTGCTGGCCTGCTGCTGGGCTCCAGGCAGGGACGTCCTCCCCCAGCTGCCCCGGAGTCGGGGCTCATCGCACCAGCTGCTACCTGGCAGCCTCCCCAGCAGACGTGGCTCCCATCACCAGGGCAGCACCATGCTGCTCAGTGTTCCCTCCTTGCTGCCTTGTTCAACTTCTGTTCTAGTGCTCAAGTAGGAGTGGGCAGGGAGAGTCTCTGGCAAGACGAAGCTCCACCCAGGGACCCACAGGTGTGAGCAGCAGGCTCCAGAGCTCTGCTCCCACCTCAGGATTGAGGAGTGTGTGCCCACAGGCCCTGGCCGACTAGGTTGACCAGGGGAACTGCCCACAGGGCAGTGGTGCCCACTGGTTGCTGCAAGGCACAAGTGGGCAATGCCTCCATGGCTCTGCTCACAGGCACCGGCCAACTCTATGTGCCACCAGCCCTCCCCGTGCCTCCCTGGTCCCGTGGACCTTGGGGGCACCTGGAACACTGCTGGGTGGGGGGGCCATGCTGCTGATGGGCTTGGTGGGCTTGGAGAGCCTAGAGAAGCTTGGGGTAAAGAGGGTGGGAGGGGCTACCTGATATCTGGCCACCTCCCCATGGTCAAGGTGCCCAGGTGCTGCCCACAGAGGACAGCCAGGAGCACAGCACCTGGAGGCAGGCAGGTGAGTGTGGCCGATGACAAGGCCAGGCAGCCCCCTCCTCTTCCTCTTTGGCCTCCTGGCCACTGTGTTTGCATACAGGATCCCTGAACTGGATGTCCAGCCTGTCTCCAGCTCCTGTATGAGAGGACATGAGGGAGCCCAGGGAACCAAGCCCCACTACCAGGGCGGAATGAGTGTTGGGGGACAATGACTGGTATCACAGCAACCCTCTGGCAATCAGTGAATCTTTCCCTTTTAGAGGTGAGCATCCAGCACCAGCAGCTCACGGTGACCACTAGAGCTAGAGGCTCTGTTACTTATAGAGAAAATGCATTCAAGAACAATATTTCCTAATGAAAGTGTACGATGAGAGTGTTGGACTTCCCTGATCACCTAGACAGAAGGGGCCTCTCGGCCCTCACCTGGGGTAGGTGGGAGGCTGGTGCAGGCTCCTGGGCTCTGTGCTGAGCCAGGGCTTCAACCATTAGCTCCCAGTCATGGGGAAGCCAGGCTAGAGTACACAGGGAGCTCAGGACAGGGCCTGTCACCATCCGGAGAGGGAGCCACTCAGCGATGGAATGTGCCATGAGAGTAATCAGGGCCAGACTGTGGCCATCAGGCCCATCAGGCTGTGACTTGCTCCCCTCCTGACAGGAACTGTCCACACCCCCGTGACATCAGCAAAGCCCAAGTTGTGGACCGATGGACGCAGCCCTCCCAGGGTCCCGCGAGCTCAAAATGCTCAGAGCCAAACTCCTCTTGAGGCCAGTCAGCAGCCACACAGCAGGAAGTGGACCTCAGACCACATGGCCCAACTTCCCCTTGACCTGCAGAAGAGGGCACGTGGGGTCTCTGGCCCACAGGAAGGAGCACTCTTGTTTTGGCATTGAGAGCTCCTGCATGCTGCCACGGGCCCCGTCCAGCAAGGAGAGCCCACCAGGGACCCCGCACAGAGGTGGGGCCTGCCAGGGATTTTCCGGGGGAAGGACTTGCACAGGGAATGGCACAGCAGTGGGAAGCACTCGTTCAAAGGGAGCAGTGGTGTGGACACCAAGGAGGCCCAGCTGGAGCCCGGGACACTGCTGCTCAAATTCCCCATCCCCGCCTCAGGAAAACAAATTCTGGGGATGAGGATCACAAAGCGTGAAATCCATGGTCAAGCTTGGACCGTGAGGCCCTGAGGGGCACTGAGGAGGTGAGGGCTGCCTGCCCTTGGACTGGTGCCAAGAATCCTTCTCTTTTCCTCCTCTGTCCCTTTCCATTCCACAGTCTCAGCTATGTTCTCCTTCTTGCCCTACCTACTGCTGGTGTAAACCTATCGTTTGCCCTTGAAAACTACAAGTTCCTATTTGGTGCACAAGCAAAGCCTCAGGCAAGAAGCGGGAAAGGTTCCTTCTTCCTCCAAAGTGGTAGAAAGGCGGCCACTGCTCTGCTGGGGCTCAGGAAATGGTCTTTGTGAATGGTCTAAAGCCCAACAAGTCCTCCTGGGTGCTCTCGGCTCCCGCCGGGTGGAACACTGAAATGCACGTGTGCTCTCTGGTGTGGATTCCCGTATTTGCTTCAGGAACCCGGGGAGAGGCAGCTGGCTCTTTTCACTTCTCCCTTCTAAAATAAACGGATGACTCTGCAGGATGTCTCCTTTGATTGAGCACCATGAGAGCCTGTATCTCATTTCAATTAACATGGGAAATGCAAGAAACAAACTCATCTCCCAGGCTGTAGTGGAAACAAGAATTTAATAATAAAACCTTCACATTGAACATCTTCTAAGGACAAAGGCAGATATTGCCCCTCCCCTTTAGATAGACAGTCTTCATTGCTGTTGATTCTCAATTCAGTTATTTGACAATCTCTCGCAGATTGTCCCTCTGACTAGCCATGTTTTGAGCAGCAGGACAGGCCCAGGGGTGTGAGTGGAGTCTGGGGGTGGCCCAGACTGGCTGCTGGGGAGGGAAGCACCTGCCTGGCCTGGCCCACGGTGGTTGGGGTCAGCAGAAGGACTTGGCCAGGCAGGCCTGGCCCTGAGGTTTGGGGGACAGATGGGGCCAGTTACAGTTTCCCCTTTTGGAACCTGGGTCCCTTCTGCCAACTCCCCCGAAGGGATGAGAGAGCTTTCTCCTTGACCTCGGCATCCAGGGGTGTGGTCTTCCTCAGGAGAAGAAATCAGTAATCGGGCGAGGGCACCATAACATAATACACGTTGGCGCCATCCGGGATCTGCAGCGCTGGTGGGGTGGGGCAGAGGGGTGGTCAGCCGTGCTCCAGGGCATGGACAAACCCCATCCTCTGTGTTCCCATGAGAGCCGGCCTTGGCCAGGCACCCAACTTCCCCAGTCCAACTCCAGGACCACAGAGGAGCCGACTGAATGACACCCTGAATGACCAGGGAAGACTCTGCAGAGGCACAGCTGAAAGCGGGGGACCCTTGTTCCAAAAGCAACTCTGACTCCCACCTGCCAGCCTCAGAGTGGAGCTGCCACGAGGTCGTCTCCTCCCCCAAGCACCCCTGCCGCCTCCCTGCTGGGGATCGCGGCGCTGAAACTGGCCTTCTCCACCCCAGCGCACACCCCTGAGCCCAGCACTCCCTGGGACCAGACTGCCAAGTTCGCCAAGGGCAGCCCTGCACCGGGCCTCCTGAGCGAGACCTCATACCTTTGGGCCGGGGCCGTGCTGCCCCCCACCTGCCCCTGCACCCCTGCCCTCTCCCTCGCCCCTGACTCACTTCCATCTCCTGAGATGATCTGCACCAGCTGGTAGTCCTCGGGCTGCTCCCCAGCCAGCTTGTGCTCTTCCAGGGCCTTGAGGATCATGGCTAGAGCCCTGTCTTGGTCGGTCACCTGCGGTGGGTCAACCACAGGCCTCAGGGCATGGGTTCTGGAGCCGGCTCCCCACAGCACAGCTGCCAGAGACCCTGAAGAGGCCCCTCTGCTCAGGGCTGGGTCTACAGGAGCCTCCCTGTCTTCTCTTGCTCCCCTGGGGACACTCCACACAATGAGGGCACTCTTCCAGTCATTCCTCACCCCATCTCCAACAAGAAGCTGCACCTCTGTCTTAGGGTGCTTCCAAGGGAGGGTCCAAATCCCCAGCCCGCAGGCTGAACTCCATCCCCTGGCTCCTTGGCCTGCACAACTGCTAGGGGCTCCCAGAGCCCTGGGACAAAGGGTGGCCTCGCAGCAGAGGGTGGGGACTGTGGGGTGACCTCAGGGTCTCTCTCTGTCCCTCCTCCCTCCCCATCACAGGAGACAGCTCATCCTTGAGGAGGGCCCTTCCCTGCCCCTGCCCCTCCAGGAGGCCTCCGTGTAGCAGTGAACCCCCAGGTAGAACAACACGTCCAGTCCCAGCCCAGATGTTTGTCCAAGAAGAGGCTGGAAGACACTCTATGGCCCCGTAGGATGCCCTGGGCTCCAGGAGGCAGCTGTGCTCAGCAAGGTCTAGACCATAGCTGCCTTGAGCATGAGGGCCCAGGTGCAGGCAGGGCTCAGGCCAAGGGTCACTCAGTGACAGCTTAGAACAAGCACGCCAGCTCCTGGTCACAAGAGAAGTACAGCCCGTTTGGCTGTGCACCACGGCAGCACTGCAGCCTCTGGACTGTGGGGCAGGGGTGGCTCCATCTGCACGTCCATCTGGGATCTGGGCCCTGCTCATGCCTTCATGGCCACCGACCTGGGGCAGACCCCATCCTCCCCTCTGGGTCACGGCAGCAGCCCCTCACTGGCTGGTGTCTCCACGCACCACTTCACCATCCACTCTGAGGCCAAAGCTCTCCTGCTGTCCCTGCTCTGCTCTGACCCTTCAGGAGCTCCTGAGAAAGTCACGCTCCATCTGGCAGCTCCAGGGCCTGATGGGACCCCGACGTCTCTCTGACCCCAGCCCTTCCCCTGACCCTGCTCCTTCAGCCCTGGCCTCCTGGATGCTCCTCAGCCCACCAAGCACATGCCTCCTCAGGCCTGCCTGTGTCCACTATCCTGAGCCCTGACCACCATCGCACACACGCTCTTCCTGCCCCTGGACGTGGCTGTCTGTCCTCCCCCAGGCCCTGGCAAGTCTGCTCCAGGGTGGCAGGCAGGGACCATGGCACTGTTCAGGTGCCTACAGCCTGAGCCACCATGGCCCAGGGGCGGCCACATGCCCAGCTCACCAGGATGCTCTGGACCTTGTGGCCGCTGTCCTCGGCCAGGGTGACACGGATGAAGCAGTGGTCGCCCACGTGCCGTTTGTAGCGTGGCCGTGAGTCGCGGCGCTTTCAGCTGGTCTGGGTGGCCCTGGCTTGGATGGAGGAGGAAGAGGACATTCCTCCCGATGCTGACATAACGGTGGAGCCGATCTGAGATGATGTGGAGGTCGACTGCCCCGGCTATGGGGGACGGGAGATCAGCAGAAGGCCGGGAGTCTCGGGGCAGCCCGGGCTGCTCAAGAAGCTCCAGGAGGCTCTAGAAGGTCTGAACAAGTCAACAGGGCTCCACCCCTCATGGACACGGGGAGGGCCCAGCAGGCACAGGAGGGGCAGGGGAAGGGCGATGGCCCCCAGGGAGCAGGGCTGGGCAGTCACCTTTGCTTCCTGACCATCCTGGGCCTCCAGGACATGGTCCAGGTGGATTTCCACCACAGAGCTGGAGGAGCCAGCCACATGCGTGTGAGCAGAATCTGCTGCATCCCCACCACTCAGGTCAGGGCCACCCTGGAGCTGGACGCTGGAGTGGGCAGTCCTGCTGCCACTAGACTCAGCGTCGGGGCCCTGGTGGCTGGATGGAGTCTCAGCTTACCTTGGGGGCCTCCCCTGGCATGCCTACCCACCTCTGCCCTGCTAAATCTGCACACGGCTAAGTCCTAGGTCCATCAAGAGGAGCCAGTGGGCCCTGACTGCTCCAGAGCTCAGGCAGCACCACCCCATTGCCCAGAGGAAGAAACAGGCCCAGGGAGGGGTGACTCTCCCAGCCCCAGGGCTGGTCAGGAGTGGAGCTGGGATCCTGGCACTCGGTGGCAGGTGCCCCCAGCCCATGCTCAGCCTGGAGCTCCCCTGAGCCCCGGCCAGCCCACCCTCACCTGCCCCACAAGGGGAACTCACTCTCCACTCCAAGGCTTGCTGCCTTCTGGGGGTGTTGGGCCTGGAAGCTCTCACTGGCTGACTCAGGTGGTGGCTCCCACTCATGAGACAGGAGGAGGCTACAGGACAGGGGGCAGCCATCAGGCTCCCGGGAGCCCCAGCTTGGACTCCCTCCTGGGGTCCGCACAGCAGTTGGCATCCGCGTGCCCCGGCCTCCTCGGGCAGCAGGGCCTACATGGGCCCAGGAGCCACCAGGGCACTCCTGCCCCCACCGTGGCCTAATGCCAAGCTGCTCCACAGCCTCAAACCAGGCCCCAAAGCGCCTGTCGGGCACAAGGCGGTCATAGCAGCAGCATGCCTGTAGCTGCTGCAGCTCAGCCACCAGCTGGTATTCCTGGGATCAGACAGAGGAGGAGGCACTGCAGAGGCTTGGGTGGGCTTGCCCGGTGGGCCGGGGCCCGGGGGCTGGTTTGGCCCCTGGATTCCCAGGCCTCCCCTGCCTTCCAGGCTCTACCTGCCCTCAGGGCTGAGTTCACACAGCTCCTCCTCCAGGAAGTCGACCTTTCACCAGGTGAACCCCCATGCTCCCGAGGGAGGGGTCGGCCCTGTCTTCTCTCCTCCAACTCCCCAGCAGTCTTCCAGGAAGCTGCCTGCAGCCAGGGGTGCCCTGCCAGGAGGCTCTCTCTTTTCCAGCCCCCACCCACAGTCCCACCCCTGCACTGCTGGCCTCAGCTGCTCACCTTCCTCCTTTTCTCAAAATTCACCTTGGCCCCCTGGAAGGCAGAGAGGTCACATCCATCACAAGGGGGCCCCCAGCCATTGCCGTGCCCGTCGCCCCTGAGCCCTTGTCGCGCAGCACAACTGCGGGTTCCATGGGCACAGGGCAGCCCAGACCAGGCAGGGACCCAGACAGGCTTGTGGGTGCAGGAGTGGGGCCCCCGAGGGGAGCCCCAGGGCCCACCTGGCCCAGCCTCTGACCACAGTGGAGAGATGCCCCGGGACCAGCCTGCGCTCACTCTGCTGCCACAACTCCACAGCACCCAGCTCCAGGGTGGCCGGCAGGCTCTTGGGAGATGCAGTGTGCCCACTGCTCAGCGCTCGGGGCTCGGGCCGGCCTCTCCTCCCAAACCTCAGGGACCCTTTCCCACGCAGTCCCGGCCCCAGGCTCACTCACATCCAGAAACTCCTGCATGGCAGAGTCCACCACCAAAAACCGAGTGAGAAATGTCCCCAACCATGGAACAGTGCCCTGGATGGCACCCTGTGGCGTGGAGTCGGTGGGGATGAGCGCAGGCACTCGGGGGCCCCCAACACCCCGCCCTGACAACCCCACAGGCTGACTCCTAGGACCACCCAGCATCACCCTGGCACATGCTCAGGCACCCAGCTGTCACCCCGAAGTTCCCCGCCTGGCCTCCAAGGACCCCAAACTCCCCTGCAGTCACCTCCCTGCACCGGCATTTCTTCCATCACAAGCCCACACCCCACCCCACCCAGTCCACCAGCATCGGCTCTTCCAGACTCTTGCTCTGACTTGCTGCCACTAGTCCCCAAGGATTCCCTCGGCTCCCGGCCCTCAAGCTTCCAGGGGAACAGACATGGAAGGGAGGCTCCCTGGGCTCAGAGGCCCAGGAGGGATGGCTGGGAGGAGGGCCCCACCCTGACTTGGAGGCCACCCGCCCTGGCCCCCTGGCAGGAGACACCCCCACCCCCTCCTGCTGCTGTTGCTGCTGCTTCTGGCTCTGTTGTGGTTCGTGTCCAGGGTGGCAAACTCGGGGTTCCCCTCCCGTCAGGATTGAGCAGCTCAGGGTCAGTGAGGCCCTCCGCCCTTCCCTGTTGTCCCTGGGGCCTTGGACCCCTGGACCAAGTGGGCAGGTGGAAATCTGCTGCCACCACGTGCCAGAGGTGCCCTGGGGATCTTATGCAAATGGCCTGGCCTCCCTGAGCCTGTTTGGATATCTGGGATGTGACCACAAAGACCTGACCCCTTCTCAGGAGTCCAGAGGCCTCGGGGGTGCATGCCAGTGGCACGGATGCTCTGGCCATCCCGCTCCCCTCTCGGAGTCCCAGCAATACTCGGCCACATTTGTTTTCTCCCATCAACCCCGCCAGCTGGCCATGAGCTGGCCATGAGGGCGGCACCGCTGAATGCTTGTGCTTCCATTCCGCCGGAGGACACACAGGCCCAGGGAAGGATGCGCTCGGGGCGCTGAGGATAGGCGGCTCCCTCCGGCCGGAGGCCTCCTCTGCGCTGACGTTGCCCACAGCCTGCCACTGCCAACAGCTGTCCACTTCTCCTGGCCTCTACGCGTGGATGTGCAAGGGGCCTCCTGTCATCCCAGCCATGGAGTTGGAGGATGGGGTGTCCCAGGAGGCCTAGTTGAGCAGATCCTGCCTGCCCCAGCCCACACGACTGAAAATCCAAAGGCTGCCCGAGGCCTGCACACAGGCACCCCCTCCTGGGGGTCCACTCGGGATGTTCTGCCTGCAGGGGCACCCCGTCCTCCAGCTGCACGGCTGGACATTGCAGTACTGGACATCGAAGTTGTGCTGCGTCTTCTAGGTGGAAGCTTCTAGTTTCAGTCAGAAAGGACCCGCCATGGTTTCCTGTCTCCCAAAGACTTCTCCCAGCTCTCTGACACAAGCCATTGGTAACGAGGTGCAGGTCTGAGACCCCCACGTGGATGGAGACTTCTCTTCCTGCCGGTTCATCATCTCCTCCTGGAACATCCCAGCCCCTCCCACCGCATCTGAGCACCAACGCCAGCCTATGGCCCTGCAGCTGCCCCCCACCTGCCCATGAACCAGGCAGAGCCCTCTTCATCTTCCTCCAGAAGAGGCCTGACAGGATGTTTGCAAAGAAACACCCAGGGAAACACTCACAAGCCCACCTCCTGAGCCCTGACCCCCCACCTGCTCTTCACCTGGGAGATCAGCTCGCTGCCCTGGGAGGAGTTGCTCTCAGTGGAGAAAATCTCAGACAGTGTCTGAAAGAGGTGGAAGCTGTCCCTGGGGGAGGGCAAGAAGAAAGGAGAAAGGTGGGAGTGGGTGGGAGTGTCCAGGGGACAACCCACTTCATCGTAGCCGGGTCCTGGGACCCGGGCTGCCTGGGTGGGTGGTGCTGAAACTGGGCAGCTCTGAGCACTGCAGGATAGCGTGGGCTTGGGAGCTGAGCTCTCAGGCAGGCACAGTGGGGATCCCCACTCCTAGTTGACGAGCAGCTGGTGTTGACACGGATTGCTGTCCACTGGATAGAGTGGGCTGCTGACCAGCACACCCTGGACGTGCTCTCATCTGGCTCGACTCCATGCCTGACCGCAGCCGGCACCAGTGTTGATGCACAACAGCTGACCTCAGGTCCTGGCGAGACCTGGAGCCCCAACCCACCCGGCCCCTACCCGGATCCCGCTGCCTCCAGGCTCCCTGCAGGGCGATGCCCAGCCTCCCGCGGGGCCCCTGGTCCCCCCCGGCATCCCCTGGAGAGAAGCCTGCCCACCTGGAAACTTCCACCCATGTCTTCTTCTGACAGCCAATCGCGTGGCTTTCGAGAGCAGAGAGGATGGCGAGGCCTGAGGAGAAGTTGCGGAGGGTTCGGCACTCCTGGGGAGGGAGAAAGAATAGGCCATGGGTGGTGGTCTGAGTGCCCCCTGTTCCCGCTCCAGCCCCCTTGGCTGACCTCCCCCTCTGGATGAGAGACCCCCACGGAGCCCCTAAGGGCGAGCCAGAACCCCAGAGCGAGACCCCCATGCTCCACCTGAGGGAAAAGCCTGGGGGGGACGTGAGAAGGGAGGAGGGCTGTGATCCAGACAGGCCATGGCCCTGAGGCCGAGAGCCCACCAGCGAGCAGGGGTGTCCAGGAGTCCAGAGAGGGCCCCGGCACGCACCCTGGCCACCTCGATCCAGGGCTCCACCACCCTGGCCCTGTCTGCGGCCTTCATGCTGTGGTCCCCGAGGCAGGTGGCCACGACGCAGTCGGCCACATGGTTGAACTGGCTGATGACGGCGTGCACGGTGGGCACCACGTGCTCCTTGCCCTTCTGGTGGCGCTGGGACCAGACGGAGCCCAGGCAGTGGTGGGGCACCACCTTCTTGAACAGCTCCTGGGGAGGAGGGTGAGTCAGCCAGCCACACCCACCCCCAGCTCAGATCCCGCATGCCCTCAGGACCCTGGCTGGGGTCATTGTCACAGCAGTGCGTGTGGTAGGGACGGCTTGTGTCCTAGGTCTCCTCTCCAGAGGCTCAAGAAACTCGCCCAGGGAACAAGGCTGGCAGTGGACCAGGGTTTGGACCCAGATCCCAGGATTCGCGATCAGGGTGGGGAAGGTTGGGGCGCAGGTCCTAGGAGGAAGGTCCCCCCAGCTCCACCCTGCCAAGCCCAGCTGCTCACCGCATCCATGAGCGACAGCTGCTCTGCCACCAGTTCGGGAGGGAAAGCCAGGAGCTCAGGCTTCTGCTCACGCAGACCGTCCCCGCAGGGCCCGGGCCAGGGGCAGGAAGGCTGTGGGGGAGGGCAGCCCACCCTGCTGCTGAGCTGAGCTCTGGCTGTGGCTCAGGTGCTGCTGCCAGACTTGCCTCCCCATTGAGAGCCATTGCTCCTGAAGGTGCCTGAACTGGCTGCAGCTCCAGAGTGGGCCCTGGAGCAACCTGTGCAGGCGGCACTGGAGGTGGCGGTGGGATCTCCTCCCCCTTGCCAACTGGCGGTGTGGATGGTGCAGCAGGGGCTGCCCCAGCAGAAGGGGCTGGCTCTACCTCCTCAGGAGGCACTGGCGCTCCCTCCACAGGTGGCAGTGGAGGTGGCCCCGAGGCATCTTCCAGCTTGAAAACCAGTGCTTCTGCTGCTGGAGGAGCAGGCTCTCCCTCAGGAGCGGGCAGTGCCGATCTGTGGAGCGGCGGTGAGGCAGGTGGAGCTGGACATGCTCTGCAGCTCATGCTCCCAATGGTGCTGCAGCTGCCTGTGCCTCCTGAGCAGGTGCTCTGGCTGACCAGTTTGGATGGTCTAGCTCCAGGGAAGGCATGGGCCCCATCTCTGTGGGGGGAAGCTGTGGTGGGCTGGAGCCACCTGCAGCTCAGGAGTTGGCGCCATGGCACGGAATGCATCAGGCTCTATTTGCAAGGCAGGCGCTGGCACCACCTCACTAGCTGGCAGTCCAGGTGGTGATGGAGCCGACTCTGGCTCTGGACCTGTGTCGGCTGCAGGGGATGGAACTAGCACTGGCGGTCGCACTGGAGGCATCGGTGGCTCTGGAGCTGACAAAGGAGCTGGACAAGAGGCAGTTTCCCCACCATGAATGGCTCCGAGTGTCATTCCAAAACAGAGAAGATCCCACTACCTCTAGGGGAAGATCCTGCCCAGGAAAGTGCTCCCCGTGGCAGGCTCCCAGGTGACATATCTGGGGCTCTGCCTTGCTTGCAGCCCGAGGGCAGCCTCTGCTGGCTCCTGCCTCTGCAGTACAATCCCAGCCCCTGGCCCACAAGCTCATATGCCCCGACGCCAAGGCCCCCTCACCCTCCGGCTCTGCCTCCGTGGGCTCCGGGTCTCTCATCTGGGCAAGCAGAAGTGTGACACGGCACTGTGGGCCAGAGCCCGGCAGGTGCTCCTGGGCATGGGCCGCCAGCAGCTGGAGGCAGGGAGAGTCCAGAGGCTGCAGGAAGTCCTCCCAGTACTGGTCCATCCAGGTGCCCAGCAGGGAGCAGAGGGTGCTGAGGGCAGGTTGGGCCGCACGGTCAGATGCCGACCTTGCCCTCCACACTGCCCCCAGGGACCCTCCCACTGCACAGAAAGTCGACGAGGACAGCAAGGGCTCTGACTGGCCTGGCCACAGCCCAGTGCTGACACACAGTAGGAGCTTCAGCACCAGGTGAGTGTGGAGGGGGCAGGGCCCGTCCTCCCGCCCCAGGCCCTCGTGGCCCCCACCCAGGAGCGTCTGCCCAAGGAGCTGCCTCATTTTCTGCCTGGTGTCGTGTGTGTCTCCCCTTCCCATGGACACTGCCCCCCCCCGCCACCCCTGCAGGAGGCAGACAGGACTGAGGCCCCCGGCAGATTGGCAGCAGGCCGCTCACCAACTCCTGTCGGGATCTGCGTGAGGTGGTGTTTGGGGGCCTGGGGACTGGGAGGGAGTGGAGGAGGAGTGGGCTTCTCTCAGGAATGAGCCCCCAGGCCTCCTGTGCAGACAGTGCCCCAGGACCCCACCTCAGCTTCCTTACTCCTTTGCAAGGGGAGGGGGAAGCCCTCTGGACTCAGCCTTCCAGGGGACAGAGGACACGTGGCCCCAGACCCTGCCCAGTCCTACCCAGCCACCCACCACCCGACTCCCCACGATGGGGTCTGGGCACGAAAGCCCCTCACCCTCTCCCAGAGTGCACCTACGTTTTCACGTCAAGGCGTCCATGAGGCTCGCCCCTCCCACCGAGGTCACCTCCATACCTAGGGGAGACCGTGAGGCTGTCACAGCTGCTGGCTGAGTGTCCCCCCTGCTGAAGATGGCTCTGCCTATTGCTGGTGGTGCCCCCTCCAAAGGAACCCAGAAGGCAGGGTCTTTGGTCTGCCGTGTCTGCTGCATGAAGCCAGGTGCCGAAGGGAGTGCGTGCACCGAGTAGACACGTGCCGGCTACCAGGGGAAGGGGGAGCCCCCAGCGGCACCTCCTCAGACCCGTGGTGGGCCTGGAGCCCTCTGGCAGCCCACAGGTATCCCTGCTCTGACCACACCGAGGTCAGAGGCCCGAAAGGGCTCGAAGACCTCCCTGAGAAATGAGAAAACTGGGAGCAAAGGGAGCGAGGCCGAGAGCCTCTTCCCTGGGCAGAGGGAAGTCCTGCCCAGGAGCAGCCCGGCGCCTCCAGCCGCCCTGTCCCGGAGCCAGGCTCGGGGCAGCCCTTCCCACAGACCCTGCCAGTCTGTCCTACAATCAGCCCTGGGGGCTGGTCCTCAGGGCACCCCCTTCCCAAGGAGGAAACTGAGGCCAGCAGGTGCAGTGGTGTTTCTGAGATGCCCAGCGTGTGGGGGGCACAGCAGCCCAGGGGGCGGGCAGGGGCGGGCGCTCACTGGTGGAACAGCCGGTCCAGGACCTGCTTGGTGGAGGCGAACATGTGGTAGGTCCCCAGGAAGGTGCGGATGTAGCCGAGGTCGCCCTCCTACAATGCAGGCACCAGGTGCTCTGCCAGGTCCTCCCAGTGGCCTGCATTGACCTTGCGCACGATGCGGCTCTCCCCCCTCGCGAGGGCCCCCTTGTTCTTCCTCTGGGGTGGGACAGAGGGAGCAGTGTGGTCAGACACAGTGCCTGGACCCAGCTGGGCGTGGCCAGGGCCCACCTGCTGCCCCGAGCCCTGAGCGATGTCCGGCCGAAGGGCCATGCGGGCCCCTAGTGGAGAAAGGTCCTCAGTCTTCACACTGAACCACAGGCGAGCCAACACCTGAAAGGCGAGGCCCCTGACCTGAAAGGGCGGGTGCCTGGAGGGTCCTTGGGGGAGAAAGGCCCCTGCAGGGCCGAGGGTCTAATCAGAGCCTGGAGAACTGCAGACCCTCCTGGTCAGGAGACGACCTTCTGGACTGCACTGTCCTGGGGCCAGAGGAACAAGGAGATGCTGTTGGCCACCCCAACCCCACCTCAGGACAAGGAAGGGAAACGCCAGGCCAGGGCCAGGGGCTGCAGGAACACTCCCCCCAAAGACAGCTGGTGGTCCCCCACTGCTGCCCCTCTGTGAGGTCAGCTGGCCCTCCCTGGAGAAAGGGAGGTCTGCATCTCCTCTGCCCAGCTGTCCCTTTCCTGGAGCCTCTACCGGGGCCAGGAGGACCACTGCCTGGGGGCCTGTGGGAGGTGTCCAGGGCAGCAGAGCCGGCAGGGCCCCAGGACAGGACCTTCAGCTCCAGCAGGCCCAAAGGCGGAAAGGCTGCCCTGAACTGCCACCCTCCTGGAATCCTGGGAGCCGAGGCAGGCCCCAGCTCCTACCTGGGAAGGTCAAGGGGACAGTTACGGGAGATGGCGAGAACGCTCCTCAGCAGGAGAGCTGGATGGCTCGGAGCAGATGGGGAAGGACAGTCACAAAGATGCTGCCGGTCCATTGGGGCCAAGGAGGGGACTCGCAAACACAGCAGCACGACGTGCACGTGTCTGCGGCGCTCCCACCCTCCAGCAGGCCCTGACAGGGAATCCTGCACTAAGGACCCTCTCCCGCCCCTCTGCACATGTGCAGTGACCTTCCCCCATCTGTGGAGTGGCCGTGTGCTGTGGAGTGGCCGTGTACTGGTGGGGTCCCAGGTTCCTCGGGAAGCGGGATATGGGGCCACTCGGGTGTGAAATCCCCAAAGAGCATGCGGGCGGCGATCAGGGTGGAACACGGCCCCGGGGTGCTCCCTGGCTGCCTCAGCCCCCCCCCCCTCGGTGCCTGCTCTCACCTGGAACCAGTGCCGGCCCTGGCCGGGGCCCCAATGGACTGGCACCTTCCTCAGAGAGACGGTGTAGATGAGCCCCTCTGCCAGCTCCTTGCCGACCACCTGCATGGAGCTCTGTGGACACAGTGCCCAGCACCCGGGCTGAGGGGTGTCAGCAAGGGGCCTGTCCTCCCCCCCAGGGGAAGCTGGCTCTCCATCGGGCTGGGACCCAGTGCAGGCCCAGATGGGCTCTGCCTTCCCCTGAGCCCGGTGGAGAGAACAAGGGAGCTCGAGGCTCAGGAAAGACACAGTCCACATGGATGTCCCCACACTGCCTCTTCCCACACCCACCCATGACCTGGCAGGGGACAAGGAAGGCCTTCTGTGTCCCCAACCCTGATGGCCACTCCTGCCTGTGATGGTCCCCCTGTCCACGCTCCCACACCCTCAGAAGAGGATGGACGTGGGGCTACCCAGGAGGAGCACAGCAGTGGCCTGTGCTCAACCAGCTCCCCTGGGCCACCCCATGTCACCTCTGGGTGCCTCCTGGGTGCCGATGGCCAGTGGCTCTGTGGCTGAGGCCTCAGCCAATGTTGGAAGTGATGGCAAGGGGATTCATTCCTGGTTTGGTTGAGGTTGGAGCCTCGGGGTCACGCAACCCAGCAGGACAACATGTTGCTGTCTTGAGCATCTCCTGCCAAGTGAGCTGGGAAGGGGCTGCCTGTGGAATCTGGGTGCCTGGCTACCAGGGTTCCAAGTTCTATCACCGAGGAGGTGAGGTCACTTCCTTAGGTCATTTCCCCTGGGCCCTTCAACTGTAAGAACTCTGCCAAAGTCCCTCTGCACGGCTGTCTGTCCATCCCCTCTCTTGGATCGCCTTGTTCTCTGGACGCCATTCTGCCAACACATCCCCCCCATAGCTCCCTGGGAAGGTTGTGGGCAGCTCGGGCACCAGCTCGGGGAAGACCCAGCTGGGTTCAGGGCCCGCTGTTCTGTCCTTTCAGCTTTGGGGAGCCCAGGCTAGTCACTGGGCCCACCCCCAGTCTCCTCGCCACACAGAGGGATCCATTCTAGCATTGGCTTCCTGGGACAGCGTCACATCCACGGGGGACAGACACTGTGAGCCCCGGAGTCTGGTTTCACACGGAACAAATGTACACACTCAGACACAGGAGAAGCAGGAAGGGGATGGACGGAACCCAGAGTCCAACTCCACACAGCGCTGGGGGAGGGCCGTGTGGTCTGAGGAGACCTGCTTGCACTCCTGGGTTGCTGTCTCCATCTGGCCCATGATGAGGTGGAAAGGAGACCAAAGTCAGGCATGGCGGCTGTGCCACCAATCCTGCCAGAGGCTTCCCATTGCCTTGATTATTTCTAACTCTATCTTGTCCACTTAAGAATTGGAGATAGAAGCAATCATTGAAAAAGAAAAAGCAAGCACAATTGAATAAAACCATACAACTCTCAATTAAATGGACTGCCTACGTAGAAATTGTTTTTTATCATACAGTATGTTACACAATCTATCTGGTTCATCATAACACAATCCTATGGTATTGGCCCTTTTGTGTCTGGCCAGCTTCACTTAAAAGAATCTCCTCCAGGTTCATTCATGTTGTCTTCTTCTTTATGGTTCATTTCTTCTTACTGCTGCATAACTTTTCCTTGGGTGAATTCACCAGCATGTTTTTCCACTCATCCACCGATGGACACCTGGGTTGTTTCCAACTTCTGGCAATTGTGAAGAATGCCACTGTGAAAATCGACGTGCAGATGTCTGTTCTTGTTGTTGTAGAGTTTGAGAGAGGTTTAATTATTTGTGTATAGAGAGGCCAGGACTTAGGAATGATTTTGAGAAGGCAAAATGGTTTATTGATGGCCGGCCGGACTTGGGAGCTTTTTGTTTTAATCCCGACCCCGGAACAAGATTTTTGAGTTCCTTTTATACAGAGAGGGAAGGCCAAATGGTCTTTTTGTTTCAGTTTTTTTTTTTTTTAAGATTTATTTATTTATTTAATTCCCCCCCTCCCTTGGTTGTCTGTTCTTGGTGTCTATTTGCTGCGTCTTGTTTCTTTGTCCGCTTCTGTTGTCATCAGCGGCACGGGAAGTGTGGGCAGCGCCATTCCTGGGCAGGCTGCTCTTTCTTTTCATGCTGGGCGGCTTTCCTCACGGGCGCACTCCTTGCTCGTGGGGCTCCCCCACGCGGGGGACACCCTTGCGTGGCGCGGCACTCCTTGCGCGCATCAGCACTGCGCATGGCCAGCTCCACACGGGTCAAGGAGGCCCGGGGTTTGAACCGCGGACCTCCCATATGGTAGACGGACGCCCTAACCACTGGGCCAAAGTCCGTTTCCCTTGTTTCAGTTTTTAACAGGCTTAAATTAGCATATATATCTTCCACATCTCTGGTAAGCTTTCAGCATGGACCTCAGGTATTCTAGATAAGCTTTTAGCATATTTTGTTTGCATTTCCCCTGATTACTTGCATAGTTAAACTGTTTCCTGGGACTGGAGTCCTTGTCATGGTCACTAAGGGCAGGACTGCAGCCTTTTATCACCCCACACCCACAAGTCACAGATAGTTCAGGTTATCTCTGAAGAGACAAAGAGCCTCCCACCCATAGCCCACATCATTTCCCCCCTTTGCTAAAGTTTAACTTGCTAAGCTTTGGCATAATTATTGTTGGAGCTATGAGGTAGATGGCTATTTGTTGTTTTGATTGATTATTTATTAATATATAGTGTAGCATCCAGGACTGTTTTTAAAGTTTAGAAGTTTTTATTTTGGACAGCAGAATTCTGGGGTGGGGGTTCTCTGCAGTCATTCTGGAGCCACTGGTGCTTACATGGATTTTTAGTTAGGTTCCAGATTTATTTATTAATTTTGTTTTACCCTTAAAGAGTTTACACCTTTAATTTAAAAGGGATGCTGAAGGGAGATGATTTTTTTTCTGTAACTGCTTCCTGCTGGCCATGGGCTGTAGTTATTGCCTAACAAGGTGTAAACTTCTTATTTTATTTTAACAGGAGGAAGATGGATTCAGCATTTTGTACAAAGTTGGATGAAGTTTTCATATGGTTAATAAGATGTTTACCTTGAAAGAAACAAACTTAATTAAAAATTTGGAATACTTGTTTTTAAAAGAGGACATTGGATTACAGAGGTAGACAAGGTTAGGTGCCTATAAAGAATGCACTTTTTTAAAAAAGCTGGTGGGAACAGCATATATATTCTTTTTTAAGTTATTTATTTTTAGAGAGAAATTGCAACAGACACTTAGCTTTGTCTGAAGACACATTCTAAGCTGTTTAATGATTGGCACTTATTTGCTTTGTTAGATGCTTCTAGTGAACTGGCACTCCTTGGGCAACTGGCTTTATTTAGGATTAGAATACTAAGTTGGAAATTTTTTTAGTTTTCAGCTGTGGGAGTGATTAGAACTACAGAATAAAGGTTTTTTACACCTTGGTTTTAATTGTACAATTTTTAGCAATTTCGATTTGTTTAATAGGTGACTCATCATTAGCAAGCAAGCCTTACTTTTGCTACACAGTAGAGTACAGTAGAATATAGTAAGTTGACTGAGCCTGGCGGAGACTGCCACTTTATTCTATAGACATGTTTATTAATTGTTTAGAAAATGAATTTGCTAAGAATTTAACATGTCTAATATACTTCTGCACTTGATTTAAAATAGAAAAGATAATGTTATAATTATTAGGCATATATTTAGTACAGGATAAAAGTACAGCACTTAATATTAACTAATGTATTATTTAATGCATAAAGATTTAGCATTGCAATTAATAGTTTTAAGTTTCAGGTTTGTAATACTTTACATGTTATTTCTCCATGAGAGCAGGCCATAATGCCAATTGTGTTTAAGTTTTACTTACAGTATTCTGGTATCATGGCTCTACTTAGCATGTTTTTCATGCAGTGAGCAAGTGGCAGCATCATTGATCCTAGAGAGATTTTCTAGTATTCCACTAGCCTGGTGCATAGTGCTCTCTGGCACTATAGAATAGTGCCAGTTTGGAGGCAATATCCATTGTATACTTGGGTGTACCGAGTCATCATTGGCTGCTGCAGGAGATTGAAACTGCACTGCAGTTTCTGTCAACTTTAGGAGCAGAACCAGAGGCTGATATAGCAAATATTTTAATTGATGGGTCAGTGACCAGCTTAGCCAATAATTCACATGGAGAGGCAAAATGCAATGTATACAAGGCCTGGTTTGAATGCACAAAAGAGTTTGATAATGTTAAAGTCTATTTTTTGTTTTTATATATATATTTTAAACAATTTAATAATACAACACATTATATATTAAATGACTGTTTACTTACACAATTTTACTATGAAGATAACAGTAGGTACTTTAGTAATAGAGGAAAAATTATTTTTTATTGTTAAAATGAAAACAGAATATTTCCAATAGAATTCAGATAACTTTTTATTACTATTTACTTAAATATGTACCTTGCAGTGACCTTAGACAGGTTTTATTATTATGATGTTATTTTTTTGCAACTAATACCAATCTAAGTTTTAGTTAACAATGGCTTTTAGAACTAGAACTATTTAAAAATTTTAGTTTGGAAGATGTTTTACAAACTCTTTATAATTGATTATAACTATATTGACTAGCCACTTCATGTTTAAATAAACTTATTAAATTACAATTACCAACCAAAGAAATTTACTTTGTTTATTTAAGAGAGCATATCTACAATTTTTTCTTTTAGCTTAATTTCACCAATGTGAACTTATAATTTTATTACCTAAAGATTTCATACATATAATGTTAATTTAGTTTATAAACTAACTATGGGAGATTACACTTAAGTTAAATAAAATTGAAACCATTATAATTTATGCAATGAATGTTTTTTTTTTCCTTACAGGAAGCTAAAAACTTTTTTTCTTTAAGTTATGAAAATGAATAATTTAAAAGCATACTGACTACTAGGTTTTAAAACACATTACACAATTACTTAATTTGTTTAATTATAATCCAGGAAAGATTTCTCCATAGTTTTTATGGACTTTACTTACTGAAATTTGTTAATAGAGCCACTAATTACCTTTATTTTGTTGGAAAGAAAAATTTTTGGAAGAAAATAAGGGTCACTAGATTATGGAGAAGAAGAAAATAATTTATTTCCAATCTTGCAAGAAGGGGCACAGAGCCAGATATGACTGGCGCCCCGAACAAAGAAAAATGACACAATTTATACCCCTAAGCCTAGCATGCAAGCTCTTCCTCTGTTTTTTCATAGATTGGATACTTTAGAAGTTACAGCTTATTTGAGAAGATTTAAGTTTCCCCCGCAAAAGTTTGTGATTTAACTGCTTCTTCTATTACATTCTAATCATTTTAGTTTTTACTTGCTCCCCTTTGTTAAATAAGGAATAGAATTTAGTGCTGAAATGGCACTGACCTAGCTACTTCTTGGGCATCCTTCTACTGCCCATATGACTGGCCTAAGCTGGTCTCCTCCGCTGCTGTCCAACCCGGGAGTGGGGAACTGAGGCAGCAGGCCACTAGATTACAACAATCAATTTTTTTTTCCTTATGTGAAAATTAACCTAATCTTTGTTTTTTACATTTTATGGTTGACAAAAGGTTTAAACTGGGAAATTACAGGGCAAACTGATTTTTAATTCCCTAGCCTAGTAGATAGGTTTAATCTGCCACACATAGTTTTGCCTTTAAAGCTCTTGCAAAGAGGAGGCCCTTTCCCAATTGTTTCTATAATCAGATTTTTATATGACTTTTTTATCCTGCTTAGTTTAATTTGGGCTTTAAGAATATTTACTTACATATATAACTGCATATTTAATGTTTAACAATTTGAATAGCTCTTTTAAGAATTTTTATTTGTCAATTTGATATTATTATTCTGATGTATGAAGACATACACTGAGCAAATGGGCAGACACAAAGACACAGAAACACAACTCATTGATGTTACTTATAATTTGCATTATTTTATATACTGTTTAGCTTAATTTGGGGTTCAGAAATATATATTACTTATATAACTGCATATTTAACTTTAACAATTTGAGCAAATAGGCAGACATGAATAGTTTGACACAAAAACATGTAACTTTCGTTACTTTAAACTTTTAATTTTTACAAAACAAGTGTGACTGCAAAACATTTTAAAGACTCCTTAAACTCTTCTTAATTTGCACTATGACTGTGCAGTTTTACACTATGACCATGCAGTTTTACACAAAAATTTTCTTTCTTAATTAATGGATTGTAACCAAAATGTTCTCAATGCTTTAGCACTATTTTGTTTTAGAACTTTATATTTTACTTTGAAATTAGCAGAATTTTGGATAAGCAACAAGATTAATTTTATATATATTTACTGAGGCTATTTGAAGCCTCAGGGAGACAGACTGGTTTTTCTCATGAATTGCCACTCTTAGGAACACTGACTGTCAAGGCAGGAGACTTTTCCCCTTCACTCCCCCCCCCCTTTTTTTTTTTTTTTTTTGAGATAATAAAACTCTAGTGGTCATTTAACCTTATTCCATCAGGCAGCAATTTATTTAGTTTACACTTGAATTCATGAGAGAAAGGGTTACTAATACCAGGACAGGAGACAGTGATGTTCCAGCTTTTCTCTGGCCTGTAGGGGAAGAAGCTATTATGAAAAAAAACATAGGTAAAGGCAAGGGGTGAGGTTAGGCTTGAAGTAACTACAAACAAAGGAAAGGTTAGTTTAGAATTTACACTTAAATAATAGTTTTAGGCTAAATTCACTCAGCTATAGTTTCAGTTATTATCTTTCTACTGTTTTATAATATAAATGGATTTATAAATGATTTTAACTTTTAGTTACAGTTTTTATTAATTTTTTAAAACCTGTTAATTTTATAACACCTTTAAACACCTTTTATTTGACTTATAACATATTAAATGAACTTAACCATTACTTTAATTTTTCTTTTAAAGTAAAAGAATAAATCTCTTGCAGTTAATTTGAAATAAAAAGCTACTTTTTAGGATTTGATTTTTAGAACATAATGTTCTTTTAAAAGAGGTAAGGGAAATGGACTTTGGCCCAGTGGTTAGGGTGCCCGTCTACCACATGGGAGGTCCGCGGTTCAAACCCCGGGCCTCCTTGACCCGTGTGGAGCTGGCCCATGCACAGTGCTGATGCACTCAAGTTGTGCCGCTCCACGCAGGGGTGTCCCCCGCGTAGGGGAGCCCCACGGGCAAGGAGTGCACCCCATAAGGAGAGCCGCCCAGTGCAAAAGAAAGTACAGCCTGCCGAGGAATGGCACCGCCCACACTTCCCGTGCCGCTGACGACAACAGAAGCCAACAAAGAAACAAGATGCAGCAAATAGACACAGAAAACAGACAACCGGGGAAGGGGAGGGGAATTAAATAAATAAAAATAAATCTTAAAAAAATAAAATAAAAAAATAAAAGAGGTAAGACTCTTATTCAAACACTGAGGAAATGATGAGGTTAAAGCACAAGAAGCTATTTTGATAAAACAGATTTTCTTTGTACACTGATTTTATTTAATTTTAATCATAAAATTTTATTTCTACAAACTTTATACACTTTTAGTATTCATTCAGGTTTTGTCCCACACTCTACTCTTTCCAATAATCAATCATTTTATCTTAGGACAAAATCTTTTTTTGTTTTTTTTTTAATAATAAAAACACATTTTATATATCCTACATACTAAGTTACTAGGCAAACTTTTTACAACATATAATTGCTATTAATACTAAACAAGCTTATTAAAATAATGAACTTTTTTTCACTTTAAATACTTAGTAGCATGTAATACCAGAAACAGTTTTTGGAAACAAGTTGACAGGGAAGGCTGGTTGCCGACAAATTTTCTTGTTATAAAATTACTTTTTATTATTATTATTATTAATTCCGTTTTGTTTAATAATGACTTTCTGCAATTAGCCATTTGAATACTTTAATTTAAACAATGCCTTGTTAAACTTTTATAATTATTTATACTTTTAAGACAAATTTTACTTTCACAGAATGCATTCTCTTACTTAAAGTTACTACAATGCCTTTTAAGAACCTGAGCAGAAGGCAAACGTTATTTTGGCTTTGATGCCCTAGGGAGGGAACTTTACTGCATTTATTTTGATTCTGCTTTTCACCCTTTTCACTTCCCCCTCTTCCAGGCAGTTGGGTGTACAACAATCAAATAGGAATGCGGCTTATGAATAGAAGGTGTGGACTCACTGGAAAGGGGCAAAGCCGCTCTCTTTTTTCCAGCTTTTAGGCCAAAATGGGCAAACAGAACCTATTTAAATTTGGCAACTCTCCCAGGGACCCAGCCACCCTGACTGGGGCAGCCCCAAAGAACTTGGGTGTGTGGTGTGGACACAGATGGCCTCCAAGCCCCGGCAAAGGGGCAGACCAGAGACAAGACAGCAGAGCATGCACAAAACATCTAGACTCCGCAAACATCCAGACTCCTCAGTTTTGCCCCATAATCATTTCACTCCCTTGCCAATGGCAAGGGAGGGTTCTAGCTCCACTGAATTCTACTTTACATAATGACACAACTCCAACACTAGCATTGAGCTGACACAGACAGAAGCACAAAAGTCACTAATTTGACCCACAAGTTCTATATATATATTTTTTCAGCATGGCTGCCCCCACAGCCATCACAAACCTTAGAACACTTAACATTTGGTATGAAGTGAATTCATTCACAATTTAGCACCATAACAAAATATTTCAGCTAGACTTTTTCCACTGTTTAACTTTATACCCAGACCAAGCTCCACTAGAAAAGCCGGTCCATTTTCCTGTAACCAAGTTGCTTTGTTTTTTTTTTTAATCTAGACCAATTTCCAGGATGTTAGGACTTAAACCTATAAAAAGCCCTTTTTATTAAAATCAGGCCTCCACTCCTTTAGTGGATATAAGACCAGTACCAGATTCTAACATGCAGTTAGAAAAACCCAAAACACCAGGGCTTTTTCCCAGTTTTCTCCAGGACATTAGGACTCAAACCTATAAACAGCCCTTCCTATTAAAATCAAGCCTGCACTCCTTTAGTGGATATAAGACTAGTACCAGATGCTAACATGCAGTTAGACAAACCCAAAATACCAGGGCTTTTTCCTGGTTTTTCTCCTTATTCCAGAACTAGAGAGAACGGCTTCCCCCCAATTTTCTGGGGCTACTAGGGTTCTCTTGGGAGGTGATCAGCCTCCCCTTCCTAGCAATTAAAGCTAGGGCTTTCCAGACTGTGCTCACCCAGGGAATTTTACCTTCTTCCATGTTTGGAGTTCTTTTTTGTTTCCAGAATCTTTCTCTTCAGACCTTCCATTGCCCTTGATTTTTGTCAGGAAGATTCGGGTGGAGCCCACATCTTTTCTAGATTAAATTTAATCCAGGGGTGCCCAGATTTGGGGTTCACCCAAGTCCTCCCGGCTTCCTTGGGGATTTGGAAGGGGCAGCAAAATGCTACCATCTCGGGCCCTCGTTTGCTATTTCTTCGTGGTCGCCAAAAATGTTGTAGAATTTGAGAGAGGTTTAATTATTTGCGTATAGAGAGGCCAGGACTTAGGAATGATTTTGAGAAGGAAAAATGGTTTATTGATGGACGGCTGGACTCAGGAGCTTTTTGTTTTAATCCCGAGCCCGGAACAAGATTTTTGAGTTCTTTTTATACAGAGAGGGAAGGCCAAATGGTCTTTTTGTTTCAGTTTTCAATAGGCTTGAATTAGCATATATATCTTCCACATCTTAGGTAAGCTTTTAGCATGGACCTCAGGCATTCTAGATAAGCTTTTAGCATATTTGGTTTGCATTTTCCCTGAATACTTAAACTTTATAGACCTTGCATTGTTAAACTGTTTCCTGGGACTGGTGTCCTTGCCATGGTCACCAAGGGCAGAACTGCAGCCTTTTATCACCCCACACCCAAAAGTTACTAATAGTTTAGGTTATCTCTGAAGAGACAAAGAGCCTCCCACCCATAGCCCACATCAGTGTCACTGCTCTCTGTTCTTCTCATTATAGACCCAGTGGTGGTACTGCAGGGTCACATGGCAAGTTTATTTTCAACTTCTTGAGGGACTGCCAAACAGTCCTCTGCAGTGGCTGGACCGTTCTGCATTGCCACCAACCAACTGGGAAGAAGTGCTCCTATCTCTCCACAGCCTCTCCAGCACTTGGAGTTCTCTGTCTTTTTGAATAGTGGCCATTCTGATAGGTGTGAAATGATAAGTCATTGTGGGTTTTGATTTGCATTGCCCTAATCAGAAGAGATCTTGAGCATTTTTTCCATGGTTTTTTGCCATTTGTATTTCTTCTTTGGACAAATGTCTTCTCAAGTCTGTTGCTCATTTTTAAATTGGATTGTTTCTCCTTTTATTGTTGAGATGTACACATCTCATTATAGGTCCTGGATATTAGACCCTTATCAGACATGTGATTTCCAAATATCTTCCTGTATTGAGTCACTTGCTTTTTCACCCTTTTGACAAAGTCCTGTGAGGTACAAAAGTGTTTAATTTTGCAGAGGTCCCTTTTATCTTTTTTTTTTTTTCCTCTTGTGGCCTGCACGTTGGGCATCAGGTCACAGAAACCACCACCTACTACAAGGTCTTGAAGATGCTTCCCTATGTGTTCTTCCAGGTTTTTGTATCTCCTTTTTTTTTTTTTTTTTTTAAGATTTTTTTTAAAAATTTATTTAATTCCCCTCCTCTCCCCCGGTTGTCTGTTTTTTTTTTTTCTGTGTCTTTTTGCTGCATCTTGTTTCTTTGTCTGCTTCTGTTGTTGTCAGCGGCACGGGAAGTGTAGGCGGTGCCATTCCTCGGCAGGCTGCTCCCTCCTTCGCATTGGGCGGCTCCCCTTATGGGTGCACTCCTTGTGCGTGGGGCTCCCATACGCGGGGGACACCCCTGTGTAGCACGGCACTCCTTGCGTGCATCAGCACTGTGCATGGGCCAGCTCCACACGGGTCAAGGAGGCCCGGGGCTTGAACCGCGGACCTCCCATGTGGTAGACGGATGCCCTAACCACTGGGCCAAAGTCCGTTTCCCTATATCTCCTTTTGTATCTAGGTCTTTGATCCATTTTCAGTGGATTCTTGTGTAAGGAGTGAGATAGGGTCCTCTTTCATTTTTTTTGGTCATAGATATCCAGCTCCCCCAGCACCATTTGTCGAAGAACCCATTATGTCCTGTTAACACGGCCTTGGTAGGTTTATCAAAAACCAGTTGACGGTAGAGGTGAGGGTGTTTTTCTGGATTCTCAATTCTATTCCACAGATAGATGTGTCTATCTTTATGCTGCTACCTTCCTGTTTTGACCACCATAGCTTTGTAATACATTTTAAGGCCAGGCAGTGAAATTCCTCCCATGTCGCTCTTCTTTTTCAGAATGCTTTTGGCTATTTGGATGCACTTTCCCTTCCAAATGAATTTGGTAATGGCCTTTTCTGATTCTGTAAAACGGCTGTTGGAATTTTGGTTGGTATTGCATTGAATCTATAAATCGGTTTGGGAAAAATTGACATCTTCACGATATTTATTCTTCCAGTCCATGAGCACATCATGGCTGCAGGTTTTCCATCCATGCCTATTATCATATTGAGGAATTTTCCTTCTGTCCCTATTGTTTGAAGTTTGTATCTGAAAAAGGATGCTGGATTTTGTCAAATGCCTTTTCTGCATCGATTGAGATGATGATGTGTTTTTTCTCTTGAATTGATTTTCTTATGTTGACCCAGACTTGCATTACAGGAATAAATCCCACTTGGCCGTGATGTATAAGTCTTTTGATATGCTCTTGGATTCTATTGGCAAGTATTTTGTTGAGAGTTTTTGCATTGATGCTCATTAGAGAGATTGGTCTCTAGTTTTCTTTTTTTGTGGTATCTTTACCTGGCTTTGGTATTAGGCTTGATGTTGGCTTCATCAACTGTCTTGGGTCATTTTTCCTCCTCTTCAATTGTTGGGAAGAGTCTAAACAGGATTGGTGTTCATTCTTTTCCAAATGCTTGGTACAATTCACCTGTGAAGCCATCTGGCCCCAGACTATTCTTGGCTGGGATATTTTGGATGATGGATTCAATCACTTTCACTCTGATGGTCTGTTAAGATATTCAGTTTCTCGTAGCGTCAGTGTAGGTTGTTGGTGCATTTCTAGGAATTTGTCTGTTTCATCCAGGTTGTCTACTTTGTTGGCATGCAGCTCTCATAATATTATGGAGTCAATCACAACGTCCCCTCTTTCATTCATTTCTGATTCCAATTATTTGCTTCTTCTCTCTTTTGTTTTTGGTTAGTCTAGATAGGGGTTTGTCTCAAAGAACCAGCTTTAGGTTTTGTTGATTTGCTCTATTGTTTGTGGTGGTTGTTCTCAATTTCATTTATTTCTGCTCTCATCTTTATTTCTTTCTTTCCTTCTGCTTGTTTCGGGATTGGCTTGCTCTTCTCCTTGTAGTTTCTCTAGCCATTCAGTTCAATCTTTGTGTTTACCTCTTTCTTGGTTTTTCATGTTGGCATTTAAGGCTTTGATTTTCTCTCCCAGGATTGCTTTTGCTGTATCCCGTACGTTTTGATAAGTTGTGTTCTCATATTTCTTTGTCTCAGAAGATTGCCTGACTTCACTGGTGATTTCTTCTTGAACCCACTGATTATGTAAGGATGTGTTCTTCAGCCTCCACACCTTGGCGAATTTACTTTGGTCCTGTTTGTGGCTGATTTCCAGTTTCATTCCATTTTGATCTCAGAAGGTGCTTTGATTCATTTCCATCTTTCTCTATTGATCAAGAGCTGCATTGTGCCCTAACATGTGGTCTCTCCTGGAAAAAGATCCATGGGCACTTGAGAAGAATGTGGACCCACTGAGTTGGGATGCAGCCTTCTGTAGATGTCTGTTAGGTCTCAATCACTGATCATGCCGTTCAACTTCTCTCTTTCCTTGTTGCTCTTCAGGCTAATTGTTCTATCTCATGATATGAGTGGGGCGTTGAAGTCTCCAACGATTCTTGTAGAGATGTCTATTTCTCCCTTGAGTTTTGCCAGAGTTTGTCCTGTGTATTTTGGGCTATACTGCCTAGCTACATAGATACTTATGACTGATTGCTTCCTGGTGGATGGTCCCTTTTATTCATATATTCTCTATCTCTCGTAACTTTTTGCATTAAAGTCTGTCTTGCCTGAGAGCAGTCTAGCTCCCACTGCTCTTTTTGGTGATTGTTTGCATGGGGTATCTTTTTCCAATCTTTCGCTTTCAGCCATTTTGTAGCCCTGGGTCTACAAAGCAGCAGATGGATGACTTGTGTGTTTTTTTTATCTATTCCATCAGTCTGTACCTATTGATTGGGGAGTTTAATCCATTCACCTTCAATGATATTGCTTTAAATGCATTATTTACTTCCACCTACTTTATTCTTGGGTTTTCTTAGGTCGTATGCTATTTTTGCCAGTCTTCTTACTCTTTGGGTTAGCTATTCTGCTAGTCTTTCTTCTCTGCTCTTCTCCAGGCCTCTCTCTCTCCTGTCTTTTGATCTCAGGTTCTAAGGCTTCCTTTACTACTTCCTGCAAAGGTGGATTCTCTTCTTGGCAAAGTCTCTTAGTTTCTGTTTCTTTGTGAGTGGTTTATACTCGCCCTTGTATCGGATAAAGAATTCTAGGCTGGCGGTTTTTCTCCTTCACTATCCTAATTGTATCATGCCTCTGTCTTCTTGCCTTCATGGTTTCTAAAGAGAAATCCACATGGAGTTTTACTGGGCATCCTTGTAGGTGATGGTTTGCTTCTCCCTTGCTGCTCTGAGAATTATCTGTCTTTGACATTTGACCTTCTGAGTAGTGTGTGTCCTGGAGGAGATCTCTTTGGATTTATTCTGATTGGGGTATGGTGCACTTCTTGGCCTGGTAAGTTCATTTCTTCCATGACAGTGGGGACATTTTTCCACTTGTCTTTCCTCAAAGACTGTTTCTGCCCCTTTTCCCTTCTCTTCTCCTTCCGGAATGACCATGATGTGTACGTTGCTGTGTCCCGTGTTGTCATCTAACTCTCTGAGCCCCTGCTAAATTCTTTCCCATTCTTTTCACTCTCTGTTCTTTGCTCCATTCCATTTCGCTCATTCTGTCTTCGGTGTCACTTATTCTTTTGTCTGTCATTTCGAGTCTGCCGTTGCGTGCCTGCAATGGGCTATGGATCATACCTCTTTTGTCTTTCATCCCCATGAGCTCTGTTACTTCTCTGGTCAAGATTTCAAACATGTCTTTGCACTCGCTTGGTGTCTTCTTGTTGTCATTTATCTCCTTAGCCACATTGTCCCTCAGCTCATTATCGTGGTTTTGGAAATTTGTGCACATCGTGCCGATGAGGCCTCTTGAATCCTGCATCTCTTTTGGGGCTTTGGTCTGTTCCTTTTTTTGGGCCATGCCTTCCATTTTCTTAGTAGGGCCCATAATTTGTTGCTGATGTCTGGGCATCTGATGTGGTGTGATGTACTCATATGCTCCCTTTTTTTCTTTGGGAGGGATGTAGTGGCAGGAGGCTGTGTGTTACCACTGTCCTTTGATTCTTGGCTTGACCCAGACGTGGATTGTTAGGATGGGCCCTGTTACTTACTCAAAACTGGGCTCTGGACTGAGGAATTGGTTGCAGACCTGCTTCTTAGGGCCATGGGGAGGGAATCTCTGAAGGCTGGAGAAGACTCTCTTACTGATTTTTCATTTTCTCACGTGCCAGCGGACAGCGCACCTGGAGCGGACCTGGAGGAGGGCACAGCCTTGGGAGTCCGAGCAGGGGAGAAAGCAGGCCAGCCTGGTGCTCCTGCCCCTCTGCCTCCTCCTGTCCTCCCTGAGAAGACCCAGGGCACCTGAACCCACCCCGTCTCAAGCAGAGCCCAGGGGGATAAGAGACGGGCAGGGGAGTCTAGGGTGGAGGCAAGGCGGTCCCCCAGCACTGAGGGTTGGGGCACTTGCTACTGCTAAGGAGCCCTCCTGGGCCACCTGCCCCTGCCCCCATGGACGGTGAGCAGGCAGCTCTGGCACTCAAGTCCTGCAGCTCCAGAAGAGCAAGCCCGGCCTCTGAGGCAGGCTCATGGTCCCTACTCTTGCCCACTGCTCTTCCTGAGTGGGGCCTTGCCCCTCGTGTGCTCACTGGGCCAAGGGACCCCCTGAGTCAAAGATCTTCTGAGGCTTTACACCAACTCTTTAACCCCAACACACCTGCCTGAGCTGGCCATCACTGGCTTCCTTTGGTCTTTGAGAAAATCCAGGGTCTGTGATCCCCACACAGGGCCGTGACCTGCTCCAGCTGTGTGTTTTCCACCTTGAGCACTCTGACTCCAAAGTCTGTGCTTTGCAGAAGAGCCCAAGTAGGTGGTGGGTTACAGGGGATAGCCGTGTGGGCAGGGGGCTCTGGGGTGGACAAGGCCTCACCTGCTTAAGGCTGAACGAGGCTCCCGTGGAGTTGGAATGCATGATGGGGGTCACCCCGAGAGGGCTCCTGGCCATGGCACACAGAACAGCAGAGCTGGGGGCTGCTGAAGGGGCACGAGCTCTCCCCACACCCAGGCCTGGGTCCCCGAGCACCTCCACGGTAAGGAGGCCAGCCTCGGCATCCTGCTTTGAACATGGTGGGTGTGCGGTCACCTCCCATCCAGTGTAAGAGTCAAGCAGCTGGTCAGGAAGGTAAGTGCCCAGATGCCTTCTGGCCTGAAGGTCCTATCCTCCTCCTTGGGGCTTGAAGGCCTGCGGTCACCAGCCTGATGGTCTCCAGCTCAGAGGTGATGCTGGAAAGTTTCCATATCTCTTTTCTTCCCACTGCCTCCCAATCATGCAGTCACTCCACAAACCTGTGTGGGGTGCCTTCTGGGGATTTGGCACTGGGGACAGGGAGTCAGGCACTGTCCGGGCCCTGCTAGCACTGAAAGCTGGGGAGGGGTAGATTTCAGCATAAGAACATGGTCACTGCTGACACAAAGATGAGGAGAAGGTGCTGTGGGCACAAGGAAAGTCACCCACTCCAGAGGGGACACGTCAAGGCAGGCTACCTGGGGCCGTGGACAGCACGGGGAGTCCCTGGAATTGTGCAGGTGGGGGGAGTGGGCATGGTGGGAGGAGCAGGCTGACTGGTGGGCAGGGTGAGCACGGCTGTGCTGGGCCAGGCCCCCCACAGGCCGAGTGTTTTCCTTGGCCCAAGGGCGGCCGTTGCAAAGTACCAGCAATGGGTTGGCTTTGGTTAGGGGATTTCTTTGGGGTCAAAGCTGCAAGAACGTGAAAAGTCCAACTCGAGGCATGGTGACAGGTGCTTTCCCACCAAAGTCAGCTGCCACGAGGTGAAGCGAGATGGCCGTGGATCTCTGCCAAGGCCTCTGGTCTTCCGCAGCTCTCAGCAAAGCAGGCACGGGGCTGCTCTCTTCTGGGCCTCCTCGCTCAGCTTGGCGCAGCAGGATCACACAGGGCGGTGTGCTTTCCCTGCCTCTGTCTGTTTCTCTCTCTGTGCTTCTGCTTGTATCAGTGCCAGCGAAGACGGTCGGGGGAGACCCGACCTGAGTCAGGCCTCACTGACATAGTCTAATCGAGACCCTCGACTGGTCTTATTAAGTCATCTAATCAAAGGCCTCTCTACTGACGGACATGCTTTCAACTTCTCCACTCAAGTTCAAAGTGGATCACACCCACAGGAAGAGATGACTGTAAAAACATCATCTTTCTCTTCTTCGGTATTCATCCAATAATTTCAATCTGCCACTCTGTGGGCGATGTGGGAGTGGAACGTCAGGGAGACCTTGACCATTAAGGACTGCACCTGAAAGTTAAGGTGCAGGAGCCCATGGCAAGTGGGGCTGCAGGCATCTAGGCATGTGGTTCATGATGGTGGTACCTCCCAAATGGGAAAGCCCCAGTGCCCTCGAAGTGTTGACCTCTTCTGACACCTGTCTTTAGAGAAACTTCAGATCTGATGTTCTGGGGGCAGGGCTGAAGTGTCCCAGCTGGAATTTGGCCCCAAGTGTGCTGCTTCGCTTAAATTACAGACCTTTTCTGGATCAGAGGTTTAGAGGCTAGGAGTCCAAAATCAAGGTATTGGCTCCCTCTCTCTCTCTCTTTCTCTCTCTATCTCTCTCTCTGTCTCTCTGTCTCTCTCTGTCTCTCTCTCTCTCTCTCTCTGTCTCTCTCTCTCTCTCTCTCTGCCTGCCTGTCTCTCTCTATCTCTGGCTTTTTCTGGTTTTAGGCTTCTGGCTCTATGTCCAAGATCCTTGGTCTCTAAAAACTTCAGCCTCTGGATGAGGAGGGGATGATGAAGAGGAGGGAAAGGTGCTCAAGCCATTGGACAGGAATGAGATCGAGATGGAGGTGGAGATGCTTGACTCCGTGGACTGAAGACTGGGGCTGCCCCAACCAGCAGACACTTGTGCCCAGGTTGAATGAAGAGCTCAGGCCAAGCCCTGCCCCCTGCCATCAGCACAGTAGCCAGAAAAGCCCTGGCAGGGCCCTCTCTGAGAGCTGGGATCTCAACACTGGGAGCAATTGGGTCTGGCCCTGACTGTGACGTGATGCTTGATGCCATCCTCCAAGCCCTGGGTGGAGGGGACATTCCTTGAAGGAAGGATGCCCTGGTTCAGTGAATCCACAAACCAGGCCGCTGTCCAGCAGGCAGAGCCAGTTGTCACCATCACTCTCTGGCTGAGACAGGAAGCACTCAAGTTGAAGAAGCTGCAGCTAGGAAAGGGGCTGCTCTTGGTTTGCATCTCCTTACACATGGGGCAGGGACACCCTGAGTGGCCTGGACCATGACCATTGGTGGTCAAAGACTGACCTTTGTTTGAATAATGTCTCTTTGGGCTTGCTTTGGCAAAGACCAGTGCTCAGCTGGAATTGTCCTCCTTTAGTCCATTTTGCCAAGAGTCTTGAGGTCTCGGTGGGGGACTTGGAGTCTGGGCAGAATGTCCTGTTGCCTTGGGGTCAAGGGATCTTGTGGCACTGTCATTTGACTGTCCACTTATTCATTCTGTGCTCCTCACTGGAAATATTGGCGTGGTTGTGAGCAGCCTGATGCACTCGCCTCTGTTGAGTGGGTGAGAGCACCGATTGACCCAATCAATGATCCCAAGGAAATGGCAGCCCTGGAGTTCATCCTTCTCTTTGCATTTAGAGATGTTCCAGAAGGTTCCCTGGGACTTGGAGCAGGAGGGGGTGGAAAAGAAGCACCTGCTTCTAGGAGAAGCCCTGGCCCAGGAATCTTCCCAGACTGTGCTCCACCAGGGAAGTGGTCCGAGGCTGCTCTTAGCTTCTGGCCCTGGGACAAGTCCTGGAGGTTTCTGCCTGGGTGGGAAACCCTGTGGGCAGGGGGTGGTGGTGTGGAGCCCTGGCTTGGAGGCCGCAACCCTACCTTATACTCGAGACTCTGCCCAGCCCTGTGCCCCTGGCCAATTGCTCCCTCTCTCTCAGTGTCAGTTTCCCAATTTTATACCGAAGAGCTGGACATAAAGTATGTGAGCGTGCACTGTGAGAGCACGCGCCAGCTCGCCTCCCATGGATGGGGTGTGGGCACATGGCTCGCACACCTACCGCCTACACCCCAGGAGAGTACAGGACAGGGCTCTCATCTGGGAAACTGCCCTCAGCCTCAGGCTTGGCCATCCTCCCCTGCTCATGGCTCTCCAGGCAGCTCCCGACTGCTGGCCTGCTGCTGGGCTCCAGGCAGGGACGTCCTCCCCCAGCCGCCTCGGGGTCGGGGCTCATTGCACCAGCCGCTGCCTGGCAGCCTCCCCGGCTGATGCAGCTCCTGTCGCTGGGGCAGCGCCACCTGCTGAATGTTCCCTCCTTGCTGCCTGGTTCAACTTCTGTTCTGGTGCTCGGGTAGGAGTGGATGGGAGAGTCTCTGGCAAGAGTCTCTGGCATGAGTGTGAGCAAATGCACACACTCAGACATGGGAGAAGCAGGAATGGGATGGACGGAACCCAGAGTCCAACTCCACACAAGGCTGGGGGAGGACCGTGTGGTCTGAGGAGACCCACTTGCACTCCTGGGTTGCTGTCTCCATCTGGCCCGTGATGAGGTGGAAATGAGACCAAAGTCAGACATTGCAGCTATGCCACCAATCCTGCCAGAGGCTTCCCATTGCCTTATTTTTAACTCTATTTTGTTCAGTTAAGAATTGGACTTTTAAACAATAATTTAAAGAGAAAAGGCAAACACAATTGAATAAAAATGTACAATTCTCAATTAAATGTACTGGATACACAGAAATTGTCCTTTATTATACAATACATTACACAATATATTTGGTTCATAATCACACAATCATACAGTATTTGCCCTTTTGTGTCTGACCTGCTTCACTCAGAAGAATTTCCTCTAGGTTCACCCATGTTGTTTTCTTCTTTACAATTCATTTCATCTACAGCTGCATAACTTTTCTTTGTGTGAATTCACCAGCTTGTTTTTCCACTCATCCATCGATGGACACCTGGGTTGTTTCCAACTTCTGGCAGTCGTGAAGAATGCCACTGCGAAAATCGACGTGCAGATGTCTGTTTGTGTCACTGCTCTCAGTTCTTCTGGGTATAGACCCAGTAGAATCCTAACCCTAACCCTAACCCCTAAACCATCCCCATACCCCATACCCGAACCTGAACCCTAACAAGCATAAGCCTAACCCTATCCCTAACCCTAAAACAATATCTCCACTAAATGAGAGGTGAAAGGTCTTCAGTACCCCAACAACCGTAGAAATGCTATTAAATCTTTTGGTGTTTCTGGAGTGGGAAAACATTGTACTATAGCCAGTGAAATAGGGCTACAGTCACAAGTTTCTTCCATACAGGCACATCTTTGCCACCAAGCCAAGAGAGATGTTTGGGCTATGCACACAACCTTGGGGAAGCACCGCATAATCCACCAGTGGCCTTCTCCCATGAAGGTGAATGCAGTATCGCTTGACTTACCTAAGGAGATACTAAACAAAACCTTAACAAGTTCTAAAACAGTGCTACTAACAAAACTAGATATTAATTTCTTGCAACAAATGAACAATATTTGGAACTGCTGCATACAGTAGAGGTATTACTTTATAATAATTTACTGTTTATTCACTGCCATTCCTGGTAGTCCCAATGGCCACTCTCTTTCTGCACCCATCAAGTTGCTTTAGTGGAGGTGGGCCATATCATATGAGTAAACGTCAAAACATCCACCTCTTTTTTTTTTTTAATTGATTTTGTGATAATATTACATTAAAAATATATATGTGAGGTTCCATTCAACCCCACCCCCCCACCCTACCTCTCCCCCCCCCCCCCCCAGCAACACTCGTTCCCATCATCATGACACATCCATTGGATTTGGTATGTACATCTTTGGGCACCTCTGCACCTCATAGTCAATGGTCCACATCATGGCCCATACTCTCCTCCATTCCATCCAGTGGGCCCTGTGAAGATTTACAATGTCCAGTGATTGCCTCTGAAGCACCATCCAGGGCAGCTCCATGTCCCAAAGACGCCTCCACCTCTCATCTCTTCCTGCCTTTCCCCATACCCATCAGCCACCATGTCCACTTTCCCAATCCAATGCCACCTCTTCTATGTGGACATTGGATTGGTTGTGTCCATTGCACCTCTATGTCAAGAGGAGGCTCATATTCCACATGGAAAACATCCACCTCTTGATTTCAAGGCGAAGAGGTTGTTTTCATGACACATACCATTTTTTAAAATAATTAGAATCATATTTGACAACACTATACTTTTATTTAATATTATGCTGAAAAGTTAAATTTCCAGGAATTTTATACAACCTTTAAGTATTCATGTAAACATTTTACTCAAAAAACCTTGATTAATAGAGGGTTAAAGAATTCCTTTTAATTTTATAAGTTTCCAAGCATTTTCCATTCAATTTATAACATATCAAATGAACTTTACCATTTCATTTTTTTCACTTTTCTACCTTTCCCATGATTACACAGATTAACAGATATTTTATCTTAGCAGAACACTAAAAACTACTTTCTCCATTATTTTATGAAAACCTAACATTCCCAATGAAATCAAGAGAGCAGACAGCAAGCGGATGGCAAGGGGGGGGGGATAAATAAAAAATAAATCTTTTAAAAAATTAAAAATAAAATGTGACTAAAACTTAAAACATTGTCAAAGTAGCATCCCATTCAAACTTTTCTACAGTTTACAAAAGCATTATGGGCTTTCAGTTTCGTGATATATTTTAATTGCAGGTGTACAAAATATGCCAGCATTTTTCTATTTTTCTTTCTTTTACTTTCATAGAGTTTCCCAGTTCAAAAGTTACTAATCTTTAACTGCACTAATTTTATCAATTTGGTTATCCAGGCCCAGTTAGAATTAGCATGGAAACAAAACAGAGAACATTAAAAACATAAAACTAAGTTTTTCTACTTTTCAAGCAGTTTAATTCTATCAGCCCCCACTAAACCACAGCCACACCATTCAGGTGGCAGGGGGTTTCCAGAGTTGCTGCCAGAATGTTTTCCTTATGTAACTCTTTAGCAGAATGTTTTCTTACAAGCATGTTTTCACTAAGTGCCTTACTTAGCACTTCTGCTTGTGCAGATTGTTGTATTTGTGATTTAGTCTTTGTGTAGAAATGGCTGGAGTTTAAAATGTTACCATAACACAAATGAGGGTACAGACTTTAGAACATCAGGTCCTTTCAGGATGGAACACTGTCCTGGACAACCCATAATTGTTTGCAGAAAGAAACATTTAAACCTTGCATGGCATATATGGGGAAAATGTGGACATGATTGCTCTGGCATAATGTTATCTAAAGAATAAAAAAGTAACTATACTCCCATCCCTGAGATAGGCAATAAATATGATGTGGAAGCTTGGGTCAAGGCTCTTAGTCCTTGAGGCTTTGAGTCCCCTGTTCCCATCTTTTCTTACTTCTTGTGTCTCTTCCTTAAGTTCTGCAGTGCCTCCCGTTCAAGCCATTCCTTATATTGAGCTCATCTCAACATTTGGCACCCAACATGGGGCCTAACGTGGAACTTGAAATAGGAGAAGGATCGCCAGAGTGAAACTGAAATTGGTGTAACATCACAGAGCCCCAAGTGGTTGCAATGGTCCTGAGCCTGAAGCCTTCAATTGGTAGGAACACTCTCAGATATTTTAAACAGGGTTACAATGGGAAACATAGACAGTACAACTAAGTATTGTCCTTATAGTCTGTCTCCTTAAACAGGTCTTCAAAGCAGGGGGAGCTAAAGCTAGTGAGTTCCATATTATGGAACTTTTACAGGTTGTTGATGCTCACTGTTCATGGTTCCCAACAAGGGGCAGTTTAGAAGTAACTGGGAAGGAGTTGGGAAGGAATTTTTAAAAATTACATGTTCACGTGGCTTCCATCCTTGTTACTATCTGGCCTATGTGGAATATTATTAAGTCCATCCTAGAAACTTTACAAACAGAGGAGGAAAAAGATGAAGAAAAGGCCCATGATGTCCCTTCCCCTATAGAAATTTCTAACGGTTTTGATTCTAAACTATCTTTGCCTACAGCCCCTCCATTAATTAATTTTGAGGAAGCTGGTATGCCTTCTCTTCTTCCACCCCTTACACCTATGCCTGGAAATATCCAGCCTTAATTATCCTCTTTACAGAAGAGAATCTTGCAGGCTAGAATGGAGGGAAATCATGTTGAGCTGCTTGTGCAAGGAAAGGTTCATTCACAAATACAATATCCTGCACACACAAAAGTGCTAAGGTCCTTGTTAGTGAAAGCATGCTCATAAGAAAACTCTGTTAAAGTGTTGACTAAGATAAGGAAAATATTCTGGTAGCAACTGTGCAAACCCCTGCTGCCTCCATGATGATGTGGCTGTGGGCCAGTGGGGGCTGATAGAATTAAGCTGCCAGAAGAGGAGGAAAATATGGCAACATTGCTGTTCTATTGCTTCCATACTGATTTTGATTGGGCTTACTTAGGCAAATTAATAAAATTACTACAAAACTTTTGTCAGGGTGTTAAAAGGAATTTTCGGTTTTGAATCAATAGTTTACTCCTGAACTTCAAGTCTCAGTGTAGTCTTAAAGAGTAGTAATCCAAAAAATGTGTGTTAACTGTGGGTCTAAACAGCTAAATAAAAGCTTAACTGCATTTATGCTGCTCAAACTATCTTAACTGGTTGCTGACTACTAATAAAAATGTTTCCAAGAACAAGCTTTCATGTTACAGACAACATGGATTCCAGAAGAAATCTTGAAAGCAGTAAAATCTAAGATATGAACTGATGGAGAGCTTGAAACAGCTAAACCAAAAAAGTAATTATTATGAGTCAAATTGTAAACTTTGTTTCTATTGGTGTGTAGTAATTGTTTTTGTTTGTTCAATGTCAGTGTATATTTTGATATCTCTGGATGGTAATATAGATAAATAAAAATTTCTAAAAGAGCTCTATTCAAATGGTCAAAAATTAAACAAGCACTTATATTAATACATAAGTTTGAATGTTAATAAGATCTCTACAATGATAAAAATTTTGTCTTAATGAAATTACTGTCTCTTCATAAAAAAATAGTTCTTGCCTAAATTGAAATGAATAGCTTGTTTTTCTTCACATGATAAAATGAATGATGTAAAACTTAAATGAATATTTTAAAAGGTAAAGTTTATGGGAATGCTGACTGAAATATAATAAGTTTGTTCAAAAAAGTGTGTTTTGTCCTAAAATAAGATGACTAGTTTTCATAAAATCAAAATGGAAATATGCATGACAAGACTTAAATGCATATGACAAGTTGTAGAAGGTATTGTGGTAACTTTAAGGGAATGTGTTCTGTGAAGGTGAAATTTGTCTTAAAGTAAAATAATTACAGTCTATATGGTTATAAATTATAAGCTTGCCAAAGCATTGTTTGAATTAAAGTGTTTAAATGGCTAATTCCAAGAAGTCATTATTAAGCAAAAACTGAATAACAATAAAAAGTAATTTTATAATAGGAAAGTATGTTGGCAGTCAGCCTCCCCAGCAAACTTGTTCCTAAAAGACTGTTTCTAGTATTGCATGCTACTAAGTATTTAAAGTAATGTTATATTTGCATATAACCAAACTGAATCATTACTTTAACAAGTTTGTTTACTGTTGGTGGTAATCATACTTTGTAAGAGTTTTACTTAGAGACAGTTTCCAAAATCATTTTGGTAACTTATGTATATAGGATGTATAGAATATGTTTCCATTATTAAGGAAATAGAAAATAATTTTGTCCCAAGATAAAATGATTGGTTATTAAGAAAGAGTAAAATGTCGGACAAAATTGAGTGAATACAGAAAGTGCAGAAGGTTCATGGAAAAGGCATTTTTGTGGTTAAAGTTGAGTTTGATGCATCTATCTACAAAGTTTTTAAAGCTTTAGTATCAAATAGTATACTGATGCATAATTAAAATTTTATTCTTTCTCAAGTCATTAATCTGTTTTGGTAGCAGTTTATAGAGTTTTACTCCTGAATAATCAGTATACAAAGAGTCTGTTTTATCAAAATAGCTTCTTGTACTTTAACTTTATCATTTCCTTGGTTTTAAAAGTCTTATCACCTTTAAAGGAACATAATGTTCAAACCTGCTTTCTCAAAGTGAAATCCTGAAAAGTATCTTTTTATTTCAAACTATTACAAAAGATTTGTTTTACCTTGAAAGAAAAATTAAAGTAATAAAATAGTTGCACTCCTTTAATATAAGTTGAATGGAAAGTGCTTAAAAGTGTTATAAAATTAAAAGGAATTCTTTAACCCTGTCAATTAAAATTGTATGAGTAAAAAGTACATATGAATACTTAAAGAGTGTATAAAATTCCTGGAAATTTACCAGTATTTCAGCATAATATTAGACAAAAGTGCAATGCTGTTAATCATGGTTGTAGTTATTTAATAGTGTCACAGAAACAATCTCTTATTGTAAATTAAAGTAACACCACTGCTGTATGCGGCAGTCCCAAACATTGCTAGTTTGTTGCAAGAAATTAATATCCAACTTTCTCACTATCACTTTGTTTTAAAACTTGCTAAGACTTTCTTTAGTATCTTCTTAGGCAAGTCAAGCCAGCCCGCACTCCCCTACCTGTGGAAAACCCAACAATGAACTTTTGCAGTGCTTCCCTAAGGCTGTGTGCATAGTCTACCATCTGCCCTGGCCTGGTGGCAAAGAATCTCACTATGTAGAAGATATCTGTGGCTGAAACCCTACTTATGACATTACCTTAACCAGAAATCTTTTTTCAGAATTAAAAAGAAACACCAGAAACAATAGTATCTTATCTTAAGAGCATGAAATAGGCAAACAATTGGGACAGTCTGCAAGGTCCCTGCTGCTCTATCAAATTCTTAAATGTTGTTTGGTTGGGTAAGACAAAACTATACCCTCTGCTGTAATTGATAAAGTACAGTGTTTTCTCATGCTAATGTAGTTTGTAATATTGTTGGGATACTAAAAACCTTTCATCCCTCACTTAGCTCAAATATTAAAACTATTGTATTAATTGGGAAAGGTCCTTCATGGGAGTAGGAGGAACTGCAGCAGTCTGCTTTAAAAAATAAAAGGAGGGAAAAGGTTGGCATTGACTTAGCCTGTGAACTGGATGTGGCCAGCACCAATATTGGCTTTGGGTGGGGTTTGTGATGGAGGCAACATTCTAAACAAGTACCCCTTGCGTTTTAGTCACAATTCTGGGAAGGAGTCGAAAGTACTATATAAAAAGCAATTGTCTGCAGCATACAAAGCTATGTTGAAACTGAAGGGCTTAACCCAATAGTGTCTGGTCACTGAAGACTGCCATCCCTATCTAGGGATGGATTGCAAATACTAAAAACAAGAAACGATGGACTGCTGTGAATCAGCTTCTATGAGGGAGAGATCTGTGGAAGAACATCAGGGCTGTTGAGGCAGATGCCTTCATGAAGATCCAGAGCCCTACCATTGAGACCTGAGAAGAAGCAGAGTGACTCCACCAGAAATGGAAACATCATGGATACCAGACCTTGTGGTGCCTAGCCCAGCACACCCAGCTGCCTGTTACCTGCCAAGAGCTCATGGGCATCACCTGTATCCTTCATGCTCATTCCAGTGATTGTGACATCAGACCCCTCCTCCTCTTGGGAGGGCTGAAGTATGCTTTCACTGCTGCTGACACTGCATCAGGACTCTTACAACAAGCTATCTATTATTTTCTGCCTAAAAAAATGAATCCTCACTACTATGGACTAAGTTTAAATTCAACACTGAGTTGTGGCCCCAGGTCTAGCAAATATGCTAAGAGCAAGACCAACGAAGGCATTGAAATTACAAGCTAACGTGCCAGCTGTCCCACAGCCCAAAGAGAGGGCAATAATTTGTTGCTGCCTATGCCTCAAACTATACAAACTAGGGAAAATGAGGACACTTTTGATCGAGTACTGGCCTAGATAGCCTTGCTGGTTGGGAATCTTATGTCAATGAGAAATGAAAGTGTATTCATTAAATGTCTGCTAGTTAGAAGTCTTATTGTTTGTTGTTGTATAATCTAAGGCAGTTATGGGTTATGTATAAAATGCTATTCTAAGCTTGGAAGAATTACAAACTATAAATATGCTTTTACGTTTACAATGTGATTGGAATATATCTAGTTTTTGTGTGACCCCCCTTTGTATAGAATAGCAGTAATATTCCTTAGGAATCAGTGAAACATCATCTGTGTGGCCATAGAGACAATTTAAGCTTAGATATTTCTCAATTACAAGCCCAAATAACAAGCATTCAATATGCTCAACTGCACATGCTTCCTGCCTCACAAACTATGACAGGAATTGTGGATGGATTAAGATCCCTGAACCCTATGATATGGATTAAGAGTTGGGGAGGGGGTCTTCTGGGAGGTATATTACCTGCTCCTGTCTGTTTTCTATGTGTTTAGTCCTCAGATGTACACAACAAATCCTCCAGGGATTAAAACAGCAAGAAACTGCCCAAGCTACATTCATTACTTTGCAAAAACAAAAATGGGGAAATGTGGAGAAGTGGCCGGATGTTAAAATGTTTCCATAATGCAAAGGAAGGAACAGACCTTAGAACAGCAGGTCCTTTGAGGACAGAACACTGTCCTAAACCACCCATAATTGTTTGCAGAAATATATAAACCTTACACAGCATACATGGGGAAAATGTGGATGTGATTGCTCTGGCATGTTATCTAAAGAATAAATAACTATACTCTCACCTCTGAGACAGTCAATAAATATGATGTGGAAGCTTGAGTTGAGGGTCTTAGTCTTTAAGGCTTTGAGTCCCGTTTCCATGTTTTCTTCTTGTGTCTCTTAAGTTCTGTGGCACCTATTGTTCAAGCCGTTCCTTATGGTGTGGTCTCAACAAGCCTTCCTTTGCACAAGCAGTTTAGTGTGATTTAGATTCTTAACATTTTGAGGCAGATTGCGCTCTTGGTGTGCTTCTCCCCTACTGAGGGGGAATGAGCCATTGGCCAATACGGCCCTTCTCCCAGCCCTTCTGCCTACAGGCCAAGGAAAGGGCATTCCTCCTATATACCCTACAGAGGGCAAAGTGGCATTTCATGTCCCTACAAGACTACATACACTGTAAGGGTTTATTTCCCTCAAAGGAAATCAGGATGATATTCTAACCAGTGAGTGTGGAACAGATTCCAAACTACACAAACACTTGAAAGGTGCACTGTAACGATTTCTATTAATTTTGAGGTAGTTTCCAGGCCTACTTACATAGGCTAGGAAATAATATGATAAAAGTTTTATAGAGTTGAAATGTATTTTAATAAGCCATATAGTTCTAGTAACAAGCTGTATTTGTTAAGAAACAAAGAAATAAGGCTGGTATTCACAGTAGAAATCCTGGAAGAACATATTGTATCTATTTCTTAGTTTACATTTCATATGTGGCACTCAGAAGTAAAATGCCCAATTACCCAAAATTTATATTTTGTAGGACATACAGGAATATAACATCTAATTAGGAACTGTTTCTTATGGTCATCCTGATTACATTTATTTACACACTAAAAAATATATATATATGTCTGCAATGAACCAGAGTATTTTCTCCAGTTTTTTCCTAAAAGTTTGAAACATCTGGAACATGATTTCCTTGGAAATAATTATAGAAAATTATTTTTCAAGATTAATTAAAACAGGTAATTTCAGAATGAACCCTCTAACATACAGTGAGGCGAACCTTCATGCAGAAGACTACTTCATTTGATACATAGATCTTTATTCCTTTTGGTTATTTTCTGCTAAAGACTTGTCGTTTTCAGATGAAGGATTTTCTATTTGCATGGTTTTCCCAAGGTATGAGTTTCTGATACCTAAAATGTTTCAATTTTTGATAATTCTGTAATTCATCACTTCTACAACTTCATTAATGAAAAGAACTATGAACTTTGAAGGAGTCTATTCTATATTTGTTTGCTTCATGGAGTTTCCTCCTTGTGGACTTTACCATCAAATAACTATGACTTTCTAACATTCATTTCATTCCTTTGGAAGCATATTTTTAAAAAGCATGACTTGCTGAAAATTTACCTGCATTCAATGAACTCACAGGGTTCCTGAGTTTTCTGATGTTAAATAAGTTGAAGATTCTGTCCAACATTCATGGTTGATACCCTTTATGTGGTTTGTGTGTGTGTGTGTAAAGAATAGTTTCTGTGCAAGGTCCTTAAACAATTTATGCATTTACAGATACCTGTTTAGTATGAGTTTTCTGGTGTGCAATAAGTCCATTTATAGAGTTTCTCACCTACATTTCTTTGCTGCTATCTCATGAGAATTGGCTTTTAGGAGAGCAATATCATCCCCCATCTGTGTGAGTTCTCTGATGCATAATAAGCTGTGACTTCCAACAAAGGGCTTTCCTACATTCAATGCATTTACAGGGTTTCGCTCCTGTATGTGTTCTCTGATGTGCACTAAGAATTGATTTCTGAGAGGTTTTTCCACATTCATTGCATCCATAGGGTTTCTCTTCTGAATGAGTTCTCTTATGTACAATGAGCTGAAAATTTCTTACAAAGGCTTTTTCACACTCACTGCATTCACAGGGTTTCTCTCCTGTGTGAATTCTCTGATGCACAATGAGCTGTGAATTGAAATTGAAGGATTTCCCACAATCAATGCATTCATGTGATTTCTCTCCCATGAGTTCTCATATGAATAATGAGGTGACTTGCTCCTGAAGGCTTTTCCACATTCAGCTACATCCAAAGGGTTTCACACCTGTGTGACTTCTCTGATATACAATGAGCTGTGACTTTAAACTGAAGGCTTTGCCAAACTGATTACATCCAAAAGGTTTTACTCCAATTCCAAAAGGTTTTATTCCAATGTGAAATCCCTGATGTACAGTGAGCTGTGACTTGAAAGTAAAAGCCTTCCCACATTCACCACAACCATAAAGTTTCTCTCCTGTATGCATTCTTTGATGTACAATAAGGTTTGACTTTGTATTAAAGTCTTTCCTGCATTTGCTGCATTCAAAGGGCTTCTCTACCGTATGAGTTCTCTGATGTATAATGAGCTGTGACTTTAAACCAAAAGCTTTTCCACAGTCACTGCATTCATAGAGCTTTCCCCCTGCATGAATTATATGGTGTGAAATGAGCTGGTATTTCCTACTGAAACCATTCCCACATTCATGGCAAACAAAGGGGTTCTCCCTTGTGTGAATTCTCTGATGTATAAAAGACTGTGAATTGAAACAAAGGATTTTCCCACATTCATTGCATTCATGAGGTTTCTCTCTTATATGAGTTCTCACAGGTATAATAAGGTCTGACCTGTTCCTGAAGGCTTTGCCACATTCATTGCATACATAAGGTTTCATTCCTGAGTGACTTCTCTTGAGTGCAGTGAGCTGTGACTTCAAACTGAAGACTTTCCCACATTGAATGCATCCACGGCCTTCATTCCAGCATGGACTCCCTGATGTACAATGGGCTGTGACTTAAAGGTAAAGGCATTCCCACATTCACTACCACCACATGGTTTCTCCCCTGTATGGGTCCTCTGATGTACCATAAGGTTTGCCTTTGTATTAAAGGCTTTGATATTCACTGCATTCACATGGTTTCTCTCCTGTATGAATTCTTTGATATATAATGAGCTGTGATTTGAAACCAAAAACTTTCCCACATTCATTACATACACAGGGTTTCTGCTCTGAATGAGTTCTCTGGTGTGAAACAAGCTGATCTTTCCTCCTGAAGATCTTCCCACATCTACAACATTCATATGGAGTCTCACCTGTGTGAATTCTCTGATGTACAAGTTATGAATTGAAAATGAAATTTTCCCCAGATTTACTTAATTCATGAAGTTTCTCTCCTGTATGAGTTCTCTGACGTATGTCTTGGCATGTTTTGCTGCTAAAATCTTCCCTACATTCATAAGGCTTGTCTTCTGCATGAGCTTGCTGATGCATTACAAGGTATGACTTGCTGCTGAAGGCTTTCCAACAGTACCTGCATTCAAGTGGTTCTTATTCCATACTAGTTGGCCGGCATAGGAGTTGTGACTTCTTTTTGACACACTTTTCAGATTCATTACTTCCACAGTATTTTATTCCAGTAAGAGTTTGCTCTTGTTTAGGAAGGAGGAATGAGTCACTATATACATGAAACCCATTAAGATTCTTTCCAACATAATTACAAGTTAAGCCTATATTAGACTTCAAACTCCTTCTATGTGTGCCACATTTATGAAGTTTTTGTCTTGAAGAAACATAATTTGTACTAAAAAAATTTTCCAAATGTAGTACATTCATAGCCTTTTGCCACACTTCTCATCTTGCCTTGATTTTCACGATGCCATTCGATTTGATCAATTTCCCAGCCATTTCCTAGAAATGAAAAAATTAACATGTTATAAATAATAACATGATCCTAGTGTAATATATAATGGCCTTTAAAATGCCATGCTGTTGTTAGGAAGAAAGCTGTACCTATAAGAGAACAAAAGCTCACCCGACTGTGGAGGAGAAAAGAATTTTATTAATGATATTGCAAAAATGGGTTCACAACCTGGATAAAATGGCCAGCACATCAAACAGCAAAAAACAATGATTTTTATAACCTAAACCTAACAAGCAGGTACCTCCCCTGCTCCACATTGATTGGGTACTTCAGGGGTTACAGCTTATCCAAGAGGGCAAACTCACTTACCTGGTTCCTGCTCTGAGCCACCGTTCGGCTGTTCCCTACACTCCCGGCAGGCTGGGCAGGCTCAGTGCCACTTTCACTCCTGGTGGTGGTTTTCAAATTTGGAGCTGCTTTCACTATTGGCCTCACTCTTGCTTCACGCCCTTCTTGCCACTCACCTCCCTCGCTTTGGCCCCTCCCTCGCTTTGGCACCACTTTTCAAATTCTTGACGCCAAAGCCACTACACTTTCCCTTTCTCCTCCAACTGCAGAGCTGGCTCTGGCTTCACCTTTATGTGAAAATTAAACAACCCTTTCCTTACAGTGTGAGTCTTTTTTAGTTTCAGATATCATATCTAAATCTAAATAAAATCTCTTGTCCAAATGTAACTAAAATCCTGAGTGGGGAAAATAAAAGCAAAGACAAGTATGTATAGAAAACTTATTTAATAAAACTGGTTTTATTAACTGAATAATGGAGCAAGAAGGCAAAATTGGCACAAGAAACAATGAGCATAATATAAAGAGGTTGGAAAGGATATCTAAGCATCAGATTCATTCAAAAAATATTTGTGATAAACTCCAGAGAAACTGCAGAAAATCACCAACTAGTTTCCAGTCCTTTTAAGAATAAGGTTCCATTAAGCATCCAAATGGAGAACAGATTCACAAAGAATATAATAATGAACTTCAGAACACTAAGAACAAGAAGCTCTTAAATGATTTCAGAGGAACCAAACTAACCATTTCATATAGTGAAAAACAAAAATCATGTTGACAATATCTTATCAATATGCACCAACTCATTCATCCTTTCATTCAAGATACGAGAAATGGGATTATCTCTATTTAAACTTTTTTTTTTTTAAGGAGGTACTGGGGATTGAACCGAGGACCTCATACATGTGAAGCAAATGCTCAACCATTGAGCTACACCTGCTCCTCTCTTTACGCTTTTAATCTATCTGAGGAACCCTCTGTATAAAGTAACCAACTATGCCCATTTGCCCAGGACTGAGGGGATTCTCTGAACTTGTAAACTTTAGTGCTAACAGCAGGATAATAGCATACATATCAGGACAGTTGGTCATCTTACACCTGAAACAGCTTTATTGACACCAAGTACTCAACTAAGTGCATGTAATTTATAAACTTGAATGAAATATGTTCTTGCACTCAAGAAATCTTCGGTACTGTAGAAAAAAAGACATATGCAAATGCAATTGGAAGTAAAAGAAGCAGACAACATGGTTGTTTATGAAGAAAATACCAAGGAACCTACAAAAATGCTTCTAGAACTAAGAAGTGAGTGTAACAAGGTTTCAGGACACAAGGTCAATACACAAAAGTTGACTGTATTAATATATAGCAGCAATGAATAATTGGAATTTGAAATTAAAACAATACTGTTGGGGAGCAGATGAAGCTCAAGTGATTGAGTGCCTGCTTCCCATATATGAGGTCCTGGGTTCAATCTCCAGTACATCCCAACAACAAAACAAACAAATGAAAAGCCAGGGAAGCCAATGTAGCTCAGTGGTTGAGTGCCAGCTTCCCACATAATGTGATTCCAGTTCAATCCCCAGCCCTGGTATCTCAAAAACAACCTAAATAAATAAATAACTGTTTACAATAGTAACAGCAAAAGAAATTTGGTATAAGCCAAAAAATATGTATGATTTATATGCTCAAAACTATAAAACTGGTGAAAGAAACCAAAGATTTAAATAAATAAGGGAACATACTGTATTCATGTATTGGAAAACTAAGCATTACTATAAATGTAAATTGTTCCTAATTTAATCAAAAGAGCCAATGTAATACAAAATCAAATTCCCAGAAAACTTTTCTGTAAATATCTAGAGATTTTCAATAATTCAAATGGAGAGGCAAAGAAACAGAATAGTCAAAACAACTCTTCAGAAGACGAAAGGTGGAGAACTCACACTAACCAACTTAAATACTTACCATAAGGTAGTATTGGTGAAAAAGTAGAAAGAGATAAATGAAATAACATGCAGAGTCTAGAAATAGAACCACAGAAAACTGAGTTTTTCAATAGTGCAAAGACAGTTCAATGTTAAAAGGAAGACTTTTTACCAAATTGTGGTGGAACGATTGGAAACTCATATGCAACAAGATGAACACTTACCTCACACACTAGACAAAAATTCACTCAAAATGGATCATTGACTTAAATGCGAAAGAAAAACTATAAAAGTTCTACAGAAAACTAAGAAAATTTGTGTAGCATGGTTTTGGCAATGAGATTTTAGATTTGCTATCAAAAGCACAATCCACACACACAAAAACCACAAATTGAGAAAATGGACACTGTCAAAATTAAACACTTTTTTACATTGTGTAATATTGTTAAGAGAATAAAAAGGCAAGTGACAGACTATGGGAAAATATTTACAAATCATGTATCTGACATAGCACCTTACACTTAGAATATGTAAATATTAAAATTTAGTTAAGAAAACAAACTAAATTTAAACCATTACCTAAAAAGCCTTCTGACAGACCAAGATAGCACTCATAAGATGCTCCAGGGTACTGTTCTCCCACAGACTCTGATCAACTATCAAAACCTAGCAAAGCCATCTTCCTCAAAACCCCAGAAAAGAGTTAAAAGGTTACAGGTATATGGCAATGGCCAAATCAAGAAGATACAGCTTCAAAAATGTCAGTAAAAGTTCATGGCACCCTTGCTTATCCCCTCCCCATCCTCCTCTCCAGCATGATTCAGAGCAGACCTGCGCTAGCATTGTGGGTCACTGGCGCTGTCTCAGAGTACAAGGACTTCTATGTACATCCTGGGGTGATCGTATGTCTGTGCCAGTCTAGAGGGTGAAAGCCTGAATTACTGAACTAGGAAACTCATCTCAGGCTTGCCCTCACAGAACTTGCCCTGCAGGCAGAAGCAGCTTGCAGACAGCTAAAGCAGTCTAAGAAACAACTAGGTCAAAGTATCCTGTGGTCAAGATTACCTGCTAAAAGCACTCAGAAGGGGAAGAAAATCTACTTCATGGAGCATATAGGGGACATTTGGATTATTCCTATAAATGGGGGAATTCCTAAGACCACAAGCAACCACAAGCCCAGGACAAGACACAGGCTGAGAAAAAAACAGAAAAGACTTGCACTTCACATCTACCTTGGGCTGATCCTCTTGACAGAAAGGCTAAACTGTGAAGGAGAGCACCAGTGAACATACAGCCAATGTGCAACATCTGTGGAAGATGTGTTAATGCACTGGTTTGGTTATTTTTGATAGATAGATTTTTGAGAGATCCAGGAAATCTCTTTTATATCGCTAGCTAGATACAAACTTAAAGAATAGTCAGCTCAGGGGCTAAATCCCAGAGGTAAGACTTAAAAATTTAAAAAGATAAAATGTGCAAGAAAAGGTTACAAGACAAACAAACAAGAAATGATGGCCCATCTGAAAACAAGATAAAAATCCAGAAACCACCAACAAAGGGGACAAGACTTTGGACATGCCAGACAAAGACTTTAAACCATAGACTTTAGTTAACAGCACAATTATAAAAATGTGCTGTCATCAATTGTAACAAAGATCAACACCAAGGCAAGGTGTTGGTGGTGGGGTGATATATGAGAATCCTGTATTTAATGCTTCATTGTTCTGTATACCCACAACTTCTCTAACAAAGAAAAAATAAATAAAAGCATAACAAACAATAGCAAGGGGGAAAAAAGTTTCTCAATATATGCATGGAAAAAAGGCTAATTTGAAAAAAGTTAAAGGATATCAGGAAAGTAGTGAATGAATAATATGGAATCTCAATAAAGATAAGGAAATTTAAAAGGGGAACCCAAACATAAATAATGGAGTTGAAGACTAAACATAAATAATGGAGTTGAAGACTAAAATAACTGAAATTAAAACTTCCCTAAAAGATTTCAACAGCTGGCAGAAGAATCAGTGAACCTGAAGGTAAAACAAGTGAAATGATTCAGCCTGAGAAGGAGAAAGAAAAAATCTGAAAAGAGCAAGCACAGCCCAAGAAATCTAAGGAACAATATCAAGCATACCAATACATGCACTGTGGGAATCCCAGATGGAATGTTCAAAGAAATAACGGCAGAAAACTTCCCAAATTTAACAAAAAGATATGAATATGCACATTCAGGATGACCAACAAACCCCTAACAGGATAAACTCCAAGAGAACCATGACCAGACACATTCTAGTCAAACCGTCGAATGCCAAGGACAAAGAGAGTATTATGGAAACTGAAAGATGTACCAGGAATTCCCAGTAAGACTAAGAACAATTTCTCATGAGAAACCATGGACGCAAAATGGCAGTGGGTCCAAATAGTTACAGTGCTGAAAGAAAACAACTGCCAAGCAAGAATTTTGTTTCCAGTGAGACTGTCAAAAATGAGGGAGAGATTGAGATGCTTCTGGATGAACAAAAGCTAAGGAAGTTCATCACCACTACACCTACCCTACAACTAATGCTAAAGGAAGTTCTTCAGACTGAAAGGAAAGAGAGTGGATCTAAAGCAGCATAAAGACAGATCTCCAATAAAAATAACTATAATTATAAATCCAGTACTTTCTTTTTTAGGAGGTACTGGGGAATGAACCAAGGACCTCAAACATGGGAAGCAGGCAATGAACCACTGGGCTACATCCGCCCCCAGAGAGAGTTGTTTTTTTTCCAATTTTTGTTTTGTTTTGTTTTCAGGAAGTAACTGGGGATTGAAACTGGGACCTCATATATGGGAAGTAGGTGCTTAAACACTTGAGCTACATCTGCTCTCCAAATGCCAGTATTATTGTACTTTTTGGTATGTAATACTACTTTTTACTTCTTACAGGTTCTAAAATACAAATGCATTTTAAAAAGTAATGCTAAATCTATGGTTTTGGACATACAATGCATAAAGAAAATAATTTTTAATAAAAACAAAATGGTGGGGATGGAGGGCATGGGAACGATGTATGCCTTTGTTATTGAAGTTAATAGCAAAAAATGTGATTTTCATATATTTAGGATGTTAAATTTTAACCCCATGGTAACCACAAAGAAAATCAAGTAATTATGAAAATAGATTTTAACAGAAGAATTGAGGGGGAAAAGGTGTAAAACTTAAAGTCCAAATAGCGAAATGGCATAAGAAAGTGCTACATTATCAGTAGTTATATTAAATGTAAATGGATTAAAGTCTCTAGTCAAAAGGCAGAGATTGAAAGGGCAGATTAAAAAAACCACTATAAATACATATACATCTAATGTATATATATTTAGAGACCTAAAATACATATATATCTAATGTATATGTATATAAAAACCTAAAATACACATACATCTAATGTATGTGTATATAGAGACCTAAAATATTTGAAGCAAATATTGACAGATTTGAAAGGAGAAATAGGCAGTTTTAAAATAGTAGACTTCAATACACCCCTTTGCATAATGGATAGAACATCTAGACAGAAATCAATAGGAAAGTATAAGACTTGAATAATACTATAAACCAACTAGATGTTACTGACTTACATAGAACACTTCATCAAACAATACCAGAGTACATCTACTCTAGAGCACCTGGATTACTTTCCTGGACAGACTATATATTAAGGCAAAAGAAGTCTCATAAATTAAAAACAATACACTCTTAAACAATGAATGAGTTGGAAATCACAAAGGAAATTTGTAAATAATCTGGAAGTGAAAAAATGAAAACATACGAAAACACAGTATACAGCAAAGGCAGTGTTGAGAGGAAATTTATAGCTATAAATGTGTACATTAAAAAAGAAAGATTTGAAATCAGAGACCTAATCTCATAACTGTAGGATCCAGCAAAAGAAAAGCAAACCAAAGCCAAAACAAGCAGAATGAAGGAAAAATGGAGATAAATGAAATAGAGAATAAACAATAAAGAGAATTATGGAACCAAAAGCTACTTTGGAAAGATCAATCAAATCAACAAACCTTTAGTGAGACTGACAAAGAAAAAGAGAGGGGCGGCGGACTTGGCCCAGTGGTTAGGGCGTCCGTCTACCACACAGGAGGTCTGCAGTTCAAACCCCGGGCCTCCTTGATCCATGTGGAGCTGGCCCATGCGCAGTGCTGATGCGCGCAAGGAGTGCCGTGCCACGAAGGGGTGCCAAGCCACAAAGGGGTGTCCCTTCGCCTAGGGGAGCCCCACACACAAGGAGTGCCACCCAGTGTGAAAGAAACTGCAGCCTGCCCAAGAATGGCGCCACACACACGGAGAGCTGACACAACACAATGATGCAACAAAAAGGAACACAGATTCCCATGCTGCTGACAACAACAGAAGCGGCAAAGAAAAAGACACAGCAAATAGACACAGAGAACAGACAACCAGGGTGGGGTGGGGGGGGAAGGGGAGAGAAATAAATAAATAAATAAATCTTTAAAAAAAAAAAAAGAAAAAGAGGACAAAAATAACTAAATTAGAAATGAAAGGGATCATTTTGTACCTATCTGAATGGCCACTATTAAAAAGACAGAGAACTACAAGTGTTGGAGAGGGTGTGGAGAGATAGGAAAACTTATTCACTGTTGGTGGGAATGCAGAATGGTTACAGCCACTGTGGAGGACTGTTTGGCAGTTCCTAAAGAAGCTTAATATAGACTTGCCACATGACCTTGCAATAACCACTACTAGTATATACCCAGAAGAACTGGAAGCAGTAGCACAGACATCTGCACACCTATGTTCACAGTCACATGATTCACAATTGCAAAAAGTTGGAAACAACCCAGGCGTCCATCAACCTAGAAAAATTGCCAAAAGATCCAGACATTTCACCAACTTTAAAGAGATGGCAACTATGCATCTAAAAATTTTATCAAATGCCTTTTTGCCTCAATTAAGATTATCATGCTTTTTTTTTCCATTCCGTTAATGTGGTATATTTCACGAATTGATTTTCTTATGTTGAACCACCCTTTCATATGAGGATAAATCTCGCTTGTTTGTGAATTTTTTTCATACGCTATAGGATATAGTTTGCTAGTATTTTGTTGAAGATTTTACATCTAAATTTATAAGGAATACTGGCCTGTACTTTTCTTTTCTTGTGGTATCTTTATCTGGCCATGGTATTAGGGAGATATTGACCTCAGAATTTGTTTGGGAGCATTCCCCTCCATGGTTTTATTTTTGAAAGATTTAGCTGAATTGGTGTTACTACTTTGTTGGAATGTTTGGTAATATTGACCAGTGAAGCCATCTGGTTCTATGCTTGTCTTTGCTGGGAGGTTTTTAATTACAGATTTAATTTCTATTTGTTATGATCTGTTGAGATCTAATTCTTCTTGAGTCAGTGTAGACAGTTTGTGTTTTTAGGTATTTGTCCATTTCATTTAGTTCATCTAATTTGTTGGTGTACAGTTATTCCTTGCATCCCTTTATAATTCTTTTTATTTCTGGGGTTAGTTAATATCGCCCCTTTCATTTCTTTTTTTTTTTTTTGTACTGATATATATAAAAAATTTTTTAAACCATACAACATGTTACACAATATATTTGGTTCATAGTAACAAAATCACACAGTATTTGTCCTTTTCTGTCTGGCTTGCTTCACTCAACATAATGTCCTCCAGGTTCATCCATGTTGTCATAGGCTTTATGACTTCATTTCTTCTTACAGCTGCGTAATATTCCATCATGTGACTAGACCACAGTTTGCTTATCCATTCATCTGCTGATGGACACCTGGGTTGTTTCCAACTTTTGGCAATCATGAACAATGTGACTATGAACACAGGTGTGCATTTGTTTCCCTCTTCAACCCCTTCCATCACCATGAGAACAAAGCCTGCCTATGATGCTGGAGGATTAGACACATGAAGGCAGTTAAAGCCATCCATAATAAATTCCTATTATGAAAACAACTAGACATGTGAGTGAATACCAACCAAGACACGAACCACCCAGCCCAGCCAAGATCACTGTTGGTAGACTTGGGAAAATAAACAGTGATTGTTTCCTTGGGGGAAAAAAATGATAAAAATAAAACATAAATCTTAACTCCTACCTCATGCTGGAAGATAAAGATGAATTCCAGGTGTATTATAAATCTAAATGTAGAAGAAGAAATAATGAAATAATAGAGGAGAGTATCATCATGAGCTTAAAATAAGATAAATATTCTTAATTTAGATACAAAATATACCAGTGATAAAGTTGATGGGAAGTAGCTGGGTTCAATTCCCAGGATCTCCTGGTTAAAAAAGAAAAGAAAAAAGGTGTCCCAGACCTGCACAGTGAGGCACAGGCCCCTGTGTGGCAAAGTGACATATCAAAATGCCAATGATGCAACCAGATAGGGGGGAAATTTTTGATAAAACAGAGTAAGTTAAAATTAGAAATGTCTGTTCACTGAAAGAAAGCAGTAAGAAAGTGAAAAGACAGGCCACATAAACTGAACAATTCTGAACTCTAGTTAATGATAAGTCTGCTGAAGCATTAGAGGGACAGTTCTGATGTCTGCACATTAATACACCAAAAATAATGAAAGACGTATAAATATGTGATAAAGGAAGTATAGTATTATGTAAATAGTAAATATTCTAGGTGTTGTATATTCAGATATTCACTGTGAATTCAACTTTTCTCAGAAATTTTTCATAATAAAATGTTGGAGGTAAAAGAAGCATCCCATATAAAATTTGAATAGAGATATGATATCAAGTTTGATCTTTAAACTTAAACATGCATGATTCACTGGGACTTGCTAAAATGAAGATTCTGGTATAACAGGGTTGAGGAGGGACCTAAGACTCTGAATTTCTAACAAGCTTTCAAAATATAGCTATATTAGTCAGTCAAAGGGGTGCTAATGCAAAATACCAGAAACCAGTTGGTTTTTGTAAAAGGGTATTTATTTGGGGTAGAAGCTTACATTTACCAGGCCATAAAGCATAAGTTACTTCCCTCACCAAAGTCTTTCGCCACATGATGGAGCAAGACGGCTGCCAATGGTTGCCAGGGCTCAGGCTTCCTGGGCTCCTCTCTTCCCAGGGCTTGCTTCTCTTCCCTCACAACCAAGCTCCTCTGTATGCTTACTTCCCAGAGCTTCAGCTCAAAACTCCAGCACCACAACTCCAACTCTGTCCTTCACCATGTCTTTTATCTGTGAGTCCCCACCCATCAAGGGGCAGAGACTCAGCACCCTACTGAGGTGGCCCAATTAAAGCCCCAATCATAATTTAGTCATGCCCAGGTACAGATCAGTTTACAAACATAATCCAGTATCTATTTTTGGAATTCATGAACTAAATCAAACTGCTACACTCCACCCTCTGAATTCCAAAATGACAATACAATATTCAAAAAAAAACACCTAAATCAGTAGCAATGCTAAGTATAGAATCACATCGCAATCAAGTTAAAGAAATACCGTTTGTCTTGAAGCAAAGTCCTGTCTGCTATAGACCTCTGAAACTTAAAAAATAATTTATCTGTTTTCAATATACAAATGGACAAAGGATAAACATTTTCATTACAATAAGGAGAAATTGGGAGGAAAACATGAGTTATGGGTCCAGAACAGTTCAGTAAACCTACAGGGCATCCTCCATTCTATTTCAAAGTCTGAGAGTCATTCTTAAGAGGATGGTTTCTTCTTGGTGCAACACCATTTCCACAGGCTTGCCCAAAGGCCATTTTCTTGGTACCACCCTCATCAAGCATCTGGGTGTCAACGAAGCTCTAGACCTCACCCTCCGAGAGAGCATTGGGCTGACTGCCACACCTTACCCAGTCTTTGGGTTAAAGACTTAACCCCCCTAGTACAGTGAGGTGAAGGCCAACATGCTCCCTAAACTTTGGCATACAGGCTCAACCCTCAGAGCAACCAGCTGACCACCTGGCCTTCCTTATTCCATGGGGGACAGGCCCACCCCTCTCAGACCTATGGGGTGCTGACCTTAACCACCCTAATCCTTGAGGAATGTGCTCCATCCTCTCTGTGCCCTGAGGTGGCAAAACTCTCCCCAAACACTGGGTGGGAACATTCACCCTCTTCAACTGCTGGGGCAAATTCACCCTTTCTGTACACATGGGTGGGGTTTCTCTTGGCCCAAGGTGATGTCTTAATTTCAGATCTCAGCTTCTATGGTTTTCCTCTTAAAGCTGTTTTTCCTTCAGTCTCTCCTTTCCATGTCCTTTTTAGTCCAAGCTGACAGTGGTTTTGTTCATACAGCTCTCTCAAAAAGTCTGTTGGTTCAGCAGGCAAGAAGCAGGGATCCAAGCCATCAGACAGTAAGACTTTCCACAAGTCTTTCTGAGACAACTGCATCTTCAATCCTGATGTTGAAGTTCCAAATTTAGTTAAGTCCTCAAAAGGTGCACTGTCCTCTGGGGACTTGATTTCCAGAGGCTTGGTGTATCTGGAATCAGTTTCTGGTTTCTTTCTGCCCAACAATTCAGCCCTCACCTTATCCCACTAGCATTTTGCTATAAGCTGCAAGGAGAAGCCAAGCTGCATTCTCCAGGTTTACTTCGGAAAATTCTTCAGCTAAATGCCCAGGGTCACCGTTTTCAAATTCTGCCCTCCATGAAACATCAGGAGTCAATCTGCTTGGTTCTCCGCAACTTTAAAACACAGATCACCTTTGCTCCTGTTTCCAATAATAGTTTTATCATTTACTTCTAAGGCATCACAAAAAGTCTCTTTAGTGTCCATATTACTACCAAGTCTTTCAAAGCACTGTAGGTCTTTTCTACCAAGCATCTCACAATTCCTCTAAAAAATACCCTTTACCCATTTATAAAACCTTTCCAGCATTTTGGTAATTGCAAAAGTACTACCCCACTCGGTACCAAATTCTGTATTAGTCAGCCTAAGGAGTGCTGATACAAAATATCAGAAAGTGGTTGGTTGTTATAAAGGATATTTATTTGGGGTAGAAGCTTACATTTACCAGGCCATAAAGCATAAGTTACTTCCCTCATCAAAGTCTGACTTTTTGCCCTGTATAGGACCAAGATGGCTGTCAATGTCAGCCAGGGTTCAGGCTTCCTGGGTTCCTCTCTTCCCAGGATTTGTTCCTCTCTGAGCTCATGGTTCCTCTCTTCCCAGGGCTTGCTTCCCTCTGGGCACAGGGCTCCTCTCTTCCTAGGGCTTGCTTCTCTTCCCTCACAACCAAGCTCCTCTGTGTGCTTACTTCCTGGGGCTTCAGCTCAAAACTCTAGCATTAAACTCCAACATCAAAATTCCAACTCTGTCCTATGCCATGTCTTTTATCTGTGAGTCCCTACCTACCAAGGGGCGGGGACTCAACACCTTACTGATATGGCCCAATCAAAGCCCCAATTATAACTCAATCATGCCCAGGTACAGACCAGTTTACAAACATAATCCAATATCTATTTTTGGAATCCATGAACCATATCAAACTGCTATAATAGATGAACTTCACATTGACAAGAAAAAGTAGACACTACAATGAGAAAATGGACAAGAGATCTGGAGACACTTCATAAAAGATAAAATATCAAACATGAAATTGGTGCTTAATCACTTTAGTGAGGACATACAAATTAAACCCATGAATTCCTACCACACAATCATGATAATGGCTTAAATTAAAAAAGTAACAGTACAGGAGATATTCAGAATATGGTGCTTAATGAAAAATATAAACAATGGAACAATGTACACACATATTTGCTTAACATAAAAATACATGGCTGAGAACAGATGTGGCTTAAGCGACTGAGCTCCTGCCTACCACATGGGAGGTCCCTGGTTCAGTTTCCAGTGCCTCCTAAAGAAGACAGTGAGATGTCATAATGGACAGGCACAACAAGCTAACACAAGAGACACAAAAAGAAAAACAATGAGAGACACAACAAAGCAGGGAGTGAAGTTTCCCAGTGTCTCCTAAAAGACAAGCAAGACAGCGAGCTGATGTAATGGGCAGGCACGGCAAGCTGATACAAGATGATGCAATAAGAGACACAAGAGGAAAAAACATAATGAGAGACAAAACCAAGCAGGGAGGTGGCAATTAGGTGCCTCCCTTCCACATCAGAGCTCCTGGGTTTGGCTCCCAGTACCTCTTCGAGAAGGTAAGCAAACAATAAGCAGACAAATGAAAGAACCATTGTGGGGGATAAATAAAAGAATAAATAAATCTTAAAAAAATAATTCCATAGGTGAGCAGCTGTGGCTTAAGCAGATGAGCACCTGCTTCCCACATGGGAGGTCCCAAGTTCAGTTCCTGATGCCTCCTAAAAGCAAAACAACCAAAAAAACAACAACCAAATAAATGAAAAAACCGATTCAGGATAGTCAATGTGGCTCAGTGGTTGAGCTTCCTACATATGAGGTTGCTGATTCAGTCCCTGCCCCAGTACCTCAAAAAAAGCAAAAAAAATTAAAAAAAACCATACACACATAGACTGTAATTAATACTACAATTATAAAAATGTGCTATCATCAATTGTAACAAATGTTCCACATTAATGCAAGGTGTTGATGGTTGGGTGGTATACAAGAATCCTGTATTTAATGCCTGATTGTCCTGTACACCCACAACTTCTTTAATAATTCCAATTTAACCTAATTAACCTAATTAAAAATACACAGCAACGAATACATTTGTAAATATACATAAACAAAAGAACAGACATACAACAGAAAATAATGCTGGGAGTGATGGGGAAGGAAAAGGAAATGGAATATGGGGAAATACGGGAATGAATATACAAATATAAATGAAGGCATTACACACACAACAGTAAGAAGCGAGAAAAAATTAAATGAGCGACTCACCTGGGACTTGGTGGCTTTCAGTTGTTCCTGGGAAATGAACAGCCACTCTAGGATCTGCTCAGTCCTGCCACTAGTCAGCCCCTGCCCGGGCGCTCTGGGTAGTAGAAGTCTCCAGTCAGGAATCCCCTAACCCAGGATGGATTCCTGACCTTGGAGGGTTCTGAGCTCTAGGTCACATGAGCTGTCTTGTTCCAGGAGAGGCGGCACCTGTGGGCTCAAGAGCAAATGCACTTTAGCACATGTTTCCTTTGGAACCCAGTCTTGGTCTCGAGTGGGTTTTCTATAGATGGTCAGTGCTGCTGTGTGGCAAAAACCAGGAGAAATGCACATGGGGACCCAGAGGTACTGGCAGTCTATCCAGGCAGTCTGCACAGGCCCCTGGGAATCCAGAAAGAACTTGAGATTCACTCATTTATTCTAAAAGCTGTGGGCAGCCACTTACTTTAGAAAACAGTGCTAGAGGCTAAGCAGTAAACCTCTGTTTTAAGCAAGACATACAAGAGTACGAGATTTGAAATAAAAACAGTCTGCATTTCAATTCAAGTTTCTCCTCGTTATCTGCAGGCCCTAGGACAATTTACCTGATTCTCTCTTTTTAGTCTTACTTTTCTGTTGTTGTTAAAATCGCAAAAGTAGGATGAGAGCAGGGTGCAGGACAGTTTTTTAATCGCCCCAAAACTCCCAATGGAAAAACAAGAGACCTATTAGAATAATTTTTTTTAAAAAAATACACCATGGGCATATGAACATCTTTAAAAACAACTAGGTGACAGGGCCTCCTGACAATTCCCAAAATATGACAGATGTGACCAAACCAGAGACAGCAGCAGGCAGGGCACAGCCAGTTCCTAAGCAGAGAGAGGAAGTAAGCATCAGCGCTGGCAGGCCACAGCTGTAAATCTCCACAAATACACCCTCCACAAATACACACCTCCAGCAAATACACCCCTACTCCCAAACAGGAAAGCATTCTCTCGAGTGGAAATCTGAGCAAGTAAACCCTGCAATGAAGAGCAGAACTGTGAGAACTACTTTCTGGCTCAGAATTGCAGATGACGGTAAACAAACCAGTCTCAAAGTCATTAAAGTATTTACCCTATCTAAGGCCATGAGGACCTGAGAAATAGTAGAGAAATACTCCCTTCCAGAAGCACAGAACATCACTCTGGAGGCAAACTATTGGAAAGAGACACCAAATTGATGAGCACAGGAGTAAAAAAGGTTCCAGGAGAGAGAAGGGAGGGAGAAGGATCCCACAGTAGGGGGTTGGGGAGAGGGAAAATTCAGACAGATAAAGGAAAGGAGAGAAGACTTACACAGTAAAAAGGAAGGATCCCAGAGGAAGCATATTCCAGAAATTATTTTAACAGCAAAACTCAACATCTAACCATGAAAGAAACACTAGAAGACAAGGTGTGTTGAGCTCAGAAACAGGAGGCTCCAGGCAGTCCATTCATGCTTTGAACCCTTCAAGGAAACAAGAGGCAGGAGCCTCAAATGTTGAAGCTACATAAAGATGCCCTGACACATCCCTACCTCCAAACAGAACAGCCTTCTTACCCCAAAACAGAATGCCAGGAAAGCCCATCTTATTTAAACATGGGAAAAACAAAACAAAAACATATGTTACTATGAACAAATAATGAAAATATTCTAAATTAGGCTCTGGCAATAAAACATTTGAAATATCTGGTCACACACACACAAAAATATAAACTATTATTTCAAAATGAGCTAAAAGAAATTAGGAAAACAATTGTAACTCTGAAACAGAAGCAGGCTAGTAAGATAGGGAATCAATAGACCTGGATATCCCCCAAGGACTTTATCATTGGGTCCTCCTGGAAGACTGATGGGAGAAACAAGCAATCAAAATGGCAAACAGCTGGACCTCCTCCCCTGCCATTAGCAAAGGAGTGGGATAATCAACAGTTCAAAAAGGCAGGCACGATAGACACACAGAACAGACAACTGGGGGGAGGGGGGAGGGAGGAGAGGAGGAGAGAGAAATAAATTAATTTTTAAAAAAGGCAGGCCTGAGCGCTCTCTCTCATGCACTCTCTTACCTGTGGACCCGTTCCTGCCCTCTCCACACCGCTCTCGCCGTTTTTCCTCTGCTATGTGGCCATGCAAGTGAACCTGGGGATTTAAAACCTATAATGGGAAATTGTAGTCTGTAAATCAGCCCACTTTATCACTTTTCAACCCCTTCCTCATTACCTGGGACCCCTGATCTGTTATTTTCTCCCATTTCTCGTCCCTCCCTACCTGAATAAATTACTGGCCTAACTCACCCAACATGCTCTTGGAATTTATTCTGTAGCATAGTCGAGAACCTAAACAAAATCCAGTAACATTTGGCAAGCCATCCAGGAGCTTATTGGTGAGTGAAACTATGGCCTACAGCTTGTTTAATGCCTCCCTCTGGTTCTCCACTTTAAACGGGTTTGCCTATGAGCCCCCACAGGACATAATCCCAGGAGGGAAGGGACTGGGGCACGGGAATTCTCCAGGTCTGCGCCGCATGCCCAGGCTTGTGAGAGCTGACCCCAGCGAGAAGGGCTGGGGCACAGGACAGGAGCTCATTGTGCCACTCTTTCAAGCCCTCGAGCAGCCCTCAGCTCTGACCCTGGGGCCCGCGGCCTTGCCTTCCACCACCCTCGCCCCTAGGGGGTGCACGGCAGTTACGGAGAGCCAGAGATCTGGAGGCTTCCTGGGCCCATGCCTCTGCAGGCCTGCCAGGCAGTGGGCAGGGCCAGAGTGGATGCCGTGGGAGTTCCCTTCCCCAGGGCGGTCACAGGCAGGACACCCTGGCATAACCAACCTTTACACAACGTTTTCACCTTTCCACTTCTTGCTACTGAATCTCTCTTTACAGGTTTGTGTTAGAATGCTTTGGTATGTCTTAAAAACTGTGAAAATGGAAAGTGCCTTTGCTTGCAAAGAAACTATTGCCTCAGGGCCCCAAGGCCTGTTAGCTATAACAATCTCTAATCATTTAATGGCCTTTTGATGGCTGGTCTAATTGGAAAACTATCAGACAGTAAAGTCATAAAACTAGGACTGCATCTAAGACCTCTGGAAGGATGGGAGGAGGAAGCTTTCTGCCGCTTCTCCAAGGAGGGAGCAGTATTCGGCTTGGAGGGCATCTAATCTCTTTGATCCGTCTTCCAAGTCCAGGCAGCCCCAGAAATGCCCAGCAGTGGGGTCTCTGATTCCCAGAGTGGCAGGAACCAGAGAATTAACTCTGAATGTTCCCCAAGTCTTTTGAAGGCTTGGGTGCTTTGATTCAGAGAGCAGCCAAACCTTTCCTGAGATTTAACTCAGGAACTTCTGTTTGGGTAACTGTGCAGTCAGTCTCAGACCCTGGAATGTAGGGGTGCCAAGAACCAGAGCAGTGAACTCTGAAGGGCCCCCATTCCTTGGGCCATCCATTCAGAGACCAGCCAAATATCCCGAGACAGACATCTCAGGCGCTTTGATTTGGGGCCGCTGCTCGGTCCCCCACCAACTCGGCTTGGGCGCATTGATTTGACTGCAGGGAGCAGCAGATATTCCCCAGGACCGGTCACCACAGGGACACCTGTAGACCAGGAGGCTCTGAAAACTGAGATTCTCAGGAAGTTGGGACAGAGCATCAGCTCCAAATTATGTGGAGCAGTGAATGTTTTAGTCAGACTTGGACTCTGGGACACCAGCTTGATCAACTAAAATGTTCTTCTTCATTCTTCATAGAATAATGAGCACGGTCTCTAGCCCACCAGTAAACTCCCCATAGGAGTATCTTCTTAAGAAGTAGGAAAATTTGCCTACTGCTGGTCCATGTGGCCACAGTATACCTTAAAGCAGCCTCTGTATAGCACCCTGAATTCCAGTTAATACCATGTAAGAAAAGAGAACAGATAGATTTGAGGCCCAGAAACCTCACGTCATGTCTCCTTTTAAAAAATGAGGAAATTGGAAGCAGATTTGGCTAAATGATAGAATATCTGCCTACCACATGGGAGGCCCAGGGTTCAAACCCAGGGCCTCCTGAACCATGTGGTGAGCTGGCCCATGCACAGTGCTGATGCGTGCAAGGAGTACCGTGCTATGCAGGGGTGTCCCCCATGTAGGGGAGCCCCACATGCAAGGAGTGTGCCCCGCAAGGAGAGCCGCCCTGCACGAAAAAAGCACAGCCTGCACAGGTGTGGTGCCGCACACATGGAGAGCTGACACAGTGAGATGATGCAACAAAGAGAGACATAGATTCCTGGTGCCACTGACAAGAATCCAAGTGGACACAGAAGAAACACAGAGCAAATGGACAGAGAGAGCAGACAACGGTGGGGGAATGGGAGAGAAATAAATAAAAAATAAATCTTTTTAAAAAATGAGGAAATAAACCTCAAACTTCTAATAACTCCCTTTTAGAAACAGCCTTCTCAGTTTAACCTTGATTGTGCCTATAAAAGATGTGAATAGTGATCAAAATAAAAAAAACATGTGCCATCAATTAACTCAGTTCCTAACAATGCTAAAGGTATAAAATTTTCCTGTTTTAATCTGTGCTTAACTTTGTGTTCAACTTTGAAATCTGTGTTTAACTTTGTCAGTTTGCTTGTGCCTAGGAAATCAGATTTGGGGTTCCTCTGTTACAAATTGGATAACGGTGAAAGGTAACCTAAAGATAAGTCTTTAAATGTCAATACTGTCTTGCAAGTGGGTTTAATGTATAACTCACAAGTGGGATTTATTTAATTGCTGGAAAAGCAGAGAAACTTCACAAAGTTGTTAAAACTTGGCAAGAAAACAAGGCTCATTCTCAATTAGAGCCAAAGTGTAAGGAACTTGACTCTAGTTTTGATTACTCCCACAGCTTTAAACTTAAAGGAATTTCAGCTTGGTGCATTAATCCCAAGTGAAGACAGCTGCCCAAGAAAGTGCCAGTTCACCAGAAACACCTCACAGGATATACAAATGTCAATCATTGAGTGGCCTGAAATACTTCTTCAAGGAAAAAAGCTAAGTAGTGTCTATATCAAAGTCAGCTGTTGCCTCTAACTCTAGCCCAAAATGCCTATTGCTAGCGGGAGGGCAAACCAGACACCCCTTAAAGAATCCTTGTCTGTTTTCATCTCCTTTAATTTAACTAAAAAGGCAATGCCTCTTCCCATTTCCCTCTTCTACAATAGAAACTGGGATTAGTAATCTATACCTAACTCCACTGTCTACTGCACTTTCTCTCTAAAGTTAACCAACAGGGAAAACGGACTTTGGCCCAGTGGGTAGGGCGTCCGTCTACCATATGGGAGGTCCGTGGTTCAAACCCCGGGCCTCCTTGACCCGTGTGGAGCTGGCCATGCGCAGTGCTGATGCACGCAAGGAGTGCCGTGCCATGCAAGGGTGTCCCCCGCGTGGGGGAGCCCCACGCACAAGGAGTACGCCCGTGAGGAAAGCCGCCCAGCATGAAAAGAAAGTGCAGCCTGCCCAGGAATGGCGCCGCCCACACTTCCCGTGCCACTGACGACAACAGAAGCGGACAAAGAAACAAGACGCAGCAAATAGACACCAAGAACAGACAACCAGGGGAGGGGGGGGGAATTAAATAAATAAATAAATCTTTAAAAAAAATAAAGTTATGCACCATAATGTAAACACAGATGTCACCTTGTTAGAAAGCTAATGTCTCAGACTCTGTACATCACTTTAAGTAAATATGATATGAATAGGGCGTAAGAGTATCACTGTGGAAGGGAAAAGGTTTTCTGGTGGATGTGTGGGAGTGCTGTATATTATATATATACATTGCTGTGGTCTAGGACTCCTGTGAAGAAAAGCTGAATAATTAGGGGGGGGGGGGGGGGGGGGGGGGAAAAAAAAGAAAAAAATAGGATGTGGAATTTTTTCAAGTCAACATTCTTTATCTAAGTTCTTTATCTAACTTTATCCAAGTTCTTTATCTATCCTTTAAACTCATCGCTATATGCCATTCCCTAGTAAGGGACCATGACATTATATTGGGCTTCAAATTTCGGGGAGTTCTGGATCACAGAGTGTTTCAACAATGGCAATGGAGGGATACTGGTATGGGATACCAATGACAGGTGATATATGACTGACAGGGAGCTGTACAGAACATATGTCCAGGGTGCATGGTAATGTTTGGATATACTCATAGTGGCAACAATTAAAAACCACAGTAGGGGGGGGTACTGGGTTCCTGGCCAGTGGTGCTCTGTCGTGGTCCCTAGGGGAGCAGCGACAGTCTCCCAGGTACAGTCGTGGGGACCGGGAGGGAGTGAGGGTTCAACAGTGAGCCCCTGATACTAATGACTATGCTTGTGAGCTGATAAACCCAAAATAATAACAAGGCCTAGAGCAACTTTGTGCCTGGGAATTTCCTTCTGTCAGCCTTCATGTTACTCAAATGTGGCCAGTCTCGAAGCCAAACTCAGCATGTAAATGCAATGCCTTCCCCCCAGCGTGGGACATGACACCCGGGGATGAGCCTCCCTGGCAACGAGGGACCACTATCAACTACCAACTGATGATGCAACTGGAAAATGACCTTATACGGAAGGTTCAATGTGGATCAGCAGAATATCCCTGTCTACATAAAATAACATGACTTTAAAATGCTGTTTGACCTAAAGTAAGGGGGAAATGGAAAGGAGAAATGAGTTTATATGGCTACGAGTTTCTAAAAAAGAGTCTGGAGGCTGGCAGAAGGATTGCCCTTATGCACAACTGAGCAGAGTCAGAGAGACAGATAAAGCAGATACAACCCCCAGATATTGGTTCCTTTGAAGGCTAAAGAGACCCATGAGAGTTATGGCCATGGCCGATGGGGTTAACTACCAGGGCAGATGGCCCCTCTTTGGAAATGGTGTTTATGTGTGATGAATCTGGACTCAGATGGGATCTCCCTTCATAAGACTTTCATGCTAATGTGCTGGAGGTGCAGTTAATGTTGGGGTTTAAGATATATTTAGGGGATTTGAATCTCTGGACTGACAATGTGATAGCCAGATCCTGAGCCTCAACAGACTCCAGCACCTACAATCTGATTTATTGGACTTACCACACTCAGCTAAGATGGAGGTGAAGAAGGACAACCACCACACCATGGAGCCTAGAGTGATTACAACTGAAAATGGGAGGATTGCATCCAGCATCCAGGTGGAATCTGAGCCTCCTCTTGACATAAAGGTGCAATGGACACAACCAATCCAGTGTCCACATAGAAGAGGTGGCATTGGATTGGGAAAAGTGGACATAATGGACAAAGGGTATGGGGAAAGGCAGGAAGAGATGAGAGGTGGAGGCGTCTTCGGGACATGGAGCTGCCCTGGATGGTGCTTCAGAGGTAATCACCGGACATTGTAAATCCTCACAGGGCCTACATGATGGAATAGAGGAGAGTATGGGCCATGATGTGAACCAATGTATATGAGGTGCAGAGGTGCCCAAAGATGTACTTACCAAATCCAATGGATGTGTCATGATGATGGGAACGAGTGTTGTTGGGGGGGCGGAGAGGGGGGGGTGGGGGGGTGGGGTTGAATGGGACCTCACATATATATTTTTAATGTAATATTATTTCAAAGTCAATAAAAAATAAAAAAATTAAAAAAAAATAAAATAAAATAAAGTTAACCAACAGCATAAAATAACTGAAGGAAGAATACTGTTTCCCACCAACTTTGATAAAATGCAGCCTTTGCTGGCCTTTTCTACTTCTGTGGTCCAGTACCCTCTTAGTGGGGCCATATATTTTCAAAATTCTAATCAAGTCTATTTCTTCCAGAATCAACATCTTGTTAGCCATATGGAACTTCATCCAGCTTTGCCCAGGATGCCGGGTCCATCTTCCTCCAACTGATATAGAATAGCAAGAGGGTTTTACACCTTGTCAGGTAGGGCCTCCTGCCCGTAACCAACAGGAAGTAGCTACAGAAGAACGATCACCTCCCTTCAGCACCCCCTTAAGAATAAAGGTGTAAACTCTCAGCGGGGGGACTGAAGCAGGCTAGTAAGAGAGGAAATCAAGAGATGGACCTTGTACCTGGCAAGAAGTCCATGTGGACATCAATAACCCCAAGATGGCTGCTGGAAGACCTTCTCCAAGATTCTGCCACTCAAAAGACTTCCTCCGGAAGCCAGGAGAAGCCCTGGATATTCCCCAAAGACTTTATCATTGGACTCTCCTGGAAGAAACTAATGAGAGAAATGAGCAATCAAAATGATAAACAGCTGGAACTCCTCCTCTGCCATTAGCAAAGGGGTGGGATAATCAACAGTTCAAAAAGGCAGGCACCAGGACTGAGCACTCTCTCACCTGTGGACCCGTTCCTGCCCTCTGCACACTGCTCTCACCGTTTTTCCTCTGCCATGTGGCCATACAAGTAAACCTGGGAATTTATAACCTATAATGGGAAACTGTAGCCCAGAAATCAGCCTGCTTTATCACTTTTCAACCCCGTCCTCACTACCTGAGACCCCTGATCTGTTATCTTCTCCCATTTCTTGTCCCTCCCTACCTGAATAAATTATCGGTCTAACTCACCTGACATGCTCTTGAGATTTCATTTCTGTAGCATAGTCAAGAACCTAAACAAAATCTAGTAACAAAAGAACAGCATATATAATAAAAGAACTGTAAACTAAATACTGAGAGAGAGCAAGAGAAAGTGAAATGAGAAATGGCAAAACTAAGAATTAAAAAAAAAAAAACATGAAGATTAAATTAGAAGAAATTACAAAAAACCTCAGTAGTTAGAGGATAGTAATGATAAAAAGTGGGGGGAAAAAGTGCTATAAAGAATTCAAGAGAAAGACAAACAATGAATGATGAAATGACTTATGAAGAAGGCTGAGGCCTTTTTTGAACCTGAACACCCATGAATAGAAAACTGGCTGAATAAATTATGAACCATACACAATGGAAGATTATATAGCTCCAAAAAGAAAAGAGAGAGCACAATCTATATGGAATGACAACCCAGATACACTGTTGGTGGAAATAGCAGGGTGAAGAAAAGTATATGGAGAAGGCTAGATTTTGTGTTTAAAGGGGAAGAGGGGGGGTAGGGAGATTACATGTATGTGTACATATACGTATTCGCTTGTATTTTCATAAGAAACACTAAGAATTTCAATCAGAAACTATAAAAATGTTTATTTGTAGGAAAGGAATAGAAAAGGGTAGAAGGGATGGAAACAAGATTTGTCTGACTGCCTGTGGCAGTTTGAGATTATTTTATGAATCCCCAAAAGAGAAAGATTATGTTGTAAAATAATGGATTCCTCTGGGTATGATACTGTTTGGCTGCACTGAATTCAGCTGAAGGGCCTTTGATTAGATTACCTGGTAAGGCTGCTTTAGGACTACGGCAGTGAGGCGGGACTCAGGCTGAGTCTCCACCCCTTCCTGGACACTCAGAGGAAAAAGGGAGCTGGCAAATTCTGATTCTGCGATGTGAGCGGGAGGACTGTTTAAGCAAGAAGCCCCCAAGAGGACCTCAAAGAGGAGACAGGCCCTGCTATATGCCTGACTACTTGCAGCTGACCTTGGGAAGTGAGGAGAAGAGCCAAGACTGATCAAGGCAGCCCTAAGAGACAAGCCCTGTGCCAGCCTGCAGCTAAAACTGGGAAGGAGGCAGAGCAGCTGAGCCAGAGAGAGGGAACCTGGAGGGGAAGGAGAGATGGGACAGCAATGCCCGCTTTGTGCTTCAACATGTGGCAGCTGCCGTTAGTGAGAAAGCACATCTTATGGTGCTTAAGTTGGACTTTTCACGCCTTTGGACCTGTACGTCCCCCAGCCCCACCGCCCCACAGCGCCCTCATCTGTTTGCTCACTGTTAGTTTCCCCCTAATAAGGTTTGCAGCAATGCACAGATCATAAGGCTGTGACTCCATTCCCACCCACTGAGCAAGCCACAGAGGCAGCCCATCCCCTCCCACGAATAAAAGTGGAGCAGGCAAGGGCAGATAAGGGCCTTTACACCAGGCACCAACAGCCCCTCCCACATTCCAAGACCTCCTGGCCCATTTCCCCAGGCCACTGGCCCCAGGCTGCCTACTGATATACTGTATGAAGTCATATCCACCACCCTTCAGGGATGGGCTGAAGTCTCTTCCGACCCCCACAATGCTGGTGAGGGGGCTGAAGTCTATTCTTCAGACCTCCTCAGCCAGGAGAGCCTCCCAATAGACTTCCTGCCTGCAATCATGTCGTCTCCATGTCCCAGTGAACGCCGTTTTTCTCTAACAATACTGTTTCCCTCACCCCTTGTTTGTTTTTGTTTCTTCTTAGGAGACAATGTAAACCAAATCCAAGACCTCCCATATGGGAGGTGGGCACCCAACTGCCTGAGACACATCAGCTTCCCTGGAACTGTAAGCTTTTACCCCAAATAAAAATCCTTTATAAAAGCCAACAAATTTCTGGTACTTTGTATTGGCACCCCTTTGGAAAACTAAAAAAAAAAACATTGCCCATTTAAAGTTTCTATTTTTGAGACAGGTAAATATTTTAAATAAGAAATAAAATGAAGTGAAACAAAATTTTAAAAAAGAGCAAAGTTGAAAATAAATGCCGGGAAACGGACTTGGCCCAGTGGTTAGGGCGTCCGTCTACCACATGGGAGGTCCGCGGTTCAAACCCCGGGCTTCCTTGACCCATGTGGAGCTGTCCCATGCACAGTGCTGATGTGCGCAAGGAGTGCCATGCCACGCAGGGGTGTCCCCCGCGTAGGGGAGCCCCACACGCAAGAAGTGCACCCCGCGAAAGAAAGTGCAGCCTGCCCAGGACTGGTGGCGCACACATGGAGAGCTGACACAGCAAGCTGATGCAACAAACAGAGACACAAATTTCCATGCCGCTGACAACAACAGAAGCAAACAAAGAAGACGCAGCAAATAGACACAGAGAACAGACAACCCGGGTTGGGGGGAGAAGGGGAGAGAAATAAAAAAATAAATCTTTTTTTTTATGTCAACAATAAATTTGTTTATCAAATAGGCAACAAAACCATACAGAGACAATCATTTTTCTAAGTGAATGCAGTATTTTACCTGTGTATTGGATAAAATGAGCTGGAAAGACATTTTGAACTTCACTTAGTATTCCTGGTAGTAGCAAGATTGTTATTTTTAAATTATTTTACATATACTGTAGGATGATACAGAAGATGCAAGAATAAGGGCTTTGCTGGTGCAAATGTAAAATGAAGCAGTTCTTTGGAAAACAGTTTGGTGTTTCCTCAAAATGTTAATTATGGAGTTACCATATGACCCAGAAATCCCACTCCGAGGTATAAAGCCAAGATTGAAAACACATGTCTATACAAAGACTTGTACAAAAATGTTCATAACATTATTCATATCCAAAAGGTGGAAACAACTCAAATATCTATCAAAACTAATTAACAGATTTTTAAAATGTGGTTGTTTTAGTTTCCCCATTGCTAAAGCAAATACAATGCAATAGGTTGGCTTAAAAAATGGGACTTTATTGATTCATGGTTTTGAAGCTAAAGTCCAAAAGCAAGCTGCCACCAAAGTGATGCTTTCTCCCAGAAGACTGACACTATAGGGCTGGCTGCCAGTGGTCCTTGTCCTTGGCTTCTGGGCACACGGCAGTGCCCTAGTGGCCTTGCCCTGCTTTTCCTGGTTCCACCAACTCCCAGCTCTGGCTGCTCCACGGGAGTTTCTCTCTGTGGCCTTCCTCCTAAGGCCTTCAGCAATAGGATTCAGACCCATTCTGATTCACCTGGGCCACACCTTCAATGAAGGAACCTCATCAAAAGATCTATTTACAAGAGTTCCCACCCACAGGAATGGATTAACTTTTTCTGGGTACATAGCTCCAACCACCACAGTGGTATAGCTATACACTGGAATATTATTCAGTATAAGAAGGAATGAAGTGCTGATACATGCTACAACATGGATGAACCTTGAAAACTTTATGCCAAGTGAAAGAAGTCAGAAGCAAAAGGCACATATTGATTGATCCCATTTATATGAAATGTCTGGAATAACAAATCCACAAAAACAGAAGGCAGATTAGTGGTTGGCAGGGACTGGGAGTAAGAAGTAATGGGAAGTGCCTGCCATAAGGTATGGGCTACCTTTTTGGGGTAATAAAAATATTCTGAAATTAGACAGTGGTAATAGATGGATAGCTCTGTAAATACACTAAAAACCACTGGATTATGTACTTTTAAAAGGTGAATTTTATGGCACATGAATTATACCCCAATATAGCTATTGAAAAAGCGTTTCATTTTTAAAATTAAGTAAAAACTCTGTAATTGGAATTGGAATTATCAATACAGACCCATGATTTTTTTCCCTTTCTAAAAAATCCTAGGTCTGCCTAATGAAACAGCTTAAAAGCAATGACTGTCCAGCAGCAATGAGAACTTAAAACCCAAATTGTGATGCCCATGCACACTTCCCAATGAAAGAAATGAGGCTTCTGCAGGGAATTTTTGATTCTAGATCTGGGGCAGGAAACTCAAAATGAGTCTAAAACATCTTGTTAGAGCCAATGCAAGAATGTTATCTAAAACTAATGGAGTCATCCCAGAAGGACTCAGCAGACAGGCTGAGGAGGCTCCCTCTGGCTAAAGTTGGGACAACATAAGCAGAGAAAATAACAATGACTGCAACTGATTCAAACACACTGAATAATGTTTATCTATATATCTTAATCATGCTTAAATGAATAAAAAAGAAAAAAAATTCATAAAATACTTGGTAGTGAACAATGGAGCACCTCAAATCCTTAGTCCAAAAATTGGCAATTAAAGGGAAATAATTAAGCACACAGACTGCCTTTCCTACACATACTGAAGTCTGAGTAACCAAACAGTTCTAGTTGATAAGGAAAAGTTCTTTTACAAAAATCTTTAAGTGATTTTTTTAAAGATTTATTTTTTTATTTTTGTCTTTCCCTCCCCCTCCCCCACCCACTGCTTTTGCTGTGTCCATGTGGTTTTCTGTATCTATTTCTCTTTTTGTCTTCTCTTCTTGTCTTTCTCCTCTAGGATTCACCAGGATTCAATCCTGGGGACCTCTGATGTGGACGGAGGTTCCCTGTCAATTGCGCCACCTCAGTTACTGGTCTCTGCTGCACTTCACCTTTGGCGCCCAATGTGGGGCCAGAAGGGAAGAAGGATCACCTTGAGTGAAACTAAAGCAGTTGTAATGGCGCAGAGCCCTGAGTGGTCTGGAAAGCCTTCGAAGTCCTCGAGTGTTTGCTTGTATTTCCCCAGGAGATGGAGAACATCCTGTGTGGGTGCCAGCTTGTCAGATAACGCGATACCATGAACGCCAAGAAATGACAAAAAAGTTCCTGTAGAACCCAGAACGTCTGATCATACAGTTGGAGAGACAGACGCTGAAAATTACATGGCTGGGTCTCATTTCAAAGACTAAAATGCCTTTACATCACAGTATCTAAACTACAGAACTTGTTCAAGCATGGCATTATAAAGCAAGTATGACTTGGGGATAGAAAGAGAAGGAAACAGAGGAGAAAAACTGGAAAAGAAATGTTGAATTACAAAAGGAAGCAATGAAGAAATTCTAAATTAATATATTTGGAACGCCTTTTGTGTTTGTTCAATGTCAGTGTTGTAATTGTTTCAGTGTGTGTGAAAAAGAGAAAAAGGAAGGATAAAAGAGATAAAGAAAAAGGAAGAAAGAAAAAAGAAAAAAAGATAAAGGAAGGAAAACAAAGAAAAAGAAAAAGAGGTAGAGAAAAAGGAAGAAAAAAAGAAAGGAAGGATAAAATGAAAGATGTAAAAGTTAAGCAAATATTGAAAAAGGAAAAAAGTTTGTGGGAAAGCTAACTAAAATGTTGTAAGGTGTATTTTGTCCCCCCCAAAAAAGGTTAATATGGAGAAATGTGGGACAGAACTAGTATGCACATAGCAAATTGTAAAAGTATTGTGGTAGCATTCAGTGAGATGTGTTTTGTAAAAGTAAAACAAGTCTGAATGAATACAAAAAGTGCAAAAACTGTGTGAAAAGGTCAACAATGGATTTTTGCAGTTCTTCAAAGCTTTCTACCCTGGCCTGATGGCAATTAATTTGGCTGCATAGAAGAAACCTGTGGCAGTGACCCTACTAAAAAACATCAGAGACAATGGTATTTTAAGGGCCTGGAAGAGGCAAACAATTGGGACAAGCTGTAAGGTCCCTGCTACTCTACCAAATTATTAAACGTTGTTTGGTTGGATATAAAGTACAATATTTTCTCATGTTAACAGAATTTATAATATTGTTGGAATACTAAAAATCTTTCATCCCTCACTTAGATGTGTTAATTGGGAAAGGTCCTTCATGGGAGTAGGAGGACCTCCAGCAGGCTGCTTAAAAAAATAAAAAAAGAGGGAGAAGGTGGATGTTGACTTAGCCTGTGAATTGGATGTGGCCCCAGTGAAGATGCTAAGAGCAGTATACAAACTGGGGAAAATGAGATCATTTTTGATCAAGTCAGAACTTTAATAATGAAATGTATATTGTGTACTTCATTGATCTGATGAACTGTAAGTGATACATATATGTACCTTGTTGAATATATAAATCTCTTGTTTTAAGTTTGAGCAATCCTGGAATCAAATGTATCAAGAAAAAAAATTTAATGAGTATTGTTCAAACCTAAAAGTGAAAATACCATGCAGGAAGCTTTGTTAATCAGTGAAACGTCATTTGCATAGCCTTTACAAAAACAAAAAGGGGGAAATGTTGGGGGAAACTGGCTTACCCGTTCCTTATTGTCAATGTTAAACACCTGTTCTATTGTAGATGGTGCAGTTGTTAGATGTTGCAGTTGTTCCCTATTATTGTAGATGATATGGCAGTACTAATAGCAACCAGCTGCTTGGTAGTTTCCAATAAATACGAGGTGGAAACTAGGGTCAAGGCTCTCAGTTCCAGGAGCTGTGAGTCCCCTGGTCCCATCTTTATCTCCTCTCATGTCTCTCTCTGTCCTTTATTTCTTAAGTTCTGCATTGCTTTCCCTTCGAGCCACGCTATTGTGAGTTGATTGCAGCACAGCCTTGCTCTACCTTTCATTCTCTTTTGTTGCATCATCATCTTGCTGCATGACTCACTTGCACAGGCACTAGCTCACATGCCAGCACTGGATTGCCGTATGGCCATTCATGTGGGCACTTATCTCACCATGCAGGCACTCATGTGGGCACGTGGCTCACCACGTGGGCACTTAGCTTGCCACTCAGGCACACTTTCTCTTCCTTTTCACCAGGAGGTCCCAGGGATTAAACCTGAGTCCTCCCATATGGTAGGTAGAGATCTTACCACTTGAGCCACATCCGCTTCCCCTCATTTCTCATTTCTGCAACAACTGCTATTTCCATAACCTCACCCCTTCACCTTCCTCCCCTGCCCAACACACACTCTCACCCTCTGTCTCTCATACACTGCTCTGGAAATATTACCAGCACACCCAACATTACCACCAGCACTAAATGCAATTTAAACTTTTATAACCTAGTATTACTTGACTTCCCTGAGGTTTGCTTCTCTTTAACTCTGACGCACACTCTCTCCTTACCTCCTTGCAATCCCTCTTGCCCTGCCTGTCCCCTCCTTGTCATTTCCCTGAGCACTTCCCTCTGTCCTCTTCTCATGGATCACATTATCCCTAAGCAAATTCAGGCACATTTCATCAGTGTAACCCATACAAATGCACCCCCTGCCCACGAACACCGCCACCTGGGGAGGGGGCAATATATATAAAGCTGAAATCTTCCCCACAAATAACAACTCTGACAGTCATCCCTGACTCAGGGAATAGTTCCATCCCAACCCAGGCCCACAGAGCAGGACTCCAGCCATCATCCTGGGCTCTTCCCCCTCCGTCACCACCAGCACCCAATTAAGTTACCAAGTCCAGTTCTTCTGCTTCTGTACCACAGCTGGGATCTACATTCCTCCTCCCCTTTCTCAAAACCACTAGTGTTGGGAAGCAGATAGGGCATCCACCTACCACACGGGAGGTCCAAGGTTCAAACCCAGGGCCTCCTGACCCATGTGATGAACTGGCCCACACACAGTGCTGATGCCCGGCAAGGAGTGCTGTACCACGCAGGAGTGTCCCCCACGTAGGGGAGCCCCACGCGCAAGGACTGCGTCCCATAAGGAGAGCTGCCCAGCGCGAAAAAAGTGCAGCCTGCCCAGGAGTGGCGCCGCACACACGGAGAACTCACGCAGCAAGATGACGCAACAAAAAGACACGGATTCCAGGTGCCGCTGACAAGAATACAGGCGGACAGAGAAGAACACGCAGCGAATGGACACAGAGCAGACAACTGGTGGGGGGGGGGGGCGCAGGAAGGGGAGGGAAATAAATAAAAAATAAATATTAAAAAAAAAACCACTAGTGTACTTAAACCCTTCTGTTGCCTACTGGCAGACCATCCCATCCAAAAACTCTGTGAAAACACTTCAATAAGCATCCCTCCCTTGGAGGATAAAGTCCAAGTTCTTAATCTGGTGCTCAGAGCCCTCTATGATCTGGTCTTTGCTTACAGCTCTGGCCTCACTTCTTTACCACCACCACTGTCATCAAACCTTAAAGCACAAACATCTTAGACAGAGAAGACACTCAGTAAATATGTGTTGAAAAAAACAGATGGGTGGATGATCTTCCCTTGTTTCTCTCAGTTCAGGTACAAATTTGGGAGGAAAAAAAGGTTGAAAGAAGTAATAAATGTACAATATCAGGACAAAAAGCACTCCCGGAAATCTAACATACTCTAAAGGAGGCCCGGTGACTTGGGAGAACTCAAGGCAAGGTCAGATCCTGGAAGGGGGACAGTTCAGGAATGAAAGAAAACTGCTCACCCAGATGGAAGCTGTCCGGACCCTGGCGGCCATCCCAACGGTCGATTTGGTCCACTCTGCCCAGGGTGACAGGACCCAAGGGCTGCGGGAGGACAGAGAAGCGTGACTAATTTCGTACGGTGCGGCCGCCTTGAAACTGGAGGGACTCCGTGATTCCCACAGTCGGACTCGGTCAGACCCCCGGATGGGCAGCAGGGGAACCCCGGGGAGAAGGGCTGCCTCCCCCTCCCGGATCTGCAGTCGGACGGAGCCACGACGGTCCCGCTCCGTCCCCGCTCCAGACTCTGCGGCGCCTGCTACGTACCAGTCGGCAGACGGCCCTGGAGCCAAAAGAGGTCCGTCCCCTTCTCTCGGGCCTGGGAGGAGGTGACGGCTGCCGAACCCGGAACGGGCCCCGCGCACCCGGAGTGACGACGGCCCTTCCGGCGCACAGGATGTGCGTCGGCGCGTCCGCGCGGGCGGGCGGAAGGAACTCCAGCTCCCGGCAGACCCCGCGGCTCCTGCGCCGCTGCTCCTCGCCGGTGTGAGCAGCCGCTCGGCGCCTCCAGCCCGCGGGGCTCGGCGCGGTGTGGGAGTGGCAGGTCCCCAGCACACCCACCCGCGTTAGCCGGCTCGGGTCTCAGGGCCCTGATGCTGGACGTCCCGGTCTCACCTGGGCATGCCGATGCCTTTACAGCTCGGTCACTCATTACAAAATCCCCAGCCTCCTCTTGGTAACTTCTGCCCTCTAAGTGTGGGGGACGAGGGTCTTTTTAAATACTCTCGTGGACTCCTGGCTTTCAGAGCGTGACTTGCGTTGCTAATCGACTGGCTTGGGTGTCTGAGGCAGTTAAACAAAGCCAGACAACTCCATAATCCTTTTCATTACCCCCGTGCCATTCACGTGTCAGAACTACTGCAAACCCAGTGGTTTCTATTCTGTCTGTGCCGCTTACCAGTCCATCACAAGTGATAATCTTGATAACAGTGATGTTACGTATACCAGGAATTATCTCCACTCCACTTAAAACCAGCAGTAGAGCATTTCTTGCCATTTGACCTGATGAGCAGTTCCAAACTCCCAACCCACAGATCCGTTTTGTAGTGCTACTTCCAGTACCACGGCTTTTAGTTTGGGATCCTCTGAAAACAGAACCTGAAAAGGACTTGAACACAAGTCGTTTATACAGGAGTTTGTATGAGGAAACTGAAGCAAAGGAACAATGAAAGAGAGTAGTAACAAAACCCAATATAAGGGTACGTTATGAAAGTCCCTGAGTGAGTAATACATTTATGTAATATTCTAAATCCTTTGTTGTCATTTCAACAACATTCACAGTATCTTCACCAGGAGTAGATTCCACCTACTCATCCATAAGAAGCAGCTCCTCATCCATTAAAGTTTTATCATGAGAGTGCAGTGAATCGATCACACCTTATTGGGACATATGGAAAAAACTGAAAGCTTCATATGAATGTTAAAGTTTTAGAACTTGATAACTTTAGGTGGTTATGTAAGTGAATACCCTCATTCTTAAGAAATGGACCTGGAAGTATTAAGTATTCAAGGAGCATGACATATAAACTTACTCTCAAATGTTTAGAAAAGATAGATAAATGAATTGATGGAATGAGACAGCAAATATGACAAATCGTTAAAATGGTGGATTTACGTATCTGATTACAGAAGCCGAGGTGGACTTGGATTTAAATTGCCATGGTTCACCATCGCCACCATCTCGATTACCAAAATTTTCATCACCCCAAACTGAAGCGCTGTACCCATCAAGCATTAACTCCCTATTCCCCACCCTTGGCTATCCCTTTTTTTTTTCCAGGAGGCACCCAGATTGAACCTGGGAGCTAGTGTATGGAAAGCAGGCTCTCCACAATTCCATTTCTAGGAACACACCAAAGAGAAATGAAAAAAATACACTCATTAAAACTTGTAAATGAATGTTTGTGGAACCTTTATATAGTAGTTTAAAAACTAAAAATTGTCCAGGTAGCTATCAATGAGAAAACAGATAAACTATAGTATATTCATACAATGGAATACTACTCGGTAATAAAACAGAACACTGATAGATGCAACCAAATGGATTAATCTTAAAAGCATTATGTTAAGTCAAAGAAGCTAAGCATTAGAGAGCATAGACTAGGGGAGCGGATGAAGCTCTGTGGTTGAGCACCTGCCTCCCGTATTTGAGGTTCCTGGGTTCAATCCCCAGTTCCTCCTTAAAAAAAAAAAAAAAAAGAGCACCTGGATCCCAACCATTCCCTTGTGGTAGGTGGGAGCCCAGTCTCCTGAGCCACATCAATGTGGGAAACAAAGGCATGCTGTTTCCATGGGAGCAAGTTACTTCCTTGACCACTGAGTCAAACTGTCCCTTGTGATTATCAGTGCGGATTATAATCTTGGCTGGGAAAGTACACCTGCAGGCAGAACAATACATATAAAACAGAACAACCTGAGTAACAAGATTTATGAGCATAGTTACTGATTTTTATAATAATAGTTCCAGTAAAGTTTGTTGGTGTTCATTAATCACTAGTTAATATAGAATGAGGTAAGGGTAATAAGTAACTTGATTTTGTGCTGAATGTCACGTATGTTAGGGGTATATATACTAGCCCCTCAACTCAATAAAGTTGTCTGATGAGCTTGAGAAATCAGTGCTCTCAGATCCCCTGAACCCAATCTCTCTTTGTCTTTCATTCCCAATACCTCGGGTCACCGACCAAGACTCTGACAGGTGGCGCCCAGATGTGGGGCCCGAGGCAGAGGATTCATCAAGACACAGCAGCGTAGGATCTTCCACCTCTGGATCGGGAACGCGGAAAGCTGAAAAGCCTTTTTTAAGGTAAGGAGCGTCGAAATTAATTAGCCCAGGTAGATTGCTGCTTCATATTATTAAGTTTTGCTTTCCGCTAGCATCAGGGTATGGGTAATCAACCAGGACGCTTGGAAGAATATTCACAGGTTTTGAAAACACTGTTGCACAGTGTCGGCGTCACAGTTAAGACTGCAGATTTGTTAGAATTGTTTGCTTTGGTTCAAAAGCATTGTTATTGGTTTCAACTGCAAGGAAAGAATTTGATGAATGTTAAGCAGTGGAGGCAAGTAATGAAAGCATTGCGGAGAGCATATCAGAAAGGAGAGAATATACCTGTATCAGTTTGGGCCTTAGGACAGCATATTGCTGCTGCATTAGATCCTTTGCAGTCTGATGAAGAGGAAGAGATTGTTCTTTTCTCAAGGGAGGAAACGGCTATGAATGATACAGGTAAAGACAGGAACTTGGAGGAGGATCAGGAAGAAGAGGAGTTATTTGAAGTTAAAGGCACAAATCCATTCTTAACTAAATCCATGTCGGAACTAAATATTTCTAAGGCAAACATATATCTAATTTGACTCATGAGGTTCCTTCTGCACCTCCAGAACCTGGAAAAGTACCTAGTGGACTTTTCTCTACGAACCTGCCTTATGTTCGTAGCAGCTTTAAACCAAATCCTGTGCCTGTTACTCCATTAATGAGATGTCTTTTACTGGGATCTAGTCGAGGTGAGCCTCTGGCTATGCAAGCTATAGCAGCTTTTCCTGTAACTATTCAACAAATTCCTCCTGATGCTGGACACCCACAAGGGGGTATCAAGTTTCATCCTGAGCCAAAAACTTTTAAACTATTGAAAGATTTAAAATGAGCAAAGATACTAAATAATGTCCTTGTTAGTGAAATCAGGCTTGTAAGAAAACTCTCTGTTAAAGTGTTAACTAAGATAAAGAAACTATTCTGGCAGCAACTCTGCAACCCCCCTGCTGTCTACATGACAATGTAGCTATGGGCTAGTGGGGGTTAATAGAGTTAAGCCACTGGAAAAAAAAAAACATGGCAACATTGGTGTTCTGTTTTATTTCCATGCTAATTCTAATTGGGCTTATTTAACCAAGATAATACAATTAGTACATAATTTTCATCAAGGTTTAAAAAGGAATTTTCAGTTTTAAATCAATAGTTTACTCCTGAACTTCAAGTCTCAGAATAGTCTTACAGAGTAATAATCCAAAAATGTATGTTAACGGTCTGTCTAAACTGCTAAATCAGAGTTTTAGCTACATTTATGCTGCTCAAGTTATCTTAACTGATTGCTGATAACTAATAAAAATGTTTCCAAGCACAAGCTTGCATGTTACAGGCAACATGGATTCCAGAAGAAATCTTAAGAAGTGATATTTAAAATGAGATATAATGGAGAGCTTAAAAGCAGCTATACCAAGAAAGTAAGAATTATGAGTTAATTGTAAACTGTATGTTTCTGTTACTGTGTTGTGATTGTTCTGTGTTTGTTCATTCAATGTCAGTGTATATTTTGATACCTCTGGATGGTAATATAAATTAATAAAAATTTATAAAAGAGCTCTATTCAAATGGCCAAAAATTAAATAAGCGCTAATATTAATACATAAGTTTAAATGTTAATAAGATCTCTACAATGATAAAAATTGTGAGTCTTGATTAACAAAATTACTATAAGTCTTTTTATAAAAAGTTGCTCTTGCCTAGATTGAAATGAATAGCTTATTTTTCTTCACAGGATAATATAAAGGATGTAAAACTTAAATGAATATTTAAAAGGTTAAAAAGTTCGTGAGAATGCTAATTGAAATTTAATAAGTTTTTGCAAAAAAGTTTTGCCCTAAAGTAGGATGGCTAATTTTCATAAACTCTTGGAACTTAAATACATGTGGCAAGTTATAGAAAGTATTGTGGTAACTTAAAAAAAAAAAAAATGTGTTCTGTAAAAGTAAAATTTGTCTTAAAATAATATAATTATAGTCTATATGGTTATAAATAATTATAAAAAGTCTTATGTAGCATTGTTTAAAGTGTTTAAGTGGATAATTCCAAAAGGTTATTATTAAACAAACCTGAATTAATAATAATAATAATAAAAGGTAATTTTATAACAGAAAAGCTTGGCTGCAGCCAGCCTCCTTTGACAACTTGCTTCTAGGAAACTGTTTCTGATATTGCATGCTACTAAGTATTTAAAGTAAAGTTTATTATTTTAACAAGCTTGTTAAGTGTTGACAGTATTATGTTATAAGAAGTTTGCTTGATAACTTCGTATGTGGGCTATATGAAATGTGTTTTTATTATTAAGGAAACAGGAAATGATTTTGTCCTAAGATAAAATGATTGGTTATTAAGAAAGAGTAAAATATGGAACAAAACCTGAGTGAATACTGAAAGTGCAAAAGGTTCATAGAAAAGAAATTTTTATAATTAAAGTTAAATAAAATTTGATGGGTCTATAAAATTTTAAAAGCTTTAATATCAAGTAGTATACTAATGCAAAGTTAAAATTTTGTTCTCTCTCAAAGCCTCTCAAATCATTAATCTGTTTTGGTAAAAGTTTTTATCCTCAATAATCAGTATACAAAGAAAGTCTGTTTTATCAAAATAGCTTCTTGTGCTTTGACCTCATCATTTCCTCGGTGTTCCAAAAAGGAAAAGTTTCATCTCTTTTAAAGGAACATAATGTTCAAAACTGCTTTCTCAAAATCAAATCCTGAAAAGTACCCTTTCATTCCAAACTAATTATAAAAGATATGTTTTTACCTTGAAAGAAAAATTATAAGTTAAATAAAAGGTGTTTTAAAGTGTTATAAAATTAACAAGTTTTTTCTTTCCTTTAACCCTCTGTTAAAGTTGTATGAGTAAAAGGTTTCTATAAATGCTTAAAAGTGTATAAAGTTACCAATATTTCAGCATATTAAAAAGAAAAGTACCATGTGGTTAATTATGGTTTTAATTATTATAAAAGAGTGTGTGTCACAGAAACAACCTCTTATCATAGATTAAAGTAACAACACTGTAGTATGCAGCAATCCCAAACACTGCTAGTTTGTTGCAAAAAATTAATGTCCAGCTGTGTTGCTATCACTTTGTTTTAAAACTTGCTAAGACTTTCTTTAGTGTCTTCTTAGACAAATCAAGCCAAGTACATTCCTCTATTTGTAAAAAACCCAACAATAAACTTTTGCAGTGCTTTTCAGGGCTATGTGCATAGCCCAACTATCTTGTACAGTATTTACTGATAGTAATAGTAATAAAAAAGCAGCATACGTTACTTCTTGAAAAGAACAGGCTTGACAGACTCCATTCACGTCTGCTCAGTGTACTGAACTTGCTGCCATCATTAAGGTGTTAACAATATTTAAGGAACCTTTGAATATTGTCTCTGATTCTGAATATGTATGCCTTACTGTTAAACATATTGAAACAGCTCATATCTTTGTTACTGATGAATTATCTCAACTTTTTGCTGATTTGCAACATCTGATTAGATTAAGACAGCATCCTATTTACATTACACATATACGTTCTCATACCTCTTTGCCTGGTCCTATGACAGCAATTAATGCTCGAGCTGATTTATTAGTGGGGTGTTTACAAAGTGCTCGTGATTACCATGCTTTAACTCACATTAATGCTAAAGGCCTGCGAAATAAATATCAAAAGTTAACAAGACTACAAGTGCAGGAAATTATTCGCACTTGTCCTACCTGTGGACCACTAACCACAGTGCCTTTTCAGGCTGGAACTAATCCCAGAGGCCTGACTCCTAATCAGTTATGGCAGATGGATGTTACTCACATTCCATCCTTTGGTAAACTGCAATATGTTCATGTTTGTATTGACACTTATTCTCATTTCATGTGGGCTACTGCTCAAAGTGGGGAATGGTTTCATCATGTTTGTTCACATCTCTGGTCTGCTTTTGCTGTGATGGGATGCCCTCTAAAGATTAAAACTGATAATGGACCCTCTTACATTAGTAAATCCTTTGCTTCCTTTTGTGGGAAATCTGCTATTGAATGTGTTACCAGCATTCCCCATAACCCTACAGGTCAAGCTATTGTTGAAAGATGCCATCACGCTCTCAAGACTACGCTTTTAAAACAAAAAGGGGGAGATGGTGGTATGATATCACCTAAAGATCAATTGGCTAAAGCTTTATTTACCTTAAATTTTCTTAACGTTTATGATTCTATGACACCGGCTGAATGTCATTTTGGACATTCTCAAAAATCCACAGAAATTGCAGAATCTGAGAATCAACCAGTATTTTGGAAAGATGTTTTAAGTAATGAATGGAAGAAAGGCAGGGTTAAAATATGGGGGTGAGGTTATGCTCTTATCATTTCAGAAAATGGAGAAGAAATCTGGCTTCCAGCAAAAAAAACCTAGGACTGAAGAAGTGGAGTCTTCTACACATATGGATCCTACTGATAGTGAGTGAAACCAGCAATGGTAATTACACATATTGGGCTTATATCCCTAATCCCCCATTACTTCGAGTGTTAACCTGGAAAGATCCTTCTTTTCCTGTCTATTTAAATAAAACTCATATATTTCCTGGACCCTTGGATGATAGACTACCACTTAAGCCATGAAAAGAAGGACAAAGGATTTATAATCTCCTTCTTCCATTTGATTTCTGACCTCTTTGCATTGGCAATTGCCTACCATGTATGGCTGTGAAAAATAGAACTATGATCAATTTTAGCCATAATAATACTAAAACTTTGGTAACTTTATTCCCATCCTATCAATACCAAGAATATAAGTATCCAAGTTATAGTTGTCCTAAGAGGAATGCTGGTGATATGCAAAGATGGTATGAATGCCATATGGGAAGAGGATCTGTCGTTTTTAATGATTCCTATGGAAAAGTTTGGGAAAGTGTCCCTATGGGGAATCCCAACAAATATAAGAGCAGATTTATTTTGTATGGTTTAAATAACAAAGGACAACAAGTTAGTAATGTACAATATCCTTTCCATGAATCTTTGTTTCTTGATGAAAAAATAATTTTTACTAAAAATAATAGTGATTGGAATAATATAGGGAAATGGGTTCTTCTTCCATGGTGCAATAGCACTGGAGTCCATGATCAAAAACAAATATGGAAAGTTTTCTTAGGAGTGGCATCTACTTCTGAATGGAAAGGTAATAAAAGTATGGATGGACAATATTTACAATTAGATCAAATTCATCATTTTCAATCATGTGTCAGAGATCCATATGTGTTTGTGGTAGGGAAGGCTACCATTATTGAAAATGCTTTATAAGGATGGGGCTTTGTATACTTGCTTGTCTGAGAATATTTTACAGAATGGAGATATTATCACCATGGCTCACCAAAGATGAGGAGTGTGGATCCCGGTGAAATGAATTGGATGTGGCAGTTATCTCCTGAAAGTCATCTTCTTTTCCACCTGGCTCAAGGACTGTTGAAATGATCTAAGAGATTTTTGGGACTTCTCATAGCTGGCATTCTTGGCTTCATTGGTGTCATCGCTGCTGCCGCCACTGCTGCTGTTGCATTGCATGAGACGGTGCAGACACAGCAATACATGCATGATTGGCACAAGAATGCAAGTGACTTATGGCATAGTCAAGAGCACATTGATGAAGGACTTAATAACAGAGTTAGTGATTTGGAATCTGCTGTTTTACACTTAGGAGATCAAGTTTATAATTTGAATTTGTTAAAAGGATTGAAATGTGATTGGAATGAAAGTAATTTTTGTATTACTCATTTGGATTATAACATTTCTATGTTTCAATGGGATAAGATCAGAAATCATTTGTTAGGACACAAAGGAAATATGTCATTAGAAATTAAAGCATTGCAGAATAAGATTTTAGAAATGTCTCATAATCAGATATATGTAGATAATGATAAGGACATCTTTAATGATTTCATTTCACATTTAAATAAGTTTAATCCTGTTGATTGGTGGAAGTCTCAGCCTTTCTTATCTGCCTTAGGAATAGGGATATGTGTATTAATCCTGTTGCTCATGGTTGTCGCTTGCCTGGGAAAAGGTGTTTGCCAGAGATTGCACCGTTTGGACACAATGGGACAGGCTAATAACTTAGTACTTGCTAAAACACTACAATAGCACCCCGAAGTCAGTGAGCTTGGCTGGTAGTCAATGATGGGTAAGACCCCCTGTGGCAACCTAAGACAGGCACAGTCACCCTAAGACAAAAAGGGGGAAATGTGGGAAACAAAGGCATGTTGTTTCCATGGAAGCAAGTTACTTCCTTGACCACTGAGTCAAACTGTCCCTTGTGATTATCGGTGCGGATCACAATCTTGGCTGGGAAAGTACACCTGCAGGCAGAACAATACATATAGAACAGAACAATCTGAGTAACAAGATTTATGAGCATAGTTACTGATTTTTATAATAATAGTTCCAGTAAAGTTTGTTGGTGTTCATCAATCACTAGTTAATATAGAATGAGGTAAGGGTAATAGGTAACTTGATTTTGTGCTGAATGTCACATATGTTAGGGGTATATATACTAGCCTCTTGACTCAATAAAGTTGTCTGATGAGCTTGAGAAATCAATGCTCTCAGATACCCTGAACCCAATCTTTCTTTGTCTTTCATTCCCGATACCTTGGGTCATCAACCAAGACTCCAACAATCAACTTCCCTCTGTAGTTATTTTTTAAATGAAGCTCCACCATTTACTAACTATGTGAATTTACACAAGTTACTTAACATTCCACACTTTAGTTTTCTTAACTATAGGGTAGGCGAAAATATTAGTCTTTTATAGGGCTGTTTTGGGTATGGACTTATTTAATGCATTAAAGGGCTTAGTACATTGGCTACCTAATAATAAGCTGTCTATAAATGGAGACAAGTTCCTAAAATCAGAAATGCTATTACAATTACTACCACGCACTTGGAGCTGCAGATTTTCTCATTTTCCAAAAATCCCTGATTTTTCTGAAAATATTTCTATTGTGGAAATTTACATAAAACAGGATCCATTTAAAGTATAAAGTTTAATGGGTGTATTAGTCAGCCTAAGGGGTGCTGATGCAAAATACCAGAAGTTGGTTGGCTTTTATAAAGGGTATTTATTTGGGATAGGAGCTTACAGATACCAGGTCATAAAGCATAAGTTACTTCCCTCACCAAAGTCTATTTTCACATGTTGGAGCAAGATGGCTGCCAACATCTGTGAGGTTCAGGTTTCCTGGGTTCCTCTCTTTCCAGGTCTTCTTCTCTCTGGGCTTAGGGTTCCTCTTTTCCCAGGGTTCCAGCTTCAGCATCAAATTCCAACATCAAAAGTTCAACATTAAAAATCCTCAACTCTGTCCTTTACCATGCCTTTTATCTGTAGTCCCCACCGGTGGGTGGGGACTCAATGCCCTACTGGCACAAGAGGTTTACATAATTACTTAACCAAGTAAACATATATATATATATATATATATATATATATATATATATAAAATTTAATATGCCCAGAGTAAAAGATCAGTTTACAAACATAATCCAATATTTCTTTTTGGAATTCATCAATAATATGAAACTGCTACAATGGGTTTGACAAATGAGTAGTTATATAACCACTACCACAATCAAGATACAAAACATTTCCATCACCCTCAATGGTTCCCATATGGTCCTCTTTGCAGACAGTCACTCCCTCAGCCCTGGGCAAGTATTGAACTTCTGTCTTAAAGATTAGTTCATTTTCCAGAATTTTATCAATGGAATCAAATATTATGTACTCTTTTGAATTGACTGCATATTTTTGATCAATGCTATTGGGTATATCAGTAGTTTGTTACTTTTCAATGCTGGGTAATATTCCATTACATGAATATACCACAATTTGTTTACCATACATATATTGTGAACTTTATACAACACCTGCTGTATTTGCTTGTGTTCATTCTAATTTGGGACTACTTTGGACAATGCTGCTATAAAATTCATGTACATAGTTTTATGTGGACATGTTTTCAATTGTCTTGGGTATAACTAGGAGTGGAATTGCTGGGCCATGGGGTAAGTCTGTTTAACATTTAAACATTTAACATTCAACTGCCAAACTGTTTTCCAAAATGGCTGCACCATTTTAGAATCCCACCAGCAATGTAAGAGGTACCCATTTCTCAATATCCTTGCCAAGACTTGTGTCTTTTTTTTTTTTTTTTTTTAATTTTAGCCACCCTAGTGGGTATGAAGGGGTATCTCATTGTGGTTTTGATTTGCAGTTCCCTAATGACTAATTACATTGATCTTATTTTCATGTGCTTGTTGGCCATTCATGTTTTCTTTTACGAAGCATCTTTCAAAATCTTTTGCACAGGGAAGTGGATTTAGCTCAATGAATAGAGCATCCACCTACCACATGGGAGGTCCAGGGTTCAAACCCAGGCCCTTCTGACCCATGTGATGAGCTGGCCCACATGCAGTGCTGTGCCACGCAGGGGTGTCCCCCGCATAGGGGAGCCCCACGCACAAGGATTACACCCCATAAGGACAGCCGCCCATCATGAAAAAAGTGCAGCCTACCCAGGAGGGGCGCCGCAAAAATGGAGAGCTGACGCAGCAAGATAATGCAATAAAAAGAGACACAGATTCCCCGTGCTGCTGGCAAGAATAAAAGCAGACACAGAAGAACACACAGCAAATGGGCACAGAGAGCAGACAACTGGGGGTGGGGGGGGGCAGGAAAGGGGAGAGAAATAAAAATTTAAAAATCTTAAAAACTTTTGTGCATTTTTATTGGTTTGCCTTATTATTGAGTTGTAAATGTTCTTTATATATTCTGGGTACAAATCCTTTGTCAGATGCATGTACTGTGGATATTTACTTCTAGTTCTGGGCTTATCTATGTTTTTAATGGTGTCTTTTAAGGATGTGAAGGTTTAAATTTTGATATAGATCAATTTATTATTTTTTCCTTACAATAGAGTATACACTCTTTATCATGGTTAGTATACTGGACCATTCTTCAGGGTATAACTTTGATTATGTTACTCTCTTTAAAATCCATTCCCAAATTGAACAGGCAGATTGGAAAAGCTAAGGGCCAATCTCTCAGAAGAAACGTTTAGGGCTTAGTCAATAGTTTTTACTATGCCACTTGCATTTACTTTGAGGGTGATAGTTTACTAAAAGTTAGTAAAGGGACCTAGTATTGTGTGTCCAAAGTTGTATTGTTTCCCCCTTCAAAAAGCCTTTTCTCCTCAACATGTCCCAGCACCTCTCATTTCAGAGTAACAAAACTGTGTGTAAGCATAGGATAGTGGGAGAATGATGGAGAATGTGGGTTGACTACCAGTCTTCAGGTCATGCTAAGCTCCCAGTCAGAAATGGGTCTTTTTTTTTCTTAAATAGCAAATGTAAGTTTCAGCTGATAATTAGACCTATATATGAATTTTTCCTGGAACTGAAATAGTCTCTGATTTGCAGACTTTAAAAGGGCCTCATTTTCCTTTCTTCTTCCCCATAACTACAATGCCAACCTCCTTGTCTGACTGGGCTGGAAGCTGCTGGTTTTTACGATATCGGGGTTAGATGAGCAGAGGTCCACAGGGAGGAAGCCTTGCTTCTGTGGTGTCCATCTTCCTGGGCTGGTAAAAGGCAGGTAGTAGGGCATCCACTGACATGACACTAGATGCTTCCATGATTCTCCACCAACTTCTCCAGTGTCCCTCTCACGGCGATGTCTTTCATAATGTCCTAAGGCACATGAAAAGAGCAACATCCTGCAGCTACTCTTAGGATTGCTGGTTTTTGCCAGGTTGGAAAAGGTGATTTCAGGGAGGAATTGGTGGGAGGCGTGTGTCTGTATCTCTCCTCAAGATGGTGCAAGAAGCCCTGGTGACTTATTTTTTAACATAAAATTTTATTGAGGTATATCATACATACAGGCATATACATAAACAGTAAGTGTATAGTAAAAGTTGTGAAGTTACAAAACCAACATGCATATCATCATACAGGACTCCCATACATCACCCCACCACTAACACCTTGCATTGTTGTGAAACACTTGTTCCAAACTATGAAGTAATTATAGCCCATATCTTACATTTGGTGTAACCCACCAGATTATTAACACCCTGTAAATGTATTATATATTTGTTATAGATCATGAGAGAACATTCTCATATTTGATCTTTAACCACAGTTCAGCATCCACCACTGGATTCCCTATGTTATACAGTCCCTTGCTTTGTACAACTCATCAAAATGTATACTCAGTGGCTATCATTTTCATCACAGAGTTAAGTTGTCATAACCTCGGTCAATTTTACAACATTTTCATTACTCCAAAAGTAAAAATCCCATATCCCCTTATACCTGCTCTTGCTGTTCCTTAGAATTGATATAACAGCTTCTTTGCCACTGCTGAAAAAATATTACTGTTAACTATCATCCATAAGTTATATTAATTGTAATTTTCCCAAGTACCACTATGTTCTTAACACTTTGCAGAAAAACGTTTTTATATTTATATTAACTGCAATCTTCATCCACCACTGGAATCACTGTTGTAATTTGCTAGATTACCCTCTAACTTCCTTTCAATTGACACATCCACAGACTATCCCATTCAGCCACAATTACATTTATGAATCAGCAGTGTTAAGTTATACTCACTATAATGTATTACCTACATATACCAATTAATCAACTCTATTCATGTCCACACTTTTACAATAAATCTTATTAAAATTTTATATACATTAAGCTTCAGCTCTCTTCCTCTCCCCATATTCTATCTCCTAGTAATCTATACTCTAGCGCTTTACCTCCATGAGCTTACTCACCGTAGTTCTATTAGTGAGACTATACAATAGTTGTCCTTTTGTGTCTGGCTTATTTAATGTAAAATAATGTCCTCAGTGTTCATTCATGTTGTTATATGCATCCTGATTTCATTTCTTCTTACAGCTGAAAAGTATTCCATTGTACGTATATGCTATGTTTTGTTTATCCATTCATCAAATGATGGACACTTGGGCTGTTTCCATATTTTAGCAATTGTGAATAATGCTGCTATGAACATCATTGTGCAAATGTCACTTTGCGTTCTTGCTTTCAGTTCTTCTGAATATATTCTAGTAACAGGATTGCTTAATCATATAGCAGTTCTATATTCAGCTTCTTGAGGTATGGACAGAATGTTTTCCACAGAGGCTTCACCATTCTACATTCCCACCAAGAGTGAAGGAGTGTTCTGAGGGTGAACACTCCTATTTCTACACATCCTCTCCAGCACTTGTAATTTTCTGTTAAAAAACAAAGGTTTTGCTTTTTTTTTTTTTTTCAGTAATGGCCATTCTATAAGGCATGAAATGGTATGGTATCTCATTGGAGTTATCTGAATTTCCCTAATAGCTAGTGATATTGAACATTTTTCCATGTTCTTTTTGGCTATTTGTATTTCCTCTTTGGAAAAATATCTGTTTAAGTCTTTTGCCCATCTTTTAAACCTGGGTTGCTTGTCTTTTTGAGTTGTATGATCTCTTTATATTACATGGATATCAAGCTTTTATCAGATATGTGGTTTCCAAATATTTCTCCCATTGAATCAGCTGCTGTTTTACTTTCTTGACAAAGTCTTTTGAGGAACAGAAGTGTTTAATTTTGAGGAGGTCCAATTTATCTATTTTTTTCTTGCCTGTTCATGCTTTGGGTGTAAGGTTTAAGAAACTACCACCTACCACAAGATCTTGAAGATGTTTCCCTACATTTTCTTCTATGAGTTTTATGGTTCTAGCTTTTATATTGAGTTAATTTTTCTATAAGGTGTGAGACAGGGGTTCCCTTTCTTTTGGATATAGATATCCAGTTCTCCCAGCACCATTTGTTAAATAGACTGTTCTGACCCAGCTGGGTGGGAATGATAGCTGTGTCAAAAATCACTTGACCAGGGAAACAGATGTGACTCAGCCAATTGGGCTCCTGTCTACCATACAGGAGGTCCAGGTTTCGATGCCCAGGGCCTCCTGGTGAGGGCAAGCAGGCCCACATGGCAAACTAGCCCACACAGAGTGCCAGCCCATGTGGGAATGCCGCTCCACACAGGGGTGCCACCCTGCTTGGGCATTTCACCCTGTTCAGAAGTGCCAGCTGACATGGAGAGCTGGCACAGCAAGATGACGCAACAAGAGACACAGAGGAGAAAAAATAAGAAGACATAGCAACAGGGGAGATGAGGTGGCACAGGAGAGTAATTCCCTCTCTCCAATTCCAGAAGGTCCCAGGATCAGTTCCCAGAGCCACCTAATGAGAATACAAGCAGACACAGAAGAACACACAGCAAATGGACACAGAGAGCAGACAACAGGGGGAATGGGGAGAATGGGGGGAGAGGGAGAAATAAATAAAAAATAAAATAAAAATCTCTAAAAAATCACTCGTTAAGGTTCTACTTCTGAGTTATCAATTTGGTTCCATTGGTAAATATGTCTACCTTTATGCCAGTACCTTGGTTTCTTCTTCTTCTTCTTCTTTTTTTTTTTTTCACTACTGTAGTTAAATAATATGATTTAAAGTCAGGAAGTGAGAATCCTCCAACTTTGTTCTTCCTTTTTAAGACATTTTTGGCTATTTTGGCCCCTCACCCTCCCAAATAAATTTGATAATTGGCTTTTCCATTTCAGCAAAAAAGACTGTTCGGATTTTTATTGGGATTGTGTTGAGTATGCAAATCATTTCAGGTAGATTTCACATCTTAATGATATTTAGTCTTCCAATTCATGAACATGTAATTTCCTTCCATATATTTAGGTGTTCTTTGGTTTCTTTTAGCAATGTTTTGTAGTTTTCTGAATATAGGTCCTTTATGTCCTTGGTTAAGTTTATTTCTAAATATTTGACTCTTTCAGTCACTATTATAAATGGAATTTTTTCTGGCTTCCTCCTCAGATTGCTCATTATTAGAACTCATTGATTCTAGTAGCTTCTCATGGATTTTGGGCGATTTTCTAGATACAGGGTCATATCAGCAAGTAGTGAAAGTTTTATTTCTTCCTTTCCCATTTGGATACATTTCTTTTTCTTGTCTAATTGCTCTAACCAGAACCTCTAGCACAATATTGAGTAATAGTAGTGACAGTGAGCATCCTTGACTTGTTCTCAATCTCAGAAGGAAAGCTTTCAGTTAAGTACAATGCTAGTTGTGGGTTTTTCCTATACGCAACTTACCATGTTAAGCAAGCTTCCTTTGATTCCTATATCTTTTGAAACGATGCTGTATTTTGTCAACTGTCTTTTCTACAGCTCAGTGACTTCTTTTATAATTTGAAAACTTTGCCTAGTCCAGGTCATAAAGATTTTCTCCCATATTATTCTAGATGTTTTAAAATTTCACCTTTTACATTTAGGTCTGTGAAGCATTTTGAATTATTTTTTGAATATAGTATGAGGTAAGGGCCTAAGTTTTTTTTCCCCCATACAAATAACAGTTTTAAAAAAAATCATTTATTGAAAAGATTATCCTTTCTCACTGAATTACTTGGGCAGCTTGTTGAAATTCAATTAACAATATATGTGTAGGTCAATTTCTGGACACTCTCATTTCATTGATTTGTGTCTATCCTCACAAAAATACCAGTCTATGTTAATACAATTTTATTCTAAACTATGAAATCACAGTGTAATTTTCCCAATTTTGTTCTTTTTGAAAATTGCTTTGGTTATTATAGGACTTTATATTTCCATATAAGTTTTAGATCATCCTGTCAATTGCCACACAAAAACCTGAGCAATTTTACCAGGATTGAAATGAATTTACATATTGAGACTTGCCATTTTAACATTGAGTCTTCCCATCTTTCAACATGGTATATGCTTAAAATGTATTCTTTATTATGTCTTCTAGGGTAGGTTAAATTATATCCCCCCCAAAACACGCTTTTAATCCTAATCTGCATTCTTACTGGTATGAAGCCATTTGTAAACAACACCTTTAAAGATTTTTACTTTAAGATGTGTCCAACTGAGTCAGGGTGGGTCTCTTACTAAGATTTTATCCCTCCCCCTCCCCCATTGTTTTGCATTTGCTGTCTGCTGTGTCTGCTTGTCTTCTGTTTATGCAGCACCAGGAACCAAGCCTGGGACCTTCCAGGGTGGGAGAGAGGCACTTGATCTCTTGCGCCATCTCAGCTCCCTGCTCTGTTGTGTCTCATTGTCTCTCCTGTGTCTCTTTTTATTGCGTCACCTTGCTGTGCCAGCTCTCTGCACAGGCCAGCACTCCTGCATAGGTCGGATCTCCTGCACAGGCTAGCACTTCTGCATGGGCCAGCAGTCCACTCAGGCCAGCATGCCTTTCACCAGGAGGCTCCAGGAATCAAATTCTGGGCCTCCTAGATGGTAGGCGGGAACCCAATTGCCTGAGTTACATCCATTTCTTAATCATGTTATAGTACTGACAAAGAGAAGAAATGCAGAAGCAGTCAGAGAAGCCCACAAAGACACAAAGGAAGTCAGCAGAAACTGGAATGACACAGGAAAGAGAGATCACCATGTGAAGGGAGGCAGAGAGGTACACCAAAGGACCCAAGGATGGGGGCGGACTTGGCCCAGTTGTTAGGGTGTCCGTCTGCCACATGGGAGGTCTGTGGTTCAAACCCCAGGCCTCCTTGACCCATGTGGAGCTGGCCCATGTGCAGTGCGGATGCGCGCAAGGAGTGTTGTGCCACGCAGGGGTGTCCCCCGTGTAAGGGAGCCCCAAGCGCAAAGAGTGCACCCTGTAAGGAGAGCTGCCCAGTGCGAAAAAAGCGCAGCCTGCCCAGGAATGGCGCCACACACACACAACAAAAAGAAACACAGATTCCCGTGCCGCTGACAACAGAAGCGGACAAAGAAGACGATGCAGCAAATAGAACAGACAACCGGGGGGGGGGGGGGGAGGGAAGGGGAGAGAAGTAAATAAATAAATCTTTAAAAAAAACCAAAAAAACACGAAGGACCCAAGGAGTGCGGTGAGCCAGCTCAGCACACCAGACTCCAGAAGCAAGCATGGCCTTGCTCACACCTGGATTTTGACTCCCAGCCTTGGATGCTATAAGCTAATGAGTGCTTGTTTAAGCCAGCCCATGCGAGCTCTCTGTCATAGCACCCTGGCAAACCACGACATGTCAATTTCCTACAGCAATGTTTTAAAGTTGTCAGTGTACAGATCTTGCGCATATATCATTTAATACATCCCTAAGTAGTTCATGTTTTTGTATGTCACTGTAAATGGAATTGCAATGATTTTTTTTCCCCCTAATCAAAATGGTTCTAGTATATAAAGGTAAAAATCAGTTTTTATATATGGATCTTGTATTCTGTAACCTTGCTAAATCCAATTATTAGTTGCAGTATTTTTTGCAAGTTGAATTTTTAAAGAGAATTAAGAGATTGTTTCCCCAGTTCTAAAATTAAGAAAACTGGTAAAAATAGTAAAGTATAAAAAATATAGGAAAGCAAATTCCAATTCTTTCAATATGTATGTTAACCACTACTAATCTTTTGATAACTTTTTTTTTCCTTCTATAATCAGAAGTTTACTTAAGATACAAGCTTACGATTCTGAGGCTCTGAAATATCCAGATCAAGGAATCAGCATGGATGCTTTCTCACCAAGGTTAGCTACTGGTGATCCTGGATTCCTGTCATGAGGCAAAGCAAGATGACCACTCTTCACTGCTACAATATCTGCCTTCCCTTCCAGAATCTACCATTTCCTGGTGCCCAGATGTGGGCAATCAGCTACAGGTCTTGTCTCTTTCTGGCCCTCCTTTCCAGTGTTGTCTGCTCTACTTTCTTCCCAAGTTCACCTGCGGGCTATCAGGCATATGAGTCATCCATTCATCCTTGAACTGATCTGTGGGCAACAACTTTTTATCAATTCATTTTTTACAATGCATTTTCACATGAGTTTATAACACACTGACAATTATTTATCAAGCTTTTTTCATAACACATGACAGCATCACCATTTTTCTTTTGTTACCAAATTTTTGGTGTACATAATCTTAATGTCTGCATATTTCATTACATGGATATGCCAAGAATAAACATTATGGTATTATACATTCTTTCTTTTGCAAGCTTTGCACTAAGTAATGCTTCAATTATCCATAGACATATTTCTGTCCACATTACAGGTTACATTCTTAGTGTATTAATAATAACCAATGCACATACAGCACTTTTTAAAGTGTTCATTCTTATTACCTTACTTAATTCATACAACCCTATGAGGTAGATTCTGGTGGTATTCCCATCATACAGTTGAAATTGAGCCACAGAAAATCAGAAATCCTGAGAGGTGCAGGTAAGGGCAGGACCGGGCGGTGTTCTTCAGGAGACTCTGTGCTCTAAATCAGCATCCAATCTATGGAGCTGTTTTTTCCACAGCCACTAATCACGGTTCAGGAATCAAGGGGTGGGGATGGGAGTGGCACCATTTCCACTAGAAAGCCATTAGAAAATGTCTGCTTCCCGTTAAGACTGGAAGTTAAGATGGCTACATGGCCATTTTTTGCTCCCTGTGTCGCTGAATCAACAAAGAAGGGAATTACCAGACTGGCTGGAGTGACTGATGTGGATTACCAAAGGGAAATTCGACTTATTGTACACTGGAAGCAATGAGGAATATATCTGGAATACAGGAGCTGCCTCAGGGATTTTCTTAATACTACCATGCTCTGTGAGAAAAATCAATGGAAAACTACAACCCAATTGAGGCGGCACACCTAATTGCGCAGACCTTTCAGGGATGAAAGTATAGGACATCCCACCAGGCCAAGAACCACAACCAGCTGAGGTGCTTGCTGAAGGTAAAGGGAATATGGAATGGGTAGAAGCATTATAAACACCAGCTATGACCATGCGACTAGTTTCATAAATGAGAACGTATGAGAATTTTTGTGAATGTTTGCATGTCTAAAATCTTTTTTTTCCCTCTCTTACTCCCTTATTAAAATTAGCTTTACATCACAATGTTTAAATTGTAGTTTATCAGGGATGAGTGAATATCACCCAAGTACTTCTGTCCTCTTCTGGGGGTTAATTTCATGTCAACTTGGCTAGGTTTTGGTGTCCAGTTGTTTGGTGCCTCCGTGTTACACTGTGAGGGTATTGTGTAGACTGGATTTACATCTGAAATTAGTTGACTATTTGCATCCACAATCAATGGAAATTGCCCTCAGCAATATGGGTAGTATCCTCACCCAATCAGTTGAGGTCTTAAAAGGCAAAACTGAAGTTTCAGAGGTTAGAATTTCTGCCTCAACACCAGCATTTTCTCTTGCTGGAATTTCTAGCCAGCCTGCCTTCCCTGGGGAATTTGGACTAAGGACTTCAGCATCACCTTTATTGGAGTTTCCAACTTGTGGTGGCCTGCCCCACACAGTGTTGTCTTGCCAGCTGCATGGTGTGAGAATTTATAATCTCTCTTCATAACAAATATTTCTATGAATATCTACCTATCCATCCATCTACCCATTTATGCAATCTTCCATCCTTCTCCTGTTGACTCTTTCTCTGGAGAACCCCAACACAATGCAGTTGAGGAATTCGAGCCATATATCATCAGAAATTCTGAGAAGTTCAGTAACGGGCTACGCATCTACTCCCAGAAAGTATAACCACTACTTATACCAAAAACTATCTCTGATAGAATGTTATGCAAGCACTGGAAAGAGAAGCAGTAATTGAGGAATTTGTGATCCAGTTCTCAAGAGGAACTTGGGGCAACTCACTTTATCACAACTGTACAATGAACAGTATAAGTTAGATGGTCTCTCGTGCTACTTCTGGTTCTCAGGTCTTAGAACAATGCTTTCTAGATTTTGACTGAGACAGACATCAAGATCTCTATCTTGTTGGTCTCAACAATATTCATTTATCAATCAAAAACCAATCACTGAGTATCTAATGAATATGCTAGAAAATGGCAAATCATGGTCAGTCCTACACACAGGATATCCACTTACAGAATGAAAGAAAACACCCTCTTCCTGAATCTCTCTGGGTCATGAAATTAGAGAATCTCAAGGTTGGGATCCTCCCCTTGGAGTAAACATGTTTGTATAAACCAAACAATTTTGCATACAGTAGCAACAGTGGCTTATTGTTCCTCAGATATAAATCCACATATCTGCCATAGGTCAGCAATTGCTGCAGGTAGATGAATTATTTAAGAAAGGGAGGAAAGTATGTGTGGCTGGAAGGGAAGTTCTTACAAGCATTCAGGCAGGTTTAAATGAAGTGACAGACACTAGGCTGGGGCAACATAAAATTACTCATCACAGCTAATAACTAAAAGCATTAATATGTCAGGCACTATTCTAAGCTGTTTATATGTTTAGTCACTTAATATTCACCACAATCTTATGAGGTAAGTATTATTATTACTATTTTACATAGGTTAGGCACAGAGAAGCAAGTAACATGCCTAAAAGCACCCCGGTAGGAGCAGAGGCAGATTTGAACATGGTAGTCTAACACATGTCTATGCTCTTAACTGTTTTCTTTAAAAGATAAAACTCTACCTTGGGGGAGGGTGCTACCTTTGGGAAATGTTTACCTTGTTTAAATATTACACAGGTACACATTCCCACACAAATGGGCCTTCCCTCATCTGTCTAAATATCCAGTTTTCTCTATGTTCCAATGTCGAGAGAATTACTATGATTTTATATTCTCAGGGATCTTTAGGACTGTGTATCAAAAATCGAACTACATGACTCAAAACAACTTAGAATTCATGGGAAAGTTTGCTACCAGGTTGTCCCCAAGCTTCCTTGATGGCAGAATAGAGAAACTGGATATCCCTTATTTTTAATATTAAAAATATTTTCAAATGCAAATTATTGCATCACTGAATAAACTATAAAAAAATAAACTCACAATCCCATCACCTAACAAATCAATTGTTTCTTTACCTATAGGCACTCTTTGTTCTTGCCCATATGCATACATATTTCTAAAAGGATACTCCTGGCAGTGTACCTGTTCTCTACCTGCTTTACATTATAAGCATTTTCCCAACTACTACACAAAATGTGGTTTATACCAGACACACACACACAAAGATTAAAACTACTGTGTTGAGGAGGGGTATGGGAATCCTATATCTTATGCATGACTGTTCTGAAAAACTGCAACTTCTCTAATAAATAAAAAAACAGAAGTAGGGAGTGGCTTGACTGTGGCTGTAGTGAGCACCTGCTTCCCACATACACATATATATGTGTGTGTGTGTGTGTGTGTGTGAGAATAAATAAATAAATAATAAATAAAATGACTGTCTTAGAAAAAAGGGACAATCAAGTCAGCAATGGCATACTAACGCACTTCAATGGATGTAACTTTCTATCTTGTGTTGCAATAACTATACCTTTTTTTTTCTCTTTTTGGCAACAGCTCACTCTACAATAGCATTGTCATCTATCATTTTGAAGAAAGTAACAAAGCTGGGTCATCTTTCAACAACAACTTGACTCCTTAATGGTTCCTTCTCAGAGTCAAGCATTAATGCTTGGTAAAGAATGTTGCCTGGCCAATTAGTCTGGTAGAAATCTATGGAAAGAAAATCTAATGTATTTGTGTACTGAAATCTAGTTTTTAGTTGTTTTTTTTTCTTTACTCTTCCAGGTCTAGCTTTCTAGTGAACAATAGGGGTACTAACAATTATAGCATTTCTAAGTAGTAATAATGAAACCATTTCTCTATATATTCCACTCATATATCTTCTCTCCAGAGTGAGTTCTCTGACACAAAATAACATTATTGCTCTCAGTAAGTAATCTTCCATATTCATTATATTAAGTGTTTTCCCCAATATGACTTGTCTGGTACCTAATAAGTTTAGAACTGTTAACAAGAACTGTCCCACACTGATGACATGCTAAGAATTGCTCTCCAGTATGAGCTATTTGATGTACCATAAATGGAGAGTTCTGGCTGAAGATAATTCCACACTGGTTACATTTATAGGTCTCTTCTCCAATATGAATCCTTTGATGCTTAATAAGGTCATTCTTGCGAATGAAAGCTTTCCCACACTGACAGCATTCATATGGTTTCTCTCCAGTGTGAATTCTCTGGTGCACGATGAGGGCAGAACTCTGACTGAAGGATTTTCCGCAGTCATGACATTCATATGGTTTTTCCCCAGTATGGGTTCTCTGATGTGAAAACAGGTGAGAGCTTCGACTAAAGCATTTTCCACAGTCTTTACACTCAAATGGTTTCAGTCCAGTGTGAATTCTATGATGCACAACGAGATGAGACCTCTGGCTGTAAGACTTCCCGCATTCACTGCATTCATAGGGCCTCACCCTAACGTGCGTTCTCTGGTGCAGAACAAGGTGTGTGCTCTGCCTGAAGGACTTCCCACACTCAGGACATTCGTAGGGCTTCTCTCCAGTGTGAGTTCTCTGGTGCCTTATAAGCCTGGAGCTATGAACAAAAGCTTTCCCACACTGAGTACAGGTATAAAGCTTGTCTCCCGTATGAGTTCTCTGATGTGTAACAAGGTGAGAGAACCAGCTGAAGGACTTCCCACATTCTTTACATTCATAGGGTTCCTCACCAGTATGAGTCTTCTGATGCTCAATGAGGTGAGAACTCCGACTGAAGGATTTCCCACATTCTTTACATCTAAAGGGTTTCTCTCCAGTGTGAATAAGCTGGTGTCTGGTAAGATTAGAGCGCCAGCTAAAGAATTTTCCACATTCCTTACACTCATAGGGTTTTTCTTTATGTATGCCCTTCGAAAGATCAAGGGATGTACCATGAGTAAGAGACCTATCACTATCAGGGTATTTGTAGGGTTTTTCTCCTGTTGGAGTTCTTGCAAATTGAATAAGGTGGACATTCTGACAGAAGGTCTGACCACATTCGTTACTGTTACTTGCACAGTTTTCCTGATGACCCCGATAAACTAAACCATGCTTTAAGCCCTTAATATGTGAGTCGTGTTTATGAAAATACTCTCTAAGTACTAGATGAGCAGGAAGAAGACAGTTTCCCCCATATTTACCATTTTCACAGATTCTGTCCTGAGTAAGAACTTTCTTTTGGGTGAATGCCACCTGCCTTAAATGTCTCTCCTGGTTTTCTTGATACTTTTCCAACTGGTCTTCATCTTTCCATACTTCTTCTAATGACAAATACCAGAGATCATTCCTTGCCATTCCTTCCATTTTAATGTCATAGGAATATTTATCTTCAGAATTGCTCTTATTGGAAACTGATGATTTAATTTCAACTTCAGTCTCTGGGTCTGAAAGAAATTTTAAAAAGCTTTGCATAACTAAGAAAGTATTAAGATCAGAATGAAGGCTGTATATAGAGACAAAGTATGTAAGACAACATACATACAGTGCTTACAAACCTGATTTTATACCAGTAAACACACCAAGCTACACAATAGACAAAGGGAACACAGAGAATAAGGAGAAAGCCAGAGGACTGCTCTCTGATAAGTGGGATCAGGATATTAATTGGCAGGAGTGGCAGTAAGGTAAATGTCACAGAAAGGAACAGACTCCCCTCACTTAGTCAAAATATTAAGGAGATGAAGTCCTAAAATGTCTCCTTGTTCCAGGTCCTTCCCCTGACATCAATTCTTGACAATATTGCCAATTTATTATGTCTCTACCACAGCTGTAGCCATATGTGAGACAATCCCTTTTATCCTTATCACCAAAGCACTCCTAAAAAATGCCTGAATGACTGACACAACAGATGTCTCAGAGAGATGAACAGGATGGGCTAGAAAGAGTAATCGCACCTAAGTTACATAAATGCATTAGTGCTTGGTAAAAGTTCTTATCTTACCTTTACCCCTGCTAGTGACGAATTTAGAATTTAGACATGTTGTAAATCCTTTATGTATCTCATTTTGCATATCTTTAATCCAAGGATAATACTTGTCTCAGATGTTATATAAGGTACGAGTTCAGCACAGTCTTTGGCACATGTATGGTTGTGAAGGAGTAATATTTACAATAATATTATCATTATTCCTGTCTTCTATTTTGATTCCTTTGTTCTGAGACATCAGGATTTAGCAACTGACCACTAATAGCAGAATTCTAATTCAGAACCTGAGTCCTTACACATATTCTGAACTTTCTGCCGTTTTGCTACCCATGCATATTACTGCATATTCTTTCCCCTGCTTACAAACACACATTTCTTTCCAAAGGCTTTTCTGATAAAATCTTTGGTCCTGAATCTAGAAATGACACTATTTGCATAATATTCCCTTTTCCTACACAAGCAGGCCAATGACGTTCCCTTCTTTTTTCACATGTGAAGCAGGTGCTCAGCCACTGAGCTACTACACTTGCCCCCCAAGGTTCTACTCTTACCTGGTAAATACCCCCTGCTCCCATCAGGCCACGCCCCCAACTGCCTTCTCTGTACACTCCCTTGCCCCAGGTCCTAAATCTCTCTTTATTCCCAAATTTGCTAATTCCTAGTTTTTTCTCCCTGTCCTAATGATTTCCAATAGGAAATACACATCTCTCTAGGGCATCAAAATCCCATGGAGAGGATTTCAAACTACAAATGTCACCTGGGAAGTTCTGAAGTGAACACGTGTGATGAGGACGTGGGGGCTGGGCACTAATGGAGAACAAGTCTGAGTACAGTGTGTTGAGCATATAAATGGGGCACTTTCACTTAAATCCTACACATTTTTCATGCGTTACTTAAGTTAAGAAGGTTATATTCAAACTCTATGGCACCCATTAATTAACTAACCCATCTGAACTTTTAAAGCCATCACTGGTTATAACAGTCATTTTGATAATTAAGTTCCTACAGCTTTGTAGATTTCCTTAAATTCCCTGCATCTTATCATGTGGAATTTCAGGGGTTTTTGGTTTTTTCTTTAGGAGGTACCAGGGATTGGACCTGGAACTTCACATATGGGAAGCAGGTACTCAACCACTGAATTATACCCACTCCCTCAGTATTCTGACAATGAATTCTGAAATACAACAAAAAACAAAAATAAAACTACACTCCAGAATCCATTTAATGATTGTCTATTATTTTGGAATACATGTCAATGCCCATCCAGGAAATCTTGCTGAATCAATGAACAAATGAACAGAACAAATAAAAGAAAAATTAACTAAAAGAACAATCTACTTTCCATGGCCCCAAAGCAATTGTGTAATCAGTTTCTTAACAGTATACTGAAAGAGCTGCCCTTGAGACAGGAATTTGATACAGTACCTTACAAAGTCAAACTTAAAAGTCAAAACCATTTTATGGGGAAGCGGACTTTCATGAAGAAGTAGGATTCCTTTGTCTCTGAATACAAATGGAAATAGTAATGGGAAATACAAAGTAAATAAACTCAGTCTACTATTCAGAAAGAAAGAGTAAAGGTTCTAAGGCTTCACTGATTAGCTGGGCTATTATTGGCAATGATTCCTATCTCGTTCTCACCTGGACAGGTCTCTTGGTAAATCCCTCGCTCCACCAGCCACGGCTCTTCACCTTTCTCCAACTGCAGGATCATGTCTGGTTTGGGAAGCTGATGACCTGTTCACAGTAAAACAGAGAACTGGGTGAGGGTGGGCAGAGGCCTGGGCAGTAGATCAATCCCAGCTCCTTGGTCCTCAGGGACTAAGAAGAGTAAATAAGGTGATGCTGCAAAGGCAGCAAACAAAATATGCACTTAAAACTAAAACAATAAATTGAAAAAAAAAGTAGGAAGAGTACAGAAAACCTCACCAATGTCACAAAGAAACAAAATCGCCACAATGAGTTTATCTTCCTTTAAAAACAGAAGCTAGTCTTACCCAAGGAAACCAGGTTCTTATAGTTCTCAAGCATCACATCTTTATACATGATCTGCTGAGCAGTGTTCAGCAGCTTCCACTCCTCCTTGGTGAAGTCCACAACTACATCCTTAAAGGTCACCAGTGTCTAAAACATCAAACAAATTTTATTGAGTAAGATGTACATCTGTGGCCTCCCTTTCCTGATTATTGACAGGAAGCAAGACTAGGCTGGTAGCACTGGAGCAGGGAAAGAGGAACGGCAAGAATTTATGCTCAGAGTGAGTCATAATCGTTACAGGACAAGCCTTACAAGGAATAGCTATTACAGACCTATGTCCAACACGCGTTCAGCACTGCGCCCGAGAGTCAGAAATATCAGAACCACTTTGATTTAAATCAGGTTTCTTAAAAACAGCTATAGCAGGGAAAATCAATGCCAAAAATTAGTCTTATTTTTTAAAAAATTTAGTCTATTTTGTAATATGTAAAATAAAGAACCTAAGTTGAAACAGGAAAAGAGAAAAACAGTCTTGAGTTCAGTTACAATTTCTAGGATTAAGACTTAAGAAACTCACTACCCAAGCCATGCTTTACAACCTGAAATAATTATCCAATACATTTTTCATAAACACTGGTAGTCATGATGTTAGGTGATTTTTTGTATTGTCTGTTTTGTTTTTTTATTAAAACTTTATTTCAAATTCACAAAAATTAAAAATTAAAAAACAGGAAAAGGCAGCTCAACAAGTTATAGAAACATTACTCCTAAAAAGTTCTTTTTTCAGGTAGTTTTATCTCGTCTAATTCCCACTGCTAACTCAATTTTTTCTCTAGTGTTCTGAAAGATACACAGATGAACACAGATTAATTAAATAACTTAGTCAAGTTGTCCTCATTAATAAAAAAAAATGAAGAGAAAAAAATTTAATCAAATTCACATCTCACAAAACTTCTTTTATTTTACCTGTAGAATTAATATAATACCCAATTTGCTTTTGCTACAAAACAATACAATATTGCTCTGTATTAGTCAGCCAAAGGGATGCTTTTGCTTTTGTAAAGGGTATTTATTTGGGGTAGGAGTGTACAGATACCAGGCCACAAAGCGTAAGTTACGTCCCTCCCAAAGTCTATTTGGAGCAAGATGGCTGCCGACATCTGCCAGGGCTCAGGCTTCCTGGGCTCCTCCCTTTCAGGGTCTTGCTTCTCTCTGGGCTCAGGGTTCCTCTCTTCCCAGGGCTTGCTTCTTCCTGGGCTCAGGGTTCCTCTCTTCCTGGGGCTTACTTCTCTTTCCTCTGTGTGCTTACTTCCCAGGGTTCCTGCTTGAGACTTCAGCATCAAACTCCAACATCAAAACTCCAACATTAAAATCCCTCAGCTCTGTCCTTCGCCACGCCTTTTTACCTGTGAGTCCCCACCCACCAAGGGGCAGGGACTCAACACCCTAATGATGTAGCGCAATCAAAGCCCTAATCACACCTTAATCACACCAAGGTACAGACCAGATTACAAACGTAATCCAATATTTATTTTTGGAATTCATAACCATATCAAACTGCTACGTGCTGTTAACTATAGTCCATAAATTAGTTATATTTTCCCATTTATCACCATTCTTAACATGCTGTAGCACATTATTGTATTTATATTAACCACAATCCTCATCTAATTCCAAAATCATTGTTACACATTCCCAATATTATCCTCCAGGTGTCCTCCAACTAATATTAATCTTCCCAGACTCCTGCTGCTTCAACAGCAGCCACAAAACCACATCCATAAACTGTTTATTACAGTCAGTATAATGTCCTACCATTACCACATACTTACATTTGACCTTATTAATAGTTCTACATATAACCAGCATCTTCTCCCTCTTCTCACCCCACATTCCGTCTCCCACCAACCTACACTTCCTAGTCCAACTCCATAAGCCTACTCACTGCATTTAGTTCCCATCAGTGAAACCACACAAAACTTGGCCTTCTGTGTCTGGCCTATTTCACTTAATATCCTCAAGGTTCCTCCATTCCGTCATGTGCTTCCCCAAGTGATTTCTTATAGCTGAGCAATACTCCACTATATTAGTCAGCCAAAGGGGTGCTGATGCAAAGTACCAGAAATCTGTTGGCTTTTATAAAGGGTATTTATTTTGAGTAAAAGTTTACAGTCGTAAAGCACTAAAGAGTCCAACTCAAGGTTACTTCCTTACCAATCTTTGTTGCCACGTGTTGAAGCAAGATGGCAGTGAGGTGTAGGCCCCTATGCAGTGTGGAGAAGCAACAAAAAGATAATGATGCGACCATATAGGAAAAAAAAGATATTTTTGGCTATTCAGGGGCCCTTACCCTTCCACATAAATTTGATCATTAGTTTTTCCAACTCTGCAAAAAAGGATACTGGAATCTGTGGCAATTGGGTATTGCTTATGACATCCAAAAATATATAATGAATTGTGTTTGTAAACTGGTCTGTTCCTCTGGGCATATGTAGCAGTTTGATAATATTGATGAATTTCAAAAAGAAATTCTGGATTATGTTTGTAATCTGACCTGTACTTGGGCATGATTGAGTTATAATTAGGGCATTGAGTCCCCACCCACCAAGGGGACTCACAGACAAAAGGCATGTCAAAGAACAGAGTTGAGGGTTTTCTGATGTTGGAGTTTTGATGTTGGAGTTTGATGCTGAAGACGTAAGCTGGAACCCTGGGAAGTCAGCGCGTAGAGGAAAAGAAGGCAGCTCCAGAAAGGAAGGAACCTTGAACCCAGAGAAAAGTAAGCCCCAGCAACACAGGAATCCAGGAAGCCTGAAATCCTCACAGATGTCGGCAGCCATCTTGCTCCAAATAAGACTTTGGTGAGGGAAGGAACTTATGCTTTATGGCCTGATATCTGTAAGCTCCTACCCCAAATAAATACCCTTTATAAAAACCAGCCAATTCCTGGTATTTTAGATCAGCACCCCTTTGGCTGACTAATCCAGAATTTGGTATCAAAGAGTGGGGGAGTGCTTTTGCAATAACTGAAATATTGGAATGGTTTTATAAATAGGTAAGGGTTATTTTTGGAAGAAATTGTGAGACGCTTGGAGGAAAAGACCTACAGTGCTTTGAAGAGACTGTTGATAGCAATATGGATGCTAAAGAGACTTTTTATGATACCTTAGAAATAAATGATGAAACTATTATTGAAAACTGGAGTAAAGGCGATCCATGTTTTAAAGGTGCAGAGAACTTAGCAAGATTAAGTCCTGGTGTTTTATGGAAGGCAGAATTTGAAAATGGCAAGCCTGGGCATTTAGCTGAAGAAATTTCCAAAGTAAACCCAGAGAATGCAGGCTGGCTTCTGCTTACAGCTTACACCAAAATGCCAGAAGAGAAAAATATGCTGAGGACTGAACTGTCAGCCACAAAGAAAACAGAAACTGATTCTGGAAATTCCAAGCTTCCAGAAATCAAGATCCTAGACAGAAGTGCCCCATTGGAGGACTTAACTAAACTTAGAACTGGTAAATCAAGATTGAAGATGTAGTTATCTAGGAGACTTGTGGAAAGACTTACTGTCTGATGGCTTGGACCCCTACTTACTGCATGCTAAACCAACAGACTTTTTGAGAGAGCTGTATGAACAAAACCAGTCAGCCTGGAACAAACAGGACATGGAAAAGAGAGATTGAAGGAGAAACAGCTTTAAGAGGAAAACCATGGAAGGTGAGATCTGGAATTAGGGCATCACCTTGGGCCAAGAGAGAAACCTCACCCACTTGTACAGAGAGGGTGCGTTTGCCCCAGCAGTTGAAGAGGATGGATGCTCCCACCCAATGTTCTGGGAGAGTTTTGCTGCCCCAGGGTACACAGAGGGTGGAGCACATTCCCCAAGGATTAGGACGGTTAAGGTCAGCACCCCACAGGTCTGAGAGAGGTAGACCTGTCCCCCAAAGGTAGGGAAGGCCAGGTGGTTAACTTGTTGCTCTGAGAGGGTTGAGCCTGTATGCCAAAGGTTAGGGGGAATGTTGTCTTCACATCACTGCATTAGGGGGTTGAAGACTCTAACCCAAAGATTGGTAAGGTGTTGCAATCACCCCAACACTCTTGGAGGGAGAGGTCTGGAGCTTGGTCGACACCCAGATGCTTAATGAGTGGAACCAAGAAAACGGCCATTGGGCAAGACTGTGGAAACGGTAGGTTCCCCATATGGCCCCAAGGAAAAGAAACCATCATTTTAAGAATGACTCTCAGACTTCGAAATCGAATAGAGGATGCCCTGCAAGTCTACTGAACTGCAGAGAAACTGTAACTCACGTTTCCCTCCCAATTTCTCCTTACTGTAATGAAAATATTTATCCTTTTTCTATCCATTTGTGTACTGGAAGCAGATAAATTGTTTTATAAGTTTCAGAGGTCTATAGCAGACAGGGCTTTACCCCAAGACAAACTGTATTCTTTAAATCGATTGTGATATGATTTCTTACTTGCATTGTTATTAATTTAAGATTTTTTCAAATATATATTGTAATGTCTTTTTGGATTCAGAGGGTGGAGTGTAGCAGTTTGATATTACTGATGAATTCCAAAAATAAATATTGAATTATGTTTGTAATCTGATCTGTACCTGGGCATGATTGAGTTATGATTAGGGCACCAAGGGGTGGGGACTCACAGATAAAAGGCATGTCAAAGAACAGAGTTGAGGGTTTTCTGATGTTGGAGTTTTGATACTGGAGTTTGATTCTGAAGACTTAAGCTGGAACCCCAGGAAGTCAGCATGCAGAAGAAAAGGAAGCCAGCTCCAGGAAGGAAGGAAACTTGAACCTAGAGAAAAGCAAGTCCCAGCAACGTAGGAACCCAGGAAGCCTGAACCCTTGCAGACATCGGCAGCCATCTTGCTCCAAATACATTTTGGTGGGGGAAGCAACATGCTTTATGGCCTGATATCTGTAAGCTCCTATCCCAAATAGATACCTTTTATAAAAACCTACCAATTTCTCGTATTTTGCATCAGCACCCCTTTGGCTGACTAATACAGCATACCAGACTATATTAGATTCAGAGGCTTCACTCTTACTTTATTAAATCAAGATTTAGGCTTTTATTTGAACATATCATTAGGTGGACTCACTTTGAGTCCCCACCTACAGCTAGCCTACAGCTGAGGACTATATACATAGATGCTTTATCAAAGACAGGGAAGAAAATACATGGAGAAGGAGAACATAGAGGGTTTAGTTTTGATGATGGAGCCCTGGGGACAGAGCCGAGCAGCTGAGTCCTGAAAGACAAGCCTTATGGCAGCTTGCAGCTGAGATCAGAAGAAGCTGAACCATTGAAACTTAAGAGGGAAAAGGAAGGCTGAACCCTTGCAGACGTCGCCTGCCATCTTGCATCAACACATGGCAACAGACCTTGGGTGAAAAAAAGTACCTCTTATGGTACCTTGAGTTGGACGCTTCAGGGCCTTGTGACTGTAAGCTTCTACCCCAAATAAAAACCCTTTATAAAAACCTACCAATTTCTGGTACTTTGCATCAGCACCCCTTTGGCTGATAATAGAGAAGTTTCATCAGGAATGCTTTAAATCTGCAGGTATTTAGTCTTCTGATCCATGATCGTGGAATATTCTTTCATTTATTTAGATTCATCATTGATTTCTTTTTATAATGTTTTACAGTTTTCTGAACACAGGTCCTTTATATCCCTGGTTAAGTTTATCCCTAAATATTTGATTCTTTCATTCAGTTTTGTAATTGGAATTTTTTTCCTAACTTCCTCCTGAGATTGCTCATTAGTATACAGAAACACTACTGATTTTTCTATTTATCTTTAATCTCAACACAATGATGAAATTGTTTGTAAGTTCTAATAATTTTGATGTGGATTGGGGGGATTTTCTAAGTATAGGATCATAACATCAGCAAATAATGGAAGTTTTACTTTTCTTTTCCTATTTGGATGCCTTTTATTTCTTTTCCTTGCCAACCTGCTCTAGCTAGAACTTCGAGCACAATGCTGAAGACCAGTGGGGAGAGTGGGCATCCTTGTCTTGTTCCTGGTCCTCAGTGGGAAAGCTTTCAGTCTTTCACCATCAAGCACAATATTAGTTTTCATATATACACTTTTATCATATTGAGAGTTTCCTTCTAATCCTATCTTTCAGAATTTTTTTGTCAAGAAAGGATGTTATATTTTGTCAAATGCCTTTTCTGCTTTAATTGAAATCATCATGTGATTTTTCTTCATTTGTTAATGTGGTGCATTACATTAATTGACTTTTCTGTTGAATCACACTTGCATACCTGATATAAAGCCCACTTGGTCATAATGTACAATCTTTTTAAAATATTTATTTATTTATTCATTCATTCATTCCCCTTCCGCCTCATTGTCTCCTCTCTGTGTCCATTTGCTGTGTGTTCTTCTATGTCTGTATTTTCATAAGGCAGCTCCAGAAACCGACTCTGGTGGGAGAGAGGTGCTCATTCTCTTGTAGCACCTCAGCTCTCTGAGCTGCTGAATCTCTTACAATCTCTTCTCTGTGTCTCTTTTTGTTGCATCATCTTGCTGCGCCAGCTCTCCGCACGGGCCAGCACTTTCACATGGGGCAGCACTCATGCGTGGGGCAGCACTCTGCACAGGCCAGCACTCTGCATGGGCCAGCTTGCTACACGGGTCAGCTTGCCTTCACCTAGAGGGCCTGGGCATCGAAACCTGAACCTCCTATATGGTAGATGGGAGCCCAATTGCTTGAGCTACATACACTTCCCATAATGTACAATTTTTTTAATGTGCTTTTGTATTTGGTTAGCAAGTGTTTGTTGAGGATTTTTGCACTGATATTTATTAAAGAAATTGGTCTGTAATTTTCTTTTTTTCATAATACCTTTATTTGGCTTTGGTATTATGGTTAAGGTAGCTTCAGATTATGGGTTTGATAGCGCTCCTTCCTGCTCAATTTTTTGGAAGAGTTGGAGCAAGGCTGTTATTAGATCTTCTTTAAATGATTGGTAGAGTTCACCTGTGAAGCCATCTGGGCCCTGGACTTTTGATTTTGGGGAGGTTTTTTTAAAATACATTTTTATTATTTTTTAAAAAATTAAAAAAAAAAACTCCCCCCGCCTCCATTGTCTGCTCTCTGTGTCCATTTGCCATGTGCTCTGCTGTGTCTGCTTGTATTCTCATTAGGCGACTCCAGGAACCAATCCTGGAATCTTCCGGAGTGGGAGAGAGACAATCATTCTCTTGCACCACCTCAGCTCCCTGATCTGCTGCATCCTTATTACCTCTCTGATGTGTCTCTTTTCGCTGCATAATCTTGCTGTGCCAGCTCTGTGTGGGCCAGCACTCCTGCGTGGGACAGTACTCCGTGCAGGCCAGCACTCTGTGTGGGTCAGCTCGTTACATGGGTCAGCTTCCCTTCACCAGGAGGCCCTGGGCATTGAACTCTGGACTTCCTATATGGTAGACGGGAGCCCAATTGCTTGAGCAACATCCGCTTCCCTATTGGGTTTTGTAAAGGGTATTTGGGGTAGAGGTTTACAGTTACCAGGCCATAAAGTGTAAATTATTTCCTTCACCAATGTCTGTTGCCACATGTTGGAGCAAGACGGCGGCTGACATCTGCAAGGGTCCAGCCCTCCTCTTCCTCTTAAGGGTCCATGATCCCAGCTTCTTCCAATATCAGCTGTAGGCTGGGATAAGGCTCGTGTCTCTCCCAGAGCTTGTTTCTCTCTGGCCTCAGCTGCTCCGCGCTCTTCACAAGGCCAGCTGTGAACTCTCATCTAAATAGCTGTCTCTATTCCCAGGGCCTCTGCTGTGTCTAATGGAGCCTTCTCTCTTTCCTCACAGATCTGCTTCCCCGTATATTTACTTCCTGGGGCTCCAGCACTAAAACTCCAACTAACTCTTTTTTTTTTTTTTTTAAAGATTTATTTTTATTTATTTAATTCCCCTTCCCTCCCCCGGTTGTCTGTTTTCTGTGTCTTTTTGCTGCGTCTTGTTTCTTTGTCCGCTTCTGTTGTCATCAGCGGCACGGGAAGTGTGGGCAGCGCCATTCCTGGGCAGGCTGCACTTTCTTTCGTGCTGGGCGGCTCTCCTTACGGGGCGCACTCCTTGCACGTGGGGCTCCCCTACGCGGTGGACACCCCAGCGTGGCACGGCACTCCTTGCGCGCATCAGCACCGCGCATGGGCCAGCTCCACACGGGTCAAGGAGGCCCGGGGCTTGAACCGCGGGCCTCCCATGTGGTAGACGGACACCCTAACCACTGGGCCAAAGTCCGTTTCCCTCCAACTAACTCTTGTGCCTTGTCCTTTTCTCTGTGAGTCCCTGCCCACCAAGGGGATGGGGACTTGATGTCCCGCTGACATAGCCCAATCAAAGCCCTAAACACAACTCAATCAAGTAAAAGTGAAATTTCTGAATCCAATACAAACTGGCCCAGAGGATCAGATCAGTTCAGAAACACAATCCAATATCTGTTTTTGGAATTCATAAACATTAATAAACTGCTACACTGCTCTTTGATTGTTATAAGTGTGGAATATCTTTTTTACAATGTTTCACTTTCAGACAGATTGTGTCCTTGAGTCTAAGGCAAATCTCTTGTAGACAATGAATAGATGGTTCATGTTTCTTTTTTTTAATCCATTCTATCAGTATTCATTTCTACACTCTTCTCCAGGGCTCTCTCCCTTATCTTTTCCTATGAGGCTGTAACATACCCTTTAGTTATCGCTTGTAGATTTGGTTTCTTGGTAACATACTCCCTCGGTTTTTGTCTATAAAGACTTTAAAGCTTATCTTCTTTTCTGATACTTACATTGTCACAATTACATCTTTATACATTGTGTACCCCATAACTTAGATTTGTAGTTATTTTGACACATTTATATTTTATTTTCAAAGATTTACTTATTTCTCCCCCCTCCCTCCATTGTCTGCTATCTGTGTCCATTCGCTGTGTGCTCTTCTGTGTCTGCTTGTATTCTCATTAGGAGGATCCAGGAACTGACCCTGGGAGCTTCTGGAGTGGGAGAGAGATGATCATTGTCTTGCACCACCTCAGATCCCTGTTCTGCTATGTCTTAATGTCTCTCCTCTGTGTCTGTTGTTGCATCATATTGCTGTGCCAGCTCTCTGCATCGGCCAGCACTCGTGGGGCAGCATTCCTGCATGGGGTGGCGCTCCCGCATGGAGCCGCACTTCCACATGGGTCAGCACTCTGCATGGGTCAGCTCTCCATGTGGGCCAGCTTGCCTTCACCAGGAGGCCCTGGGCATTGAACCCTGGACCTCCTATATGGTAAACAGGAGCCCAACTGCTTGAGCCACATCCGTTTCCCCACATTTGTATTTCAAATCAGGTATAAAATGTTGAGTTAAAAACCAAAAATACAACAAGACTGGCTTTTATGTTTACCTATTAGGTACTGTTACCAGAGATAATTTATTTCTTTGTTCAGCTTCAAGTTACCATCTAGTGTCCTTTCATTTCAACCTAAAGGTCTTTCTCCAGCATTTCTGATAGGACAGGTCTAACTGGTAATGAAAACACTCAACTTTTGATTAGGAATGTCTCAATTTCTCCTTTATTTTACAATGATAGTTTTGCTGTATATATAATTCTTGGTTGACAACTTTGTTTCCTTTCAGCATTTTAAATATTTCATCCCACTGCTTTCTGGTCTTTATAGCTTTTTAAATGAGAAATAGGCTGTTGATCTTATTGAGTATGCCTTATATGTGACAAGTTTCTTCTTTTTGCTGCTTTCAAGATTGTCTTCAAATGCTGACAATTTGAGTGCAATGCTAATCAGTATGGATGTCTTTGACTTTACCTTAGTAAGAGTTCACTGACATTTCTCTCTCTTTATTCTAAGAGTCCCACAATGTGTACATTGATCTGCCAAATAGTGTCCCACAAGTCCCTTAGGCTCCGCTCACTTTTCACTTTTTTCTTTCTGCTCCTCAGACTGGATAATTTCAACTGTTCTATCTTTGAAGTTCATTGATTTTTCTGTCTGCTCAAATCTGCTGTTCAACCCCTTTAATTATGAATCTGTCAGTTACTATAGTTCCCTCCCCCTCCAAGACAGCTCCCTTGCCTGTGTGCTCATTGTCTGCTCACTGGTTTAGCTCTATGCCTGCTCATTGTCTACTTGTTATTGTCTTCTTTAGGAGGCACCAGGAACCAAACCTGGGACCTCCCGTGTGGGAGGCAGGTGCTCAACTGGTTGAGCCACATCAGCTCCCAGTTACTGAAGTTTTTGGTTCCAGAATATGTATCTGGTTCCTTTTTATAATTTCTATTGCTTTGCTGATATTCTCATTTTGTTTTATATCTCATTCCTCTTAGTTCTTTGAGTATATTGAAAAGTTGATTTTAAATCTTTGTCTAGTATATATCTTCAAAAAAATACAATTTACAAAAATGATGTGGTAGGGGGTGGGGAGTGGGTTATATGGGAATAAATAAATGGGAAAAAAATAAAGTCTTTGTCTAATGTGTCTTTTATCTTGGCTTTCTCAGGGAGTTTCCATTTTTTTTTCCTGTAAACGGATCACAATTTCCTGTTTCTTTGTATTCTTTTGTTGAAAACTGGATATTTTAATATTATAATGTGTTGACCCTGGAAATCAGACTCTTTTCCTTCCCAAGGTTTGCTTTACTAGATTGAAGTCACCTTCATTTAGTGACTGTTCCTGTTTTTACAAAGACTGTTTTCCTTGTTATGTGTAGTCACTGAAGTCTCTGTTCCTTTTGTGTTCAGCTAATATTTTGTCAGAGAATTCCTTAAATGTCAGAAATTTCAAAAAATAACAAAACATTATGCTAGGGAACTCCTTCAATACTTAGCCATACCAATTACATCTCTGCCCAAGCATTCAATTCCTGCTTACACTAAGCCTAGAGATTTTCCAAAGATGAAAGACTAGTCTCTTCTCAGCTTTCTAAATTCCCTAGTATACACAGGCACTTCTGAATGCCCTAATTTCCCAAAGAAACTATCATCCAGGTTTTAGGCTATTTATTTTATGTCTCAATTGCAATCTTTTGCCTCAGGTGGCTGTGGGTTTTTCGTTTGCCTTAGGATTGTTTTTGAGCAATGCCTACTACTTTTCTGCCTGAGAAGTTTCAAGTTAAGCAAAAAAAGGCAATATTGTTTCATTTAAAGAAAAAAAGATGTTTTCAACAAAGAATAAAACAAGAAAGAGCAAAAATGTATTTTGATATCTTTGAAATCAAATAATTTAATAAAGTAGGGAAGCAGATTGGGAGCCCAAGCAATTGGGCTCCCGTCTACCATGTAGGAGGTCCAGGGTTCAGTGCCCAGGAAGGCAAGCTGGCCCATGTGACGAGCTGGCCCAGGCCCCGTGCAGGAGTGCTGCCCCTTGCAGAGAGCTGGTGCAGCAAGATGACACAACAAAAAGAGACCCAGAGAAGAGACAATCAGAGATACTGCAGATGAGGGAGCTGAGGTGATACAAGAGAATGATCACCTTTCTCCCATTCCAGAAGGTCCTAGGATTGGTTCCCAGAAAGGCCTAATGAGAATACAAGCAGACAAAGAAGAACACACAGCAAATGGACACAGAAAGCAGACAATGGGGGGTGGGGGTGGGGAGGGGGGAGAAATAAATAAATAAATCTTAAAAAAAGAAATGGCCTTCCTTTAAAAAAAAAATTCCAGAAAGTAGTGTGCAATGATAAAGGCATCAAAACTAAGAGAAAATTTAAGAAAATGAGAAAACCAGTATAAAAAGTCTAGATCCCAAGAAAAAGGAAGTACAGAGAAAACACAGAGAAAGAAATCATGTTGCAATAATTCAAGAAAATTTCCAAAAACTGAAGGGAATGAGATACTTAATTAAAAGGAATATCAAAAGTCCCTAGTACAATAGATAAAACTGGGCCTATGATAAAGCAAATCATGTAAAAGCTCACTGGGGCAATGAAAAGATTCCATTAGGTTCCATGGAGGCAACAAAAAAAACAAAAAACAAAACACAAGTCAGCCAAAAGGGGTGCTGATATAAATACCAGAACTCTGTTGCCTTTCATAAAGGCTTTTATTTGGGGGTAGAAGCTTACAGTCACAAGGCCCTAAAAAGTCCAACTCAAGGTACCATAAGAGGTACCTTCTTATCCAAAGTTATTTGGTATGAGGATGGCAGGTGATGTCTGCAAGAGTTCAGCCTTCCTTCTTCCTCTTAAGGCTCCATGGTCACCACTTCTTCAGATCTCAGCTGGAGACTGGCATAAGGCTTGTCTCTCTCCCCAGCACTAGTTTCTTTCTGGGCTCAGCTGCTCTGGTCTCTACAGCTGATCTGACTATCAGGCTTATCTCTCTTCCCAGGGCCTCTGCCATGTCTAATGAGCTGCCTCTATTCCTCCGTGTTCTTCTTCTCTGGGGGACTCGGCCCACCAAGGGGGTGGGGACTCAAAGCCCTACTGACGTGGCCAAATCAAAGCCCTAATCTTAATTTAATCAAGTAAACATAGCTTTGAATTTAATCCACTCAACAAGTATCACACCCAGAGGAACTAACCAATTTACAATCAATATCTCTTTTTAGAATTCATAAATAATATCAAACTGCCACAGTGTCAGAAATAATAATGGCTCTAGGGCTCTTAGCAACAACAGTATAAATAACAGAAAGCATTGTCTTTAAATTTTTGAAGAAAAATTCTTTTCCAGCCTTGAGTTACAGTCCCTGCCAAACTATTAACTGAGTACAAGGGTTGAATAAAGATCTTTTCAGATATGGAAAGTCCCCAAAGTTTTCTTCCTATGTACCACAAAGCTAATGGAGGCTGTACTTGATCAAAACAGTACAAAGAACAAATCAGAAAGGAGGAAGACATGAAGGTGTCCAAGTCATTTTTCTATTAAAGACTAGCAAAGAAGTCTGATGGAAATACTGTTCTATTTTATTACCATTTTTTCTAAATTCTGTAGTATAATGCATCATTTCCAAAAGCAATTTGTATTCTCTATCAGCATTTTTCTTAGAAAATGGTTTGATACTGTGTTCATCATGATGATCATACTGAGCTTGCCAGGAAGTGAAAGCTTCATCTGGATTCACAATCCAGGGCTGCAGCTTGCAGTAAACAATATAGTCATTTTGAACAAAAAAATCACCAGGTGTTGTATCTGACTACAGAGTCTTGCACTCTTTACTAAGACATGTTACTGCCTCTCCAACACTGGAGCAGGTTATTCAGGGGCAATCCTCTGTATTTCACTCCAGTCACTCACTATCGAACCTGCTCAGTAGACCAGTCGTCTTCTCAATGGTTCCCCTGCTGATATCCTAAAAACAGACCTACCCATCTTTAATCAAAACTAGTCTCATGAAGAGCAGATGTAGCTCAAGTGGTTGAGTGCCTGCTTCCCATGTATGGGGTCCCAGGTTCAATCCCCGGTACCTCCTAAAAACAAACAAAAAACCCAACTCTCATTGCGGAGAAGATGTAGCTCAGCAGTTGAGCACCAACTTACCATGTATGAGGTCCTGGGTTCAAACCCTGGTACCTTCTTAAAAAAAAAAAAACCCCACAACTAGTCCTGCCAAATTTCTTGCATACTTGCTCCATCTGCTTTCATCCTTTATCTGCAGTTGAGCCTTCAGCCCATGAAGTCCCCTGGAGGCACCAGTCCCTCCTATGATCTCTTCTTATCTCACCAAGAATCTATGTTCCATCATTTCACATGTATTCTCTAGCAAACGGTTTACCCTCCTCGCCTTTGCTCTCTTCTCCTTCCACTGTTGGTTAATTCCCAACCCTGACTATACCTCTACCTGCACTCAAAAAGCAGAGAAATTTTAGGAAAAGTTCACAGAAATCATAGACTCCATAATAAATTCATGGTTATCAAATAACAACGCTCATAAACTCAACAATCCTCCTTTCTATCTTTCCCTAGGCAGGTCATTTCTCCATTTTCCATAGCAACTTCAAACCTTTGTCTCTCTCTTCAAACATTCCACTAGCCCATCTACAAATTCAGTGAGAAAAACCAAAGTCAATGAATATCTCCCTCCATTATATCACTAGTTTAATAGAAAAACATCCTTCTATCAATAGGCTAGCTTCTCCATCTTGAATATGGATTCATCCCACGACACCTCAAGATACTTGCACTTTCTCTCAAGCATCTTCAAATCTTCCTACCCACTGGGTCCTTACCATCACCATTCAAACATGTTTAATGCTCTTGTGTTATAACAACCTCAATACTCTCAGTTCTGCTTCATTCTAGAGCTATCATCTTCTCTCATCTCAACCAAACGACTTTAAAAAATTCTTTTTAAATAAAAAAATAAACAAAAAACATCTCCACGTATTCTACTTCCCAGGCCTTCCTCTCTACAATGCATTCATGCTTCTGTTCCCAGAATTTTTACAAATTACTCTAAGGCCAAAAGTGATTTCTCTTCTCACTAACTCATTTATCATTCCATGTAGTCTGGCTTCTCAGCAGAATGTTGTGTTTCAGTACATATTCTCATTCTCAGAAACAGTCTTCCCAGACACAGCACACACCTGGTTTATATCCTACCTCACAGACTCTCTGGTGCTGTCTCCTTTGCAAGCTCATCAGCTCTACCAACCTCATAAACTGTTAGTTGGTATTTGTCTAAGCTCTTACCTCAGCTTTGTCATTAATATGCACTCTTCCTGAGGAATCTCATCAACCCCAGGCAAATACAGTATCCACGTTGTGGTCGGAGTTTTTAAGTCCACGATCTGTAACATGTTCAGAAAGTCTGCACTGCCCACCATTCTCTTCCCTTCCTTCCATGTTTAGGGTTCACTGAACTGCTTTTCATTCTTCAAATAGGCCATGCTCTCTTAAAAATCTGGGTCCTCAAAATCCAGTTCTCTAATAATTATTTGGACAATCACAAGTCATCCTTAAGATCTTGGCTTCAACACCCTTTGAGGAAGTTTTCTCTGAAAATGAAACTATTTAAATTTCCCTGTGTTAAATGTACACCAACTACCTGCCCAACGTGAGAATGAGCTCACCACAGATCAATCGGGGAGTAATAGGTCTTAGAGGCTCAGACCCTGCCACACCTGTTACTCCCTATTACCTGGGCAGACCAGCATGAGACCCTCTGGAGGAAGCAGTTAAGTAAGGTGAATGGCGCCGAGACCCTGGCCCTGGACAGCCCCCATCCCTCTGCTCCTGGAGGTTCCATCTTCCTCTGAGTTCACCCCCGTGGGTGCGGTTACCCCCTGATAATTAGATAATGTGTTTCCTTGAGCTCCTCCAACAGGCACTCCCCACAGAGGAATTAATACAGCCCACATCATCTTACTCAGGGAATAGCAGGGACTAGAGAAATCCTTGAAAGATACCACTGAAGAAAATCTGCGTGTAATTATGAGGACGATTCTCCCTCACCACCCTTCAGGGTAACAAGTCTCCTGGACCCCTGATCACTGACTGAAAGAGAACAAGTAACCCTCAGGCCTGAGTAAATCTGATGAAAAATAAAAGAAAGGGCTGTTCTTGGAAATCCTTGAAAGTAGGGGAAAGGGCTTGGAGAGGAGCCAGGATCCCGGCTGTGACAGAAAGAATAAACTATGCCAGACAAAGATGTTTGGTATCCTTTTCACTCAACTCCTGTTTGCATCCTTCCAGTTCTTTGCGCTTAGAAACCTGATAAAAGACTCAAATACGTTGCCTCCTGCTAAACTGTACTCATCATCTTTGGGGGAGGAAGTGTGTGATGGGCTTAATTCCTTATTGTGGATGAAACACAGGAGCACCTTATCAGGGTCCTAATACGCCTTCACTTGACTCCTGCCCATATTACTATTAAACCTATGTTGTGTTTTTTTTGTATTAAATGAAATAGAATAAGTACCAAAAAAGCAAAGCAGTCCTAGTTCTGGAGGGAAAGTCTGAGATATAAATTCCTAAGCAAAGGAATTTCAGGACTTAGGCAAAAAAAGGGATTTGCAGTTGGAAAACAAAAAAGGAAAAAGGCAGCTCCAACTTACCTGAGACTGGGCAGTTAGTGCCTCGGCCTCCATGCCCTCCTCTTTCTTAATGACACTTTCTTGAGTAATGGGAAAATCTAGAGAATGCAAACCTAGAGAAAAGAAAGAAACATGAGGAAAGCTTGCTCTGACTGGGGTTCCCTAAATGGCAGGACCTAGAATCTCTCAAAAAGCATCTGGGTGTAACTCAATCACCCTCTACACACACATCAGATATAGTCCATAAACACATCTTTAATTCTGGAAATTCCCCAAGATCAGGAAGAAAAAGGCTACATAAATTGCTTTTTTAATCCTCCTTTATTATCTGGATTCCATGCTAAATTTCATTTGGAAATAAATGGTTTTACCACTAAAAATCCTTTTTATTGGGGGGGGGGGGGGGGGAGATAAACCCTGATCTTATCTAACATCCTCATTTCATAGATAAATGTTCAATGTGATGAGGCTATCCCTAAATCATACCTGCTTTATCCATAAAACTGGAATAGGATTAGAGACCTAGCTCAGCCAAGACTATACTAAGCCTTGGATGAAGAGATGCTATAAGAAAAGCCAATTGAGTCATCCCAAAAACATACATGAATCACCTTTATACGAGGATCCACAGGGGAATATCCCTCAGGGATTGGGATCGAGAAAACCGATGCTTCCTGGAAACAGGCTAGTTTTTAATCTTGTGGCCCTAACAGATCTTAGAACTGGGCACGTTGCCCTCTTTGCTTTGTCCGCAGAAAAATTCAGGATCGGATATATAGCTACAGCAAATGTATAGAAATAGTAAACGGTACCTGTTTCTGTGGTCTCTATGGGCCTTGTTCAAAATATTTTTTAATGGCTTATTTTTGCCCACAGGGGAAAAAACTGTGCAAAGTCATTAGCCTGGATTCATATCCTAAAAATACAGCACTACCTTTTCCCATCTCACATCCTACTAACAACACTCTCGTTGACAAGTATTGCTAACTCTCATCTGCCTCTTCAAATATTGGAGGAAATCCTCCACCAGAGTTATCATATACCTACCTTCTCTGAATACCAAAAACCTCCCCTCAAAACCTGATCATTTCGAGAATGATGGTCAGGAGCTCAGTGCATAAGAACTTTTAGGACCTACTCCTATACTAATGGCAGAGATTCCAGATTCAATCAGGGTTTTGCAACATATGGCCCCTTCCAAGTTATAAGAATTACCTAAATATCTCACAAAAGGCCTCAGAGAGTTTTCCCTTTAAGTGGCTTATGGTTCCTAGGGAGATCAGCTGTAAGAATTATTTTCCATTACGCAAACTAGAAATTTGGAGGGTTCAAGAAACAGGCCACTTCACAATTCAACAGTGTGTTTCTTCAGGTATAATATTCTCTGAAAAATTAGATTATTTCTCCTCCCCACTCCACCCCCCCGCCCAGGTTTTCAATACATTTGGGGGCTTAAGACATTTATGTTCTTTTTTGATAATAAGTAGAAAAAGAGAATAGACAGTCAAGAAGAGAGATCATTAAAAGCAAAAGAAAATGCTTTTGTAATGCTATAGAGGCTGGAAGAACTGTAAGGGTTCAAATGTTAGAACTGTAGAGAAAGTCTGTATCACCTTAGAGAATACATAATTTGCCATGAACAGAATGTTGGTAGAAATATGAACATTAAAGGTACTTCTAGTGAGGACTTTGAAGGAAATGACTGTGTCCTTGGAAATTGGAAGAAAGGTGATTCTTGTTATACTGTGGTGGAGAACTTAGCAAAATTGAGTTCTGATGCTGGATGGAAGGTAGACCTTCCACGCGATGACCGTGGCTATTTAGCTGAGGAGACCACTAAGCTAAGCGTGAAAGGTGCAGCCTGGTTTCTCCTTGCAGCTGATAGTGACATGAGAAGGGAAGAAAATAAGCTGAGAAATGAACTCTTTAGCACAAGGAAGCCAGAAACCGATGGTTTGGAAAATTCTGAGCCTATCCAGATAAAGATACTCTGAGACTAGAGCCAGAAGCACCTCTATCGGGGATGTCCCTGAGCTTGTGAAAAGTGAGTCCCCAGAGAACAAGGCTCCAAGTGAGGGTTTCATTGAACATGGATCCATGAGCCATGTCAGTGACAGTCAGGATGGGACATGCAATTATATGGGGAGGATCTATGGAAAGTACTATTGTCTGATGGTTTAGACTTGAGAACTACATGCAAAGTTGACCAATTTCTTTTTGTGAAATTTGTATGAGTGAAACTACTGCCACCCTGGACTGAAAGGAATAGAGACGAGATAAACCGAAGGAAAAATGACTTCAAGGACAGAACCATGGAAAGTGAGGAAGGGACTGAAGAGATCTCCCTGGGCCAAGAGAGTAGGCCCCTGAGAAGGGCAGATCTGCCCCTGTGCTTGAAGGGAGCAGGACATCTGCCCCAGCACTTGGAGGGGTTGGGCGTTGTGTCCCATTGTTCAGGGACAGTGCTGCCACCCCAATGCTCAGAGATGGAGCCTGTGCCCCAGCAGTCATACAGAGACTGGCCATCATCCCAATGCTTAGAGAGGGTGGGGCCTATGTCCTGCATTCATGGAGAGACTGATTACCATCCTGATGCTTGGGGAGGGTGAAGCCTTCACCCCAGTGTTCAGAGAGAACACGATCACTGCACAAGTACTTGGTAGGGGTGTGGCTTCTGCTCCATCAAGCCCAGAAGACAAAACATTCATCCACAGATGATCCTGAGACCTTGAAATCTAATTTCTTGCTGGATTTTGGAATTGTTTGGGACCCATGACCCCTATTTTCCCTCTATTTCTCCCTTCTGGAATGGGAATGCTTATCCTATGCCTGTCCCTCCATTGTATATTGGAGGCAGATAACATGTTTCCTAGGTTTAATACGTCTACAGAGAGGAATTGTACCCTATTACAGACCATGTACCGCAATAATTTTGATGAGGCTTTGTACTTAGCAATGTCCTAGTCCTAATACTGATGGCCTTATAGGGAAGGCCACAGAGAGAAAAACCAGAATCTAAGTCGATGGAACTGAGAAGCCGGGAGCGGCTTCCACATGTGCTGCTGTGTGACAGGAAAGACGAGGGCCAAGGGTCAGAGGTAGCCAGCCCTGAAATACCCCCATCTTCTGGGAGAAACTACTGTCTTGATGACACCTTGATTTTGGACTTCTCCATGTCTCAAAACTGTGAGCCAATAAATTTCCATTGTTTAAGCAAACCTATGCATGGTATTTGCTTCAACAGCCAGAAAACTAAAGTAAATATTAATAGCAAACTCTCACAAGAGATCTCATTCCCTCCCTACTCCTGGGAGCAATTATATTGGGAGAAATTCAAAGCCAACATTTGCATCTGTTAGCATTTGAACATCGCCACTCTTCTTCAATACCAAAGAAAAAAAAATGGAACATTTTCACACAAGATCACCTGCATTTAACATCACTAATTCTAGAATCCAGACTTCTTGATTCTTATACTGGGTCTTTTCCCAGCACTTTCTGCATTGCACATTTACATTTCATTCTAGAGGAAATATGAAGGTAATTCTTCATAACAATCCATCCCTCTACAAGTTCTCCCTTTCCCAATCCCTAAGGAGGGCTCCAGTTTAGAGTTCTACTGCTCTACCTCTAAATCTGTCTACAGTATCTATTTATCTCTATCCCTACTGTTTCCACCCTGGCCCAAGCCTCCACCATCATCATTAGACTAGAATACTACTAACAGCTACTTGATGTCTCCTGCTTCCTTCTTACCAGCCCCCTCTGCCAGTCCAGTTTCCAGACTGTAGCCAGAGTTTTCTAAATACACACCAAAGTTATGATGTCCTTTACTGATTGGGAGTCTCCAGGGGTAGTGCAGTGTCCGTAAGGTACTTTGAGTTAATTTCTTGTATAAAGTGCAAAGTATACATCTTAGTTTTTTTGTTTTTGTTTTGTAGCACAATTTGCTAAAAAGGCTGTCCTTTCACCATTGTGTTGCTTTTGCACCTTGTAAAAAATCAATAAATATGTGGGTTTAGTTCTGGACTTTTAAATTTTATTCTATGATCTATTTGTCTATTTTTACAATGATAACAGGTTGTTCTGATTGCTGTAGGTTTACAATACTTCTTGAAATCAGGTAGTGTTAGTCCTCCAACTTTGTTCTTTTATTCAGTGTTTTGTTTTGTTTTTTTGGCTATTCTAGGTCTTTTGCATTTCCACATGAACTTTTTTTTTCACATGAATTTTAAAATCAGCTTGGGAGTGGATGTGACTCAAGCAGTTAAGCTCCCCTATGAGGAAGGTCCTGGGTTCAGTTTCCAGTGCCTCCTGAAAAAACAAAAAGACAACCAGCAAAACAAACCAAAAAACCAACTCAGGGCAGCCGACGGGGCTCAATGTTTGAGCACCGGCTTCCCACACATGAGGTCCCGGGTCCAATCCCCATCTCCCAGTACCTAAAAAAAAACAGAATTAACAAAACAGCTTGCTTTTGTAGTAAACTCGTAAGGATAGAGGACGGGGATGAGATGGAAAAAACCTCAAGTATGAAGGAGGCTGTGAAAGTTACCATCTGAGGTACAACCAGTTCCACAGCATGGCTCTGATCAAATCACTATAGTATACACATTTCAAGATTGACTACATTCTGGGCCCTGATGACTTTTCAACCTTAATTCCCACTGCGCTTGTCCCATATACTCTAAAACCCATTTAAACACCACCTTTTCCTTAAAGCATTCTAATTGTCCAACACAGAATCAATAGTTCCTTTGCCAGTAATCATGGAGTACATTGTCCATGCTCCTATTCTAGCACTTACACAATCTGCCTTATGTTATCAGTATTTGTCTGTCTCCTTTATTAGATAAGGAACCACATGAGAATTGGGAAAATCTCATTAAATCCCTGAAAGAGACTAACACAGTGCATTGTACTTCATATTCATTCACTATGGAATTTATGAAATATTTAACTTGCACCATCAGTGATAATTTGTCTCAAAGCCCCTGTCTTCCTAATAAAGGTCTAGTACTTGGGGGGCCAGTGCTGAGGGACAGCGAAGATTTTGTGAGGGACATCCATTCACTTGCGTGGATATAGTATATGCTTTCTTTGTTTTTGAGGTACCTAGGACCAGGGATTGAACCCAGGGCCTCATATGTGGGAAGCTAGAGCTCAAACACTGAGCCACATTGGCTCCCGAGTTGTTTTTTTCATTTTTGTTTTGTTTTGTTTTTAGGAAGTATTGGAAACTGAACGTTGAGCTCCCATGTGAGAAACAAGTGTTCAACTGCTTGAACCACATCCACTCCCAAGAGTATATGCTTCTTAATAAAAGAGAACAAGTTCTCTTCAGAATTGGAATAAGTTTACTATTATTTGGTGTTTGCAAAGGGCAAGAAATGATCAGGAAAATGGAACCAGCATTTGGAAACCTGGGACCAATAGAGATGGTAAAGAGATATATAAAGATACAAAAAACCAGCATCATGCATATGTCAAAACTCATTAAATGTTACTTATGTTTTGTGCATTTCATTTTACATGAACTTTACATCAAAAGAAAACACTGGGCGGACTTGGCCCAGTGGTTAGGGCGTCCATCTATCACATGGGAGCTCCGCGGTTCAAACCCCGGCCTCCTTGACCCGTTTGGAGCTGGCCCATGCGCAGTGCTGATGCGCACAAAGAGTGCCTTGCCATGCAGGGGTCCCCCACATAGGGGAGCCCCACACGCAACGACTGCGCCCAGTAAGGAGAGCCGCCCAGCACCAAGGAAAGTGCAGCCTGTCCAGGAATGGCGCCGCACACACGGAGAGCTGACACGACAAGATGACACAACAAAAAGAAACACAGATTCCCACGCCGCTGACAACAACAGAAGCAGACAAAGAAGAATACACAGCAAATAGACACAGAGAACAGACAACTGGGGGGGAAAGGGGAGAGAAATAAAAAAAAAAAAAAGAAAACACTAAACAAATGTCTAGTTCTAGTTAATGATATATGCACTGTGAAGTATTTAGGAGAAGCACACTGATGTCTGCAATTTGCTTTGAAATGCATTTAAAAAACAATGTGGACTGACAGATGAAGACAGGGATAGACATGTATTAAGCTTAAGATTAGGGAAGAGGATGTGGCTCAAGTGGTAGAGCTTCTGACTGCCATATGGGAGGACCTGAATTTGATCCCTGGGGCCTCCTGGTGAAAAAGAAGTAAAAGCGTGCCCGCACAGCAAGCCAGTGCCCATGCGAGTGCCTGCGAGGTGAGCCAGTGCCCATGCGAGTGCCCGCACAGCAAGTCAGCGCCCATGCGAGTGCCCGCACAGCAAGTCAGCGCCCATGCGAGTGCCCGCACAGCGAGCCAGTGCCCATGCGAGTGCCTGCGAGGTGAGCCAGTGCCCATGCGAGTGCCCGCACAGCAAGCCAGCGCCCATGCGAGTGCCCGCACAGCGAGCCAGTGCCCATGCGAGTGCCAGCACAGCGAGCCAGCGCCCATGCGAGTGCCAGCACAGCGAGCCAGCGCCCATGCGAGTGCCAGCACAGCGAGCCAGCGCCCATGCGAGTGCCAGCACAGCGAGCCAGCGCCCATGCGAGTGCCCGCACAGCGAGCCAGTGCCCATGCGAGTGCCCGCACAGCAAGTCAGCGCCCATGCGAGTGCCCGCACAGCGAGCCAGTGCCCATGCGAGTGCCTGCGAGGTGAGCCAGTGCCCATGCGAGTGCCCGCACAGCAAGCCAGCGCCCATGCGAGTGCCCGCACAGCGAGCCAGTGCCCATGCGAGTGCCAGCACAGCGAGCCAGCGCCCATGCGAGTGCCAGCACAGCGAGCCAGCGCCCATGCGAGTGCCAGCACAGCGAGCCAGCGCCCATGCGAGTGCCAGCACAGCGAGCCAGCGCCCATGCGAGTGCCAGCACAGCGAGCCAGCGCCCATGCGAGTGCCAGCACAGCGAGCCAGCGCCCATGCGAGTGCCCGCACAGCGAGCCAGTGCCCATGCGAGTGCCCGCACAGCAAGCCAGTGCCCATGCGAGTGCCTGCGAGGTGAGCCAGCGCCCATGCGAGTGCCCGCACAGCGAGCCAGTGCCCATGCGAGTGCCAGCACAGCGAGCCAGTGCCCATGCGAGTGCCCGCACAGCAAGTCAGCGCCCATGCGAGTGCCAGCACAGCGAGCCAGTGCCCATGCGAGTGCCCGCACAGCGAGCCAGTGCCCATGCGAGTGCCCGCACAGCGAGCCAGTGCCCATGCGAGTGCCCGCACAGCGAGCCAGTGCCCATGCGAGTGCCCGCACAGCGAGCCAGTGCCCATGCGAGTGCCTGCGAGGTGAGCCAGTGCCCATGCGAGTGCCCGCACAGCAAGCCAGTGCCCATGCGAGTGCCCGCACAGCGAGCCAGTGCCCATGCGAGTGCCCGCACAGCGAGCCAGTGCCCCGCACAAGTGAGTTACGCAGCAAGATGACGACGAATCAAAAGAGAGACAAGGGGAGAGTCGAAGTGAAGCACAGCAGAAACCAGGAACTGAGGGGACACAATGGACAGGGAACCTCTCTCCCCATCAGAGAAATCCAGGATCAAATCCCTGTGAATCCTAGAGGACAGAAAATGAGAAGACAGCACAGACAGCAAAAACAGCAGGGCTGGAGGAGGAGGGGAAGGGGGGTAATAAACAAACAAATCTTAAAAAAAAAAAAAAAGCTTAAGTATAGTAAAATGTTAATGGAAGAATCTGAGTGTCTGGAATACAAGTATTCAGGTAACATTATTTTAACTTAGTCACATGTTAAAATATTTTCATAATAAAATGTTGGACAGTAAAGGTAAAGATCAGGCAGCTGATAGGAGTTGTGTGAAAAGAAGCAAAAATGCTGCTCTTGGTGTTGGTCGTGGTCAAAGAGATACAGACGCAGACAGAAGCAGCCTGTGCTACATCCATCCTGACCTGCTCCACAACCAGAAGATTTGTGAACCACGGCTGACATGAGACATGCTAGAAAGATTAGTGCAGGTGAAAGAGTACTGTGAGCAAAACACACATTACAACATGAAACTTCCTTTTCCTTAAACAAAATAAAACAAGAAACATTATTTAAACTATATGCTCCGGAACCTTTGGGGCTTGAATTATTTGATGAAAACCAAGGAAGTCCATAATTTCTAAGAGTATTTCTCCTTAAACAGGAAAGTTTTCTAGTCAAACCATGAAGAAAAAGAATGAGCCATTTCTGTAACATTTTTGAGAAGCACAAAGATATAAGGGGAAGAACAAAGTGCATGAGGCTATTATTGTTAAAGATCCCATATAAGATTTTATTAACAAATGAATTCAATCTATAAACCAACTTTTCGAACTGTTCTCATTCCTATTTGTCCTTCATTTTGTATCTCCCAGTAAGGTGTTGACGTTTTCCTCATATAGATCATGCATATTTCTAGTTATACTAACATTAGTTTTTGTGGGCTTTTTATTATTATAAATAGAATTTCTTTTATAAAGGATGTGCTAATTTATGACTGAGGAAAGAAAGGCAATCTGTCAGTTTATTTCTTTTGCTTTCAGTCATTTTACTAAAAACTCATTGATGTTACTAAAATCTCTTGTAATTCCTGGGGATACATTTAATCATTACTACTAATAATAATTTTGCCATCTCTTTTCCATAAAGTACACCACATATATATTTAAATACTGTAGTGCCCTAAGCAAAACATCCAGAACAATGTTTATATAAAATATTGATAAGCAAACATAACTATGTGCTGAGGGAAGGACTGAAAGAACAAATGAGCAGTTTTCAAGAAGGGGCAGAAGTACATGGGATTAACTGTCCAGGAGGCTTTGAAAAATGGAGGGAAAACTGTAATGAAATGGAGGAAGAATAGATTAATTAGGTCATAAAGAAATGTTAGTATAGTGTTGAGGTGGTTTAAAAAGTGTAGGGGAAGAGAAAGGATGTAGCTCAAGTGGTTGAGCACCTGCTTTCCACGTACAAAGTCCCGGGTTTGATCTCCAGGACCTCCTAAAAATAAAACAAACCAACAGAAAATCCAACTCTCATTGGGGAGCAGATGTTGCTCAGTGATTGAGTGCTGCTTCCCACATGAGGTCTTGGGTTCAATCCCAGGTACCTCCTAAAAAAAAAAAGGTTGGGGTAGGAAGGGTCTAGCTCCCAGCCAGTGAACTGCAGCCAACATCTCTAACCTGACTAAAACTTGTCTGATTGGCATTCTGCCTTCCCTTTTACATTTTGTTTTTTATATCCTCCTTTTGCCCTCAAAGGGCAGCTAAAGTGGAAATCCTTCACCTTCTCCATACATTTTCGGTGGGGATCTATGTAATCTTTATTCTAATCTAGATGCAAGATGATATTGATATGAATACATACCTATCTCTTAGATTCTAGTGATATACATAATCTTGATTTATTATATATATATGAACACACTACCAATTAATCTATGTGATTTTAAGAAAACCTGGAAATGATGAAGCTAGGAGCTAGATATGCAGAACTTGCATTTTTTTTGAAGGACCACACACAAACCTGCTTGATCTTGAACACTGAAAATATTAATAAAATGGGTAATTTTGAGGGAAGCAGACCTGGCACAGTGGATAGGGCGTCCGTCTACCACATGGGAGGTCTGCAATTCAAACCCCGGGCCTCCTTGACCCATGTGGAGCTGGTCCATGTGCAGTGCTGATGCGCACAAGGAGTGCCGTGCCACCCAGGGCTGTCCCCGCGTAAGGGAGCCCCACGCACAAGGAGTGTGCCCCGTAAGAAGAGCCACCCAGTGCCAAAGAAAGTGCAGCCTGCCTAAGAACAATGCTGCCCACACAGAAAGCTGACACAAGAAGATGACACAACAAAAAGAAACACAGCTTCCTGTACCCCTGACAACAGAAGCGGACAAAGAACAACACACACGCAGCAAATAGACAGAGGGAGCAGACAACAGGAGGGGTTGGGAAGGGAAGGGAAGAGAAATAAATAAAAAATAAATCTTAAAAAAAAAAAGGGTAATTTTGAGATAAACAGTCAAAATAACCTCAATAAGTAAATAATTAAAACTTGAAAAACAAAAAAGAAAACAACAAAAAGACAACAAAGGGAATCAAGAATATCCCTCTTGGGAAGCAGATGTGGCTCAAGCGATTGAGCTCCTGCCTATCACACAGGTGGCCCCTGGTTAGGTTCCCAGTGCCTCCTAAAGAAAACAGCAAACTGGCATGACAGGCAAGTGCGACAAGGCGATGCAAGAAGAGACACGAGAAGAAAAACATAATGAGAGACACAACAAGGCAGGGAGCGGCGGTTCCTGGTGCCTCCTAAAGAGGACAAAAGCAAGATAGCAAGCTGAAGCCACAGGCAAGTGTGGCAAGCTGATTCAACAAGATGACACAAGACACAAGAAGAAAAATACAATGAGAGACACAACAAAGCAGGGAATAGAGGTGGCTCAAATAATCCCTGACCTCCCATATCAGAGATCAGGGATTCAGTTCCCGGTGCTTCCTAAAGAAACAAGGAATATGAACAGACACAGCAAGTGCAAACAACGAGGGGGTGAGGAGAAATAAAATAAATCTTAAAAAAAAAAATCCCTCAAAAGGCTAGGAGCTTAGATACTTCCTCTGGTGAATCCTTCGAAATATATTTTTTAAAAACATTTCCAGGGCCTATATAAATTTTAGACTAGACCAAGAAACAAAATCTATCCAGACAACCAAACTTGAATTAAAAGTAGATTTTATCAATGAACGTGGCATATAATTTCTACAATATCTATGAATGGAATCCAATAATAAATATATTTAAAGCCAGGATGATCATGTTAGATTTATTTCAGGAACTTAGGACCTTTACAATTAAGAAATTTCCAACTCTAATAACAAAGAGCATGCCCTTTCTTCAGCTGCCCCTGAAGCGGCTCCGTTCTTCCGAGGAAGCTAAGGCTGAGCTGGGCTGAGGCCCTCACTTTATCCCGGGCTGGGACCGCGCCCAGCACTCGCCTGCACCAGGGCCTCTGTCGCCAAGCTTTAGCTACTCGGCCCTCGTATCCCACCACGACGAAGTCGCCGCCACGGAGGATAAAGTTAATACCCTGATTAAAACAGGGTGTAAATGCTGAACCTTTCTGGCCTGGCTTGTTTGCAAAGGACCTGGCCAGCATCAACAGGGGAGCCTCAGCTACAAGGCAGGGGCTGGTGCCACACCACCCCTGCTGCCCCAGCTCAGAAGAAAGTGGAAGCAAAGAAAGAACAATCTGAGGAAGTGGATGACGACACCGGCTTTGGCCTATTTGACTAGACTTCTCTTTTGTAAAATGTTCAGTTTTACAAAATGTTCAAAATGTTTTTTAAGAGCCGAAATCTTAAAAAGATCATGATCACTTCAGCAGATGCTAGAAGGATCCCATGCAAATTTTTAAAAATATATTTCTATTTATAGGGGGAAAAAAGTAAACCAGAATAGAAAAAGTCTTATTTTACATTACTCAGAATATGTGATTCAAACTAAGGACCACCACCGCTGCGCATATTCAAGCACCAGGAGCCTTGTCATTAATCTGAAAAAACAAGACAACGTGACAGTATTCGGTAAGTACCGGGCAAAGAAAAAAGAGTAATATGTGCAAGGGGTAACTTTACCGTTAGAAGAACGCCACGATTGATGGCTGATATTATCTAGAAAAAATACGCTAGGAAGACGGGGTGAGTACTACTGAAATATTACTGTAAAGATCAGCACATTTCTCTTTACAAAGCACATATACAAAACTCAGCACTCTCCTACGTACCTGCAACAAGCAACGAGAAGGTTCGATGGAGAGAAGCAACCTCGTCACAACGGCAGGACGCCGCGCGAAGCAGGACTCCCTCAGCCAGCGGCGGGAAGGCCTCGCTGAGAGCGACGCCCGCGGAGCCGGCGTGCGACCCCGTCCCCACCTCCCGGCGACCAGGCCGGGGCCCCTCGGCGCACCCCCAAGGCCCGTCACGCACGCGCCCGCCCCGTCACGCACGGGGCCCCGCCCCGTCACGCCGCCGCCCCGCCCCGTCACGCCGTCGCCCCGACTCCCGACGCCGGTCGCGGCCGCGGACGTCCGATGCGCCCTCGCGGGGCGGGGCGAGCCGCGGGGCCTTCTGGGAGCCGTAGTCCCGGCTTGGGGCGCGCGGATCCCGCTCGGCTCCGCCTCAGCGCGGACCCGACGCTGCCGGCCTCCTCCGACCTCCGAGCGCCGCCGCGGCCCGCGCTCCGTCTCCATTCGCGGGGCCGCCGAGCCGAGGTGCCCGGATTTGTTCCCGCGCCCGAGGGCAGGTGAGCGTGTCCGAGCGCGGAGTGTCGGCCGGCGAGGAGAGGGAAGATGGACTCGGCACCGTCAGCGGCATCGTGGGGACCGCGGCTGTTACGTGCCCCGAGCAAGGAGAGCCCTGCCTAAAAGTGAAGCCGCTTCCAGAAGCGGGGCGTGGCGGTCCCGGGAAAAGCCCCTCAGGTGCGGGCGCGTCGCCGAGGCGTCGGGAGGCGCGGTGGGGTTCCTGGAGCAAGGGCCTGGGAGGACCCCCGGGCGGAACCCGGACGCGGGGCCGGGGACGTGAGGGGGGTGCGGGGGCCGGCGGGCCGCAGGGCGAGGCTGGGGCTGTGAGCAGGGCCAGGGCCAGCGCCAGGTTAGGGAGTTCGACGTTATTTTAAGAGAGGAGGTAGGAGTGCCCTGAATATGACGTTTATCTTACCCAGTGTCTTTTCCTCAGTCTGTTTCCATCTCTTAAACTACTGAGATGAAACACAGTGATGATTCTTCTGTTCTTTAACCATTCTTGAGTATGATATTTAATACACTGCTGTGTCCAACTTGCTAATATTTTACGTAGGCCCTTTTCACCTGTGTTCAGAATTGTGATCGCAATTTAATCTTTCTTTGTACTATCCTTGCCCAGTTTTATAAAAATATTTTACAAATCTCAGCATAGCTTTTTCTTCTATTCTGTAAAGACTTTGCTTAGGAGAAACTATTTTTCCCTTAAAAAATTGGTACAGAGAATGCATACTCTTTGGAGATAGGTGTTTAACTTCTGGTTCAATTTTTTAATTAATTTAGGTTTTGTAGTTCTTAATTGATTCAAGTTGGGCACTTATGTTTTTCTATAAAACTGTTCATTTCATTAAATGTTCAAATTTGTTGGCATAAAGTTCATATTATTATTTTATAGTGATTTATATGGTGTTTTTAAAATTTATACCCTTTTGGTAAGATCATTATATTAATAATGTAATATATAAATACATTATTTTCCTTAACTTTATTTTTACATTGCCCCAATGTCTATCTTGCTGCCATTGAAAACCTTACAGGGGAGCAGATGTAGCTCAGTGGGTGAGCGTCTGCTTCCCATGTACAATCCCTGGTACCTCTTAAAACAAAACAAAAACAACGACAAAAAACCTTACAGTAAAAGTACACAGGTTTGTAATCCAATTTAGACTCTAGCTTCTTAGAATCTACAGCCACTTACTACAAAATCATGATCAGAAATGCAAACAGTTGCTTCAGTGCAAACGTTTCTCAGGTCTGCTCCATTAAAGCCATCTGCAAGTTTCACAATTGCTTCATAATCTATTTCACCATGCTTTAAAATGGAACCTGCATGAATATCCAATATATCTAGTTTTGTTCGTTGGGTAAATCAGTATTTTCTATCTAATCTTCCTGGATGCAGTAAAGCAGGATTCAGAGTATCTTGTCTGTTTGTAGCCATGATCATTTTAACTCTATTCAGATTATCAAATCCATCCATTTGATTAACTCCATTAAAGTTCTCTGAATCTCTCTTATCAGCTGAAGTACCCTCTGAAAACCAATGACCACCAATAGCATCTATTTCATTCATAAAAATAATGTATGGTTGATGGTCCCTGGCATAATTAATCATTTCTCTGACCAAATGAGCACATTACCAATGTACTTCTCTACAATAGAACTAGACAACAACTTTAAGAAATTGCAGTTGAGCTGGCTAGCAGTAGCTCATGCCAAGGTGTCTTTCCTGTACCTCATCATCCATATAACAAACAACCTTTTGCAGGTATTATTCCTACATGCTGGAATAATTCTGGGTTTATAAGAGGTAGTTCTATTACTTCTTTTAATTCCCGGGTCTCTTTTGATAGCCCTCCAATCTCAGAACAAGAAACATTCCCAAGGTCCTCATGAGACATTATAAACCACATCTCCCTTGGCAAATATCTCAAAATAGCTAATGTAGTCATATCCAAAGCAATTCTTGTTCCTGGCTTCAGCTTACTTTTCTCCAGCTGTTGACAACCCACAATATATCTTGGTCTGTTTGTAGCTTTAATAATGATTTTTTTTTCCAGTTAATTGCTTAAGTACCTTGCCCACAATCTAACACTTTGTAGGGCCTTCAGATCACTTTCAGACTTTTCAGACAGCTTGTTAAGTTCTTTATATATATAAAGAACTATATATATTTTTTATTACAGAAGTTGTGAACTTACAAAACAATCATACACATGTGTAGAATACAACACCCTTTCACTAACACACCACACTGTGGTGAAACATGTTACAGATTATGAGATAATATCATCAGACTACTCACCAACCATGGTCCATAATGTACATTTGGCACATTTTTTCCATATACCTCCATTATCAACACAGTACATCTTGGGCATTGATGCAAGAATATTATAGTATTGTTGTTAACCACAGTCTGTAGATCATACAAATTGTAGTTTTCCCATGCTTCTCCACATTCCCACCACCCTGCAATAGTGATGTACATCCGCTCTAGCTCACAGAAGGATACTCTTGCATCCATACCATCAACCACAATTCTCATTCACCTCTGGGAGTTCACTCTTACTCAATCCATAGATTATTCTCTAGCTTTCTTTCAGTTGATATTTACATACCTAGACTACCCTTTTCAGCCAATATCCCATTTGTAAAACCAGCTGCTACTCACTATGTGTTACCATCAACTCTATCCATTTCCACACTTTTACAGTCAAGTTAATTAAAACTACATACATTAAACATCAGTAGTCCTTCTCAGCCCTCCACTTATATCCAAAAACCTATTCTCTAGGTTTCAGTTCCATGTGTCTTCATATTTAGTTCATATCAGTGAGACCATGCACTATTTGCCCTTTTGTTTCTGGCTTACTTCACCCAGCATAATGTCTTCAGATGTCATCCATGTTATCATCTGTGTCCCAATTTCATTTCTTCTTACTGCAGCATAGTATTCCACTGTATGTATATACCGCATTTTGTTGATCCATCCATTCATTGATGGACACTTGGGTCATTTCCATCTTTTGGCAACTGTGAATAACACCACTATGAACATCTGTCTATAGATGTCTGTTTTTGTCACAGTTTTCAGGTCTTCTGGATATATTCCTAGTAGATGAATTGCTGGATCATATGGCAGTTTTATATTTAGCTTCCTAAGGAACCGCCAAACTGTCTTCCACAGAACCTGCACCATTTTACAGTCCCAACAACAGTGAAGGAGTGTTCCTATTTCTCCAGCACTTCTCGTTTTCTGGTTTTTTAATAATGGCCATTCTATGCAGTGTGAGATGACATCTCATTATCATTGTGATTTGAATTTCCCTAATAGCTAATGATATAGAACATTTTTTCATATCCTTTTGGCCATTTGTATTTCCTCTTTGGAAAAATGTCTACTTAAATCTTTTGCCCATTCTTAAATTGGATTGCATGCTCTTTTATTGTTGAGTGGAATGATTTCTTTATATAGAATGGAAAACGCTTATCGGACATGTGGTTTCCAAATATTTTCTCCCACTGAGTGGGCTGCCTTTTCATCCTCTTAATGAAGTCCTCTGAATCAGAAAAGTGTTTTAGGTTTGAGGAGGTCCCATTTATCCATGTTTTCTTTCATTGCTTGTGCTTTTGGTGTAAGGTTTAAGAATGCACCACCTACCACCACATCTTGAAGATGTTTTCCTACATTTTCTTCCAGGAGTTATGGTTCTGGCTTTTATATTTAGGTGTTTGGTCCATTTTGAGAATATTTGTATAAGGTATGAGATAGGGGTCCTCTTTCTGTTGTTTGCATATAGTTATCCAGTTCTCCCAGCACAATTTGTTGAATAAACTGTTCTGCCCCAACTGGATGGGTTTGACAGATTTGTCACAAATAACTGGACCATAAATGTAAGGGTCTGTTTCACAACCATCAATTTGGTTCCATTGGTGTATGTGTCTATCTTTATGACAGTACCATGCTGTTTTTACCACTGTAGCAAGGCAATATGATTTAAAGTCCAGAAGTGAGAGTCCTCCAACTTCGCCTTTTTTTAAGATGTTTCTGGCTATTTGGGTTCCCTTACCCTTCCAAATAAATTTGATATTTGTGTTTTCCATTTGTTTAAAAAATGCTGGTGGAATTTTTATAGGGATTTCATTAGTGAATCTGTATATCAATTTGGGTAGATATGATAATCTTAATGATATTTTGTCTTCCAGTCCATGAGCCTGTAATGTTCTTCCAATTTTGGGGGTCTTTTTTTATTTCTCTTAACAATGAGTTGTAGTTTCCTGAATATAAAGTGCTTTACATCCTTGATTAAATTTATTCCTAAGTATTTGATTCTTTTAGTTGCTATTGTAAATGGAATTTTTTCCCTAACTTCCTTCTTAAATGGCACATTACTAGTATATAGAAACACCACTGATTTTTGCATATTGATCTTCTATCCTGACACTCTACTGAAATAGTTTATTAGCTCTAGCAGCTTTATTGTAGATTTTTCAGGACTTTCTAGGAATAGGATCTTGTTATCTGTGAATAGTGAAAGTTTTACATCCTTTCCAATTTGGGTGCCTTTATTTCTTTTTCTCGCCTGACTGCACTGGCTAGAACCTCTACCACTATATTGAACAATGGTGGTGACAGTGGGCATCCTTGTCTTGTTCCTAATCTCAACGGGAAAGCTTTCAGTCTTTCACCATTAAGTACAATGTTAGCTGTGGGTTTTTCATATATGGCCATTATCATGTTGATAAAGTTTCCTTCAATTCTTATCTTTTGTAATATTTTTATCAAGAAGGGATGCTTCATCAAATGCCTTTTCGGTGTCAATTGATAGGATCATGTGATTTTTCTTTTTTGATTTATTAATGTGGTGTATTACACATATTGATTTTGTGTTGAACCATCCTTGCATGCCCGGTATAAAACCCGCTCGATTATGATGAAAACTTCTTTTAATATGTTGTTGGATTTGATTAGCAAGTATTATGTTGAGGATTTTTGCATCTGTATTCATTAGGGAAATGGGTCTGTAAATTTTCTTTTTTGCAGTCGCTTTATCTGGCTTTGGCATTAAGGCGATATTGGCTTCATAGAATGAGTTTCTTTTTTTTTTTTAAAGATTTATTTTATTTATTTCTCTCCCCCACCCGCCCGCCCCAGTTGTCTGTTCTCTGTGTCCATTTTGCTGCATGTTCTTCTTTTTGTCTGCTTCTGTTGTTATCAGCGGCACAGGAATTTGTGTTTCTTTTTGTTGTGTCATCTTGCTGTGTCAGCTCTTAGTGTGTGCGGCACCATTCTTGGGTAGGCTGCACTTTCTTTCACAATGGGCGGCTCTCCTTATGGGGCGCACTCCTTGTGCGTGGGGCTTCCCTATGCAGGGGGCACCCCTGCGTGGCACCGCACTCTTTGCGCGCATCAGCGCTGCACGTGGGCCAGCTCCACACGGGTCAAGGAGGCCCGGGGTTTGAACCGTGGACCTCCCACGTGGTAGGTGGACACCCTATCCACTGGGCCAAGTCCGCTTTCCCATAGAATGAGTTTCATAGCATTCCTTCTAGTTCAGTTTTTTTTGAAGAGCTTGAATAAGATTGGTATTAAATCTTCTTTGAATACTTGGTAGAACTCACCTGTGAAACCATGTGGTCCTGGGATTTTCATTTTGGGCAGTTTGATGACTCTTTCATGATAAGCTCCTTTAATTGTTTCCTTAACTCCTTGAAATAGCTATCAATCTAGTTGTGCTCCAGCAGCTTCTTGTGATAGTCCTGAGGCACCTTATCTCTAGGGCCTGTCATGATGAGAAGCCATCACATCTTTTCTGGTGATTTTTTTTCCCCTTTTATTTTTAATTGGAGAAGTTGTGAGCTTACAAAACAATCATGCATAATGTGCAGAATTCCCATACATCACCCCTCCACCAATACCTTACATTGTTGGGGAACGTTTGTGACAGATTATGAAAAATCATCATCAGACTATTACCACTAACTATGGTCCATAGCATACAATTGGTTTATTTTTTCCATACATCCCTTATTATTGACACTGTGTATTAGTAGTGTACATTTGTTATAGTTCATGAGAGAACATTCATATTTGTACTGTTAACCACAGTCCATCTTCAACCACATGGTTCATTGTGTTATACAGTCCCATGCCTTGTACATTCTACCCAAAGTGTATGCTCAGTGGCTTTTACTTTTTTCTGGTGATTTTTAAAGTAGTTGCTTCATAGTGATATTTTAAAATCACTGCTGTAACTATTCATTCTGTTTTGAACCTAGTATTTACCTAGGTTCTCTTTTCTTCCTAATTAATCCTGCAAAATATATGTCTTTTCAAAGACACAGTTTTGGGTTGTCTTTGTGATTTGTGGTTTGGCTTGGACATTTGTCTTTTTTGTGTTTTGGTTTTCTGTTCCATAATATTTGCTTTCTTTTTTTAAAAATTTACTTATTTACTTATCTCCCCTTCACCCTCACTCCGGTTGTCTGTTCTCTGTGTCTATTTGCTGCATCTTCTTTGTCCGCTTCTGTTGTTGTCAGTGGCATGGGAATCTGTTTCTTTTTGTTGCATCATCTTGCTGTGTCAGCTCTCTGTGTGGGTGGCGCCATTCCTGGGCAGGCTGCACTTTCTTTCGCACTGGGTGGCTCTCCTTACGGGGCGCACTCCTTGCGTGTGGGGCTCCCCTACGCGGGGGGACACCCCTGTCATGGCACGGCACTCCTTGTGTGCATCAGCACTGCGCATGGGCCAGCTCCACATGGGTCAAGGAGACCCAGGGTTTGAACTGCGGACCTCCCATGTGGTAGACAGACGCCCTCACCACTGGGCCAAGTCCGCCGCCAATATTTGCTTTCTATTTTCTTTTGTTCTAGATAACTTTGTTAATGTTGCTCTAGTTCTTGGTTTGAATACTCGGTTCATTTGTTTTTATTTTTTACTCTTCAAAGGATGTGTATACATTTTAAAAGTAAAAAATGCTAGAAGTCTCATAAGAAAAAAAGCAGGCCCCTTAACACCTCAGTCAGTCTTCCCAGTGGCAACAACATTCAATATTTAACATCTTTGGACTCTCCTCAGTATTTTTTATTCATCATTTTGAGAATTTTATTTCTTACTTATCAAATGAGAATTTTAACTGTTGCATCCTGCCTTTCTTTTCCCACATACATCCTTAAATTCACAATATAATTATATTATAAATCTTGTATTTTTTTCTTATATCCATGTTCAGTGATTTCATTGTGATGACTTGTAAATAGTCTTAACTGTTGAGCCATGGTAACAGTTACTTTTGTCTGTTTGTTTTGAGGTACCAGGGACCAGGGATTGAACCTGGGTCCTTGTAATGTGGGAAGCTGACACTCAACCACTAAGCCACATCAGCTTCCCTGAGTTAGTTTTTCATTTGTGTTGCTTGTTGTTTTTTTCAGGAGGCACTGGAAACCGAACTTGGGACCTCCCATGTGGGAGGTGGGTGCTCAACTGCTTGAGTCACATCTTTTTTATACAACTTTCCATTTTCCTGTTTTTAATTGCTTAGTTTTTCTTGTATCTATTTAAGTGCCTGTCTCTTCTATTTTCCTCAAGGTCAAACCTATTAGACATCTTATTGTTTTCCTTTTCCTGGACACATACCCCCTAAGAGCCTTCCTGCTATAATCTAAGACTGATTCCCTAGGCATGTTGCTTATTGGGACTTCTTACACTCATCTGTTACCTCATTTCTTGTCTGTTTGGATCTCCTATTTGCTGGAAACCTTTTTTCCTTTTTGGTTGATTACAATCTTACTACTTTCCTGGAAACAGATTCTTTCTATATGATTGTCTAGACTAGAAATAACTTTATTGTGTCCCCAAGTTTACATGCTCTTTTGGACTAATATGGAAGTCCTGGATGGGACATTATTTTCCTCAGAATTTTGAAAGCAGGGGAAGCTAGATAGAAAATAGAGACTCTTAACATTCCCTTATATGTACCCTATTTATCATCTCTGAAAGTTTCTAAGTTCATTTGTTTATCTTTGATATCCAAAAATTTCATGATGACATGTTTTAGACAGCATCTTTTAAAATTTTTCCATTTTGGCATATACTATCTAGGCCTATTCAATTCTTACTCTGTTATATTTAGGAATTTTTCTTATATTTGTTTCCTCTTCCTCTCATTTTTTCTTTTTCTTCTGAAACTCTGAATAATCCCATATTGTACCTTCTCATTGCTCATCTTTTTATTTTGGATCTCCTTTCTGAAAGAGTGCCTCAATGTTATCTTCTTTTTTAGAATTTTTTCCTATAATTTTTAATTTTCTAAGAGCTTGTTCTTATACTTTGATTAAAAAATATACAGCATTGTGTTCTTGTTTCATGGATGAAACATCTTTCCGGTGATCTTTTACTTTATTATGAAATTTCAGACACACACACTACAAAAAGAATAGTATGACCATCCTTGTACCCTTCATTCAGCTTCAGTAAGCTGTCAGCTCATAGCCAATCTTGTTTCATCAAATTCCCTTACAGACTCCCCTCCCAAAGTATTATTTGTATTATTTTTTAATATTTGAGGAAATTTTTAAAATAATACCATTATAAATATAATTTGATAATTAGTAATTTAAGTAACTATTTTAAAATATATTGAGGCAAATCTCAGGTATCGTATTATTTGTAAATATTTTAGAATTTATTTCTGAATGGTACAGATTCATTTAAAAAACATAACCAAGAAATATCACACCTACAAAACAAATAATTATTTAATAGCAAATCTATAGGCAGTATTCAAATTTTCCTGTTACCTCATGAATTTTTAAAAAATTTCTTTGACTCATAGTCCAAATAAGGTGCTTTCAATTTCAAGATTTTTTATTTTTATTTATTCCCCTCCTTCCCCCATTGTTTGTGCGGTCTGCTTTCTGTGTTCACTAGCTGTGTGCTTTGTCTGCCCATCTTCTCTTTAGGAGGCACTGGGATCTGAACCTGGGACCTCCCATGTGAGAGAGAGGTGCTCAATTGCTTGAGCCACTTCCGCTCGCTGCTTTATTGTCTCATTGTGTTTCCTCTTTGTGTCTCCTTGTTGCATCATTTTATGCTTGTTGCATCATTTTATGCAATATGCTCGCCATGCCAGTTCGCCGTCTTGCTCATCTTCTTCAGGGGGCACCGGGAACCAAACCTGGGACCTCACATATGGTAGGCAGGAGCTCAATCGCTTGAGCCACATTCACTTCCCTCAAGTCTCTCTTTTTTTTTTTTTTTTTTTTTTTTTTAAAGATTTTATTTGTTTTATTTAATTTCACCCCCCTCCCCTGGTTGTCTGTTCTTGGTGTCTATTTGCTGCGTCTTGTTTCTTTGTCCGCTTCTGTTGTCGTCAGCGGCACAGAAGTGTGGGCGGCGCCATTCCTGGGCAGGCTGCTCTTTCTTTTCACGCTGGGCGGCTCTCCTCACGGGCGCACTCCTTGCGCGTGGGGGCCCCACGCGGGGGACACCCTTGCGTGGCACGGCACTCCTTGCGCGCATCAGCACTGCGCATGGCCAGCTCCACACGGGTCAAGGAGGCCCGGGGTTTGAACCGCGGACCTCCCATATGGTAGACGGACGCCCTAACCACTGGGCCAAAGTCCGTTTCCCTCAAGTCTCTTTTAATGTTTCCCATAGCCTCTTTCACAGACTGTGTCATGTTTTTGTATTTTTTTTCAGTCTGATAGGTGAAAAATGATAATTCAATTTTGTTTCAATTCATATTTCTCTCATAAGCATCTTTGAAGATATTGTTCTTGCTTTGAAGTTTGATTATTTTTCTTTTCTTTATGTTGTCTTTATTTCTTCTGAAGTCCTTCTTTGTTTTGGTCATCTGAGTTCAATTTCCTTCTTCTCAAAAGAACATCCCATTAGTAGTTATTTCAGGAACTGTCAGCAAGTGGTAAATTCTCAGACATTTATGTCATATATATGACAATGTCTCTTACATTGCTTTCAATCATTAGGCAAGTATTGTTGACAATTTTTTCCCTCATTACTTTGAATATATTATTGCATTGTCTCCTGGTGTCTTTGTAGCTGAGAGGTCTGTAGTCAATATAATTGGCATTCTTTTTTAGATAATTTGGTTTTTCTCTCCAATAACCTTAAAAGCTTTCTCATTATCCTTGATGTTCTACAGTTTATTATGCATCTGGTGGATTTAGAAATTCATTCTCTACAATGGAATATATATTTTCATATTGATTTACATCTTTCAGTTTTAAAACACACTGCTTCTTTTCTATTCCCTCAGTCATCGTCTAGAATTCCTATTAGACATATATTTATGTCTTGAATCCATTTGGAATTTGCAAACGTGTGAGGGAGGGTAGGTTTTCCCAAACAAGAAGCCATTTGTCCTAATACCATTTGTGGGCTGGTTCATTCTTTCCCCCTAGATTTAAAGTGCTGTTTTTATCATATCTAGCTACACATGAATCTGTTTTGAAAATTACTCTTTAATTTCCTATTATGGCCCCACTATCATTCTGTTTCAGTTAATAGAGTGTTATAATGCCTTTTGAAACATAATGGGGCAAGGCTTCATATTCTTTTAATACTGTCTTGTTTATTCATGTACATTAATTTTTCTATAAAACTTTTAAAATCAACTTGTCCTGTTCCAAAAACTTCCTGTTGAATATATAATCAAAATCCCAATGCAATTCTAGTTTGAGAAAAATATAAAATCTTTATAATATTCAGTCTTCCCATCCATAAGCAAGGTTATTCTCCATTTATTTAGTCTTTCTTGTACTAAAAAATAAATTATCGAGGGAATGAGCCCAAAGTACCATTCTTAGCCTAATAACTTTAACCAGAAAGCAACCTAATTTCCTTTCTTCAAGGGGAAGCCTAAATATGTTATTGGTTTCCTTCTGAAAGAAGGGTGAGGGTGAAAATACCTTCTCCCTTAAAACTTTTCATAGATTTATTCACTTTATTCAGTAAAGAATTTATTTTTAAGTGCTAGGCAGCGGACTTGGCCTAGTGGTTAGGGCGTCCGTCTACCACATGGTAGGTCCGCGGTTCAAACCCCAGGCCTCCTTGACCCGTGTGGAGCTGGCCCATGTACAGTGCTGATGCACACAAGGAGTGCCGTGCCATGCAGGGGTGTCCCCCGTGTAGGGGAGCCCCACGTGCAAGGAGTGCGCCCCGTAAGGAGAGCCGCCCAGTGCGAAAGAAAGTGCAGCCTGCCCAGGAATGGTGCCGTACACACAGAGAGCTGACACAACAAGGTGTCACAACAAAAAGAAACACAGATTCCCGTGTTGCTGACAACAAGTAACTATATGCTAGTTGTTCTAGGTTTTGGGAATACAGCAATGAACAAAGCAGACAAGAATCTATATATTACTTACACTAAAATGACAGACCTATTACATTTATGTTTTAGGGACATAGAATCATCCTGTCAAAAATCTTTGTCTTTTTTATATATATTTACTTTAAAAACATTTTTTTTATTTTTAGGAAGTACTGGGGATTGAACTGGGGAACTCATACATGTGAGGCAGGTGCTCAACCACTGGGCTACATCCACTCTGTAAGATCTTTGTCTTTTAAAAAGAAAGGTCAGTTCTATAATTTGTGCATCAAAATTGAACTCCATTGTAGTATACTACTGAAGAAGGTTTGCATTTTAAAGTTACCAACTAATTTTCAGTAAGTGAAACCTTTAGAAATATTTTTCCTGTACATTATTATTACTATTATTAGAGAAGCTTTAGATTACATAAAAGTTACACCAAGAATATAGGGGATTCCCATATACCCCACTTCCTTCCTTTCCCACACTTTTCCCCATTAATGTCTTAGAAGTATTAGCATAATAAATTATTTAATGGCATGCATCTTTTGTATTCACACTATGTATCCATTATTTTGCTGTTTGTATTGAGGCTGTTATGAAAATTATTTTGGAAAGTACTATACTATCCAACATTGTTAACATGTTTAGGGCCTCACTCCCAAATCTTAGAACATAGGTCTTACTCCTTCGTCTCTTGATTTCACTCAAGTTTTAGATAGGAGAGAGAATTAAATTGTTGGTAATCAATTGTTTGAAAACCACCTATCTGCCTTTAACAACTTCAGTAAAAATCTGTAGTAGGAAAGCAGTGAAGCACCATTCTTACTCACCATATGTATTCAGGTAAATACTAAGTTACATATAGAACAAATAAATTTAACTAAAGTAATTATGTTCAGCAGGAAACCTATTTTTCCATCCCAGAAAGTTATCTTAAAAAGTTGCAAAATATGCATGAAATTTAATCGAATAATTACTTTTGACTGGTTCTCTTTAGTTTTTGTTTGTTTTTAAAGAAATGATTACTCTTTTCATCCAGGACTGAGTAGTAAGTAGTCTGTAGGAGAAGCCAGTAAAAATAACTATGATGGAAGTTCTGGAGGGATTCCAAGGGTGATTATATATTGCATACCATTACACACCCAGCAGAGATTTTTAAACTGGAGAGACTTTGCTGAGAAGGGGGGGGAGGGGGAGACAGGGAGAGTATACAGTTGTTTTTTCACCTTACCCCCTTTGGGTCCCTGTTTCCACCTCTCTTTTACTTGAACCTGCCTCTTTGGCTACAGGGAGAATGCCCACAGAGACGTAAAGAACTAATCCTGGTGAAGCCCATCACCGCCCTGACTGAACCAGAGAAACAAGAGGACACCTTGATCTCTCTGCCCTATTCTGCGGGCAGATGTCACATTCTCATTCACAAAATGGCAACCACTGACCTGTCCCAAACATGGGCTCTGCCTGCACAGAATGGTGCCTGCTTCCACATAGTAAATACTACTGGATTTCTGACAACCTGGTTACAGGAACCAGTAACCTTCAAAGATGTGGCTGTGGAGTTCACGCAGGAGGAGTGGGTGATGCTGGACCCTGCTCAGAGAAGTCTGTACAGAGATGTGATGCTGGAAAACTATAGAAATCTCACCATAGTAGAATATCAATTATGCAAGTCTACTGTGGGATCCCAGTTTAATCAAGAAAAGATAAGCTCTATGATAAGGAGAATTCCCCAAGGCATCTGTCCAGACTGGGAGACTCAACTTATAACCAAAGAATCAGCTCCTAAGCTGAATAGTTTGGGGTATAAGCCATCCAAGGGGGTGAAAATAAGATTCACAATAGATGATTATTGGTTCTCCATATTAGGAGAAGACTGGGAATGTCATAAAATCAGAAAACAGCATCTGAACCCAAAGGGACATTTGAGGGAAGTATTTACCCAAAAGAAAGTACCATCTCAGGAGAGAGTCTATGCCTATCATGAATTTGAGGGAAACTCAAAATTTAGCTCAAAACTTGTTTCTTCACAGAGAGATTACACCAGTAAACAATGCCACAAATGTGAGTCAGATATTTTATGTTCAAAATATAATTCAATCTTAAACAATTATCAGAAAACCTCTGAAAGTGAGAGGCTCTGTGAAAGTCATGAATATGATAGAGCCTTATGGCATGCTGAAAGAACTCAAACAGCACAAAAAGAGTATAAGTGCTCTAGATGTGGTATACACTTCCAACATAATAATATGCTTCCTGTACATAATTTTTATATGGGGGAGAAACCCTATGAATGTAATAAAAATGGCAAAACCTTTTGTCATCCATCCATTAATCAACAGGAGCAAACTCATATTATAGAGAAACATTATGAATGTAATCAGTGTGGGAAAGCCTTCAAAAAAATTTCTAATCTTATATTGCATGAGAGAAGTCATATGGGTGAGAAACAATATGAATGTAAGGAATGTGGGAAAGTCTTCAATGATTCCTCAACCCTAAGAAGACATGTGAGAACTCACACTGGAGAGAAACCCTATGAATGCAATCAGTGTAGGAAGGCTTTTAGTCAGAAAACATCTCTTAAGGCTCATGTGAGAACTCACACTGGAGAGAAACCTTATGAGTGTAATCAGTGTGGAAAATCCTTTGGCACAAGCTCTTACCTTATTGTGCATAAGAGAATACACACTGGGGAGAAACTTTATGAATGCAGTGACTGTGGAAAAGCCTTTAACACGAGCTCTCACCTCAAGGTGCACAAGAAAATACACACTGGAGAGAATCTTTATGAATGCACTGATTGTAGGAAAGTCTTTAGTGGTCTTTCATCCCTTAGAATGCATGTGAGAACTCATACTGGAGAGAAACCCTATGAATGTAAAGAATGTAGGAAAGCCTTCAGCGTTTCCTCTTCTCTTAGGAGACATGTAAGAACTCACACTGGAGAGAAACCCTATGAATGTATTCAATGTGGAAAAGCCTTCAGTCAGAGCTCTTCACTTATTATACACAAGAGAATTCATACTGGGAGAAAAACACTGTAAGTATTGTGAATGTGGAATTGCCTTTTTCAGTGACTTAAGGTGGACTCCAGGTCATTATTTTAGGCTATAAAATAAGAATTTAAGGCTATAAACGGCTCTCTAAACACTTTAGCTATATAATACAAGGTTTGATCTCTGTTATTTTAATTTTGCCTTTGTGTTCTAATATTGTTTAATATCTATTATGACTTTTTGTGAACTTGGGATTATATACACTTATGTATTGCTAATATATGAGGTATAAAATTTTTTGTTTTTTTGTTACCTTTCTATCACTTATTTCTAAGTTAACTGCATTGTCTTCATAATGTATGGACTATATGATACTGTTTTATTGGTGTTATCTTGAGAGTTGCTTTCTGGTCCAGTGGGGCATGTACTATGAGTAGCCAATCTCTAACATTCAGCTCATCTTTCCTTAAGATAGCAATGCTTCCAGTTACCAAATTCTTCTCAGCCTTCCTGCAGCCACTAGTAGCCTTATCCCCTGTTCCTGGCCAGTTGAGAATAGGTTAGTATCACTGGAGACAGACCTCTCTGTTTTGTTCTCTTTGACTTTTGCAATTTGCCTTTCTGCCTTTTCCATTCTTCTCTCTCTGAATTTACCATTCCTGGAGTTGTAAGATCCAAGTTGTGACTCTGAGAATAACAAGCATGGCCTAAGGTTTATGTAGGAGACAGAGAGCCATGTTCCACAAAGACACCTTTAAATAGCTGTGTCTGCTTTACATTGCTTATATCTGAACATCTGAGAAGAATATAGAATTTTTCTTTAAAAAGCAAAATGTGAATATAGTCACCTTGTTTAAAAATTTTTTAAAAAGACCATAGAGATATGTAGAGTTAAGTGGTTTATGCTAGATGTACAAATTTGGATAGGAACATGGAGGATGGAAGAGGAATGATGACGACTTTTGTACATAGGGATGAAGATGGAACCAAGGTCACTGAGAGCAAATTAACAGAGACGCAAGAAGGTAAAACCCAACATTTCCATGTTAGAAATACAGAGTTCTCAGAAGAAACATTACTAATTCCAAATGCTGGGTGGAGTCCTTGAGATTTTGCTATATGGACTTGTGGATACTGACAGTATTACCTCTAATATTCCAAAAACAAAATTGGAAAGAGGAGCACATGGTGAAAGGATGGAGTGACAGTTACCATTTCAGTCATGTTAACTTACAAGGTTGTGAGACATCCAGATGAACAGTTGATATGCAAGTCTGGACCTCATGTTGTGTAGTATGGACTGTAAATTTAGAGGCATCAGTATCCAGACTACTATAGGTTCTATGGAGTTGCATAGGTTGTATAGGGAAAATGGAAGGAGGGCCTGCCACTGACCCTGAAGAATTCCTGTACTGAAAGGATTAAACAATGAATCATAGTAGAGAAAAGTTGAGTAAAACCAGCAGGAGTGAAGTTTTACAGTTCTAAGACAAATGAAAGGAAAGTGCAGTCAGTTGTTTTAAATGCTATGCAAAGGTCAAATTAGATGAAGTCTTAAAGAGTGAACATATATAGTGATGTGAAGATCATTGGTGACCTTCCTGGAAAATAATGTAATGGCATGTTGATGGGTTTCAGATCGGGATGAGTTTAGGAATCAATACACGATGAGAAAGTAAAGACACTATAGACAACTCTTGAAAGTTCAAATAGGAGGAGAAAGAGTAGTAGCTGGAGACAGATTTGGAGCCAATGTAAAGTATTTTTAAAATATGAAAAAGTAGAACATGTTTAAATCTGAGTGTGATGCATGATCCAGTATGGAGAGGTTAAACGTGTGGGCATAAGAAGGATAGTCAGGAAGCAGACTTGGCCCAGTGGTTAGGGCGTTCGTCTACCACATGGGAGGTCTGCGGTTCAAACCCCGGGCCTCCTTGACCCATGTGGAGCTGGCCCACGCGCAGTGCTGATGCGTGGAAGCAGTGCCCTGCCATGCAGGGGTGTCCCCGCGCAGGGGAGCCCCACGTGCAAGGAGTGCGCCCTGAAAGGAGAGCCACCCAGCAGGAAAGAAAGTTCAGCCTGCCCAGGAATGGTGCCGCCACACACAGAGAGCTGACACAATAAGATGATGCAACAAAAACACAGATTCCCATGCCACTGACAACAACAGAAAGCGGACAAAGAAGAACACACAGCGAACAGACACAGAGAACAGACAACTGGGGTGAGGGGGGGGAGGGGAGAGGAATAAAATAAATAAATCTTAAAAAAAAAAAGAAAAGGATAGTCAATAGAATAAAATGCCTAAGAAGGGTATGGAGGTATCTGGAGTACACATAGGTTTGATGTTTGCTGTGAGAAGAGATAGTTCTACCATTCTCTTAAAAGGAAACCAGAAGGGGAAGAGTTGGTTTTAATTCCTTTTTATTTATTTCTATCAAAGTTAACTGCATTGTGGTCAGAGTTTCCAGCCTATATAATGCTATTTGTTTGGTGTTTATTAAAAGCTATTTTATGATCCAGTGTGGGAGATAGGAATATATGAATATACATTTCCTCCTTCTTCCTTATAATAGAACCCAGTTTTGCCTGGGGTAGTAATGTGTACAGTTAGCAAATTCCTATCCCAGCCTCCCTGTAGTCAAGGATAGCCATTTTCCTTGTTCCTGGTCAATGAAGTAGAGACATGACATGAATTGTAGGTTTGGTGGCAAAATTATATACAACCAGATGGAGGAAAGACTGGAGGCTTAAGAAGGGAAAGCTCTTCAGGTGTTCGCTAGGGCCTTCAGTGGAAAAGATAGCAAAACAAATAGCAACATCTTAAGTGAAGGAGGAGAGTCCAGTTAGATAGAAGACAGCATCAAAGAACAGGGAAAAGTGATACAGCTAGATGGTATAAGCAAAGAAGGAGGGTTTTTCCAATTGGCTACAATATTTAGAAGCAATATTGGGAAGCAAGGAGGACTCTGATCCAATTTCCAGTCCATGTAGATATATAGGGTATATGGGAATAAACAGTCCCTTCACCCCCATCTATCACAACCTCATATATTTTTTTAGGTCAGTGTTTGTATGCTCTCCTTTGTATTATAATTGAACAAATGCTACAGTAATCATGAGGATGCAGTGTTCCACTTAGGCTAATGATAAAACTGTAAATTAATACAACCTGTCTGGGGGCTGGTTAAGCAATATGGGTCAAAAGCTGGAATACCCATAACCTTTAACCTAGCAATGGTTTTCTGAGCTTTTATAGAAGAAGTTTTCATCCAAGCATGTATACTGCTTTGTACAGTATTAAATAAATGGAAAAGCCCTAAATTCCCAATAACAGCCAAATGGTTAAAAAGAATATGTCCAGAAAATTTAATATACTGAGTCATTCACAAAAATAATTGTTGCTAAGGGGCACAGGCTCTTAGACTTCATCTAAATTGACTTCTAGGCAAAACTGGAACTATGAAGGAAACAAATAAGGTGCTATAAGAATAGGGAGACCTATGTTGGATAAGGCTGTTAGGAAAGGCCTCTATGGCCGTCGACATTTAAGCTGAAATCTGGAAGGAAGGAATCATCTATAGGGAAATGTAGGTGAAAAACAGGAAGAGCTTTCTAAGAAAGAACAGCAAGTGCAAAATACTTCATTCATAGTGTGTGTGTGTGTGTGTGTGTGTGTGTGTGTGTGTGTGTGTGTGTTTAACTGTTCAGGAAAAAGTAACCTAAATTACAAATATAAAATTAAGCTGAAAAAAAGTCTTCATTCAGGAACCAGCTTGGCATATTAATGGAAAGTAAGGCCAGTAGCTGGAACAGTATTAGACAAAATACTAAGGAGAAGAGTCTACAAAACCAGGTTGAAAAATAGGCAGGAGCCAGATCATAAACGTCCTTGTCAGCTATGGCATGAGTTTAGATTTTATTTGAAGAACTTTTAAGGATTCTTCATAAGGGGTGAAGGTATCTGTTTTTAAAATATCGCTGTCAAGGAGGGAGGGTGGTACATGGGAATCCCCTATATTTTTTATGTAATCTTTCTGTAACCTAAAGTTTCTTGGAAAATACAGTGAAGAAAAAAAATACAACACTAGGGGAACATACTGAAAACAAATACAACTGTTGTTGTTTGGAAATGTATATACCCCAAAAATCATACTCTTAAATTTAATCCATTCCTGTGGATGTGGACCCATTGTTAAGGACCTTATGAGGCTTCTTCAATTAAGGTGTGATCCACCTCATTCAGGATGGGTCTTAATTCTCTTACTGGAGTCCTTTATAAATGTAAAGAAGAGAGAGAGAGAGCCACAGAAACAAGAAGCTGAAAGCAACGAAACCCAGAAGACAAGCAGATGCTATCATGTGCCCTGCCATGTGGCAGAAGAGTCATGGATTGCCAGCAACCAGTCTTCCAGAAGAAATAATTGCCTTGATGATGATACTTGATTTAGACATTTTTCTCACGTTAAAATTGTTAAGTTAATAAATTCCTGTTGTTTGAAGCCAACCTATACCATGGTATCTCTTTTCAGCAGCTTACCAACCTAAAACAATCACACAGGCTTCCGTGTAAAAAATCTGGGAGACAAGTTTAGGAAACTATTGCAGTAGCTGATATGTGAAATTTGCATAACAGAAAAGTGCCATTTCCTTAACATATACAGAGTTCTTTACAATAAGTAAAATGAGACACTTCTTTTTGACATACAGGAATATCATAGCCTAATATATGTCATGGCTAAACTCAGCCATAATATTCATTCATTTATTTATTTCTCCATACCCCCTTGTTTTTACTTGCTATGTCTGTCCATCTTGTTGCCTTAGGAGGCACCAGGAGCTGAACCCAGCACCTCTGATGTGGGAGGGAGTGCCTATCACTTGAGCCATCTCTGCTCCCTGCTTTGTTGTGTCTCATGTTTTTGCCTCCCCTGCGTCTCTTGTTGCATCATCTTGTTGCATCAGCTCGATGTGCCTGACACTCGCATCAGTTTGCTGTCTTCTTTAGGAGGCACCAGGAACCTCTGCTCCCTGCTTTGTTATTTCTGATTGTTTTTTCTTGTGTCACTTGTGTCAGCTTACAACACCTGTCTGTCGCGCCAGCTTGCTGTCTTTTTTAGGAAGCAGTGGGATCCAAACCAGCGTCCTCCCATGTGGTGGCAGGAGCCCAGTCACCTGAGCCACATCTGCTTCCCTCAGCCATAATTTTTAAAATGCATATCAAACAGATAAAATCATATTTTTAACCTATCAGGTAGCAAAAGTTCACATTGTGGCACATTATCTTTTTCTACATAGTATTGTTATCTGTGATAATGAGAGTATTGGTGACAGAGCATTTCTTAAAAAGAATTCCTAAAATTCATTTCTTAAAAGAACTTTTAAAATATTAGATAACCCTTTTTTAAAAACTATCTTTTCTACTTTTCTACCCTTTAAAGGCAAACTTATTGAGTGTTGCTAAAGGACATGAACTCTTTCTTCCAAATCACAATCTACAAGTTTTGCTGCATCTTTTTTTAAGTCTTCAAATGGATTTAACAGTTTTTCCTGCCTTTAGTTGCACTGTTTGACATATGATAGAAAATTCTTTGGGGAATATCTCAGTAACAAAATCCAGCTTTACAAGTCTCCTACAGCATAAGTAAATTGTTATGCAAGAAAATATGGAGTTCTGGTTATTTTTCTGACATCTAATATTTATATTACTAATACTACATGTGCCTGTTCCTCATATTTCTGCATTTATAATTCCTTTTTTTTTTTTTAATTTATTTCCCTCCCCTACCCCCCCCCAGTTGTCTGCTCTCTGTGTCCATTCACTGTGTGTTCTTCTGTGACTGCTTCTATCCTTATAAGCGGCACCAGGAATCCGTGGTTTTTTTTGTTGCGTCATCTTGTTCTGTCAGCTCTCCGTGTGTGCGGTGCCATTCCTCGGCAGGCTGCACTTTCTTTTGCGCTGGGCGGCTTTCCTTATGGGGCGTACTCCTTGCACGTGGGGCTCCCCTATGCGGGGGAGTGGCACAGCACTCCTTGCGTGCATCAGCACTGCGCATGGGCCAGCTCCACACGGGTCAAGGAGGCCCAGGGTTTGAACCGTGGACCTCCCATGTGGTAGGCGGACACCCTATCCATTGGGCCAAGTCCGCTTCCCCATAATTCCTTTTTGAGTCAATGTAAAGCTTAGTGCAATAATCTTTGGAGACATCTTTTTTTACCAAAGCATGATATACACAGAGAAAAGTGTTCATGTTAAAAGTACACAGTTTAATTAATTTCCCCAAATAGAACATACCTATTTAACCAGCTACTATATCAAGAGCGAGCCAAATTCATACTTTTACCACTTCTCCAGTGCTTTTAGACTCTTATGCCCTTTTATTTATTTATTTTTTTTTTTTATTGACTTTGTAATAATATTACATTAAAAATATATATGTGAGGTCCCATTCAACCCCACCCCCCCACCCCTCTTATGCCCTTTTAACGCCATTTATCCCCCTCCTGTCTTTTGTGTTGTGCTTTTTTGGTTCCACATATATCTTAGATGCCACTAGCTATTTATTCATTTATTGTTGTGCAAAGTCACTATCTTAGTTTGCTAGGACAGCTATGTCAAATACCACAAAACTGGCTGGCTTAGATTCCCACAGTTTTCATGGCTAGAAGTCCAAAATCAGGCTTTCCTTTTTCTGAATCTGTAGAGTTCTGGAAGTGACTTTCTGCCTCCATCCCATGGTGAGACCCTGCAGTCTTTTCCTGTAGCATCTACAGCTCTGCAGTTTCCTTGCTTAGGAAGTCTCCAGTCATATTGGACTAAAGCCCACCTTAATCTTTAAAGCTCCTATTTACAAAGGATTCCACACCCACAGGACTGAGGGCTAGGACTTGAATATGTCATTGTGGGGGCAAGACTCAATCTCCCACACTCAAGTGTTCTTTTATATCAGGGATGGTAAGCTGTTTCTTTAAAGGGCCAGAGTAAATATATTAGGCTTTGCAAGCCACATACAATCTCTGCTGCATATTTTTTTCTTTTTTTTTAACTTAAAAATATAAAACCATTCTTAGCTTGTGGGACTAGATTTGTCCCAATTTGCAGTTTTCCAGTTCTCTTTATGTCTTTCTGGCCAAGTTTCAGTGAAGGATCTTTTTTTTTAAAGGTTTATTTACCCCGCCCCTTGTTGTCTGTGTTCACTGTCTGCTCTCTGTCTGTTTGTTGTCTTTTCTAGAAGGAACTGGGAACTCCCATGTGGGAGGTGGGCACTCAGCTGCTTGAGCCACATGTCCCTGCTCATTTGTTTTTGCTTGTCTGCTCGTTATTTGGCTCACTGTTTTTGCTAGTTGTCTGCTTTTTTTTTTACAGGAGGCACCAGGAGCCAAGCCCATGGCCTCCCATGTGGGAGGTGGGTCCTCAGTTGCTTGAGCCACGTCTGCTCCCCAGCTTCACATTTTGACAAATGGTTTGAGGAAGAGACTGCTATGTACGTATTTTAAGCAGTCACCATTTCCTGGGTATTTCATTGCTACAGATTTTTCACTACTACCTTTTAGAAGCTTTCTGTCTAACTCCCAAACCCTAAACCTTGTCCAATGGGAGAAAACCAGTTGTGCATTTGAGACTCCTCAAGTTCCCAATCTGCTGCCTCAGCCTCAGGTGACAACTAAAACATCTGTGGTTTCTCTTTCAGCAGATGCCTTTTCCCTGGGCCAAGCCCAATCCTCAGCTATGCCCATAATCAGTAAATGCTCACAAAGAAAAAAAAAAGTAGCTTGTAATTATTATTGTTCATCTGGTTATTCCTCTTCGGAATTTTGGTTCATTCTGCCCTCACTGCTTCCACAGCTCTCTCATACCTTTGAAAATAGGATTTTTGTAATTTATCTGCTTTCATGTAGCTGCTGCCCCAGAAGTACTGGCCTACTGTGACCTACTGAATCCTTGCTGGAAGTAGACTTTTTTGAGATATTAGAAATAACATTTAAACTCAACCTGCTTACCTTTTTAGTACTTTCTTACTATAAGAAATAAAGCATATTCAGTCAATGAAAATACCCACAAACTGATTACTTAACTTTCTTTTTTCAGTAGAAAAAAAAATGTTTTGTGTTTTTACTATAGATTCTTGAGTTATCTATATTTAACTTAGTATAATATGGTAATATAGTTCTTATTTTCTGAAATATCTTACCAAAAAAGTATGAGTCCCTCTTGGAAGGGTGGTGTAGTTCAGAATGTTGTTGCATAAAGTGCATTTTTAGAGGAAGTTCTTCTTTTTTATGAGAATGATTGAGGTATAATCTCTCTGTTACCTGCAAAGGCACTCCCAACCTAATTGCCCCTCACTAATGTGAGCATAGGTCCCTTGTCATTTCTTTGTCATCCAGGATTCTTTCCAATAAATAGATCACTTTTGGTTTAGAAATATAAAGTCCTGCTTAGAAAGGGAAGGAAAATAGAGACTTCAAAATCTTATGGTTTTCCCTTTATGTAGACCCAGTCTCTTAGTATGAGAGAAGTTATAAGAAAAATCAGAGGAGGAAGAAAGATGGATACATGCCACGTTACTCATCTACCAATTTTAAACTATTTTCTCAGAGAATAAGAAATAGAACTTCAGCCAGACAATTTAGAGACCCTTCCCTGATACTTCCTGTGGAGAAAACAAAATACCTAAGTGGCAGATTCTGATCTTGGAGGAAAGTCATCCTCCCCTGACCAGGTTCTCGTAGTTCTCCCTCAAGGCATCCCCAATTTAAAGTCCTGTTAGCAGGGTCCATTCAGCCTCACTCCTCCTAAGAGGAGTCTATGGCCACATACCTGAATATTACAAACCCCTGACGTAACAAATACACTCTTCTTCACCAAAGGCCCAGACCTACATATGGTGCTAGAGACAGTAATAATACTGGCCACACTATAGGGAATGGAGAATTTGTGCAAAGGAATTACTCTGGCAGAGTTTGTAGCTTTAAATATTTCTAGAAAAGTAATTATTAGGCAACAGCTGTGAGCCCTGTTGTGTCACACATTGAGAGAAAAATGTTAATCTCATTTTGTGAAAGAAAAGATTTACATATACATGCAAATATATCTAAACAAGACACTATTCAAGTGCAAAATTGCATATTTCACATACTAAAGACAAGGGAGGTTCTCAAAAGGGGCAGCCGGAGGAGACTAAAGCAGCACAGGAATGCTTCAAGGATAAGCTAAATCTTTAACTGGAACATTAAAAAATGAGCAAGATACACATGGAAAGAAAAAACTAACTTATACTGAGAAAATAAGCACGTTGCAATTTTACTTAGAATGATTTCCTCTTATGTCTTACACAATAGTGAAAACCTGAAAACAGATGTCTCCAATAATAGAGGTTTTAAGACTCACCACTTATTCTAAGTACACCAGGCTAAGGACCATGTCTCTTTATTCACTAAATAGATACCTAGTATTTAGCACAGTGCCTGACATATAATAACCACTCGCAAAACAATTATATTAATGAATACATGGCCAAGTAAATTATGATTAAATTTGATGATGTACAAGTTTACATAGTATAAGCCCATAAAGAATAAATATTATATATGGTTGCTCTGACTGCTGAGATTGTAGATGAATTTTATTTTCTTTGCCTCTCTTTGAATTCTATTTTGTTTTTCAAACATTAAGGATGTATAATATGTAATAGAAAAAAATACAAAAAAGCTTTTACTATCAAAAGGAGACAGAATTACAAGGAGTGAGGAAATTGTAAATAAATAGACATGAGAGAATGGGGGATGGTAAAGAAATACATGTTAAAGGCAAAATGCTAACATCTTCAACATTCTTTTTGCTCCACCAAAAATAACTCCTGTACACTGTACAGACCTTTTAGCAGATGAGACTAGGAAAGAACAAAATACAGCAGACTAGCATTTCAAAATCAATGCAGACTTGATAAAAAGTAAATAGTGTTGGCATTTAATAATAGCTCAATAAATATGAGAGTCTCATTCTCCAAGAAGGTAAGGGGTAAAATTCCTTTTGATATAAACTTTGCAAATTATAAAGCATCACATTTTTCTAAATAATTTCAGAATCTTTAAACATCTCTGATTTTTGAATATCAGATTACATCTGAAACATTGCTTTATAAGGTTTTCAGAAACAACATTTTAAATGTTTTATTATAGATATCTATTTCCCTTGTTCTGGACACTTACACTTGATTGTAATCTGGAAAATTCTTCCCACCTAACAACCTGATTGCAGAAAAGCAAGCATAAGAGTGTCACCTTACCAAAGACACCGTACTTTACTAAATAACTTTTTGCTACTGATCCACATAAAACTAGGGAAGTACATTCCTTAATGACACAGATATAGCCATTCTTAAACTGGATCTAGCTATTCCTTTGCAGTCTTAATTTTGTATTCCCATGAATTCTCTGGTAAATGCCAGGTCTAGTGACTCATATCTATGCTCAAAGCTTTCAATTGTTTATTGCCTTTGCCACATGCTATGCCTAAGACAACCAAAGAACCTCTAGATTGTCTTCATCAGGTAGGCCAAAGAAAAGAGAGAATTCTGAGAGCAGCAAGAGAAAAGTGATTCATCACATACAAGGGATGCCCCAAGAGATTAAATGCTGATTTCTCATCAGAAACCATGGACGCAATAAGGCAGTGGAATGATGTAGTTAAGATACTGAAAGAGAAAATCTGCCAATCAAAAATCTTATATCTGGTAAGAATGTCTTTCAAAAATGAGGAAGAGTTTAGAATATTCATAGATAAATAGAAACTGAGAAAGTCTGTAACCAAGAGAGGGGCCTTCCAGGAAATACTGAAGGGAGTGTTACAGACTGAAAAGACAAGACAGGAGAGAGGGCTTTGAAGAGAATCTAGAAATGAAGATTATAGCAGAAGTAACCAGAAGTGTAAAAAGAGTGGAGAAAATGACAGATAAAACCCAAACATCAAAATGGATGAACAACTGTCTTTACAGTAATAACACTGAAGATTAATGGATTAAATCCCCAATTAAAGGACACAGATGGGTGGAACCAATAAGAAAATAATGAACCATCTATATGCTATCTACAAGAGACTCACCTTAGACCCAAAGATACAAACAGACTTAGAGTGAAAGGCTGGAAAAAAGATATTCCACACATGCAGTAACCAAAAAAAGCTGGAGTAGCTATATTTGTATCACATAAAATAGACCTTAAAAGCAAAGCTGTTATTAGAGACAGGGAAGGACATTACATATTAATAAAAGAGGCAATTGACCAGGATGAAATAATCATAAATGGAAATGCACTTAATCGGGATGCCCTGAATTACATGAGGTGAACAATGGCAAAACCAAAGGGAGAAATAGATGTTTCTTCAGTAATAGCTGGAGACTTCAGTACACCACTCTCATCACTGGAGAGAACAGCTGGGTAGAGGACCAGTAAAGATACAGAGCTTGAATAAGATCATAGCCAAATCTAATCGACATATACAGAACACTGCACCCCAAAACAGGCTGTACCTTCTCAAGTGCTCATGGAACTATCTCCAAGATAGACCATATGTTGGGTAACAAAATAGATCTCAAAAAATATAGAAAGATTGAAATTTCACAAAGCACTATCTCTGATCATAATTATCTGAAGCTGGAAATCAACAAGCAGAAAGTGGGAAAGTTCACAAATATATGAGGATTAAACCACTTAAATAATCATTGGCTCAAAAAAGAAATTGCAAAACAAATCAATAAATATCTTGAGATGAATGAAAATGACAAAATGTTTCAAGATTTGTGAGATGGGAGGAGGAGGGACAAGATGGCAGCAGAGTAAAGAGCACAGGGAATCACTTAGTAATCACCCAGAGCTATCTAAGGCATCTATTTGGGGACCCAGGAAACCAGAAGAGTATCCTGCAACATCTTTGAAAGTATGAAAGGAGGAGACTGTCCATCTACAGAGAAGATTCATGAGCCCTCCACACCATGGAGGCTGGTGCCCATCTTCCATGGTCAGTGTAAGTGGCTCAGGAGCTCTTCCATGGCTGGAGTTGGAAGCTCCATTTCCCATATACGGGGAAGGAAGAGACAGTTGGCCACCAACTTCAGCTACTGATTAATAAACTCTGCTTGTTAAAGTATAATCCTAAAAACAGCTAAAGTTTGAACCTGTCCAAGTCAGAAAGAAGCTGGTAACCATCATTTTAACTTCACCCCCAGCATGAGGGCAAGTGGGGCTGACTGAACCACAGTGAAGTTAGGAACAGTCTTCTTTCCACCAAGATCTGACTGCTGCCCTAACCTACAGTCAACCCATCTTTGGCAGGGAAGAAGCTGGGGGGACCTGTACGAGCCTCTCTGAGTAACTGCAGGTACCTTCGGCTGGCACAGACTGAGTAGTCAGACACCTGGGGCTCCATCCTCATACCCCAATAGGATAAAAGAGGAACTGATTCCTCATCCTCTCCAGGCAACTGCAGCTGTTTTCAGCCCATACAAACTGGTTTGTTGAGCACCTTCAATTCTATCTCCACATTTGCCTCCCCATAGGATAGGAGGGAGCTGGTGTTTCCACAGCCCTCTGGGCAATGGCAGGCACTTTCAGCCTTCACAGACTGTACTGTTGGGTGCCTGTGGATCCACCCCCAACCCCTAATAGGATAGGAAGGGACTGGTGTTTCCTCAGCCTTTCTGGGCAATGGCACATTCTCTCAACCTACAGGAACTGAACTGTAGGGTGCCCATGGATCCACCCCACTCCCTAATAGGATAGGAGGGGGCTACTGTTTCCTCAGCCTCTCTGGGCAAAGGCAGATACTTTCAGCCTATATGGGAACTGTTGAGTGCCATTGGTTCTGGTCCTGCCCCCATACAGGGCAGAATGGACAGCACTCCCTCAGGCTCTCAGGGCAACTGCAGGCATATTCAGCCCACGTGAATTAGATTGTTGGGCACTCCAGATGGTCCATCCCCACCCCTGGTGGTGGTGAGGCAGTGCTACATCAGTCTACCTGGGCAACTGTGGTCACTTTGGACCTGCACAGCACAGATTTCTGCCCACACCTGCAGCTCCATCCCTGCCCTAAGGGCAGAAGGGGTATGAAGCTTCATCATTCTCTCCAGGCAACTATAGACAGTCGAGTCCTGCACAACTTGGATTACTACACGGCAGCAGCTCTGTCCCTACCACTGGCAGAGGAAAAAGGTGGGAGAAGCTTCACCAATTCCTGGGGCAATGCAAGCAGCTTCAGTCTCCATGCTTATAGCATCAACTACATCCTCAACTCCTACTACACAACCAGCAAGGAAGAAAAGGCAAGAAAGTTCTAAACTAAAGAGAAAAACTGCACCAAGAATAAAACCATCTAGTAAACCAGATGCAAAGACATCAACAAAAAATTACAATCCATACCCAGAAATAGGAAGATATGGTCCAGATAAAGGAACAAGATAAACCTCCACATGAGATAAAGGAGTTGAGACAACTAATCATAGATGTCCAAATAAATCTCCCTAATAAATTCAATGAAATGGCTACAGAGAATAAAGATATTAAGAAGACAATGGGGGAAGCAGATTTGGCCTAACAGATAGGGCAATTGCCTACCACTTGGGAGGTCCAAGGTTTATACCCAGGGTCTCCTGACCCATGTGGTGAGCTGGCCCACATGCACTGCTAATGCGCACAAGGAGTGCCGTGCCACACAGGGCATGTCCTCTGCATAGGGGAGCACCACGCACAAGGAGTGCACCCGTAAGGAGAACTGCCCAGTGCGAAAAAAGTGCAGCCTGCCCAGGAATGGTGCCACACACACAGAGAACTGATGCAGCAAGATGACACAACAAAACAAGACAGATTCCAGGTGCCACTGACACAAGCGGACACAAAAGAACACACAGCGAAAGGACATAGAGAGCAGACAACTGGGGGGGGAGGGGAGCAGGGAAGGGGAGAGAAATAAATTTTAAGAAGTTAAATTAAATTAAAAAAGAAGACAATGGGTGATCCAAAGAATTTGAAAGCACACAAAGAAAAATAGCAGATCTTATGGGAATTAAAGGCACAATAAATAAATGGAAAAAATTTGAAGAGGGTCTCAGGGAACTAAATGACAGCAAGAGATGTGCAAACATACATGTCATGGGTGTCCCAGAAGGAGAAGAGAAGGGAAAAGGGGCAGAAGGAATATTTGAAGAAATAATGGTAGAAAATTTCCCAACCCTATTGAAGGATATAGAGATGTGTCCAAGAAGTACAACATACTCCCATCCAAATAAATCTGAATAGACCAACTCCAAGACACATACTAATCAGAATGTCAAATGCCATCTGGGAAGTGGACTTGGCCCATAATGGATAGGGCATCCACCTACCACATAGGAGGTCCGTGGTTCAAACCCCGGGCCTCCTTGACCCGCATGGAGCTGGCCCATGTGCAGTGCTGATGCACGCGAGGAGTGCCCTGCCACGCAGGGATGTCCCCCACATAGGGGAGCCCCACACACAAGGAGTGTGCCCCATAAGGAGAGCCACCCAGCACAAAAGTGCAGACTGCCCAAGAATGGCACCGCACAACAAGATGACGCAAAAAAAAAAAAAAAAAACGCAGATTCCTGGTACTGCTGCTAAGGATAGAAGCAGTCACAGAAGAACACACAGCAAATGGACACAGAGCAGACAACGGGTGGGGGAGAAATAAACAATCTTTAAAAAAAAGAATCATATCTAACAAGACTGTCTTTCAAAAATAAGGGTGATTTTAGAATATTCACAGATAAACTGAGAGAGTTTATAGCAAAGTGACCAGCTTTGCAGGAAATACTAAAGGGAGTGTTACAACCTGAAAAGAAAGGAGAGAGGGGCTTGGTAGAAAGTCTAGAAATGAAGACTGTATCAGTAGCACTAACTTAAAAATGTCAAAAGAGTGGTGAAAATAAAAAAAAAGATGGGTGTAAGGGAAGCAGGTATGCCTAAAGCAGTTGAGTACCTGACTACCCAGGTTTGGGTCCTGCTGCCTCCTAAAAAAAAGAAGCAGACACCTGCACCCACCACAAAGAGAGCTAGATGCCACACCCCACTGTAACAAGAGATAGATGCTGCATCCTGCAGCAACACGCAGATGCCTAAACGAGCAGATGCCACATGACAGCAGACGTGGATGTGGCTCAGGCTATTGGACCTCCCATGCAGGAGATCCCAGGTTCAGTTCCTGGTGCCTCCTGAAGAAGGGGAGCAAAATGAGCAGACAGACAAGAGAATCATCCAGGGGTGGGGGGGAACCAAAAATAAATTGATAAACTAAATCTTTTTAAAGACCAGGTGTAAAACAAGAACTGCCTTTACAGTAATAACATTGAATGTAAATGAATTAAACTCCCAAATCAAAAGATAAAGACTGGCAGGATGGATAAGAAATTAAGAGCCATCTATATTCTGTCTGCAGGAGACTCACCTTAACCAACAAGGGTATGATTTCCATTCAATATAAAGAGCTCATACAACTCAACAATAAAAGAGAAAGCAATCCAATTTAAAAATGGGCAAAAGATTTAAATAGACATTTCTCCAAAGAGAAAGTACAAATGGCCAAAAAGCACATGAAAAATTGTTCTATATCATTAACTATTAGGGAAATGTGAATCAAAACGACAATGGGATATCCCCTTACATCACATGGAATGGCCATTATTTAAAAAAAACAGAAAACAATAAGTGCTGGAGAGGATGTGGAGAAATAGAAACACTCCTTCACTGTTGGTGGAATTGTAAATGGTGCAGTCTCTGTGGAAGACAGTTTGGCAGTTCCTCAGGAAGCTGAATATAGAACTGCCATATGATCCTGCAATTTCTCTACTAGGAATCCAGAAGTCCTGAAAACTGATGTGAACAGACATCTACACACCAAAGGTCACAGTGGTGTTATTAACAGTTGCGAAAAGATGGATACCCAAGTGTCCATCAATCAATGAATGGATAGACAAAATATGGTACATACATACAATGGAATATTATGATGCAATAAGAAGAAATGGAATTGGGACACATAAAATATGGGTGACTCCTGAAAACATGCTGGGTGAAGAAGGCCAGACACAAAAGGACAAATATTGCATGGTCTCACTGATATGAATTAAATATGAAGAAAAAACACATGGAATTAAAACCTAGAGATAAGAGGAGGGTTGAGAAGAACTACTGATGCTTAATTTAAGTAGAAGTTTTAATCAACTTGACTGTAAGTGTGGAAATGGATAGAGTTGATGGTAACACATTATAGTGAGTAGCAGCTGGTTTATAAATGGGATTATGGCTGGAAAAGGTAGGGATGTAAATGTCAATCAAAAGAAAGCTAGAGAATAATTTAGGGACTGGATAATACAGTGAACCCAGAAGTGGATGAGAATTGTGGTTGATGGTACAGAAGCAAGAGTGTCCTGTGAGCTAGAGTCGATGTATTTTACTATTGCAGCATAGTAGGAATGTGGAGAAGCATGGGAAAAATACGATTGGCATGACCTATCGACTGTGGTTAACAGCAATAGTATAATATTCTTACATCAATGCCAAAGATGTGTTGATAATGGGGGGGAGGGTATTGAAAAAGTGTGCTGAATGTATGTTATGGACTGCTTGGTGATAATAGTCTGATGATATTATCTAATATTCTGTAACAAATATTCTACCATGGTGTGGTATGTTGGTGAAGGGGTGTTGGATAGGAATTCTACACATGTGCATGATTGTTTTATAAGTTTACAACCTTTGTAATAAAAATATAATAAAAATATAATAGGGTGATTGGGGGAAAATACACCAAATGTAAGATACAGACCATACTTAGCAGTAATACTTGACAACACTCTTGCATAGTTTGTAACAAATGTTTCACAATGCAAGGTGTTGGTGGCAGGGTGATGTGTGGGACCCCTGTAAGATGTTATGCAAGTTTATTTTGTAAGGTCTTTACTTTTACTATGCACTTATAGTTTATGTATGTTCATGTGTGAATGCTATACTTCAATAAAAAATATATTTTAAAAAATCTATGGGATGTAGTGAAGGCAGTGCTGAAAGGGAAATTTATAGCCCTCAGTGCTTACATTTTTTAAAACTAAAATCAATGGCCTAACTACAAAGCTGGAGGAACTAAAAAAAGAACAGTAGACTATTCCCAAAGCAAGCAGAAGGAATGAAATAAAAGAGCAGAAATAAATGAAATTGAGAACAAAAAAACAATAGAACAAAATAAGTTGGTTCTTTGAGAAGACTGATAAAATTGACAAACACTTAGCTAGACTGACAAGGAAAAGAGAGAAGATGCAAGTAAATAAAATCAGAAATGAAAGCAGGGACATTACTACTGATCCTACAGAAATAAGAGATCATAAGCTGATACTATGAAAAACTGTAAGCCAATAAATTAGACAATGTAGATGAAATGGACAAATTCCTAGGAACATACTAACAACCTACACTGACCCTAGAAGAAATAGAAGACCTTGACAAACCAATCACAAGTAAAGAGATTGAAACAATCATCAAAAACCTCCCCAAGTCAATGCTGGAGTAGTGAGTGGGGTTAGGGAGGTGGGATGGACTATCCATAGAGCTAGGGGGAGGGCTGAAGGAACAGGTGAACTCCAGGGAAGCAGAGAACTGTGGTTGAGAAAATAATTGTAGGATTGTTCTTTTGGCAGCTATGGTAGGGGAAGGTCATTGGTACAGGGTGTCAGTGGTGAGGGGATGTGTGGGGAAGGGGGCACCCGGGACATGCCTCTATGGAATATGAATGTGTTCATGTGGTCATAGGGTGTTATTTCAAAGGGTGGAGACCCATATAATAACCAACAAAATATTAAATTCCCACCCTGGGGGGAAGCAGATGTGGCTCAACTGTTAGAACATCTGCCTACCATAAAGGAGATACAGGGTTCAATACCCAGGGCATCCGGGCCTGTGTGGTGAGCTGGCCCTCACACAGTGCTGATGTGCACAAGGAGTGCCGTGCCAGGCAGGGGTGTCCCCCATGTAGGGGAACCCCGCGCACAAGGAGTGCACCCTGCAAGAAAAGTCGCCCTGTGTGAAAAGCACAGCCCACCCAGGAGTGATGCCATACACATGGAGAGCTGACGCAGCAAGATGACACAACAAGAAGACACAGATTCCCGGTTCTGCCTGACAAGAATGCAAGTGGACACAGAGCAGACAATGGAGGGGAGGGGAAGGGGAGAGAAATAAAATCTTTAAAAAACAATTCCCACCCTGGGGAGTCCCGCTGTGTTCTCTAATAGAGTGGCAAGAATCTCTAGAGTACATAGAAATAAAAGGAATAATAAAAGAAAGAAGACAAATATGCCAAGCCCTCAATATTAATGCTTGTATATTTATGAACCTTATTCTTGTAAAATTGCAACGTAGGCTAATAATATCTTTTACCTAAAAGTTACCTCCTGAAAACCTCCTTTTACTCAAATGTGGCCTCTCTATAAGCCAAACTCAGCACATAAACTCACTACCGTCTTCCCAGCATGGGACATGACTCGCAGAGACAAGCCTCCCTGGCACCAAGGGATTACTACCAAACACCAATCAGATGGATTTGGAAAAAGACCTTGAGGTTACACTTACGCATGTCACAGTAAACAAAGCCTCAAACAGAGGTATTCCTGAGGACTCGAAATATCTGGACAATATAGACAATGTACACAGCCTCATGAAATCAGCACCCTGTAGGTGGGCCTCATCTTAGAATATATGATAATCTATTTCCCCACTGTAAAATATTAGGCTCATTTATAATTTCCATACACATGATTCTCCCACCCCTTTTATTTGAACCTGTAATTAGCACTATACCCATTAAATATATGTCCCAGATACTTAAATCTTTGGTCTGTTCATGTGCTGGTTGAGCCCTGACTCTCAGCAGAATTGCAGCCAATACCTGCTCTCCAGTTCATTGGACTCACTCAGGACAGTTAACAAAATGAAGATGGACAACCCCCATCCCAAAAGAAAAGAATCCCAATCCCCCTATTATTGACCCTTAGTGTTGATACGATTTTACCTTAACATTGAATCAAGATTACAATATTGCTATTAACTATAGTCCATAATTACATTAACTGTATTTTCCCCTTGCACCACCATATTCTTACCACCTTGTAATACTTTCATACATTTATTCGTTCATAGAACTAATATTTGTACTGTTATCCACAATCCTCATCCACCATCACATTCACTGTTACAGTCCCTAGATTATTCTCTAGGTATCTTACAATTGACAATTACACTCCTAGACTACCCCTTCAGCCACAGTCGCATTTATTAATCAGCTGTGTTTTTATACTCACTATAATGTGTTATCAACTCCATCCATTTCTACACTTTTACAGTCAAGCTGATTAAAGTCTCTACTACATTAGAATTCTTTTTTTTCTATCTGGCTGCATCTTTTTGGTGCAACATCTTGCCATATGGGGGCCTGCGCCTCTGCACAGGTCAGGGATGCCTTTTTTCTTTGTACCAGGAGGTCCCAGGGATCAAACCCAGAGCCTCCATATGAGAAATGGGAGCTCAATTGTTTGAGCCACAGCTGCTTCCCAAAATGCTTTCTTTTTAATTCTCATAAGGAAAATCAACAGTATACCCATCTCAGGTTTCCTATTTCCTGTCATATATAGTACAGAAGGACCTTGATTATCTTGATATTCCACATAACATCATGCTAGTCCATGATATTGATCACAGCATATTGACTGAACTTGCTGAGCAGGAAATTTGTGAATATACTAAAAAACCACTGAAGGGGAAGCAGCTGTGGCTCAATCAGTTGGGTTCCCATCTACCATACGGGAGGCCCTAGGTTCGCATCCCGGGGCTGCCTTGTGAAGGCAGGCTTGCCCGCACGCTGTGGAGTTCCACCCAGCCCACAAGCGCTGCAGAGCGCTGCCCGGCCCGCAGACACCATGGAGCACCACCCAGCCCACAAGCACCACAGAGCACCAACTCAGCAAGGTGACACAACAACACCACCACCACCACAACAAAAAGGGAGACAACACAGAAGAGTTCACAGCGAATGGACACAGAAAACAGCAAGCAAGCTACAAGGGAGGGGGGAATTAAATAAATATAGACAGAAGAACGCACAGCAAATGGACAGAGAGGATACAGCATACAAAAAGCCACAAGGGGGGGATAGTTTTTAAAATTTTAAAAACCACTGAACTGCATGCTTTAAATGTGTCATCCGTATTGCAAGTGAGTTATATCTCAATAAGCCTTTTTTTTTTTAAAAGAAGGCATTGTCCAGATCAATAGGTCATTATGATAGCAATGGCTCTGTTGATTTTCTCTGATAATGATACATCTGGAACTTCTGGTGTTATTGTTATCTCTACCTGGTTAATTTAGAATAATCTGTTATTCTCCAGGTGTTATTTTTTGCACTACCCAAATAAGCAAGGTTAATGGGAAAGTGGTAGGGATCACCATCCCTGAATCGCAGATCTTTCATAGTGGCACTAATCTCTGTAAACCCCCCATATTTGTAGTACTTGAGGATTTCACTCAGCATTTTCTAGCAGAACAGCCCTTATTCCATAAATCCTATAACCACTTGAAAACTAGGCCAGTTTCAAGTCTATATATTCCTGCTAAACATTTTAAGACTAGGAAAAGTGGCTGGATCCATGGTCCTACTGGAGCAACTATGAGGTGGGTTTATGCCAAGATTCCATCAATCTTCTGATCCCCATAAAAATAAAACCCCATTCTGAACATGGTGGTATCGGAGGTCTCCAGGGAAAAGCATCAATTCAGAGTTTGTATCTAATAATCCCCAATAGACCTTGGTGTTCTATCTCATAGTTCACCCCAACAAATTACAGCAGTTATTTCTGGGGAAATACTGTTATATATGTGTGCGCAACTGAATCAACTTTTGTCAAAGGAAATCTGGCCTCCCCATCAGCTGAGAGCTGGCTTAAATTTGGGAGCCGAGTCAAGGATGTGAATCCCTACCATGGTAATTTCAGTTAGGTTTCTTCCCAGACACAGAATTTCCTTATCTGTATGGATCAAACAATGTGTTGGTAGCATCTTGGTAGACTACATATCCTTGGCTGCTCAAGCAAGTATCATGCAATAGGTTGGCTTAAACAATGGGAATTTATTAGCGTACAGTTTTGAGAGCAAGGAAAGTCCAAATCAAGGAGTCACCAAGGCACTGCTTTCTTCCTGAAGACTGGTGTTATGGAGCTGGCTGGAGATTCTTGTTCTTTTACTCCTGTGTCACATGGCAATGCACATTCTGGCCTCTCCCTTCTCCTCTGAGTAATGGTGACCTTTAGCTTCTTGCTTTGCATGGCTTTCTGTCTGAATTTTACTTGGCTTATAAAGGACTCCATTAATAGGATAAAGACTCATCTGATTTAGGTAACACCTTAACTCAAGTAACCCCATCAAAAGGTCCTACTTACAATGGGTTCACACCCACAGGAAGAGATTAGGAACATGTCTTTCTAGGGTACATAACTCCAAACCACCATACCATCTATTTTATTTCTAGGAACCCCATGATTGTTTAGCCATTGCCACAGATCCATGCAGTTAAAACCTAACCTCGACCATATCTAGATCCCATCATCCCTATTGAAAAGGACAGATAGCACAGAGCTCTTCAAGCATGGTAGTGAATTCTTCACCAATGCATTGCCTAATCCCTTGAAGGGCTTTCACAGGTTAGGGAATGGCTGAACACAGTGCATATAATAGATCCATTCTAATACCCCCATCTTCCATTAAACATTAGCTACAGCAATAATAAGTTAGAGGGCAAAGGAGCACACTGATGTCATCCAGGAGTTGGCAGAAACAATGTGGAGAATGGATCTGCAGTAGAAAATGGAAGATACTTAAATAATTTAAATAAATTGTAACATTCATGTTATACCTACTGCTGACAGCATAGGGTAACCTTATTTTTACCCTGTACAGACCACTGTCTCCTTAGAAAATCACTTACACACTAGATCTGTCATAAAATCAGCCTATATGGATCCAGGTAAGCTTCTCATCAGTGTTTCCACCAGGATGTACTGTTTCAAATAAACCACCCTCGCTTATTAAACAGCTCTTATGGAAAGCTGGCCTCAAAATGTGTGCACAAAAAATGACAAATAATGTCATCTAAGACAACCCTTCAGATAATGCATTTAGAACTCTAATTTACAAAAAAGGCTCTTTGTTAGGAATAAAACTCTTCTAATTCCACCTTCTATAAAGTGACTTATAAAATGAGATCTTATTTATGTAACCTTCTAGAGTTGTGCCCTCAATGCAGTCACTACAACAGTAATGGTCAAACAGTCACTTCTATCCATATTATCTATTTCTCTATCAAATAAAATTGCTTCCTTTCCAGATCAAAGTAAACTCCCCCGATGGTGTGAGCTTTGCCAGCTGAGCAGCTGATAATGCTAAAACAGTTTTAAATATGTGCTTGAAGAATTATCCTCACCATAAGTAGAACAAACGAGAAAATTACTTTGGAATGTTCCTGTGTTGTACCTTATTTACATTCATTTTGGAGTATGACATGTCTATAGTCACATTCAATGATAAACAGTGCAAGTTTAAATCTAAACTCTCTTCCTCTATCTCAACGTTAAAACCGTAAGACCTAGCAGTGATATCTAAAAATGTTTCTATAAATTGTATGTTTCTATAAGAGCACACTAATTTTCGTTGTTCATGAATACTGATATATTTTTCAGAATCACATATGCTGCATACACAAAAAGTCAGCAAATACAAAATTATAGACCAAAAGATTTATTCTTTTGTTTCAAAGCCAACAAAACAAATACTGCCCTCCCACCATATAATGCACAAAACCTTTCCCATGCTGATTTCTTCCAGTATGACATCTCAGAACTCTTACGATTTTGCCACATTCATTACAATGGTGGTTTCCCCCATTATGATTCTCTGATGTAGTGAAGGTTTGTAAAATTACAAAAAGTCACCCTATGTTAATTTCATTTATAGGGTTACTTTCTCTCCTAGAACAGTATTTTTTAAAAAGTTAATAAATGTGGCATGGTAACTAAAGGCATTCTTCAAACATTATGTTTGTATTTTTGCTTCAGTATGAATTTTCTGTCTAGGAAAAAAAGTGCATTCTTTGTGATGATCATTCCTTACCCACAAATTCTGCCTATGATGAGTTGATAGATACAGAATGAGAGCTGATCCCTAACTGAAAGCTTTCCCACATTTACTGGACACATAGCCTTTTCTGGTAGCAATTTACAAATGTAGAGTGAGGGAATCCTACTCTCAATATTTACTGATCATGTTCTGGTACTGCAAAAAGAATGAGTGTCTACTTGATGGTTTTTCCACCTATTCCTAAGGTTTTTCTCCAAAATGGATTCACTCATATTGAATACGGTATGAGCCACATTTCCTCACATTCAACATACTGATATAAGGATTCTCTCCAAGAGCCCTCTGAAGTCAAAATAAGGCATTAACTGCTCCTAGAAGATTTTTTAAAAATGATCCATACATTCTTTAGGTTTTCTCTACAGTGTGAATTTGCTGGTGTTCAGTAAGGAATGAGTGGTAATTAAATGGATTTCCATATTCACAGGGGTTCTCTAGAGTATGTGTTCTCTGGTGTTTAGCAAGGTTTGAGCTCCAGCTAAAGGATTTGTTACATACCTTACATATGTAGGGTTTCTCCCCAGTGTGCGTTATCTGGTGGAGAATGAGGGAAAAACTCCGACTGAAGGCTTTGTCACATTCAGTGCATGCATAGGGCTTTTCTCCAGTATGAATTTTCATATGTTGAGTAAGGGATGCATGCCAAGTGAAAACTTTGCCACATTCATCACATTCATAGAGCTTTTCTCCAGCATGGATTCTCTGATGTTTAGTAAGGAATGAGTGACAACGGAAGGCTTTGCTACATTGACTACATTCATAGGGAGTTTTGGTAGTATGAATACTCTGATGACGAGTAAGATGGGAGGCGCGGCGAAATGCTTTCCCACACTCAATGCATTCATAAGGTTTCTCTCCAGTATGTGTAATTTGATGGCGAATAAGTTCTGAGCCACTGCTAAAGGCTTTCCCACATTTTCTACATATGTACTGTTTCTTTCCAATGTGAATTCTCTGATGTCGAGTGAGGTTTGAGGCACGGCTGAAAGCCTTTCCACATTCAGAACATTCATAGGGTTTCTCCCCGGTATGTGTTCTCTGGTGTTCAATAAGGAATGAAAGGTAACTGAATGTTTTATTACAGTCCTTACACTCATGCGGTTTCTTTCCAGTATGTATCATCTGATGTTTCACAAGGTTTGAGATCTGACTAAAGGTTTTGCCACATTCCTTACATACATATGGTTTCTCTCCAGTATGAGTTCTCTGATGTAGCACAAGGGAAAAGCGCCGACTGAAAGTTTTCCCACATTCCTGGCATCCATAGGGCCTCTCCACGGTATTGATACTCATATGTTGAGCCAGGGCTTCTTGACGAGAGACTGTCACTTGTCCCTGATTTCCTTGCAGTATCTCAGTATCAGTCTCACATTTCCAGCCTCCTTTAAAACTGTAATACTCAGGGTCTTGGTTTAGAATTCTTTCCATTACCAAATACTGGGATGAGTCATCTTTATAAATATTTTTTGGAGAAAGCTCTTTGATCTCACCATTTGACTCTGAAACTGAAAGATACCAAAAAAAAAAAAAAAAGCAGATGTTTCTTTTCTCTGTACTGAGTAAAATAAAAGGCACTCTTTCCTTTTTTAATGAGATAATGAAATTGGAAAAAATATCAACTGCAAGGCTTTCTGAACAGTATGCCCAGAGATTCAGAAGAGATCAAACACAGGTGTGGATATATAAGGAGAAAGACTAAATATAAGTCATTAAAGGAGAGGGAAAGTAGAAGGTAGGCAATTGGAAAGGAGAGGCTATTTGTCTTTCTCATCTTCATTTAAATTGTATTTCATGCCAAAAATATCTGAAAATTGCAATTTCTTAACACTTCTAATAAACTGTAAGTGTGCCTCAGGTCCCATCAACACATCAGACTCTGAATAGTACACTTAGTGTCTTTAGAATGTCTTTACAGTTGTTTATTATACAGGGGAAAAAAAGGTTTCTCTAAAAATATGCTTATGATCCTCACTCTAACTCTACTTTCCAAACTAATATCTGAAGCTCAGCTTTGCTATAATAGTGTTTATCAAATTGTTTTTGAAAGACAAACATTAGCCCTAATTTTCTCCAGGCTGGGTTTTAAGGAGGGACTTCATCATTTTTATTTGAAACAATTTCAAAATAATATGAAGGGGTTTTTTGTTTGTTTTTTAATACCTTCTCTTGTATCCTTATTCTCAGGAAATATACACTTATACTTTTAGGGATAAAGGGCCATGGTGTGTATTATTCTCAAATATTTCAAGAAAAAAAAACATATACCAGATGATGAAGCAAATGGGGCAAAATGTTAGCAACAAGAGAATGTGGATAAGGGATATATGGGTATTCACTGTACCATTTTTACAACTTTACTATAAGTATGAAATTATCTCCAAATACACATTTAAAATTTCATTTTTCTCTAAACCACACTTCCACATTTTTTGTTTGGGGGGGGCCCTACCTTTCACTATCACTCTGACTGTAAGCAACTGGACAGAAGTAAATAGACTTCAAATTTCATTAATGCCCACCTCAGCACTAGCTCAAAATCTATAACTATATAGCAAACACACAAAAATACCCGAAAGCTTAGGATAGGGCTGGCAGAGCAACAGATGATAAGAAAATGATGATCTCAATAATGGTAACATCTTAAATTCCTTAAATTCAATTACCTATCTAGCTAGTACCTAAGAGCCCTGGGGACATAAATTGAATAATTCCCTTCAGAAGCTGAGAATATAAATAGGGAAACAAAGAGAACACAAAAAAAATTAATGATGAGACAGAAGAACACATTCAGAAAAACAGATAAAGGTTTTAATCTAGAGGGCTTCATGGAGAAAACTAGTTGGGAACTGAAGTATACCAGATGAACCTACACATTTAGTGATGTAAGAAAAAAGCTACCACAGAGATTTAGTATAGTATTTGCCAAATGATTTCCTGGACCAATGAGAGTAAAAAACAAAACCAAGAAAATCAGATTCAAGATATGTAAGTAGAATGCTAAATCCGTTCCCCCTCCTTCCTTCAAACTCACTTCACCTTTTCCCATCATCTACTATGCCCTAACTCTTTGGTAGATGCCAAATGGATTTGATAAAATGTAGCATGCATACTTATTAAAACCTTTCACTCTTAATAAGGCCTTCCTATGATAAAGCAGCAACTAATATTATACTCAATAACAAAATCTTAGTCATTTTTTTCAGGGAAGAAAAAAACAACAACAGAATATCTTCTATCACCAGTATTACTTAAGATCATTTAGAAAGTACTTAATGTAGTAGGAATACAGGAGGAAAGAAATTTTGGAAAGGAAAATTTTTAAAATTATTACCGTATTTGCAAGAAAAAAATCAATCTAGAAAGGTTTAGAGGTTTTTTCTTTATTGCTATAATAAAGGTTGAGAGATACAAATACATAAATACACTAGCATTCCTATAGAAAAACAATATATCTTGTTAGAAAAGAAACTCGGGAGAATTGCTTAGGAATAAACTCAACAAGAAGTGTTCAGGGATTTACAAAGAAAATTCAAAATCTTGAGACGATGTGCAGATATTCTTCATGTATATGTATAATTTAGCTAAGCATCATCTGGGAGCTTTTTAGAAATGCAAATATGTGTACTTCACTCCAAAACTACTGAATTTCTGAGGTGGGACCTGGGAAAATGTGTTTTAAAATCCTTTTGACAAAAAATTATTTTGCAAGCTAAAGTCTGAGAAGCACTACCTTGACTACTATCTCTCGAGTCCTAGAATATGATACTCAATTGCCTATTGAATTGATATACTCACGTATCCCATTGAGACCCCAAACTCAAGTCTCAAATTGATATAATTTTCCCCTCCTCTTCAAACATGCTCATGCTTCTTTCCTTAGGAATAATAATACCAACACAAAAAATAGTGTCAACATCAGTTCCTCAATCACCTTCATGTCTAATAATCACCAGATTCTTTTGAGTGTATTTCCTCAGTTTTTAACCAATGTATCCCCTCCATTCCCAGGACATCCTCATAGTTCTGATAGATATTTCTAGACTAGATCATGGCAACAACTCTTAAATAGTAACCCTGTTTCCCAGTGTTACCTCTAACAAATCTGTTCTTCAAAGTGCAGCAGCCAGAATGCCCTTGCTAAAATGCTCTCCTGCATAAAACAGTTTTGAAGACTCCCAATTAGCCTATGGGTGAACTCCAAGTTCATTAACATGGCCTGTAAGATCTGGTATGATCTGACCAGTGCTGACCCCTAACCAACTTCAATTCCATTTTCCCACTAAAATTTATGCCTTCCCTCAAGCTAGACTGGACCTCATACTATTGCTGTTTTACTAGTATGACTATTCTATATGTTGTTGCTTTTCTTTACTTAAATAAGGGGGTGGAAGGTATAGATCCACTCCTGTAAATATGAAGTACATTCCAACATGTCTATTCCAATGAATGCAAAAAGTGGGCAGAATGCATCTAGCAGGTATCTGAAGACTAAAAGCCAAAGGGTAGCAAGCGAATTGCAGAAGGAAATCAGAACTCATAGTTAACAGTAACTGGTGGTGCGTTTCTCATTTTCCTTTCTCCAGTATCTCCTGGCCTGAATGAAGACAGCCTGAAGCACATATGGAGAGAAAAATCTCCAAGAGAAGCTATAGTGCCAGGCTAGGGAATGGGAGAAAGGATCCCTATGAGTCGGAGAAATCCTATCTTTTGGTGGTTAATTTTCCATTCTCTCCTGCCCCACCCCAAGGTGTCCTGCAGGAGCAGTGACCAGTTAGGCATGTAAAACTCCAAGTGAGGGTAACATTTCCCCACCAAAAAAAAAAAAAAAATCTGTAGCCCAATAAGCATGGTAATACCCACTTTTTTCTTTCACTTTTCATCTTCTCATTACTTGGCTACAGAGGCAGATAAAGTCACAGGAAGTAAATAGCAGAGGGGAAACTGAAGTTCAAGCTTCCTATCCAGAAGGTCTTAAACAGGGCGTGGTCCTGAGAGCTGAAAAGGGTAGGGGAGAATGTGCAGAAGGCGGCTGAAGAAGGTAACCCCATAAAGTTGTGTACTAAATCCTGGGCTCACCCATGAGCTGTGCATGCAGGGATCTGACCCGAAAGAGCACATTAAGGACTTTGAGAACTGAAAAACAGAGTACACCACTGCCCAAGTTCCAGACACGAGAATAAGTGGTATATAAGTGGCACAGATATGAATAGCACTACAAAGGCTTTGAAAACTGGACTGTCATTGGAACTACATTCACAGAAGTGTTAGAACTTGTGGCTTTAACCTATATCAACAGCCTGCTTAAAAACACTAACATCTTGACTTCTGAAAGATGGCAGATTAGAGAGACACAGGACTCACTTCTCTCCCAGAAGAACAGCTAGCGGACAGGCAGAAATGGCCAGGAAAAAAAGTGTTCTAGGGTTTAGGATACCAAAGGAAGGCTGAACACCACCTAGAAGAAAGAGGGCATAGGAAAAGAATCACATTGGAAAGACTATGAGTAGAAGCTGCAACTGCAGCTGCTAGTGCCCTTCCTCCCACCCTTCGAGCAGATGGCCTTGAATTTTCCAACCTCTGGCTGGTGGCTACGGACAAATGGGGCTACAGGAATCCACCTCCTCAGGAAATGGGAGAGAGGGGCACAGCCTAAGGCTGACTGAGCTCTTGATCAACAAATTTGGTCTGCTATGTCCCACGAGCCCTTCAAGGCTGGGTGGCCTGCGCCATGGGGAGTCAGCAAGGGACTAAAGAGATCCAAACCTCTCAACCACCTTCCTTACTGACTGGAACTGGCTGTTGAGGACACAGAGGGGAGTGGATTATTTCCTACCCAGGAAAAGGGAGGAGGCTGCCAGCAAAGGTTGAATAGCCTCTGAGAAAGCCTCCCTCCCCAAGGCCCTTGAAAATGGGTCTGCAACCCATTACTGGGTCCTTGGCCCAGAATTGAGCAACAGGGACAATCCTAAAGACCTAGGAGAGGTTGAATGAAGAATCAAAGAATGGCTGTAACACACAGTCTCCCACAACTAAATCCTTATGCGAGAGAGAACTTGAGCATCAGAGTAAACTCACCATCAAAATCAGATATCTAGACATAAGCAAAAAACTAAACTATACTAAGAAAATGGAAGAAATGGCCCAAGCAAAGGAATATATCAAATACCAAGATGAGACACATAAAACCTAAATAGAAAAGTAACAGAGCTGACAGGAATGAAACACACAATAATTGAGATTAGAAACACATTAAAGGGAAGCAGATTTGGCTCAAGTGATAGGGCTTTCACCTACCATATGGGAGGACCTGGGTTCGATCCCCGGAGACTCCTCGCAAAAAAGAAGAGAGAGCATGCCTGCACGACAAGCCAGTAGCCACATGGTGAGCCAAGTGCCCATGCCGGTGCCCATGCGGCAAGCCGAGTGCTCATGAAGTGAGCCGAGCGCCCACGTGAGTGCCCACACAGTGAGCCGAGTGCCTGTGCAAGTGCCCACATCACGAGCCAAGTGAGTGCCTGTGCGGTGAGCCAAGTGCCCACGAGTGCCTGCCTGAGTCCCCGCATGAGCGCCCAGATGGCAAGCCAGTGTCCATGCAGCAAAGTGTCCGCATGGCGAGCAAGTGCCCACACAAGTGAGTCATGCAGCAAGATGATGATGCAACAAAAAAGAGAGAGGAAGGGGTGACTCAAGGTGAAGCACAGCAGAGACCAGAAACTGAGGTGGCAAAATTGACAGGGAACCTCTCCACATCAGAGGTCCCCAGAATCGAATCCCAATGAATCCTAGAGGAGAAAGATGAGAAGAGAAGACAAAAAGAGAACTAGATACAGAAGATCACACAGCAAATGGACACAAACAGCAAAAACAGCAGGACGGGGGAAGGGAGAGGAGGGGAAGAAAAAAATATACAGAGGTATACAACAGTAACTGAAAATGACAGAAGAATAAGTAATACATAAAATAGAACAGCTGAAACTGGAGAGAATAGCAGAGAGAGAAAATAATGGAAAAAATTGAACAGAGACTCAGGGACTTGAATAATAACTCACTTATCCAGAAGGAGAAGAGAAGGGAAGAGATGCAGAAAGTATATTTTTGGAAATAATGGCTGAAAATTTCTCAATTCTCATGAAAGAAATGAAATCACATGTACAAGAATCACAACATACCCCAGTCAGAATAAATCCAAATATATCTACTCTAAGACCCATACTATCATACTCCTCAGAATACCAAATGTCAAAGATAAAGAGGAAATTCTGAGAACAGAAAAGGAGAAGCAAATGGTCACATACCACAGATGCCTAGTAGGACTTAGTGCAGATTTCTCATCAGAAACCATGGAGTTCTGAGAGAAGACAGTGGTATGATATAATAAGGATACTGAAAGAGAAAAATGGCCAGCTGAGGATTCTTTAAACAGCAGCTGGAGACTTCAATACACCACACTTATCATCAGATAGATGTAGACAGAAGAGATCAACAAGGAAACAGAGAACTTAAACAATATGATTAATGAACTAGATCTAACAGACAAGTATAGAATGTTGCAACCCCAATCAGTGGATCTTTCGCTAGGATAAGACTACATGCTGGGTCATAAGGCAGGTCTCAATAAATAGAAAAAGCGCCTTCTCTGATCATAATGGAATGAAGCTAGGAATCAATCAGACAGGAAAGGGGAAATTCTGCAAATATATGGAGGGGAAACAACACACTCCTAAACAATCGGTGGGTCAAAGAAGAAACTGCAAGCGAAATTAGCTGCTATTGTGAGATAAATGGAAAGAAGAATACAACCTATCAAAATTTATGGGATACAGGGAAGGAAGTACTGAGAAGGAAAATTTATAGCCCAAGGAAAGAGAGCTAAAATCAAGACCTAACTGAACACCTGGAGAAACTAGAACAAGAACAGCAAACCAATCCCAAAGCAAACAGAGAGAAATAACAAGTATTAGAGCAGAAATAAATGAAATAGAGAAAAAAAATAAAGAAAAAAATTCTAAAAGTTGATTCTTAAGAGAAGATTAATAAAATTGACAAACCCTTAGCTAGACTAACCAAAAAAAGGAGAGAAGATGCAAATAAAATCAAGAATGAAAGGAGGGACATAATGACTGACCCCACAGAAATAAAAAAGATCTTAAGAGGATATTATGAGAAACTGTATGCCAACAAATTAGAAAACTTAGATGAAATGGACAAATTCCTAGAAATGCACAAATAACCTACAATGACTCTACAAGAAATATAGGAACTCAACACATCAATTACAAGCAAAGAGACTGAATCAGTCAACAAAAATCTCTCAACAAGGAAAAGTCCTGGACTAAATGGCTTCACAGGTGAATTCTACCAAACATTTCAAGAATAACAATTCTGTTTAAACTCTTCCAAAAAACTGAAAAGAAGGAAAAATTACCTAACACATTTTATGAAGGCAGCAACACACTAATACCGAAACTGAATAAAGATACTACAAGAAAATTACAGAACAATCTCTTTAATTGTCATAGAAGCAAAAATTCTCAACAAAATACTTGCAAATTGAATCCAACAGAATATTAAAAGAATGAAACACGATGACCAAGTGAATTTTATTCCAGGTATGCAAGGATGGTTCAACATAAGAAAATCAATAACCATAATACACCATATTAACAAATCAAAGGGAAAAAAATACATGATCATTCTGATATAGAAAAGGAATCTGACAAAATCCAGCATCCTTTCTTGATAAAAATGCTTTGAAAGATAGGTACAGAAAGAAAGTTGTTCAACATAATAAAGGGCATATATGAAAATCCCACAGTCAACATCATACTCAATGGGGAAAGGTTGAAACCTTTCCCTCTGAGATCAGGAACAAGACAAGAATGCTCACAGTCACCACTATTATTCAACACTGTGTGCCAGAAGTTCAAGCTAGAGCAATTATGCAAGAACAAATAAATGAAAGGAACCCAAATTGGAATACAGAAAAAAAAACCTCTATTTCCAAATGACATGATCCTTTATTTAGAAAATTCTGAAATATCTACAGCAAAGCTACTAGAGCTAATAAACGCATTTAGCAAAGTGGCAGGATACAAGATCAACATGCAAAAATCAGTAGTGTTGGGAAGCAGGTGTAGCTCAGTGCTTCACATGTACGAGGTCCTGGGTTCAATCCCTGGTAAGTCCATTAAAGAAAATAATAATAATAAATAAAGCAAAAAATCAATAGTGTTTCTATACACTAGAGCAATGAGCAAGCTGAGGAAATCAAGAAAAAGATTCTTTTACAATAGTAACGAGGAAGCCTCAAATATCTAGGAATTAATTTAACCAGGAATACAAAGGATCTGTATTCCGAAAACTACAAAGCACTGCTAAAAGAATGCAAAGAAAACCTAAACAAATGGAAAGGCATTCTATGTTCATGGATTGGAAGACTAAACTCATGAAGACGTCAATTCTACCCAAACTGATTTATAGATTCAAGGCAATCCCAATCAAAATTCCAACAGCTTACTTTACAAATATAGAAAAGCCAATTACCAAATTTATTTGGAAGGGAAAGGGGTCCTCAATAGCCAACAACATCCTAAAAAAGAAAAGTGAAGTTGGAAGACTCACTCTTTCTGACCATGAAGGGTATTATAAAGCTACAGTGGTCAAAACAGCATGGTACTGGCATAAAGATAGAAACATTGATCAATGGAATAGAATTGAGAGTTCAGAAATAGATGTGCACCTCTACAGTCAAATGTTTTTTTATAAGCCTTTACCAAGTCCAATTTTCTGGAACAGAACAGTCCTTCAACAAATGCTGTTGGGAGAACTGGTGATGGGGTGCTGTAAGGGAAACGTGTATGATGTTATGCATTTTTTTTAATATGTTGACAACTTTTACTATACACTTCTTATTTATATATGTTCATATTTGAATGATATATTTCAATAAAATTTTTTAAAAGAAAAAGAGTTGGGTTTCAATTTTCACCCAGCCTGACAAATATTGTCTTTCAAGATGTGTTTTTAGTTCATTTACATTTAATATGATTATTAATATATTTGAGTTTACATCTATCACTTTATTATGCAATTCCTATTTGTTCCTCCTTTTATATATCCTTTCTGTTCTCCTTATTTTGGATTTTGCTTTCTAATCTTTAACTTTACCCCTCTCAATATTTTGAAAAGTTTTACACACTCTTGTCCTATTTAGGGTTACCCTAGAATTAAAATATGCATTCATGACTTCTCAAAATGTAATATAAAATGATCGTTTCACTTTTTTACAGTTTGACTAGAGTGTTCTGTAGAACATTTAAAAAGAAATAACATCATTATTATAGAAACTCATCAAAGAACAGAAAAAAAAGGATTACTGCTGCTCATTTTAAGAGGGTAGTATAAACCTTGAAACAAAATCTGGACTCACACATTATAAGAAAGGAAAACTATAAGCCAATGTCACTCATAAGCATAAATGCAAAAAAGAAAAAAAAAACACTAAAGGAATCCAGAAATACATAAAAATATTAGCAAATTAAATTACCAGTCTATAAAGAAAATAATACATTGTGACCAATTTGTTTTTTCTCCAAGAATGCAAAGTTCTTTTAACATCATAAAGCTAGTATATTTAAGTTTCCATATTAACTGGTTAAATAAGATCAATTATATACTTACCTTAATAATGAATAAGTATTGGGTAAAACTTAATACCCAGTCATGTTAAAACTCTTAGAAAACAAGAAGTAAGAGAAACCTTTTACAACTTGATATAGGACAATTGTGGGAAGTTGGCAGAGCAGAAAGATCCAGACTCATTCCTTCCACCAAAACAACTATTAAACAGGCAGGAACTGTCTGAAACAACTATTTCGAAACTCCACAGGCCAGAACACTGTACAACATCCAGGGAAGAATGGGAAGAAGATGCTGATAAACTGCAGTAAAGTACTCTAAATTACCGTCTCCACATGGCAACTCTGACACCCATCCCCGACTCATAGCAGGCCACCATGGGGTCCAGACTCTGGGTAGCTTGCTGGTGACAGAAAGGAACATAAAAATCCTCTTCCCCAAGACCAGGGGTAGGTACAGATGATCACTGATCATGAATTTGACTCACAAATTCAGACTGCTGGGAGTCCCAACTCGGAAGTCAGCCTTTGTTTCAATTCACCCCGAGAAAGGTGGCAGCAGCCATTGTTTAAACCAGCTCCAGGCAGGGGTGACAGTGGTGGAGACTGAGGGACACTGTGCTTCCTTGAGGCTGCATGCTCAGACAGCTGAGGGGCTGCATTTGCTGAGCTGACCGGGAAAGGTAAGCTTTGGGGAGCTGCTGGAGAAGCTCCTGGCACCTTCCTGATCCCCTCCCCAGGACAGTTTGGAGCTGGATCTGCCTTCTTCACGGACCCTTGGCCCTGTTTCAGACGGGAAAGTCCTCTCTACCACGCCCCTCCTCCCAGTATTTGCCCTCCTGGCAAAAGCAGTTTGAGATAATGAAGAAAGTATAATAAACTACAGAAGTGGAAAGTCTAAGGCAAAAAGCCTGCTAGCTTCAAACAGCCTGGAGAGGGAGATCTGTCTTCCGGGAAACAGAGAACAACCAAACTTCTGTGAACAGAGGAACACCAAAACAACAAGCAAGAGCCCAGGACAAGATACAGGCCCAGAAAGATAAGGAAAACCCTGAAAACGACATTTGCCTTGGACAGACCTTCCTGACAGGAGGGCTCAAACAAAATCTGTCTATCATCAACTGATCACAAAATCAAGAAACAGACACCTCAGGGAATAAATCCCAGAGTTAACATTTTAAAACATTAAAATGTACAGTGTGAACAAAAACCAAACACAAACAGGAAATGATACCCATCCAAAGGAAGAGGATAGAAATCCAGAAAACACCAATGAAGAAGACTAGAATGTGGACATACCAAACTAAGCCTTTAAAAGAATGGTCTTAAAAATGCTTAAGGAGATGAAGGAAAATACGGAGGAAGAAATAAAGGATATCAGGACAACAATGAATGAGCAATATCCATTAGTAAAGGGATAGAAATTTTTAAAGGGAACCAATCAGAACTACTAGAATTCAAGACCACAATAACTGAAATGAAAAATTCCCAGGAGAGTTTCAAGAGGAGACTGGAGCTGGCAGAAGAAAGAATCAGTGACTTCAAAGACAAGATACTTGAAATGAGTGAGGCTGTGGAGCAGCAAGAAAAGAATGTTAATAAAAGTGAAAATATCCTAAGATACCTCTGAGACACTATGAAGAATACCAATATACACATTATTGGAATCCCAGAAGAAGAATGAGAGAAAGAGGTGAAAGAAATAGTCAAAGAAATAATAACAGAGAACTTCCCAAACTTTGCAAAAGACATGATTATGCACAACCAAGACACCCAGAGAACACCAAACAGGATAAACAAAAGAAATATACACCCTGTCATATAGTGATCAAAAAAAAAAATCAAGAAAAAAAAATCTACTTACAATAACAACTAAAAGAATCAAGTATCTAGGAATAAATCTAACCAAGAATGTAGATCATTTATATACAGAAAACTACAAAACATTATTAATAAATAAATATAACATAAATAAATGGAAGGAACTTCTATGTTCATGGACTGGAAGATTAAAAATCATTAAGATGTGTTAATCCTACCCTAAGCAATTTATAAATTCAATGCAATTCCAAACAAAATTCCAACAACCTTCTCTGCAGAAATGGAAAAGCTAATGATCAAATTTATATGGAAGGGAAAGAGACCCCAAATAGTTGAAGCCATCTTGAAAAAGATGAAGTTGGAGAACACATACTTCCTGATCTTAAAATTTATTATAAAGTCACAGTAATCAAAACAGCATGGTACTGGCACAATGACAAACATATAAACCGATGAAAGAGAAATGAGAGGTCAGAAATTAACCCTCACCTTTACATCCAACTGATTTATGACAAGGGAGCAAAGAAAACTCAATTGCAAAAGAACAGTCTTTTCAACAAATGGTGCTGGGAAACAGGATTTCTATTTGGAAAAAAAAAAAGAGAGAGAGAGAGAAGGAGGAACCGTACCTCACACCTTCTACAAAAACCAACTCAAAAAGAATCAAAGAACTAAACATAAGAGCTAGAACTATCAAAATCCTAGAACAAAACATGGGTAAGCATCTTCAGGACCTTGTGTTAGGCAATGGTTTCTTAGATTTTATACCCAAAGCACAAATAACAAAAAAAAAATACAGGGAGCAGATGTGGCTCAAGCGATTGTGTGCATGCTTCCCACATGAGAGGTCCCAGGTTGGGTTCCCAGTGCCTACTACAAAAAGCAAAAAACAAGAGGTAAACAAACCAAAAAAAACAACTCATGTGGCTCAGTGTTTGAGCGCTTGCTTCCCACTTACAAGGTCCCAGGTTCAATCCCCAGCCCCAGCTACCAAAAAATAAAAAATAAAATAAATAAAATAAATTAGGTAAATGGTACCACATCAAAATTTGAAACCTTTGTGCCTCAAAGGACTTTACCTTGAAAGTAAAATGACAGCCTATACAATGGGAGAAAATACTTGGAAACCACGTATCTTATAAAGGTTTAATATCTAGAATATATAAAAAAATCCTTCAACCTAACAACAAAAAGACAAACAACTCAATTAATAAATGGGCAAAAGGCCTGAACAGACATCTCTCCAAGGTAGATATATAAATGGTCAGAAAGAATAGGAAATTATGGTCAACATCATTAGCCATTAGGGAAATACAAAACAAAACCACAATGAGGGGAGCAGATATGGCTCAAGCAGTTAAGTGCCTGCTTCCCACGTGGGAGGTTCTGAGTTCAGTTCCTGATGATGCCTGAAAACAAACAAGTAAACAAATGAAAAAACCAACTCAGGGGAGCCAATGTGGCTCAGTGGTTGAGTGCTAGCTTCCCACATGAGGTCCTGGGTTCAATCCCTGGTCTGAGTACCTCAAAAAATATTTTTTTTACTGATAAGTGAATTGCAACTATGTAGAAACCACACAATAAAGTACTATGCACAAATTAAAATAAGATAGTATTAAAAAACACACACAATGAGATACCATTTCAGACCCACTAGAATGGCTGCTATTTTTAAAAATGGAAAATAACAAGTGTTGGAGAGGATGTGGAGTAACAGGAATGCTCAGCCATTGTTGTGGGAATGTAAAATATTGCAGCTGCTATGGAAGACAATTTGGCAGTTTCTCAGAAAGCTAAACATAGAAATATTATATGACCTGACCTGGCAATCCCGTTACTAGGTATATACCCAAAGGAATTGAAAGCAGGGACTCATTCAAATGGATATTTATACACTGATATTCATAGTGGCATTATTCAAATGCCAAAAGATGGAAACGACCCAAGTGTCCATTAACCAATGAATAGATAAACAAAATGTGGCATATACATATGATAGACTAGTATGTAGCAAGTAAGAAGAAATTAAACCAGGACACATACAATAACATGGATGACTCTTGAAGACATTATGCTAAGTAAGCCAGACACAAAAGGACCAATAGTGTATAGTCTCACTGATATGAACTAAATAAGAAGAATAAATGCATAGAGTTAAAACCGAGAGCATAAGTTATTAGGAGGTAAGAAGAGGGCTGCACTTCTTTGGAGCTGGTGTTTCTGCGTGATGGAATTGGACTCAGAGGGGATCTCTTTTCACAAGACTTGCATGCTACTTTATTGGAATTGTAGTTGGTGCTGGGTTTAAGATATATGTAAGGGATTTGAATCTCTGGACTGATAATATGACACCCAGGCCCAGAGCCTCAACAGACTTCAGCTCCTACACTTTGACTTATTGGACTTACCCCACTCAGCTAACATGGAGTTGAAGAAGGTCAACCACCACAACATGGAGCCTAGAGTGTCTACAACTGGAAGCGGGAGGAGTGCATCCAGTACCCATATGGAATCTAAGCCCTCACTTGACATAGATGTGCAATGGACACAACCAATCCAATGTCCACAGAGAAAATGTGGAATGGGTGTGGGAATGGTAGCCATGGTGGCTGCTGGGTGTGGGGAACAGGAGGAAGAGATGAGATGTGGAGGCGTTTTCGGGACGTGGAGTTGTCCTGGATAGTGCTTCACAGACAATTACGGGACATTATAGATCCCCCCAGGGCCCACTGGATGGAACGTGAGAGAGTCTGGGCTATGATGTGGACCATTGACTATGGGGTGCAGTGATGCTCAGAGATGAACTTACCAGGTGCAATGGATGTGTCATGATGATGGGAGAGAGTGTTGCTGTGGGGGGAATGGGGGGCGGGGGCGGTGGGGTTGAATGGGACCTCATATTTTTCATAATGTAATTTAAAAAAATAATAAATAATTTAAAAAAAAAAAAAAGAAGAGGGCTGCAAAGGAGTGCTGATGCTTCAAAGTATGCAGACGTTTTAATTAACTTGACTGTAAAAGTGTGGAAATGGAGAGTTGATGATAACACATTATAGTGAGTAGCAGCTTGTTTGTAAATGGGATTTTGGCTGAAAAGGGTAGTCTAGGGACGTAAATGTCAACTGAAAGAAAGCTAGAGAATAATCTACGGAATGAGTAACAGTGAACCCAGAGGTGAATGAGAATTGTGGTTGATGGTACAGATGCAAGAGTGCCCTTCTGTGAACGAGAATGGATGTACATCACTATTGCAGGGTGGTGGGAATGGGAAGAAGCATGGGAAAAATACAATTAGTATAACCTATGGACTATAGTTAACAGTAATACTGTAATATTCTTGCATCAATGCCAAAGATGTACTGTGTAAATAATAGGGGGGTATGGAAAAAATATGCCAAATGTATTCTCTGGGCCATAGTTAGTGGTAATAGTCTGATGATATTATCTCATAATCTGTAACAAATGTTCCACAATGGTGTGGTGTGTTGGTGAGGAGGTGCTCTAAGGGAATTCTACCCTTGTGCATGATTGTTTTGTAAGTTCATAACTTCTGTAATAAAAATATATACAAAATTTTAAAAATATAAAGAAAAAAATGGGTTATCAAAGGAAAAGAATAAAGTACTAATGATGTTTTCCCATTAGGAACTATACTTCAGGATAACCAAATGGTGCCAGTTGACAATAACCTTTCTTTACAGATGAATGCCAGGTAATAAATGTGGAAAGAATGATAGAATTAGAAAGATCACCACTTGTGATCTGAACTCACTAATTCAGGCAAAGATACAATGATGCCAAAGCCATCATGTGAAAAGTTCATGAAGAAAACTATTTATTTGTATTGTGCCAAAGTATTACCCACAGATTACTTTCTGCTCACAAGGTAGAAAAGGTAACTTCACAACAGAGTGACCTAGTTGTTTTACTCCTTATCCCAGTGATAAACTTAACAGCACTAACAGTGGAACAAGCAACCATTATCCCTTTTGGTATGACTCATATGAAAAATATAATAGCATCATCCATGGAGTATTTTTGCCAAAAACATTTATTCTGAATCTAATTAAGCCTCCATCTCTAACTACAAGAAATTCAGTGGGTAGAGAAATATGGCAAACAATGCCAGAAGAGGAAACAAAGAGAAAAAAGAAAAAAAAAAATCAAACAAATCCTGAATGTGGAATCTTCTACATTAGTGGCAGCCTGACCTCTTCAACAAGTTAATGTCATGGAAAACAAATATATAGGATGGGAAAATATTCTAGATTAAAAGGAATTTAAGACGGCGGACTTGGCCCAGTGGTTAGGGCGTCCATCTACTACATGGGAGGTCCGCGGTTCAAACCCCAGGCCTCCTTGACCCGTGTGGAGCTGGCCCATGCACAGTGCTGATGAGCACAAGGAGTGCCCTGCCACACAGGGGTGTCCCACACGTAGGGGAGTCCCACGTGCAAGGGGTGCGCCCCCAAGGAGAGCCACCCAGCGCAAAAGGAAGTGCAGCCTGCCCAGGAATGGTGCTACACACAAGGAGAGCTGACACAACAGGATGACGCAACAAAAAGAAACACAGGTTCCCATGCCACTGACAACAACAGAAGCGGACAAAGAAGACGACACAGCGAATAGACACACAGGACAGACAACCAGGGTGGGGGGGGGAAGGGGAGAAAAATGAATAAATAAATAAATCTAAAAGAAACAAATAAATAGGAGGCTTTAAAAAATAAATAAATAAAAGGAATTTAAGAGAATAGAGTCAAATGCAAAGCATTTTCATTGGATTCTGATTTCAAACAATCCAGCTCTAAAATACATTTCTGGAGTTGGTATAAACAGATAAAAAAAATTTTTAAATATTAGGAAAATATTGTTATTTTAGTAAGATGTGAAAATGATATTGTGATTATATAGAATAATGTCCCCATACTTTATAGATGAAAGTTAAGTATTAAGCAGTGAAATGTCAAGAGATCTGTATTTTACTTTAAATAATTCCAAAAAGGAGGGGAATGGAGTAAAACAAATACAGTAAAATGTTAACAATGATTAAATCCATAAGTAGGGAAACAGATTTCGCTCAACTGATAGAGCATCCACCTAGCACATGGGAGGTCCAGGGTTCAAACTCAGGGCCTCCTGACCTGTGTGGTGAGCTGGCTCATGCGCAGTGCCAATGCACATGCCGTGCCACGCAGGGGAGTCCCCTGCGTAGGGGACATCCATTTGCAAGGAGTACACCCTGTAAGGAGAGCCGCCCCACGTGAAAAAAAAAAGTGCATCCTGCCCAGGAGTGGCGCTGCACACATGGAGAGCTGACGCACCAAGATGACGCAACAAAAAGAGATACACCCTAAAGGAACAGCAACAATCCCCCAAGTGCAATGGCAAAGACCAAAAAAGGAAGGTCCAACAATGAGCCCTTGATACTAATGACTATGCCTGTAAGCCCATGCACGAAATAAGAACAAGACCTAGAGCTGCAGGGTGCCTAAGAGTTACCTCCTGAGAGCCTCCGTGTTACTCAAATGTGGCCAGTCTCAAAGCCAAACTCAGCATGTAAATGTGTTGCCTTCCCCCCAGCGTGGGACATGACTCCCGGGGATGAGCCTCCCTGGTGCCAAGGGATTACTACCAAGTACCAGCTGATGATGTAACTAGAAAATGACCCTGAATAAAAGGGTCAACTCGGACCAGCAGAATATCTCAGTCTACATATAATAGCAGGAGTTAAAAATGCTTTTTGACCTGAACAAAAGGAAATGGAAAGGACAAAGAGTTTATATGGCTATGAATCTCCAAAAAGAGCCGGGAGGTTATCAGAGGGGTTGCCCTTATGCACATCTCAGCAGAGTCCCAGAGACAAAGTAGATACAACCCCAGGTATTGGTTCTTCTGAGGACTACAGAGACCCACAGGTTCTATGGTCATGGCAGATGGAGTTCAGTGCCATGTCAGTTGGCCCTACTTTGGAATTTGTGTTTCTATGTGATGGAGCTGGACTCAGATGTGATCTTTGTCCACAAGCCTCTCCTGTTACTTTGACCAGAGCTGTAGCTGGTGCTGGGGTTTAATGTATACCCAGGGGACCTGAATCTCTGGACTGACCATGTGATAGCCAGGCCCTGAGCCTCAAGAGACTTGCAACTCCTACACTCGGGTTTATTGGACTTACCCCACTCAGCTAACATGGAGGTGAAGAAGGTCAACCACCACACCAGGGAGCCAAGAGCGCCTACAACTGAAAGCAGGAGAATTGCATCCAGCATCCATGTGAAATCTAAGCCCCCCTTGATATAGATGTGGAGTGGACACAACCATTCTAATGTCCACAGGATGGAGGAATAGAGTATGGATGAGAGTGGACTTACTGATATTCTATTCATGAACTATTGTGATTAGTAATCGAAGAAAATGTGGCATTGATGTGGAGAAAGTGGCCATGGTGGCTGCTGGGGGTAGGGAGTGGGAGGAAGAGATGTGATGTGGGGGCATTTTCGGGGTTTGGGGTTGACCTGGGTGGAGCTGCAGGGACAGTTACCAGATATTGTATGTCCTCCCATGGCCCACTGGGTGGACTGTGGGAGAGTGTGGGCTATGGTGTGGACCACTGACCATGAGGTGCAGCAGTGCTCAGAAATGTATTCACCAAATGCAATGAATGTCTCATGATGATGGAGGAGGTTGTTGTTATGGGGGGAAGAGTGGGGTGAGGGGGGTGGGGGGGTATATGGGGACCTCATATTTTTTTAATGTAACATTAAAAAAAATAAACACACACACACAAAAAAAAGAGACACAGATTCCTGGTGCCACTGACAAGAACGCAAGCGGACACAGAAGAACACACAGCGAATGGATGCAGAAAGCAGACAACGGGGGGGGGGGGAGAGGGGGAATAAATAAATCTAAAAAAAAAAATCCATCTAAGTAAGGCTGCATAGATTTTTACACATACAGATAAGCAGACAAACAGAACAGATGCCAAAAGCATCAACATTTAAATTATGACATACCTATAACAAAACTGGAGGGAAAGGATGAACACTTCACTAAATGTGGCCATGATAACTAGATCTCTATGCAGAAGAGATCAAATTGACCATGACATCACATCACATACAAAAATAAATTCAAGGTAGGTCATGAATTTAAATATGAATGTCAAAATAACTAGGCTTTTTAAAAAGAAAATATAGGAAAATGTCTTCATCATGACCTCATAGTAAGGAAAGTTTGCTTAAACTGGTAAAATTAAAAAAATTTTTTTAAATACTAACCTTAGGTAAAAGATAAATCTGAGTATGTTAAAATTAAGAACTTCTTTTTACTGAAAGAAGCCACTAAGGGAACAAAATAAGCAAGCCACATGTGAGAGAAGGTATTTGCAGTGCATGTAATTGAGGAAAGATTTGTATCCAGAATATATAACTCCTACAAGTCAAGAAAAAAAAAACAGGACGCCAATAGAAAAATGAGCAAAAACTTTCAAGAGGCACTCTACAATGGGGAAATCTAAATGCCCAATGAATATATGAAAAGGCGCTCATCAGTAATCAGAAATGCAAATTTAAGCCATGATGAACGTCACCGCACTGAAAATTATGATGCTCGACAGTAACAGGGGTTGGTTAATATGGGAAGGAGCAGGAGCCTACTTATTGTGCTTATGGGAATGTAAGTTAAACTTTGGAAAACATTTTAGCATTTTCTAACAATGTGGAAGGTGTGTATTACCCTCTGACACAGCAACTCCACTTCTAGATATGTACCACAGAAAAACCCGTGCCTTCATGTCAATATGCACCAGAGGGAAACGGACTTTGGCCCAGTGGTTAGGGCGTCCGTCTACCACACGGGAGGTCCGCGGTTCAAACCCCAGGCCTCCTTGATCCGTGTGGAGCTGGCCATGTGCAGTGCTGATGCGCGCAAGGAGTGCCGTGCCACGCAAGGGTGTCCCCCACGTGGGGGAGCCCCACGCGCAAGGAGTGCGCCCGTGAGGAAAGCCGCCCAGCGTGAAAGAAAGTGCAGCCTGCCGAGGAATGGCGCCGCACACAATTCCCGTGCCACTGACAACAACAGAAGCGGACAAAGAAACAAGACGCAGCAAATAGACACCAAGAACAGACAACCAGGGGAGGGGGGAAAATTAAATAAATAAATAAATCTTTTTTAAAAAAAAAAAAATATGCACCAGAATACAGGTATAAGAAGCCCTCACAGTAGAATAAATTGTGGCAAACTTATTCATGCAATAAAAATAAACTACTAGACCTATATGGGAAATGCATAAATCTTTAAAAAAATAATTTTGAGAGTAAGAAGCAAATCACAATGTAATATTTACATTACAAGTTCTTCTATATAAAGTTTAAATATGCAAACCTAAATTATAGTGATTAAAGATGCAGATACAGCTGACATAATTATAGTGAAAAGCAAGGAGTGGCTTACTTATAAAAGGACAATAGTTACCTTTGGAGGAAAGAAGGAGTTGTTATTGGGATGGGCCCACAGTTAAGTTCTTAGGAACCTGCCAATGTTCTGTTTACTTACCTGAATGGTGTTTACATGGGTGTTTACCTTAGAATAATTTAAGTTGCACATTTATGTTTTATGCATTTTTCTATGTGTTACATTTCACAGTAAGAAGACATTCACAAAAGTACTGGAAGGAACACAAAATTTGCAAGAACTGTATTAAAGTCGTGGAATTAGAGGCAATTTTTCTATATTTTCCCTTTCGCAATTTCCTTGTATGTGGTTTTATTACTTTCGTTATCATTTTAAAAGATTTTAGATAAAGTCATTTTTCTACTTCAACTCATACCTTAAATTAAGAATTCTCCCTTCACCTGTTCCACCTCAAACCATGATGTCAGGGAAGCGGACTTGGCCCAGTGGTTAGGGCGTCCATCTATCACATGGGAGGTCCGCAGTTCAAACCCCGGGCCTCCTTGACCAGTGTGGAGCTGGCCCTTGCACAGCGCTGATGCACGCGAAGGAGTGCCTTGCCACGCAGAGGTGTCCCCCGCATAGGGGAGCCCCACGCGCAAGAAGTGCATCCCATAAGGAGAGATGCCCAGCACAAAAGAAAGTGCAGCCTGCCTAAGAATGGTGCCACCCACACGGAGAGCTGACACAGCAAGATGATGCAACAAAAAGAAACACAGATTCCTGTGCCGCTGACAACAACAGAAGCAGATAAAGAAGATGACGCAGCAAACAGACACAGAGAACAGACAACCGGGGTGGCAGGGAAGGGGAGAGATAATTTTTTTCTTTTAAATCTAAAAAAATAACAAAAAACATGACATCAGCCCATATCAATACCTTCTTCCAAATCCTTTTTTATCCTCCTCCAGGTCTTTAGCATGTGACATTACCAACCATTTCTCTCCTTAAAGAAAGAGTTCAGTTTTCATGGCACTTGTTCCATTTCCTTAAAAGTCCTTCCAAGCTGTTGCTGCTTTCTAAATATAGGCATTCCTACTTTTCTCCCAACAGTACCACTCTAGAAGGGTCAGGGTATCTCCATTAGAGGTTTGCTTCAGAACCAACTACAGAACTTATGGAACTTTTCATAAACACATCTAGGCTCCACAGATCTATGTCAGACTCTTCAAGGGTGAGGCATGGCCATCTTTTAAAGGCTTCACAAGCAATCTATTGTCTACTTAGGGTGAAGAACACTTTTAAAGCACTTATCATTCAATCCCATGGCTTCAATTTTTGCTTAATAAAAGATTCCCACATCTATGTCCCTAATTTGAATTTTTTCTAAGGTATATCTCAACAGTCCATTGTACATCTTCACAGAGAAGTACCATCCTCTACTCACACCAAGCACATCCCAAACTAATTCATCACTGTTTCTTCAAAACCAGCCCCGTCCCTGTCTTTTATGTTTTTATTACTGTTATCACTATGCAAATTATCCAGGTTTAAAACACCAGCTGGAAATACTTTATAAGGGCCAACTGCCAATTTGAGGGTCTCTAATGTAAGTTATTTTCAGATACATTTTATCTCACTAGGCCATAAATTCCTTAGTAGTAACTATACCTGTGTACGCCCCCTCTATTTTCTACAGCACCTAAGAAAATCTTGCCGAGATTACCATTTCAGTACATATTAAGTAAGATAATAAATGAGATTGAACAAACCATCAATTAATCAGTGAAAAATTAGTCTTTCCAATATGGCTAGATAGTATAGCAATATAAAGAAAAAATATGTATCTTTTTAATTAGTCAACAAAAACATACTCCAACTTAATTAAAGAAAGGGAGAAAAAAACAAAAAGAAATGAAATTCAGAGACCAGACAGAAGCTAACAATAGAAAGGAGGATACTTCCCTCTGTGAGAAAATGGGACAAAGTATAAAATAGAGCTGAATTGGTCTGGCAAGAAGATGTGAGCGGTCCCTTACAGAGCTCCTACTGACAAGATTTCACAGTCTCCACACTGTTTCAAGGTATTTTTAAGAGAAAAGTTTCTAACAAACATACAAAAAACATGCTTTCTCATTGACAAGTTGGATTGTTACTTTAAAAAAAAACTTTCCCACCGGCTTCTAACTCACCTGAAAACAGCTCTCTTTTCACATGTTCTTTCTCCATCCAGGGCTCTTTCCCTTCCTCCAATAAGGAAACCACATTTGGCTTAGAAATGGAAAGGCCTGCTTACAGAAAATGAAATAAATTCAACATTAGTCTGAATTCTCAGAAATGAGGGGTGTTAAAAAGAAATGTCAGGGGAGCAGATATGACTCAAGTGCTTGCGTGCCTGCTTTCCACATGGGAGGTCCTGGGTTAGGTCCCCAGTGCCTCCTAAAAACAAAACAACAACAACAAAAACACAAACGAAAAAACCAACTCAAGGGAGTCAATGTGGCCAGTGGTTGAGCACCTGCTTCCCACTTACAAGGTCCCAGGGATGGCCCCGGTACCTGAAAAAAAAAAGAAGGAAAGAAATGCCAGATGGTCAGATGTAAGTGTGAAAGATGTCTAAAGATTAGGTGAAGCTACAATCACACCTTAAAAACTAAAAATAATAATTTTTTAAAAACATACCTGCCTTGAGAGTATTCAGTCAGATAAAATTCACAGCAGTTTCCCTAAAAGGCAAACTCTGACTTGGGGGAGATAAAAGAGACTACTTACCCAGTGAGACCAGGTGGCCATAGTTCTCCAACATTACACATCTGTACAAATCCCTTTGAGCAGGATGAAGCCATTCCCACTCCTCCTGGGAGAAGTCTATGGCCACATCTCTGAACGTCACTGACCCCTGAAATGACATACAAATATCCACACAACCAGGACTCATGCCCCAAAGGCTCTGATAAAGAAGTGAAACGAGTCCACTGCAGAGGAAGGGAAGTCTGTATACGTAGTGGCAATAGGAGAATTCAGAATTCTGAGTAATGTAGATCAAGAAGGTATCATACAACTAAGTGCCCAGGTCTTTGATTTGTTTTATTGTATAACTGGAAAAAAGGAAAAATATGAGATTTTGAAAATTTACAGTTTTGTGAAAGATAAAAGGAGCATGAGCATGATAACATGAATTTCTGGTTTTGGTTTAAAAATTCTTAACCTCTTACAACATTTAATGAATAGTGGAGACTATTCCTTTGTGTTTAATGTGCAATGCAAGTTTTCCTTAATGTCAGCCTTTTCTAATGTGATCTAGCCAGAATTTCTTCATAGTAACCACTGGCTGGAGTAAAGAGCAGCAGCACCCTTCAAATACAGGCATATACTCTCAAGTTTGTCACAATCCTATCCAATCCCGAAGAAACAGTTGTGAAGCTTCGCAATTTCAGCAATGTCACAAGACAAGGAGGATAAACAGCAAAGTACAAGGGCCTCTCAAGGTGAGCAATTTAAAACCTCCCAAGATGCAACTTAAAAAAGGTTCTCTCGCGTTAGAGTGAATAAAAAACAAAAAAGCCCCGCTTTGCAGCCTGAATTTTTGCACTACCCGAGTGATTCACATAACCATAAGGCATGAAGAATGTCCAAAAACAAAAGCAGTCCCAGGTGTATGGCAGAGTTATATTTTTTTAATTTTCTAATTTTTTAAAAAACGTGATAAAATATTATTGTCTGATAAAGGAAGCTGTTTCCTGAACAGTTAAACTGGACTTAGAGATAAATATGACAGAAGGTAAGATAAAGAAGTGAAGCTAAAGAACAGAAATTAATTTAGAACGACTGACCCTTTAATCCCCACCTGAAGAGCAATTGCCAGCCAGACACTTAGCACCAAGCAGAGATAAATCATGAAAATTCTTTGCTAACAAAATTTAACATGTCGAAAAATAAGCTTTAAGGGTTCGAAGATTTTTGTTTTGCTTATTGCTGCATATTCAAGACCTAATGTAGGTCAACTGTTCTTAAATTTTATTATCCATTAGAATCACTTGAAGAGACTGTTAAAAATCTGACTGCTGGGCCACACCCCCGCGTTTCCCACTCAGAAGGTCTGGGGTGTGGCTGCAAGCCTACGCATTTTCACTAAATTCTCAGGTGACTGTGATGCTGTTACCGAACGTCCCAGGATCACAATCTGACAACCACTAACGCGGATGCTTAATAAAAATATGTTGAATAAATAAGTGAAGGGTAGCTAATCTAAGTGACACTTCACTCTAAATTGGGTCAAAAACCCCACCACCCACATCTGTAGAACTTCCCCAAAAGTACCTGAAGAGGAGCGAAGGGGGCTGGCGGTGGCAGAGTCACGGAAGTTTCAGGCAAAAGAAAGCGTATGTCCCCAAGCCCTTAGAAAGGACGACTGCACTTGAGAGAGAGGAAACACCTGCTTACCTGAGGCATGGCGCACGGAAGACCCAGCAGGACGGAGAAGGAGAAAGCGACAGAGCTGGCAGGGAGAGAAAGGGCCGTGAACGAGCAGGCCAGCTGGGCCGGGGTCCCAGGGGGCCCACGTCCCGCCGCCTCCACGCGAGCCGGCGCCAGGCTCCGCTTCCCCGCCCCGCGGCGAGGGCACCTGCGCAGCAGCAGCGGCCACAGGCCTGCGCGATTCCACGCTCTCCCGGCCAGGGAGCCAAGTGTGCCCGGGACCGAACCAGGAGCCACGGGCGCGGGTCCCCAGAGACCTCGGCGCGGGCGGCAGGTCCGGAAGGCGCCACGGCGGGCGGCCCTTACCTGCCTCGGCCCGACCGAGGCTAGAACACCGGGTCCGCGCGCGAGAGCACCGCCGCCGGCGACGCGTGGAGCGCGCCCGGGAGCCTTGGGGAGCGGAGCCTTCGCCCAGGGCCCCGGCCTCGGGAACTACAGTTCCCAGAACCGGCCCGGCCCCCCCGGCAACTACAACTCCCAGAAGGCCCGCCGGCGCCCCCTGCGCCTCGGGGACGACGGCCCGGGCCTCAGGCCGCGGCGACTCCCCGAAGGCCCTGCGGCGTGACCGCGGCGCCCCAGGCCCAAGGCCCCGCTGCGGCCCCCACAGCGCCCCCGGGGAGAGGCCGCTCCTCAGGCCACTGCAGCGCCCGGAAGCGACTGCGGCCGCAGCTCAGTCACCTCGGCGCGCCACAGTTCCCATAAGCGACCGCGGCCTCAACTCGGCGAACTACGCCTCCCAGAACCCCTCGCGGCCCGCCGCGGGGCCCAGACGGCGCTCGCGCTGGGACGGTGACTGTGGCTCTAGTTAGGTGGACGCGGGTGCCTGAGCCTCTGGGCGCGACCAGAATGAGGTCTTTGAGAGAAACTCGGCTCCTCCTGGGCCCAGGGGAACTGCCCCCTTGTCTCCTTCTTGGATTCGACGCGCCTAAAGCCCTCCACAAAGAGGAGGCCTAGTGACCCACGCACGAGTGGGAAGGTCCGGTCGACTGGACCGCCCGTGTTTACCTGAGAGGCTGTTCTTGGTCCTGCGCTGTGGCGGGCACTGTCCTGAGTATCTCGGAGAGGTTTTGCAGGACAAACCGGATGCGTCCCTGCCCTGAAAGAGCTCAGGATCGGAGTCGGGTGGGAGGAGGGGTGGGGGTGGGGCTACCATGTGTTGAAATCTGAGGATTAGGGGCGAGTCGGCCCGCTCAATCAGGGAGCCTTGTTCGGTTGGAAACATTTATGAAAAAGAATCATGACTTCAACTTCCACTTATACCACGATGACTCGTCTGGATCTCTTGGCTAATCACTTTATTCAACCAACATGATGAACATAGGAAAGGAAACGAGTTTAGGAGGGAAGAAAATATATTTTAGAGCACGTTGAGATTGGCACGTGCGTGGTTTTTATCTTAACTACGAATCTTGCCTAAACTGTCATCTCTCATGTGGAATTGTGGATTAGCTCTGACGAGTTCGCTTTCAAAAGGAGTGAAGATCTGTAGTTATCATTAGAAAATAATTCATGGAACACAATATATAGCTTTTGGTAGATTAAAAGCCAGCTGTGAAGACCATCATTGAGGTCTGAAGAGCCCCGTAGGGTGGGCTGGCTTTTGTAACTGCATTGGAGGACCCAAAGAAAAAATTACAGGTCTAGGTATTATTAGCTCTAGAAAAAAATAAGAGAAAGTTTCTAAAACCACCCAAAAGTATTTTATGTCATGTAGTCACAGGGTTAACAGATGCAAAATCAGATCCTAAAAGTGGCTGAATTACAGCATTGGTTGAATTCATAGCCTCCCTAGTTCTCCTATGCAAATATTAGGATACCAACTGGAACAACTGGGGAAATTTTAATAAAATACTCTGAGTTTTAAAATCCCACTGAGTCTCCAGCGAGAGCAGAAGCAGTATCTCCCATAGTCCTAATTTACCCGATGAAGTTAATTCTGCCTGGGTGAAAGACCCTATAATGACATAATCCAAGTAAGTTACTTCGAAAGGGAGTACAGTTTTCTTCATGCCACTACCAAAACACCAATAACCACAATAATATTCCAGCATGCCTTGGGGAGACAGAGCCTCGTAAGGCCAACACACACACACACACACACACAAGCAGTATTTTGCTAATTTGCAGTGAAAATTTGAAGAGTATATATAGGGACGATAATATGAGGATACTGGAACTTGGAGGGCTGGAAAATCTGTTATCAGGCAGGATATTTTTTACTATAGGGTATATTTTACAATCTTCTGGATTCAATGTGTAATTGCAAGAAGCTAGGAGCGGTTATAACTTTTTCTTCAGTTGGTTACCTAAAAGATGGACTCAGCAGAAGCCAATACTAGGTAGAGATATCAGGAAATTCCTTGGCACAATAGAGTGGTTTACAGAAATAAGGTTATTGATACAGATTTATCCTGAGTAATCCACTCAACCATTCCTCAATTTTGACCCCCAAGGAAGCCAAAGGACACTTTTTTCCACCGGGGCATTAGGAAATTAATTGATGAGAGAAATGCTAGCATCCTTTAAAAAAGTGTTTATAGCTGTATGGTATAGGCCAAGGACAAATATGGAAGATATGGCCACTGTAGCGAGATCCCTCTTATCACAGGAGATGATAGGATGTTGGGATGGAACAGACTTAGTAGCAGAACCTAATCATCAGAGGCAAGGTGGGGTTGGTTAATGCAATAGACTCAAGGCCATAATGGCATTCAGAATTGTTGGACCTACAGAAGCCTTTGGAACAGGCTAACTGATCATGGGTTCTACAGACCAAAATAGATGGACAGGTTATATAGATTTTGCCTTATCGTTATAACCAAAAATATAGAAACTGGATGTCCTTGAGATAGACCCTGTAATTGTATCACAAGTACATACTGTAAAACTTAGGAATCATCAAAAGTCCATTTCACATTCTATCATGATGACTTTTTTTTTTAAAGATTTATTTATTTTCTTTCTCTCCCCTCCCCCCCCCCCAGTTACCTGTTCTCTGTGTCTATTTGCTGCATGTCTTTTTTTCTTTGTCCGCTTCTGTTGTTGTCAGCGGCATGGGAATCTGTGTCTACTTGTTGCGTCATCTCGCTGTGTCAGCCCTCCGTTCTTGCAGGACCACTCCTGGGCAGGCTGAACTTCCTTCTGCGCTGGGCGGCTCTCCCCACGGGGCGCACTCCCCGCGCGTGGGCCTTCCCCACGCGGGACACCCCTGCGTGGCACGGCACTCCCTGCGCACATCAGCGCCACGCGTGGACCAGCCCCACACAGGTCAAGGAGGCCCGCGGTTTGAACCGCGGACCTCCCATGCGGTAGACAGACGCCCCAACCACTGGGCCAAGTCCGCTTCCCATGACTTTCTTAGTGATCAAGTAAAGGTTAAGACCAGTAGTCTTCCATAAGGTCAGGACGCCATTATCACACCTTTTCCTTAATATGGGTTGTATGGTCTGACGCTAGCTGATATACACAAGATGAGTTATAGTGTCCCTCCATTTACCTCTCTTCTAGGCATTAACATGAGACATAAAAATTCACATGCTTCGTGCCACTATGAAAGGTTCATCCACAGAACTTTTCCTCAGACCTCCTTACCCTTGATGTTCCAGCCTTGTTCCTCTCAATACCCTGAAACCAAATCAGTCACCACTGCCAAGAAGTTAATGCATACCCAACATCTACAGCCATATTTCCCTCTATATGAAGCAAATTATCAAGTGGACTGTTGACAGTTTTGGCCACTGGGGGAGTTTTCCCTTCAAAACTGCCTTTTAGGGTTCTCCCACATGTGAGACTGAAATGTATCAGTCACCCTTTCCAAATGGTGCTGATGCATCTGTGAACCAGACTTGAAATTTCCTCCTCTGTCAGTTGGTCATAGAGAGTCCAAAGAGGCCTAAATATAAGTTGAGATAGTTGGCATAGCCTTCCAGGGCCTCATCCCAAACCATTTCCATTGTGCAGTGAATTTTAGGATCAGGCAATGAACCTAGCAATATTCCTCAGAGATGGTTAGCACATAATCACATAGGTGTAAAGTGCTCAGTCTCTAAAACTAGAGTCCAGTGTTATGCCAGAATCTGTTTTTCAAATGGAAAGTAGTTCTGTGCCACAGAGGATATGGCCTTGTTCCACAGCCCTATTAGTTCTCTCTTATAACTCTCCTATTAGAAATGGAAACAGACTCCATAGAAGCATCCTTATTTACCTGGATAGTTCTAGAACAGTCAGACTTGCTGCGTCATACGGCGTAGCTTGTAAAATAGCTTGCACTAATCCAGGGCCTGCTGCCTCTCCCTCTCTTGCTCTAGGCCCTACTCAAAACTGGAATCTTTACAAGTTAACCAACAAATTTGTCAGAATTTCCAAGTAAAGTTAAAAACTGCCTTCAAAATCCAAAGTGGTCAGCCAAGCACTGAACACCTTTGTGTTATGGGGTGTGAATCGCAATTCCCTTTACTTTAGAGGGGATATCCTAGTATCTTTTTTTTTTAAGATTTTATTTCTCCCTACCCCTTGTTGTTTGCACTTGCTGTGTTTGTTCGTCTTCCTTGTTTCTTTAGGAGGCTCTGGGAACCGAATCAGGAGCCTCCAATGTAGGAAGTAGGCACCTAATTGCTTGAACCACCTCCACTTCTTGCCTTGCTGTGTCACTCAGGTTTTTCTTCTTCTGTCTTGTTGCATCAGCTCACTGTACCTGCCCATTGTGCCAGCTTGCTGTCTTCTTTAGGAGGTACCAGGAACCGAACGAGGGACCTCTTGTGCAGTAGGCGGGAGCTCAATTGCTTGTTTCATATCTGCTTCCCTCCTAGTATTCTTCAGATCACTGAACCTCTAAAAACCTCATTGATATGGTAGGTCCTGAATCTTTCTGGGGTTTCCCTTCTAGTTTTTGGCAGATAGATAGATAGATAGATAGATAGATAGATAGATAGATAGATAGATAGATAGATAGATAGATGATAGTTAGATGATAGATGATAGATAGATAGATAGATAGATAGATAGATAGATAGATAGATAGATAGATAGATGATAGTTAGATGATAGATGATAGATAGATAGATAGATAGATAGATAGATAGATAGATAGATAACTGATAGATAAATAGATAGATAGATAATTAGGGCATGAGTATTAGCTACTCCCTATACATTTCCAATTGTTGAAGACATCAGTATAGTGGGCCAGCATGATGTTCTTTGATCAAGGTCTCTGTGTATTATGACAGAAAATGAGACTGAATATAACTGTGGTGGTTTGAAACTGTATGTATCCACAGAAAATCTTGTTCTTAAAGCTAATCCATTCCTGTGGATGTAAGTAGGTTTCCATGAGGTTACTTCAGTTAAGGCATTGGCCCAGGATGGGTCTTAATTTTCTTACTGGAGTCCTTTATAAATGCGAGGAATACAGAAAAAGAAGGTCATGGAAGCAAAAAGCTGAAAGCAAAGAAACCTGGAAAAGAAGGAGAACACCAGTAGATGCTGCCATGTGCCTAGCCATATGGAAAAAGAACCAAGGACAGCCAGTAGCTAGTATTCAGAAAGCAAGCATTGCCTTGATGATGCCTTGATTGGACATCTTCATGGCCTTAAAACCATAGGACTGTCAGCTAATAAATTCCCACTAGTAAAACCAACCCATTTTATGGTATCTGCCTACAGCAGACTAGCAAACTAAAACAATGACCCTTATCCAACCCAATGAATATGTAACGATGTCCTTGCTATGTAAAGGTATCTGTTTTTAATCGTCTCTACTGATGGGAATTGAGAGGGGAAAACTCCATACCAGAGTTTTTCCAACCAGAAACTATGTGGACAGGTTTCAGTAAAGACAGCACATAAAGCATTTGATGCTATCAACTGACTATTTACATTAGTTCACAAGTATTCATCACAATCTGTATTAGTCAGCCAAGGGGTGCTGAAGCAAAATACCAGAAATTGTTTTTTATAAAGGGTATTTATTTGGGGCAGGAGCTTATAGTTACCAGGCCATTAAGTTACTTCCCTCACCAAAGTCTATTTCCACGTGTTGGAGCAAGATGGCTGCTGACATCTGCGAGGGTTCAGGCTTCCTGGGTTCCTCTGGGCTCAGCACCTCTGTTTTCTCCACAAGGTCAGCTGTAGATTATGAGGCTCTTTGGACTTTGCCTCTCTCCACAAAGTCAGCTGTAGAGTATCAGGTGAATGGCTCTGTCCCTCTCCCCGGGGTTTCTGCCTTGTCTAAGGAGCTGTCTCTATTCCTCTGTGTTCTTCTCCTGGCTCAAGTCCTCTCTTCCTCGGGCTTGCCTCTCTTTCCTCTGTAAACTTACTTCCTGGGGCTCCAGCTTAAAGCTTCAGCATAAACATCAAAACTCCAACATCAGAAACCCTCCACTCTGTCCTTTGCCATACCTTTTATCTGTGAGTCCCCACCCACCAAGGGGTGGGGATTCAAGACCCTAATGACATGGCTCAATCAAAGCCCTAATCATAACTTAATCATGACCAGGTACAGACCAGATTACAAACATAATCCAACATCTATTTTTGCAATTCATAACCATATCATACTGCTACATGATCCATCTGGCTTTTTCAGGGGCCTGGTAGATAATTTTTTTTTTTTTTAAGATTTATTTATTTATTTAATTCCCCCCCCCCTCCCCTGGTTGTCTGTTCTTGGTGTCTATTTGCTGCGTCTTGTTTCTTTGTCCGCTTCTGTTGTCGTCAGCGGCGCACAGGAAGTGTGGGCGGCGCCATTCCTGGGCAGGGCTGCTCTTTCTTTTCACACTGGGCGGCTTTCCTCACGGGCGCACTCCTTGCGCATGGGGCTCCCCCACGCGGGGGACACCCTTGTGTGGCACGGCACTCCTTGCGCGCATCAGCACTGCGCATGGCCAGCTCCACACGGGTCAAGGAGGCCCGGGGTTTGAACCGCGGACCTCCCATATGGTAGACGGACGCCCTAACCACTGGGCCAAAGTCTGTTTCCCGTGGTAGATAAATTAAATGGGAATAGTGATGAGGACCACTACACCTTAATTCTTTGAGTATTTGATGGTGGTACTAAATCCCAGAATTTAGTATTTCTTCTAATTTACCAAATTTGATAGGGAATGGGAAGGGCAGGTGAGGAGTTCCCACTTGATCTTTCCTGCCATGATGGCTCTTACTGTATGAGTCAGGCAACCAAAGTGAGGAGTTTTCTAGCTGTTAAATATATATATATATATCCCAGTTAAATATTCAGGGAATAGAAAAGTAAACACTGAGTGGGCCCCCAGATACATTGGACCCATTGGGAGACAGAAGCCAAAACTCAAATTTATCAACCAAACTCAGGAAGTCCACATTTATAAATGATGGAATTTCAAGTACACTGATATCAGTGTTACCTTGAACTCTATGTTGTACCTTTTACCATGTCCCATAGATCTCTTAAATTATTTTCTGTATTTTCTATTTTTTGTCTTTCTGTACTTCAATTTGGATATGTCTTCTGACCTATCATACAGTTCATCCATTACCTCTTCAGTTTTCATTGTGCTATGAACCTCATTTAATCAGCGGAGTTGGCCCAATCGATAGGGCATCTGCCTACTACATGGGAGGTCCAGGGTTCAAACCCAGGGCCTCCTGACCCATGTGATGAGCTGCCCCACACACAGTACTGATGCATGCAAGGAGTGCTGTGCCATGCAGGGGTGTCCCCCACATAGGGGAATCCCACGTGCAAGAAGTGTGCCCCATAAGGAGAGCTGCCCAGCGCAAAAAAAGTGCAGCCTGCCCAGGAATGGCGCCGCACACATGGAGAGCTGTCACAGCAAGATGACGCAACAAAAACGTGACACAGATTCCAGGTGCTGCTGACAAGAATACAAGCGAACATAGAAGAACACACAGTGAATGGACACAGAGAGCAGACAACTGGGGTGGGGAGGGTGGGGAAGGGTAGAGAAATAAATAAAAAATAAATCTTAAAAAAAAATTCAAGATCACATATTGCATTTGGGTGTCATGTCTCCTTAGTCTCCTTTAATTTGGGAACTTACGCATTCTTGTCTATTATGACGGGAAAGACTGCTGGCCAGTTATTTTGTAGGATGTCCCTTAATTGGGGTTTCTCTGATGTTTCCTTATCTTTAAATTCAGATTAAAGATTTTAAAGTATTCCTTCTAAAAATGCTCCAACTAGTAAGGGTAAGCACTCTTGAAGCAAATGGAAAGATAGAAATAACCAAAATTTAAAAACAAACTCATTGGATGGGCTAAAAAACAGAACAGAGATGATAGGGGGAAAAGTCATTAAACCTGGTCTAAGAGCAATAGAAATTATACAATGTGAACAACAGAGAGAGAGGAAGGATTGGGGGAAAAAAAGAACAGAGGCTGAGGGACCTATGGAACAAAATGAAAGGTCTAACATTTATGTTTTCAGAGTCCCAGACAAGGAGAGAAAAAAGTGCAGTGCATAAATTTGATGAAAAACATTAACTTTCAGGTCTAAAAACTAAAAAAAAAACAAAAAGGATAAACCTAAAAACAAATTTTTCATGTGTTTTAATTGTTCTCAGCAATAGGGTTGGCCCAAAACAGTCTTATTTTGCCATTGCTGGAAATGGAAATACTCTGAAATCTTCATATATTCAAATATTTCAAAATATATACTTTTAAATAACTCATAAATCAAAAAAATTTGCAATTCAACCTTAAAGATATTTAGAATAGAATTATCATGGAAATACTACATAGCAAAATCATGAGATGCAGTGAAAGCAATGATTTGAGGTAGGGGTATACCTTTATGTGCTTATATTACATATGAAGAAAGAATGGCTGATATTAACAAACAATTTTCCAACAAAGAAAGCTAGTAAAGGAACATCAGAACAAACCCAAAAAAGACAGAAAGCATAATTTAAAAAATAACAAAGATACAAATAGATAAATAAAACAAAAATCTTGTTCCTTATAAATGCTAATAAACTCCTGGCAAAATGGAACATGAAAAAAGAGAAGTCACAAATAAATATTCTTAATGAAAAATGCAACGTAACTACAGATAGAGAAAAGATTCCAAAACTAAAAGAAAATGTCATCTACAATTGGATATCAATAAATATATAAATTCTTAGAAATACAACCTACCAAAATTTCCTCAAGTATATAAACAGCACTGTATAAAAATGTGATTAGTATGCTATCTTTAGTGCTAAATCACTAAACTTTTATAGAATTTGTCTCTCACCTTCAGGAATGCCTGTGGTTATCGAGACCTCAGCCCTGCTAGCCACCAGATGGCTATCCTGCCTGATGGGCATGCCTCCACTGCTGAAATGAATCATTGTGGTGTTCTAGGAGATGTTCAGACACTCTAGAGCTCTTCAGACTGTACTTTGACAGCCTTGGAGTAAAACTGACTGCATAATGTTGTCTGTTCCATGTGAATGCAAACATTTTTTGACCCTCATTCTTGGCTGGGATAAAAAGAATGCATTTGTCAAATCAAAAGCTACATAACATGAACCCAAAGCCATAAAAATCTCCTTTGGATATAATACCATGTCTGAAATTGGGGCTACCTCTTGGTTGAGCTTGCATCTAGTCTATAGCTCTTTGGGATTTGTCTGGTTTCTGCAGGCTACCCTACTGAATTAAACGGATATGATAGAAATGCTGCTCCTAATCTCTGCCTAATCACTCCCCCCAGGAATGTGATAATTTTTTTATTTGTAGTCATAAGGGGAATCAGAGATTTCCACCTGGCCTTTCCTACTATGACAGATCTTACCCAAGGCCGGGGACCCAATATGGAGGTTACTCCAATTGCCAAGGATGTCAATCTAATTACACATTCAGAAATAATTAGCAGGTGGGTCATTGGAACCAGTGTACCTACAGTGAGCTGCAATTGATGCAAGACTCCATTTATTACCAGCCTCCCTGTGCTCTCACTCTAATGGGGAGGCCATGATGATGCTTTGGACATCTGGATCAACTCAGACTGTGTGTCCAACAGTCTTCAAAATTTTTGGGTAATCCTCTTTACCCAGTGGACAGTCACCCAAGTAAATGGCTGCCAGTCCCTTTGGAGAACTGGAGGTATCATTACAGTAGATAATTGCCATGGTTCTGTAGGTTCCTTCCTCTAGGGGACCCAGTGATCTCTCTTTCTTTTTTTCTATCTGGTTGCATCATCGTCTTTTTGGTGCGTCGCTTCACTATGCGGGGGCCTGCACCTCACCAGGCAGGTCTAGGATGCCTTTTTTTCTTTTTTTACCAAGAAGTCCAAGGGATCAAACCCAGGTGCTCCATATGGTAAACCAGAGCTCAATTGCTTGAGCCACAGCCACTTCCCCCAATGATCTGTTAAGTCAATATGTTCTGATCCAAGTATTTTAGCTCAATTCAAGGATCATTTTGAGGTATCTGCACTCAGCCACCTGCTCATCCATCTTGATTTCTTTTAATTACATATACTAAGGCATACCCTCACTGTCTGCCTAACTAGTCTTTCCATAGGAAGATTGTGTTCTTTTAACCATCTCCACAACTCCTATGCATCAAGGTATTCTGGGTGTCACACTCTTTATTAGGATAATTGCAAGCCCCTGGCTTCTGCCAATTTAGTCCTGGCACCTGACCTTTATTGTGTCATTGTGACAGCCATACATACATGTGCACTGTACTATATTCCCTTCAAGAAAGTTCTTACTGTTCATCTGGAGGAGTGTAGTGCCTTCAAGATCTACCAGAGGATTTGAGTTGAGACCATGCTTTTTTCAGACAGCACCCAGCCAGTGACTGAACATCATGAAAATATGATAGCTTGGCCATTTCTCCCTATATGAGACACCTCTAACAGCAATATTTGTGCAAAGCCTTTCCTTTGAGCAGGCTAAAATTTCCTCAAAACTCTGCCATGCTCTGAATTCTTCCACCTAATCCCCCTTCCTTCTCTCTCTCCTTTCACAGGGTTAGACTGGCATTGTGACTTGAAGACTCCTACTGGCTACTCCTGCTCCCTCTCCCCTTAGCCTTTCACAGGCATCATCTCAAATAAACAGTTTTCACTTCTAATTCCTTCTTCATGTCTTCTTCCCAGGGAATCTGAACTAACACAGCTGGTTCAAAAACAGGGCTAAGGAAGAAGACATAATATGGGGGTTGGGAACTGGATCACTCATCACCCACCTGGCAAGGAGTGCCCCATCCCAGATGGACCCTGGCAAAGGTGGCATCCCAACTACTAAAACTTTTGCTGAAAAATGTCCTTATGGAGGAACCCTCCTTGGTTGATGTAAAGATTCAGGAATTTAAAAGGTATGGGAGGAGGAGGGAAATTATACATAGAATAATGAAATTGGTCAGTTATTAAGTTGAAAAGAAAAATTCCTTTTCTTTCCTCTTTCAAATTGTAAGACTTTACTGGGTGCTATCTTAATTCTTTCAGACTTTTAGCAATGGTTGTGACAGGAACATATTTCATTGATATCATAAGCCTAACTTTCTAGTGGACTTTGTTGTACAAAATATTTTTTCAATGTTACCTTTTACTTTTTGAAATTGAGGGACAGTTATCTCTTCCAACATAACAATCCCCTGAGTTTATGAGTTCTCTATTCCCTTTCATTCCTGTGGGCAAACTGTCCATTTTTAGCCTGAACTAATCTCTTTCTTCTTCAAAAACATGATAAACACAGTCAGCATAAACAAAAATGCTACTAAAATTCTGTTTTCCAACCTATTGTTCTGGGGCCCCAACTTTATTAGGTACATCATCTAAGTTATTACAGGTGACAGTTTGACTATTTTTCCACTGCATAATATGAATCACCTTCCTTGCAGATTCTGGTAATAGATTGCCAACTGCTCCCCAGTTTCTATGCCACTTCTACATATATTAGGGTTTTTGTTAAGGGAGTACCATACTTCTGGTGCAAAAATCAGCATGGGTCAAGAGAGTCTAGGTAGAGCAGTGGTAACAGATAACCTCAAAACTTCAGAGTTTAAAATAACAAAGGTTTGTATTTTATGCTACATATCTACTTTTTGTCCTCCCTTCAGGACTCTGGCTAATGGAAATGCCATCATCTGAAAAATGTCTGGTCACTGTGGCAAAAGGTACAGGGGTTTTTGAGGGCATCCAAATGGCATTTAATTCTACTGCTCAGAAATGGCACATTCACCTACAAATCACTGACCAGAACTAACCACAAAGGGGTTAGAAACTGAAATCCTATTATTTGGTTTTAGGGTGGAGAGCTGGAAATATTTGGTGAGTCACACTAATGATTATCACATAGTTCCAGTGTTATCTATCAAGTTTACAGAGTTCTTCAAATGTATAACATCACTGATGTAGAATGACCTACATGCTACTTGAGAGGCAGGTTGATGTATCCTATCATGATGGTGGATTTGTTAATTAATCCCTACAGTTTAATCAACATTTACTTTACACATTTTATTTTCTATTAGAATTATTATGTCTTCCTGGTAAACTAACCTTTCATCATTTCATAGTGACCTCTGTGGTGCCTTGTTTCATGTCTTTTTTATTACTTACTATATATTTTTTTAAATATTTTTTTAAAATTTATTTCCCCTCCTTCCCCTCCTGCAGCCCTGCTGTTTTCTTTTTTTTTTTTTTTAAGATTTATTTATTTATTTCTCTCCCCTTTCCCCCCCAACCCCAGCTGTCTGTTCTCTGTGTCTATTTGGTGCGTCTTCTTTGTCCACTTCTGTTGTTGTCAGCGGCACGGGAATCTGTGTTTCTTTTTGTTGTGTCATCTTGTTGTGTCAGCTCTCCGTGTGTGCGGCACCATTCCTGGGCAGGCTGCACTTCTTTCACGCTGGGCAACTCTCCTTATGGGGTGCATTCCTTGCGCGTGGTGCTCCCCTACATGGAGGACACCCCTGTGTGGCACGGCACTCCTTGTGCACGTCAGCACTGTGCATGGGCCAGCTCCACACGGGTCAAGGAGGCCTGGGGTTTGAACCGTGGACCTCCCATGTGGTAGACAGACGCCCTAACCACTGGGCCAAGTCCACTTCCCCAGCCCTGCTGTTTTCGCTGTCTGTGTTGTGTTGTCTTCTCTTCTCTAGGATTCACCAGGATTCAATCCTGGAGACCTCTGATGCAGAGAGAGGTTCCCTGTCAATTTGTGCCATCTCAGTTCCTGGCTTCTGCTGCACTTAACCTTGACTCTCCCCTTGTCTGTCTTTTGTTGCATCATCTTGCTGCATGATTCACTTGTGTGGGGCACTGGCTCACCACACGAGTACTCACATGGGCACATGTACGGGCACTGGCTCACCACACAGGCACTTGTGCAGACACTGGCTCACTGGGCAAGCACGCTTTCTCTTCTTTTTCACCAGGAAGCCCCAGGGATGGAACCCAGGCCCTCCCATATGGTAGGTGGAAGCTCTATCACTTGAGCCACATCCGCTTCCCTTATATTTTATTCAAGGAACATACACATGGTAAAGTGCATAAAATGCAGTCAATTTAAGTGTATAGCTCAATGAATTTTCACATATGTACACATGTGCATAACTCCAAAGATATAGAAGATTCACAATACTTCAAAGGTTTATGTATGACACAGCTTGGGGAAGCAGATGTAGCTCAGATGACATAGCTGAATCTTCATCTCTCAGATAACTAATAGATTTCCATCACCATCAGATAGTTTTACCTGTCCTTGAACCTCATATATATGCAACTATATAGTTTGTATATTTTGTGTGTGGTTCTTGTATTCAACAATCTCTATGAAATTCATCCATGTTGTTATATTTTTTAGGAGTTTGTTCTTTTCCATTGCATTTTCTTTTCTAAATGGCATGTATACATGCCAATATTTACTTATTTGTAATATGAATAGACATGATAAAGTGAATAAAGATACTATGAATAGTATTGTACATGTCTTCAGTTGACATTTGTCCTTATCCCTCTTGGATATAAACCAAGAGGTAGAGCTGCTAAGTTATAGAAAAATAGATCAGAGGATCTTAAACAGGGGTCCCTGGAAAGACTTCAAGGGGTCCGTAAGCTTGAATTGAAAAAATCAACTTATTATCTTTATTTTCTCTGACCTCTAACTGAAATGTAGCATCTCCTTCACTTATAAATGTATGCAATAAACTACAGTGGTATTCATTTCATATCAATTACAGTTGTTGCATATCTCAAAAAATTGCTTATGCTCATCCATACTTCAAAATTATGGTAGTTGATAGACCTGATGCTAGTTCAGTGTCATAAAACAATCTGCCACTACATTCTGAGAAGCCCATGGTTTTCACATGATTGGCAAAGGGGTCCATGGAACAAAAAAAGTTAAGAACCCCTGGGATAGATATATGTTTTAGTAGATGCTGGCAGTGTTCCAAAGTGGCTGCATCATTTTGCACTCCCATCAACAAGGTATGAGAATTTCAGTTACTTCACACCTTCTCCAACATGTTGAATTGTCAGACTTTTATATTTTTTCCATTTAGGAGAGTGTATGTGCCTATGTCTCAAAATATATTTTAATTTGATAATAGTTATGCTTGATATATCTTTTCCCATCCTTTCACTTTCCATTTGTTCTTGTCTCTGTACCTTAAGTGTGTTTCTTATAAGAACATATTACAGAATTTTTAAACTCAATGATAGAATCTTTGCCTTTTAAATTGTGAGTGTACTTTATTTAACAAAATTAATATATTTGACTTTTCAATTCTATTTCCCTGATTCTTTTTTCATTTTCTTAATTTTTTCAGATTCTATTAACTTTTTTTTAAAGAGCTATTTACTTATTTTCATACATCTCCCCTCTCCTGACGGCTCCCTCATCTGTCTGCCCGTTGCATTTGCTTGTTCTGTCTGCTTGTCTACTCCAGGAGGCACCAGAACCTGAACCTGGGACCTCCCCCAAGGGGACATGAGTGCTCGCGGGCTGAGCCACACCTGCTCCCCACAAGCTGCGGCATCTGCTGGCTTGTGGCATCTGGCTTGTTGCAGCAGGTAGAGGCATCTAGCTCGTTGTGGTGGGCTGCAGCAGGTGCAGTGTCTGCCCATCTTCTTTAGGAGGCACCAGAACCTGAACCCAGGACCTCCTGTGTGGTAGGCAGGCACCCAATTGGTTGAGGCCCATCCACTTCCCTCTATTACCTTTTTATTTTGAAATAATTTCAAAGTTAAAGGACAGTTGCAAAAATAATACAAAAACCATATAGAGAACTCCAGCATACCTTCTTCAGATACCCAGGTCCACCAACTTTTAACATTTTGCCACATTTGCTCTATCTATCAATCATCTATTAATTTTTTAAACATTTGAGAGTAGGTTTATAAACATCATGCTTCTTTAACATGATATAAACCTTATAGACTATATTTCAAAATTTTCGTATGACCCAACAATGTCCTTTTTTAGGCATTTTTTCCTCTATTATTGGATCCAGTCCAGGATCATGTGTTCCATTTAATTGTAATTATCTCTTTGCTTTTTTTTTCTTTTTGTAAATTGTGGAAACCTCTATCCCACATAAACTTTCCAGTCTCAACAACTCCCGAGCATACCAGTCAGCAGGATTAATCACATCACAATGTGCTGCCTTCACCACTACCATTACCAGAACTTTCCCATCTCCCCACACAGAAACCCTGCACCCATCACGCATTGACTCCCCATTTCCCGTGCCCCATCCTCATCCCTGGTAACTACTTTCTATCTCTATCAATTTGTATATTCTGGGGAAGAGGACTTGGCCCAGGGGATAGGGCATCCGTCTACCACATGGGAGGTCCGCGGTTCAAACCCCAGGCCTCCCTGAACCCTGTGGAGCTGGCCCATGCGCAGTGCTGATGCGTGCAAGGAGTGCTGTGCCACACAGGGGTGTCCCCCGTGTAGGGGAGCCCCACGTGCAGGGAGTACACCCCATAAGGAGAGCCGCCCAGTGCAAAAGAAAGTGCAGCCTGCCCAGGAATGGCACCGCACACATGGAGAGTTGATGCAGCAAGATGACGCAACAAAAAGAAACACAGATTCCCGTGCCACTGACAACAACAGAACCGGGCAAAAACAAGAACACACAGCAAATGGACACAGAGAACAGACAACTGGGGGGGGATGGGGGGGAAGGGGAGAGAAATAAAAATAAATCTTTTTAAAAAATTTGTATATTCTAGTTATTTCATGTAAATACCTGAACTATTCCACTCAACATGATGTCTTCAAGGTGTATCCATGTGGGAGCGTGTATCAGATCATCTTTCCTTTTTAAAGGCTAAAATATATTCCATTGTATGTATAGACCATATTTTGTTTATCAAATTTTTTACATATTTTTCTTATATCCTTTTCTTTCTACTTCTTTGAAACATATGTACTCTAATTCTTTAGTGATTACCCTCAAAATTTAATCCTGAACAGTTAATTTTACAAAGTCTAAAACTGAAGAAATAAACTCTTACCCAAACAATTTGGAACTTCAAAACACTGGTTCAAGTCACTGTCCCCTCCTAATTTACATGCTATTTCTGTCCAGTGTTTTAGTTTGGAACTTTTAATATCTGTCCAAAATTGATGTTATGGTTTTATACAGAAATATATTTACTTTATACATGAACTATTTAGCATTGATTTTGTGCTTTCATCATTCCCTCTTTTCCAGACCATTCTTATGAGATTGTCCTATTTTTTCCTGAAGTACATCTTTTAAAACTTCCCTTAGTGAAGGCCTTTCGATAGTGAATATCTCAGTTTTTATTTGAACAATTCTTCATATCATTATCAATTGTGGAAGCAAATTTTTCTGTAGGATGACAGAAGACACTGTGACATTATATGTGATTTTTGCCCTCTCTTCACAACCAATTCTTTTTTTTTTAATATCAGTATAGTCTTTTTTTTATTTTTATTATTTATTTATTTATTTTAATTACATTATGAAAAATATGAGGTCCCATTCAACCCCACCGTCCCCGCCCCCCACTCCCCCCACAGCAACACTCTCTCCCATCATCATGACACATCCATTGCACCTGGTAAGTTCATCTCTGAGCATCACTGCACCCCATAGTCAATGGTCCACATCATAGCCCAGACTCTCTCACGTTCCAAGTATAGTCTTTATGTATGCATGGTACATTCAGCAGGTTTTTTTTTTTGCTTGTATTTTTTAAATTAAAGTTAATAGATCACAAGGAATGTTACATTAAAAAACAAGAAAAAAAAAAACCATAAGAGGTTCCCATATAACCCAGTCCCTGCCCCCCATCACATCATTTTTGTAAATTACATATTTTTGAAGATACATACATCACAAAAACCCCACCCCCCAACAACCAGTTCTTCTCTCCACATCCTGCTTAGGAGCTGGACTGAGCATCCCAGTGCATTCCCAATGCCTTCCCAGAGCGCCGATGTTGTCTACAGGGCTCTGCACTATATTTTCAGCACTTGCAGAGTGTGTCAGTTCAGTTGTTTCAAGTGTCTCATATAATGGACAATTTTTTAATTAAGCAGGTGGTCTTCATTGGGTAAATTATATACCAGGCACTTTATTAAGAATTTCACATGTCAGAATATATATTCTTAAATAAAACAAATATACATATTTAAAAGAATATTAAAAGTGCATGTTTTTCTACTGTAAACACTGTGTGGCAGTTTGGTAGAAACTGAGCCCACATAATTTCCTCTGAGGAAGAGCTAAATAAGATCATATAGTATTCTGAAACAGGGGAAATGATGACGTTCCATCCACAACAAATGTGGTGATTTGAAGCTGTACATACCCCAGAAAGGTATGTTCTTAAATTTAATCTATTCCTGTGGGTGTGAACCCATTTTAAGACAAATTCAGTTAAGGTGTTACCCACATCATTCAGGATGGGTCCTAATCCTCTTACTGGAGTCTTTTATAAGCAGAATGAATATAAAAGAGAGAGAGAAAGAGGTGGTGTGGGGGTGTGTTGAGGGGGTATGGCTCACTGGCAGCCAATCTTCAGGAAGAAAACATCGCCTTGATGATGCCTTGATTTGGACATTTTTCTTGGCCTCAAAACTGTAAGCTAATAAAATTCCCATTATCAAGCAAACCCATTTCATGATATCTGCTTTCAGCTGCCTAGGAAACTAAAACAATAAGCAATAAGAAAAAGGTGTGTGCTGGATCAAGCAGCAAAGAAGAGGAATTTGCACTCAGGGACTTCACATTCTCACTGGGGACCCAAATACAAGAAGGTAAGAGAAAAAGTAATTCTCAGTACTCAAGCTACTTGCATAACAGGATCATTTGACATAAGTGATGACAACTTCTTCTTGAAGACATTTCTTTTATTTGGCTTCTGGAACTGTGCACACCCACATATTGAAGGTGGAGAGGTGACACTGAGGAGCAGCAGAGAGTGTGCTCCTCCAAAGGACAGCTGCCAGGCAGTACTGAGGACAGAGCAGATTTGAGTGCTTAGATATGAAAATAAGGCAGAGGGTGAATCTGGAATTAGGCCACCAGGTTATCTCCCTGGCACCCTCCATTTACTAGTTATGTGACCTTGGGCACATTTTCACTTCTTCTTGGTTTCAGTGTCCCCATTTTTCCAGTGATAGATTAAATCAGATGATCTTAAAAGGCTTTTCAAATTCACACGCTACCATAGGTTTTGACATACTTTTTCTGTAAAGGGCCACGTAGTAAATACCTTATGCTTTGCAGGCCCCTGATGCAACTACTTACCTCTGTTCTTCCAGCATGAAGGCAGCCATAGATAACACATTAATGAATGAGTACAGCTGTTCCAGTAAAATGTCTTTTAAGGACATTGATTTTGAATTTTATATAATTTTCACATATTGTGAAATATTATTTTTATTTTTTCAATATGTAAAAATGTAAAAAATGTCCTCAGCTCACAGGCTATAGAAAAACAGGTGGCTGACTGGTTTTCCATGGGTCCTGGTTTGCCAACCCTTATTCTATAAGATTAAATAAACTGACATTGGTGGGAACATCAATTTTATTAACATAACAGCATGTCCTGAGTACTTACTATGTGCCCGGCATTCTTCTAAGTTCTTTACATGTAGCCCCTCATTTAATCTACATAATGATCTTATTAACTAGGTGCTATAATCCAATTTTACAGTTGAGGAAACATAGATACAGTAATTTTCCCAATGTTATACAGTCTAGTGAAAGGCAGTCCCAAATTCAAACCCAGGTAGTCTGGCTCCAGAGGAAATAGTCTTTTTTTTTTTAAGGAGGTACCAGGGATTGAACCTGGGACCTTATACGTGGGAAGCAGGCATTCAACCACTGAGCTACACCCACTATCCCAGAGTAAATAGTCTTAACTATTGTATTCTATGGTCTTCACTACAGGTCACTGCTGTAGTCTAGAAATGAAGACTAAGAGTACTGGTATGGAGAGTGAACAGTAATTGGTAGGTGACAGGCATCTGAAAGAAAGGCCACGGCTTAGATTGTTGACAGTAAGACAGGTGAGAAGGAGATAAAGGGTAAGGATGATTGGCTTGGCTGAGGTTTCAGATCTGGGAAGATGGATGAACACTGGTGCCAGTCACAGCAGTAGATGCAAAGACAGAAGCCTTATTTACAGATTTGAGCATGGAGATACATAGGAATTGAATTAAACACAGTAAGAGGCCTTAGAGATTACATGCTATTTATGCATTTCTAATATGTCCATGTGTCCTAGATTCACCCCTGTTTTAGGCAATTTTATTCTGATTGTAAAGGAAATTCAAGGGTGGTACAAGTGGATCCAAGTGCTGAAACGTTGGTTTCCATTCTTCATTTCTCAACTCTGCTTTTCTCTTCTTCATTTTGAATCTTTCCTGCTCTGCTTAACCCTGTTCCTTTAGCTTTTGGTCTCTAAGGGAAACCTCTCTCTTTAAAATCTCAGAGAACAGGCAGATTGGTCCTTCTTGGGTCACGGGTCCCACCCTGGGCAATCATCTTGGCCGCAGAAAAGAGTAGCATTGACTAGCCTAAATCACACGACCACCCTCACACTGAGGGCGGTGGAATGCCTTATTTTCAGCCATTGGGATCACACAGACTGGGGAAGAACTGGTTTCACAAATGAAGAAGTGCTGGATACACACAATTCCAAAACCTCCATTCTACTGAAGGGTCTAAATGCATTCAAAAACTGTTAAGAGACTTGCTCAAATCCACTTAGTAACACATTGTGCAAATGGGGCGAATGATTTATACCTGTTTTAGTGTCCTGGCTTCTAAAACAAACACCACACAACTTATTTGCTCGTGATTTCAGAGGCCAGAAGGCTTGCTTCCACCAGCGCTTCAGTCTTCTGGCTGGCTGGCAGTCTCTGGCTTCCCTGGCTCTTCTGTCACAAGGCGATGCACACGGTCACGTCTTCTCCTTTCTATTCTGGGTTCAGTTGATTTCTAGTTTCTGGCTTCCCCCATGGCTTCTCTCTGTCTGACTTACATTCTACTTATAAAGAACTCTAATAATTTAGACTAAATTCCTGTCTGACTGAGGTAGGCTACACATTAGCTGAAGTAACACCCTGAAGAGCTCTTATTTACCACAGGTCCAACAAGACCAAGAACATGTCCAAACCGGGGCACACAATTCAGTTTACCACAGGAACCTTCAAGGCCCTTCATCAGTTCTCTTATTCCTTCTGGGCCACAGGGTATGAGAAATTCCACTGAGCATTTAAAACTCCTTGAAGAAATAAGTCATTTTAAACAATGGTACAATATAATGAAGAGTTTAGGTTCCGAATTCAGACAAAACTGGGACTGAGGTAACATAAGACGATATCATCGACATGGTGACATAAGACAAGCTCTGGGAAATCTCCGCTAAGAAGTGACTAACAAAAAGACAAACTGCACTTGCTTGGAACTCTGGAGCATGACAGAGACAGGAGGACTCCACAAATGCCAATCAAAGAAAAAGAAAGAATAAACACAAAAATAAGGGAGGGGTTTTACATTCTGGACCCACCAGTCCAGACCCTTCCCTCTCACTCTGTCCTGCATAACTTAAGAGCCACACAGAGAGAGGGGAGAATGGCCTGGGTCCCTCCTGCCAGGACGCAGACCACAGGGCCACTCGGCAGTGAGCCAGAACCCACACACAGCCAGGAACAAGGGCTCAAGTCCGCAGACACCAAGGGCAGAACACAAGTAAGTGGCACAGGAGAGCCACATACAAAACTGCCCCCAGGGAAAAAAGAGACCGTGGCAGAATTGCTGGCAAGAGGTACACACACTCAACCCATCTCTGATTGCTGGACCACATAACTTAAAAGGAAAACGGACCTTTTTGAACACTGATGCCATCTGACTCCCTGGGGCAAGATACCCTAACAAGAAAGTAGAAAAGCTTCACATAAAAAAAAGTGGGGGTCGGGGGCTGGGACTGAACTTGCTGTAAGGTAGGATGGATCCCAAAACTGAAAAGTTTAATGGAAAGAGGACACTGAGTGAGAGGGAGAAGTTAAACAAATCAAAGGAGCTGGGGGCAACATCCTGCACAAAAACAAAAAGGACAGATCAGAAGGAACACAGAAAAGGGAAGCTTTCTCCTGGAAGTGAAACAGTTGTACATAAAAGGACAATTATACAAACTGGTACCACACATCCAGACAAGAAACACATGCAGAAGACCTGAGAAAATCTGAACAAACACAGGCTACTTTAAAAATCTGATTTAAGTTGGACAAAATTCAAAGAAGAGCCTTAACACACAGCTAATCTACAATAAGACCCTGGGTAAGAGGGAGAAACTGACATTTAGAGGTATCACATCAAAATACTCAGATGTCCAAACATCAGTAAAAATTACAAACCATATAAAGAACAGGAAGATGTGGCTCAGACAAGGGAGCAAATTAAAACTTCAGAGGAGACACAGAACTTGGAACAACTAATGAAAGAGGTTCAAACAAATTTCCTAAATCAATTCAAGGTGATGAAAGAAATTATGGATAGATGTAAAGTAATGGTGGATATAAAGCTAAAGGATATTGAGAAGACAATGTGTGAACAAAAATAAGAATGGGAAGAAATACAAATGATCAAAAAGCATATGAAAAGATGCCCCAAATCACTAGCTATTAGGGAAATGCAGATCAAAACTACAATGAGATACCATTTCACACTTTACAAAGCCATTGTTTAAAAACAAAAACAAACAAAGCCCCAGAAAACTGCAGATGCTGGAGAGGATATGGAAGAAATAAGAACACTCTCCACTACTGGTGGGAGTGGAGAGTGGAGCAGCCTCTGTGGAGGACAGTTTGGAGGCTCCTCAGGAAGCTGAGTACAGAACTGCCCTCTGATCCTGCAGTCCTTTACTAGGAGTATATTCAGAGCAACTGAAAGCAAGGATGCAAACAGACATGTGCACACTGATTCAAAGCAGCATTATTCACAATTGAATAAAAGATGGAAATAACCCCACGTGTCCATTAACTGATGAATGGATAAACAAAATGTGGTATATACATATATATGTATATCTGTGTATTTATATATATATATATATATGATGGAGTACTATTCAGCTGTAAGAAGAAATGAACTTGGGATGCATATGACAACATGGATGGACCTTGAGGACCTCATGTTGAGTGAAACAAGCCAGACACAAAAGGACATATTGTATGGTCTCACGAATATGACATAAATACAATGAGTACATTCATGGAGTTAAACTATACAGTATAGGTTACTAGGAGATAGAATGTGGGTTGAGAAGGGGGAGCTGATGCTCAATGTATGTAGAATGTTTAAAAAGGGGGAATGTAAACGTGGGGAAATGGTTAGAGTTGATGGTTGCACTTTACAGTGAGCATAATCAACACTGATGATTTATAAATGTAACTGTGGCTGAACTGGGAAGTCTAGGAAGATTAATGTCAATTGAAAGAAAGCCAGAGAATATTCTACGGACTGTACAACATGGTTTCAGTGGTGAATAAGGATTGTGGTTAGTAGTACAAATACAAGAATGTTCCTCTATTACAAGGTGTTAAAAATATGGAGATAAATGGGGAAACACAAATAATGTAACAAATACACTATAGTTACAGGAATACTGTAATATTTTTACAGCAACATCAAAGAAGGTACTGTATCAGTGCTAAGGGTCAATAATGGGGAGGGCATAAGAGGGTATGGGATTTTTCCTTTTGGAATAATGAAAATTCTGAAATGGACTGAACTGTGCTGAACCTGAGAGCCACTGAGTGTACACTTTGGATGGATTGTACAAGGCAGGGGATTGTATAATGCAATGAACGCCATGGTGAATGATGGATGCGGTTAACAATACAAATATGATAATGTTCTCTTATAAACTATAACAAAAGTACACTACCAATGCATGGTGTTAGTAATAAGATGATTTGTGGGAAAAATATACCAAATATAAGCTATGGACTATAAATAGCAGTAATATTATGACAATGTTCTTTCATCATTAGCAACAAATGTGTCACTACAATGTAAGATGTTGGTGGTAGGGTGACGCATGGGAATCCTGCATGGTATGCACAACTGCTTTGTTAACTCATAACTATTCAAATGAAAAATATCTGAAAATAATTCTCAGTTAGTTTTCACAGAAATAAATGAAGCCCTTATTGAACTGAAAAAAAAGAAATTATGGGAATGAAAAGCACAATAATAGATAATAATAGCTAATAATAGTGTATTTTTAATATACTACTAGAGGCACACAACACCAGATACGCAGAAGAAAGAATCAATGAACTAGAAGACAGGACAATCAAAATCATAGTCAGGGAGTGGAGGTGGCTCAAGCAGTTGAGTGTTCTCCTCCCATATGGGAGGTCCTGGGTTCGGTTCCCAGTGCCTCCTGAAAAAACAAAAAGCAAAAAAAAAAAAGAACAAATCAAATCAGGGAAGCCAATGTGGCTCAGTGTTTGAGTGCTGGCTTCCCACATACAAGGTCCAGGGTTCAATCCCCAGTACCTCAAAAAACAAAAAAACAAAAACAAAACAAGCAAATGAGTGGTTTCCTTACGCATGGCTCTTCTGTCTTTCTATCTGAACCTATAATTACTACTAGAATTGGAAGGTGTACATCCAACTTTGGGCTGTCTATGTGCCAGCTGAGCCCTAAATCTCAATGGAGTTGCAATACCTACTCTCCAGTTCAATGGACTCACCCAGGACAACTAACAGGGAGAAGATGATGGACAAATAACAAACCAAGGAACAGAGAGTGCCTACAACTGCAAGCAAGAGAGTCCCACCCATTGATGTATGGGGTTGAAGCCACCTTCAATTAATGGTGGAGTAGGCATCACCATCCCAGAGTCCTCAGAACTGGGTAGTGAACTATGGACTAAAATAAACTTACTAGTATTCTAAAACAAAAACAAAAACAAAAACAAAAAACAAGCAAACAAATGAGAGTCAACTCAGGGGAGCTGATGTGGCTAAGTGGTTGAAACCCAGCTTCCCATATTCGAGGTCCCAGGTTCATTCCCTCGCCCCAGTACCTCAAAAAATAAAAATAAAATAAAAAATTATATAGTCAGAAGAACAGATAAAGAATAGAAAAAAATGAGCAATGTCTAAGGGAATTGAGTGACAGCATGAAGCATGCAAACATATATATCATGAGAGTTACAGAAGGAGAAGGGAAAAGGGAAAGAGAAAATTTGAGGAAATTATGACTGAAAATTTCCCAGATCTTATGAAAGACATTAATATACATGTCCAAAAATCATGGTGGGCTCCAAAGAGAATAAAACCTAAGGGACCTACTCCAAGATACATACTAATCAGAATGTCAGATGTCAAAGATAAAGAGAGAATTCTGAAAGCAGCAAGAGAAAAGAGATTTTTCACATATAAGGAATCCTCAATAGGACAAAATGCCAATTTCTCATCAGAACTATGGAGGCAAGAAGGTAACAGTATGATATATTTAAAGTACTAAAAGAATTAAAAATAAGAATAACAAAAAAGAAAAAATTTAAAAGGAAGGAAGGAGGGAGGGAGGGAGGGAGGGAGGGAGGGAGGGAGGGAGGGAGGAAGGAAGGAAGGAAGGAAGGAAGGAAGGAAGGAAGGAAAAACTGCCAGTCAAAAATTCTTTATCTAGCAAAACTGAGGGAGACTTTAAAACATTCACAGATACAGAGAAATTTAATTGCTATGAGAATTGCTAAAGGAGCTCTTCAGGTTGAAAGGAAAAAACAGGAGAGAGTGACTTGGAGTAGTATGAAAAAGTGAAGATCTTCAGTAAGTTAACTAAATGGGTAAATGCAAAACCCAATAGTACTGTATCCTCAATATATAACTCTTTTTCTTTTGATTTCTGTAAACGTTAGAATACAATTGACTTTGTGTCTGGTTTCTCTTAGCATAACGTGTTTTCTTTCTCTTTTTCTTTTTGCCTATATTAACATGTATTTATTCACTTTCAAAGAAAAACAGGCACATATTGCATATTACCCATATTCATATTTCACATGAAGTTTTACTGTGCTATACAGTCCAATGTTACATTTTTAGCTTTCATTCTAATAATATAAATGACCTTAGACTTTTCCTTTCAACCACTGTGATAGCACTGCTAGTTAAAAACACTATGTTGTGATTTCACCTTTACTATTCATTTCCAAAGATGAACCTTTTTATCAGTTCTGCACAGGTTGACTATCAGTTTTATATTCTCTAACCTCCTTCTATTTTCTGGTGACCCAAATTCTAGTTATTAACTCCATGAGTTTATACAATGTATTTTGTTCATAAAAGTGCAATCATGCAGTATTTGTCCCTTTGTGGCTTACTTCACACAACATAATGTCCTACAACCATGTTGTCATATGTTTCACAACTTCATTTCTTCTTACAGCTGCATAATACTCTGTGTGTATACACCACAGTTCGTTTAACCATTTGTCATTTGATGGGCACATGTTGTATAATTTCATTTATATAAAATGTAAATATAAATAGATTATAAAGATGGAATTAGATTAGTGGATATGCAAGGATGGGGAAGGATAAAGGGACTGAGAGGCGACTGCTAAGCAGTGTGGAGTTTTTCTTTCTAGAGTAATGAAATTGTTCTAAAGTTTTTTGTGACGATGAATGCACAAAACTGTGATTATACTAAAAGCTACTGCTTGTACACATTGGATAGATTGTATGATATGTGAATATACCTCAATAAAACTGCTTAAAAAATACAATTGAATAAGAAAGAGTCATATTTCCTGATAATGGACACACAAAATGTGGGACAAAAATAACATAAAGACATATGAAAGCACAGAACATATATGCTATTAAAGTTAAGTGGGTATCTTTTCAAATTAGTATGTTATAGACTGAAGGTTGTGTAATACAAACCCAAGGGCAATCAAAGAAATTATTTTTTTAAATTTCTCTCCCCTTCCCCCCTCCCACATTGTTGGCTCTCTGGGTCCATTCATTGTGTGTTCCTCTCTGTCTGCTTGCAATCTTGTCAGTGGCACCGGGAATCTGTGTCCTTTTTTTTTTGGTGGCATCATCTTGCTGCATCAGCTCTTCATGTGTGTGGCACCTCTCCTGGACAGGCTGTGCTTTTTTCGCATGGGGTGGCTCTCCTTGTGGGGAGCACTCCTTGCACATGGGGCTTCCCTACATGGGGGACACCTCTGCATGGCTTGGCATTCCTTGTGTGCATTAGCACTGCACATGGACCAGCTCACCACATGGGTCAGGAGGCCCTGGGTTTGAACCCTGGACCTTCCATATGATAGGTGGATGCTCCATCAGTTGAGCCAAATCCACTTCCCAAAAGAAAGTATTTTTTATTTTATTTTATTTTTTTTTAATTTTTTAATTTTTATTGACTTTGTAATAATATTACATTAAAAATATATATGTGAGGTCCCATTCAACTCCACCCCCCCACCCCCCCTCTCCCCCCCCCCAAGAAAGTATTTTTTAAATACATCCAAAGAGAAATGAGGAAAGGATCAGTCAGATGCATTACAGAAGATAAACTACATGAAAGGAGGCTGTAATAAAGGAAAAGAGAGATTAAAAAGATATGACATATAAAAACAAAAGACAGGGAAACCAGCAAGATGGCAGTGGAGTAAGGAGCTCCTAGAGTCAGTTCCTGCTACAGGGCAGTTAGCAAACACCCAGTGCTCTCTGGAACTAGCTGAAGCACCTGTTTGGGGGCTCCAGGAGGCTAGAAGAGCATCCTGCAATGTCCTTGGGGGAGTAGGAGGAGATTGCCCGTCTGCAGAGAAGACTCGTAAGTAGAGGCTCCATGCCAAAGAGGCCGGTGCCCGACCTCCACTGGAGGCACAAGCCACCTTGGGAGCTGACCCGCGGCTGGAATTGAAAGCTCCACTTCCCCAAAATGGGGGAGGAAGAGACGATTGGGCATCAATTTCAGCTACTGATGAGGAAATTCAGTGGGCTACAGTATAATCCTGAGAACAGCTAAAGTTTGAGCCTGTCCAAATCAGAAAGAGGCCAGGAGCCGCCATCTTAACTATGCTCCTAGCAAGTGGGGAAGCGGGATGGACTGAAAATCCCAGTGCTGGTGGGAACCGGCTTCTTCCCATCTAGGTCATATTGCAGCTCTACCCTAGGCCCCAGTGCCACCTCGAGCAGGGAGGAAGCTGCGGGGACCTGCGCCAGCCTCTCCAGGAAATTACCAGCCAAGCTGTGGAGGCCAGTGATTGTCCTACTCTGGTGGCATGAGCTGCTCCAGGAGTTGCTCTGTGACAGGAACTGGAAGCTCCATTTCCCAGACACAGGGGAGGAGGAGACAATTTGCTGCCAATTTTAGCTACTGATTGGGAGACTTAGCTGGCTAAGAGATAACCCTGGGAATGGCTGGGGTGAGAACTAGCCCAGGTCAGAAAGAGGCCAGTAGCCACCATTCCGACCCCACCCCCAGCCTGAGGGGAAGCCGGGCTGACTGAAACTCTCAGTGCTGGCAGGAACCACTTTCTTCATGCAGATCAGCCTGCAGCCCTAGGCTAGGCTTCAGCCCGCCTCTGGCAGGGAGGAGGCTGAGGAGCCCTGCACCAGCCTACACAGGTAACTGCAGGGAACTTCGGCTGGCATAGACTGAAAATCAGAAGTCTACCAGGGCAACTGTGGTCATCTTAGGACTCGCACTGCATAGATTGCTGCCCACACCTGCAGCTCCATCCAAGCCCCAGGTAGGGGAGAAAGGGATGTGAAGCTTCGTAAGTCTCTCTGGGCATCTACAGTCTAGGTCTGCATGACTTGGATTATTCTACACAGCTGTGACTCTGTTCCTACCCCTGGCAAAGGAAAAAGTTGGAAGAAGCTTCATTGGTCCCTGGCGCAATGAGGGCAGCTTGAGCCTCCACAGCTTACAGCACCAACTACATGCTTGGCTCCAACTGCATAACTAACAAGGGAGAAATGATAGGAAGCCCTAAACTAGGGAGAAAAACTACACCCAGAAAAAATACTCTAGGAAGCCAGATGCCAAGACACCAGCAAAAAATTATAATCCACACCAGGAAACAGGAAGCTATGGCCCAGTTAAAGGAACAAGATAAGCCCCCAGATGACATAAAGGAGTTGAGACAACTAATTATAGATGTTCAAACAAATCTCCTTAATAAATTCAAAGAGATGGCTAAAGAGATTAAGGATATTAAGAAGACACTGGATGAGCACAAAGAAGAATTTGAAAGCATACATAGAAAAATAGCAGATCTTATGGGAATGAAAGGTGCAATCAATGAAATTTTTAAAACATGGGAATCATATAAGAGCAGACTTGAGGAGGCAGAAGACAGGATTGGTGAGCTTGAAGAAATGGCCTCAGAAAGTGAACATACAAAACAAGAGATGAAGAATGGAAAAAATTAAACAAGGTCTCAGGGAACTAAATGACAGCAAAAGGCATGCAAACATACATGTCATGGGTATCCCAGAAGGAGAAGAGAAGGAAAAAGGGGCAGAAGGAATATTTAAAGAAATAATGGTAGAAAATTTCACAAATCTATTGAAGGATATAGATATCCCTGTCCAAGAAAAACAACATACTCCCATCTGAAAAAAATCCGAATAGACCAACTCCAAGACACATACTCATCAGAATGTCAAAGGCCAAAGACAAAGAGAGAATTCTGAGAGGAGCAAGAGAAAAGCAGTGCATAACACATAAGGGATATCCAATAAGATTAAGTGCTTATTTCTCACCAGAAACCATGGAGGCAAGATGACAGTGGTCTAATATATTTAAGATACTACAAGAGAAAAACTTCCAGCCAAGAATCTTATATTCAGCAAGACTGTCTTTCAAAAATGCGGGCAAAATTAGAATATTCACAGATAAAAAGAAACTGAGGGAATTTCTAAGGAAGAGACCAGATTTTTAGGAAATACTAAAGGGTGTGCTAGAGCCTGAAAAGAAAAGACAGGAGAGAGAAGCCTGGAAAAGAGTCTAGAAATGAAGATTATATCAATAAAAGTAAAGTGTCAAAAGAGTGGTGAAAATAAAATACGACAGATAAAACTCAAATAGTCAGGAATAAACTTAACCAATGTTGTAAAGCACTTGTATTCAGAAAACTGCAACTCAATGTGAAAACAAATCAAAAAAACCCTAAATAACTGGAAGAACATTCCATGCTCATGGAATGAAAGACTAAATATCATTAAGATGTCAATCCCACTCAAATTGATATACAGATTTAATGCAATCCCGAAAAAAATTCCACCAGTATTAAAGAAAAAATTGAAAACACAACCATTAAGTTTATTTGGAAGGGTAAGGAGTCCTGAATAGCCACAAACATCATAAAAAGGAAAAGTGAACCCTCATCTCCAGACTTTAAATCATAATACTTACCTACAGTGGTAAAAACAGCATGGTACTGGCCTAAAGACAGACACAACAGACCAATGGAACCAAATTTATGATTCAGAACAGACCCTCACAGGTATGGTCAAGTGATTTTTGACTAGTCTGTCAAACTCACACAGCTCAGGCAGAACAATCCATTCAACAAATGGTGCTGAAAGATTTAGACATCCATAGCTGAAAGAAGGAAAGAGGACCCCTATCTCACACTTTATTAAAAAACTAACTCAAAATGGATCAAAAAACTAAAAATAAAAGCAAGAACCATAAAACTTCTAGAAGAAATTATTGGAAAGTATCTTCAAGAACTGGTGGTAGATAGTGGATTCTTAAAGGAGATAAGAGAAGGACAAAGTGGACTACTGATGTTTATTCTATGTAGAAGTTTTAATTAGCTTTACTGTAAAATTGTGGAAATGTAGAGAGTGGATGGTAACACACAGTAACAGCTAGTTTATAAATGGGGATGTGTCTGAATATAGTAGTCTAGTTATGTAAATGCCAATTGACAGAATGCTTGTGAATAATCTATCAAATGGATAGCACAGTAAACTAAGAGGTGGGTGAGAATTGTGGTTGATGGTACAGATGCAAGAGTGTCCTTTGTGAGCTAGAACAAATGTATATCACTACTGCAGGGTGTTGGGAATGTGGAGAAGCATGGGAAAAATACAGCTGGGGGGACCTATGGACTGTGGTTAGTAGTAATAATATAATATTCTTGCATCTATGCAGAAGATGTACTGTGTTGATAATGAGGCAGTATGGAAAATGTGAGCCAAATGTACACTATGGACATGGCAATAATCAGATGATATTATTCTATCTGTAGTAAATGACATGCCACATTGTGTGTGTGATGGAGGGGTGTTGTTTGGAAATTCTGCACATGTGCATGATTGTTTACAAGTTTACAACTTCTGTTATAAAAAATATATTTAAAAAACAATAACAGGGTGGGTCAGGGGAAAAACACATCAAATGTAAGAAAAGAACTATGATTAGTAGTAAGATTTTGACAGTGTTCTTTCATAGTTTGTAACAAACATCTCATGACAATGCAAGGTATTGGTGGAAGGTTGATGTATGGGACCCCTGATGTTATGTGTTTGCTTTGCAAGTTCACAACTTTCTCTATACACTTAATTGTTTATGTATGTTCATATATAAATGATATAAAGATAATAATAATCAGATTGGTTAGGGGAAAAATAACTTTAGTAGTAATATTTTGACAATTCTCTTTAATCATTAGTTAAAAAGGTTTAAAAACAATGCAAGTTACTGGTGGTAGGGTGAGATGTTATACATGTTTGTTTGATGTTATATGCTTGTTTTGTAAGTTCACAAATATACATTTATTTTTTATGTATGTTTATGTATGAGTGATGTATTTCTATAAATTTTTTTTAAAAAGGAAATAACAAAGACAAAATAGTTGAAGTAAGTATTGCCTTTATAATAATAACACTGAAGGTTAATGGATTAAACTCCCTATGAGTTTGAAGCTGCATGTAGCCAAGGAAAACATATTTAAACTTAGTCCATTCCTGTGGGTGTGATCCCACTGTCAGTAGGATCTTTTAATCCGGCTACTTCAGGTAAGAAGGTGTACCACAGCCCAGACAGGAAGGGACTTTATCCTATTGCTGGAGTCCTTTACAAGGAGAGTGAAATTCAGATACACAGAAAGTCACAGGAAGGAAGAAGCTGAAAGGGAACCCAGAAAGAATGAAGAGACCCGGAGACACCACGCAGTGCCTTTCCATGCGACAGGAACCAAGGATCGCCGGAAGCCAGCCCAGAGCACCACAGATTCTGGGGAGAAAGGTCACCTTGATGATAGCCTGAGTTGACATTTTCCCAGCCTCAAAACCATTAGTGAAAAAATTCCAATTGTTTAACCAAAACCATTTCATGGTAATTGCTTAAGCAGTATAGAAAACTAAAACACTTCTCAGTCTAAAGACACAGATTGGCCAAATGGATAAGAAGCATGATCCAACTATATGTTGTTTACAGAAGACTCACCTTAGACACAAAGATGCAAAAAGTTTGAAAGTGAAAAGATGGAAAAATACAATCCATGCAAATAAAAAAAGAAAGCTGAAGTAGCTATACTAATATTGGACAAAATAGAATTTAAGTCATAAGCTGTTACAAGAGACAAAGAAGGACAATATATATTAATAAAAGGGTCAATCAACAAGGAGAAATAATAATCAAATATTTATGCATGGTGCCCCAAACTACATAAAGCGAATACTGGTAAAACTGAAGGGAGAAATATACACTTCTACAATAATAGTTGGAGACTTAAGTACACCACTTTCATCAATAGACAGAACATCTAGACAGAAGATCAGTAAGGAAATGCAGAAACTGAATAACTAGAACATGAACTAGACCAAACAGACATAAACAGAACACGGCCCATTAAAACAGCAAGATACACATCTTTCTCAATTGCAAATAGGTCACTCTCCAGGATAGGCTACATGTTGGGTCACAAAAAAAGTCTCAATAAATTTAAAAGATTAAAATGATTATAAAGCATCTTCTCAGATCACAATGGAATGACACTAGAAAGAAATAACAGGCAGGGAACTGGAAAATCAACAAATATATGGAACTTAACACACTTTTTTTTTTTATGTACCAGGGCTGGGGATTGAGGTCAGGACCTTGTATGTGGGAGCCAGTGCTCAACCACTGAGCTCCCGAGTTGTTTTTTTATTTGTTTGCTTGTTTTGATTTTTTTGTTTGTTATTTTAGGAGGCTCCAGGAACTGAACCCAGGACCTCCCATGTGGAAAGCAGATGTTCAACTGGTTGAGCCACATCCCCTTTCCTAAACTACATTCTTTTTTTTTTAATTAACTTATTTATTTCTCTCCCCTCCCCCCGCCCCAGTTGTCTGTTCTCTGTGTCTATTTGCTGCGTGTTCTTTGTCCGCTTCTGTTGTTGTCAGTGGCATGGGAATCTGTGTTTCTTTTTTTTGTTACATCATCTTGTTGTGTCAGCTCTCCATGTGTGGGGCACCATTCCTGGGCAGGCTGCACTTTCCCTCGTGCTGGGCGGCTCTCCTTACGGGTTGCACTCCTTGCGTGTGGGGCTCCCCTATGTGGGGGACACCCCTGCGTGGCAGGGCACTTTTTGCTCGCATCAGCACTGCACATGGGCCAGCTCCACACAAGTCAAGGTGGTAGACAGATGCCCCAACCACTGGGCCAAGTCCGCTTCCCTAAACTACACACTCTTAAACAACCATTGGGTGAAAGAAAAAATTACAAGGGAAAACAGTAAATACCTTGAGACAAATGAAAATGAGAACACAATGTATCAAAACTTAGAGCATCCACCTATCACATGGGAAGTACAAGGTTCAAACCCAGGGCCTCCTTGACCTGTGTGGAGCTGGCCCACATGCAGTGCTGATGTGCGCAAGGAGTGCCGTGCCATGCAGGGGTGTCCCCCACATAGGGAAGCCACATGCACAAGAAGTGTGCCCCGTAAGGAGAGTCACCCAGCACGAAAAAAGTGCAGCCTGCCCAGGAATGGCACCGCACACATGGAGAGCTGACACAGCAACAAAAAGAGACACAGATTCCTGGTGCCACTGACAAGAATACAAGTGAACACAGAAGAACACACAGTGAATGGACACAGGGAACAGACAACTGGGGCAGGGGGGAAGGGGAGAGAAATGAATAAAAATAAATCTTTAAAAAAAAACTTTATGGGATGCAGCAAAGGCAGTGCTGAGAGGGAAATGTATAGCTTTAAATGCTTTACATCAAAAAAGAAGACAGAGCTAAAACCAAAGCTGTAAGAGAAGATCTGGAAGAATTAGGAAAAGGACAGCAAACGAAACCCAAAGGAAGCAGATAGAAAGAAATATAAAAAATTAGAGCAGGGAGAAATGAAATAGAGAATTAAAAAACAATAGAGAACATTAAGAAAAGTAGGTTCTTTGAAAAGGTCAATAAAATTGACAAACTTTTAGATAGACTGAAGATGAGAAAAAAAGAAAGCATGAAATCGGAAATGAGAAGGGGGACATTATTACTGACATCACAGAAACAAGAATCATGAGGATACTTTGTAAAACTATATGCCAATAAACTAGGCAACCTAGGTGAAATGGGAAAATTCCTAGAAACACACAATTGACTCTGACTCTAGAAGAAATAGAAGATTTCAACAGACCAATTACAAATATAGAAACTGAATTAAAACTACCAACAAAGAAATGCCCAGGACCAGACAGCTTCACAGATTAATTCTACCAAAGATTCCAAGAATTAATACTAATCCTACTCAAACTCTTCCAAAAAACTGAACAGGAGGGAATACTATCTAACTCATTCTTAGAGGCCAACATCACCCTCATAGCAAAGCCAGATAAATAAACCACAATAAAAGAAAATTACAGACTAATTTATCTTATGAATATCGATGCAAAAATCCTCAAAGAATTAGGGAGCAAATGCGGCTCAAGCGGGTGGTTGAGCACCTGCTTCCCACATGGGAGGTACTGGGTTCATTTCCTGGTGCCTCCTAAAAACAAACAAAACAAACAACAAGCAAACAAATGAAAAAATCAACTCAGGGGAGCTAATGTGGCTCATGGTTAAGTGCCAGCTTCCCACACATGAGGCCTTGAGTTCAATTCCCAGTCATGGGACATTAAAAAAAAAAAAGCATTAGATACCATGATTAAGTGGGATTTATCCCTGGTATGCAAGGGTAGTTCAACAAAAGAAAATCAATTAATGGAATATACCACAGCAACACAATGAAGGGGGAAAAAAACCATGATCATCTCAAAAGGTGCAGAAAAGGCATTTGACAAAATCCAGCACCCCTTCTTGAAAAAAACACTTTGAAAGATAGGAATAGAAGAAACTCCCTCAATATGATAAAGAGCATATATGAAAAGCCACAGCTAACATCCTACTTAATGGTGAAAGCCTGAAATCTTTCCCTCTAGATCAGGAACAAGATGTAAGGATGTCACCACTCTTATTCAACATTGTGCTAGAAGTTCTAGATGGAGCAATTAGGTAAGAAAAAAAAATAAAGATATCTAAATTGGAAAGGAAGAAGTAAAACTTTCCCTACCTGCAGAATACATGATAATAAATAAAGTCCTGAAAAATCTACACCAAAGCTACAAGAGCTAATAAGTGAATTTTTAAAAAGTGGCAGGGTACAAGATCAACATGCAAAAATCAGTAGTGCTTCTATATGCAAGCAATGAACAATCAGAAGAAATCAAGAAAATACTCCCTTTACAATAACAACAAAAATAATTAAACATTTAGGAATAAATTTACCAAGGATATAAAGGTCTTATACATGGAAAACTATAAACCTTTGTTAAAGAAATTAAAGACTGAAATAAATGGAAGGACATTCTATGCTCATAGATAGGGAAACTAAATATTGTTAAACTGTCAATAAATTTCCAAAATTATTTACAAAATCCCAATCAAAATTCCAACAGCCTTTTGTGGAGTAATGAAAAATCCAATCCTCAAATTTATTTGGAAGAGTAAGTGACCCCAAATAGCCAAACCCATCTTGAAAAAGATGCATGATATTGGAGGACCAACAATTTAACTTGAATAGTTATTACAAATCTACAGAGACCAAAACAGTATGATACTGGCTAGATACATGCCAGATATATAACTTATATAGACCATTGTAATTGAATTGAGAGTTCAGAAATATATAACCACATCTATGGCCAATCAAATTTTGACAAGGCTGTCAAGTCCACTCATTTGGAAAATAATAGTCTCACAAATGGTGCTGGGAGAACTGGATAGCCATATGCAAAAGAATGAAAAAGGGCCTCCATCTCACACCAAATACAAAAGTTAACTCAAAATGGATCAAAAACCTAGATATAAGAATAAGGACTATAAAACTACTACAAGAAAATGTAGGGTTGCATCTTCAGGACCTTGTGTTAGGCAATGGTTTCTTAAGATTTTGCACCTAAAGGACAAGCAACAAAGGAAAAAAGTAGATAAAAGGGATCCCATGAAAATTTAAAACTTTTATGCATTAAAGGACTTTACCATGAAAGTGAAAAGACAACCTACTTAATGGGAGAAAATATTTGAAAACCATAAGGTTTAATACCCAGAATATATAAAGAAATCCTTAAACCTAACAACAAAAAGATAAGCTACCAAATTAAGAAAGGCTCAACAAGACAATGGATCTTACAGTGATGAAAGACATAATGTAAAAAAATTTCTTTAATTTTATATATTTATTTCAATTTTTTAAATTGTATTTTGTTATTTTTAAAACTATCATTATTATTTCATTTTCTTATTAATTATATTTGGTTGGCTTCATTTGTGAAGAAGTTTTGGATCACAGAAGGGTTACAACTGTGACAAGGGAGGATCATTGGTGCGGGGTGTCAGTGATGGGGGATGCATGGGAGGAGGTTCACCTGGGCATACCTATAAGGCATATGAATGTGTTCAAGTGTTCATGGGAAACTGTCACAGTGGGTATAGATTCACACAATAACTGAAAGAATATAGACTTCCCATCCTGAGCTCTGCCACATTCACTAATGGGACAGCAAGAATCCCCTGAGTACAGGGGCAGTGACTAGTGAAGGAGGATGGTCCATTGATGGACACTTGATATTGATGACCATACTTGTGAACCTTTACTTTTGAAACTGAAACTTAGCCTAGTATGTAGGGTGCCTAGGAGTTACCTCCTGAGAGCCTCCTTGTTGCTCAAATGTGGCTTCTCTCTAAGCCAAACTCAGCATATAAATTCATTACCTTCCCTCTAGCATGGGACATGACTCCAGGGGATGGGCCTCCCTGGCACCAAGGGATTACTACCAAGCACCAACTAGCAATGCAACTGGAAAAAGACTGAGACCAAAAGGGGAAAAAGGTAAAGACAAATGAGTTTATATGGCCAGGAGATTTTAAAGTGAGGTCACTGGGAAGTCATTCCAGAAGTTACACATATGTACATCTCAGCAGGATCGCATTGACTGCCAGAGTAAACAGTGTCTCAAATATCAGGGTTCCTGAGGGCTCTGGAGTCATCCTATACACTTTAGGCAGGGCAGACAGCTCAGGAATTTGGTGCCCTGCCAGTGGGCCCTATATTGGAATTTATGCTTCCCAGTGTGACAGAGTTGGATTCAATTGTGGTTTTCCTACACATGACTCTTCTGCCTCTTCTATTTAAACCAATGGTTAGTACTAGAGTTGATAGGTGTATGTCCAAGAGATTTAAACTTTTGGGCTGTCTATGTGCTAGTTGGTGCCTGAATCTCAAAAGAGTTGCAACACCTACTCTCCAGTTCATTGGACTCACCCAGGACAACTAACAAGGAGATGATGATGGACAATGACCATCCCAAGTAACAGAAAGAGTCTGCAACTGCAAGCAAGATAGTCCCATCCATCTGCCCCATTGGGATCTAAGCCCCCTCTCAATTAGAGGTGGAATGGGCACCACCATCCCAGAATCCTCAGGACTGGGGAATGAACAATGGACTAGAGTAAACCTACTGTTATTCTACTATAGACTTATTGTGATTCTAGCAATGGAAGAAATTTTATCATTGATGTGGAGGCAGTAGAGGTTCTGAAGGGAGGGAAAGGGAAAAATAGGTGTAATATGGGGGCATTTTGGGGACTTGGTAATTGTCCTGAGTGACATAGCAATGACAGATACAGATGATTATATATCTTGTCATAACTTACAAAATTGTGTGGAAGAGAGTGTAAACTACAATGTAAACTATAATCCATGCTTAGTGGCAATGCTCCAAAACGTGTTCATCAATTGTAACAAATGTACCACACTAATGAAGGATGTTGTTAATGTGGGAAAATGTGGGAGGGATAGGGAGCAGGCATATAGGAATCCCCTATATTTTTTATGTAACATTTATGTAATCTAAGTATCTTTTTAAAATAATAAAAGTATATATATTTAAAAGAGAGAAATTGTCAAAAGACTTGAATAGACATATCTCTAAAGAAGATATACAAATGGCCAGAAAGCACATGAAGAGATGGTCACCATCATTAGCCATCAGGGAAATGCAAATCAAAACCACAATGAGATACCATTTCATACCCACTAGGATGGCTACCATAAAAAGTGGAAAATTACAAGTGTTGGAGAGGATGTGCAGAAAAAGGAACATTCAGTCATTGCTGTTGGGAATGTAAAATGGTACAGCCACTGTGGAACAGTTTGGCAGTTCCTCAGAAAGGTATCAATTTACCACATGACCTGGCAATCCTACTTCTAGGCATATACCCAAAAGATTCATAAGTAGGGATTCAAACAGACTTTTGCACACCAATGTTCATGGCAGAATTATTCACAATTACCAAAATGAATGGATAAATAAAATGGGGTATATACTTACAATGGAATATTATCAACCGTAAAAAGGAACAAAATTCTGATACATGTGACAGCATGGATGAACCTGAAAGACATCAAGTTCAGTAAAATAAGCCTTACACAAAAGGACAAGTATTGTATGATCTCACTAATATGGAATAATTAGAATATGCAAATTCATAGTGAGAATCTAGAATATAGGTCATCAGGGGCTGGGGTGGGGTTAGGAAATGGGGAGTTAATGTTTAAATTGTACAGAGTTTCTATTTGGGTTGATTGTAAAGTTTTGGTAATGAATGACGGTGATGGTAGCACAACATTGTGAAAGTAATTAATGGAATTATACATGTGAATGTAGTTAAAATGGGAAATATTAAGTTTTATAAGTTACTAGAATAAAAATTTTTTAAATACTGGGATTAAAATCAAGCTTTATCACTTGCTGGTTGTGGGACCTCTGCATAATGAGAAATTAATATGATAAAATATATTAAAATTATGAATAATATGAAATAGGACTTTTATTTTTAATAATTCATGTAGAGCAATTAGTACAGGAGCTAAAACAAAACATGCTTTTAAGAGTTTTTGTTACTATTTTAAAGGAAGGAGGGGTGGTGGTTTTATCCTTAGTAAAACATGTTTTCACAGAAAAAAGAAGATGCAATATAACATTCACCATAGGCATTAGTCAGAACAAACCCCAACCTTTTTATGCCCATTTCATTAAATCTGGAGGCAATAAAGCCATACAATCTGCTGATGAAGGAACTGTTTGGGGAAAATAGGGCACATGCATAGACTTGCTAAATAATCTTGGACAAAATATCTCCCATCTATATAACCAAATACTTGGGTTAGATGATTTCTAACTCTATATTCCTAAAGTTCCTAATCAGATGTCCCTCTTCAGAAGGCCAAAGGTAAAAGTAGATCACTTCTTGTAATCCTGTGTCTTATGTTCATCTTGCTTTGAAATGTATGTTCTTAATATCCTTGAATTGTAATTATACTGCTCCTTTAAGGATTATTGGAACACAAATGAGTTCATGCTTACCTTCCAAGTGTGTCCCACCTATATGAGAAAAGAAGTTCTACAGAAGGTACATTATTAGATGACTTTCAATTTGGGTTTTTGGTGTTCCTGCCTCATAATGTGATAGAGATGATGAAGAGAACTCAGGTCAAGTGTGGGTAAACACATATATGCAAAAACTGGGGATGCTACAGGTGACTTGGCAGATTGCTCCCAAGAATTGATTCACTACATGATTAGATTCATTTAACAAGCTTAGAATGAGTATGCTAGTTTGCTATTACTGCTGAAAAAAATTATCAGAAATTTTGTGGCTTAAAACACAGTTTTTTACCTTATAATGTGGAAGCCAAAAGCCTAAAATCCATTTCACTGAGCTAAGATCAAGATATCTGAAGGGCTGTATTCTTTCTGGAAGCTCTAGGGGACAGTCTATTTCCATGCCTTTTTCAGCTTCTAAAGGTTGCCTGTATTTGACTCATGATCCCTTCTTTCAACCTCAAAGCCAGAAAGAGTTGGTTGAACCTTCCTCACACTACTTCTCTTCTGCAGTCAAATCTCCCTCTATCTCCTTCTTGTAAGGACACTTGTGATAAAAGTGGACCCACCTGCACAAACCAGGATAATCTCCCCATCTCAAGATCCTTAATTTAATTGCATCTGCAAAGTAATTTTTTACCATGCAAGTAGAAAAATAATATTTACAGTTCATGTAGATTCAGACATTGACATCTTCGGGAAACCATTATTCATCCTAGCACAATCAGGATAGATTCAAAAAAATTAAAATGGCAGAACACAAAATCCCTGGTATCGCTCGATCCAAAAGATATGAACTGAGCCATTAAAAGATTACACAGTTCACATGTTTCTCATCAAACTGAGGAGCCTCCTAACAACTTTCTCAGACACCCTATACCCAGCTACCCTTATTGGGAAGCATAGTTGGTCCCAAAACATCACACATCTTAATATGAAATATCCTTTATACCAACTAAGTAAGATAAGAAACTTAAGAGAATACCTCTATGTTTGAAAAATACAGCATCACAAATCCACTTATGGAATTAGTTTATCCCATAAGATCACTGTCCTTGTCATGGGTTGGGCATCCCTTTCACACAAGCCTGTACTACATTTGGATAGCTGTTAGTGTAGGACTCCTTAGTTCAGAAGGTGTTTTCACTTGAGCCTCCTCTAGGGAGAGAAGTTAGCATCTTTTTTTCTTTTCTAACTGTTGACTTATTCAATGAAAGAGTGTTTCCTAGTATAAAAGATGGTTTCATTTAAGAACACCAAGTTTGGGGCAATATGCCTTCGTAGCTATGGCACTGTGCTGTTTGAATCACCAAAGTCAGCTACTGGTGATCCTGGAGTCCTGCCACATGGTGAGGCAAGATGGCAGATCTGCCAGACTCTGACAATGTCCCCTGAGGGCTCACTGTCTCCAGAGCCCAACTGTGCAATGCTGAAGACAGATACTCAAGGACTAGGCAGACACAGAGTTTGCCAGCAGGCAGAAGTTACACTTTGACAGTAACTGCATAAAATGAGTATTTACAACATCGGTAGGGCTAAAGTTACATCTTTACAGTAATTATGTAAGGAATCTATTGATACAAAGGTGGTCAAGCAGTTCACAGATCAGATTATTCTTATAGTTTCTGGGAAAAAAGTCTAAGCATACAAGTTTTATTTATTAGTCACAAGCTCACAAAGTTATTTCTCCAAGCTTGCTGTATAATATTAAGAAATGCTGATTAAAAGGAGAAAGAACTGGAAGGGTTGTGGGAAAAATGCAAAACCTTATATGGCAAGATCAAAATGGCAGCTTCCTTTCTCTGTGTAACTCTTTCTCTCTGTCCATTTATATAAGACCCAGCAAGAGGGAGGAGAACCAACCTGAGTCATACCTCTCTGATGAAGTTCAATCAAAAGCGATCTAACCAAGGTCCCTTAACCAAATCTAAGGCAATCAAAGGGACTCATACCCAAAAGAATAGATTAGTTCAAAAACAATCCTTTCTTTTTTCTCTTGATTGACCAAATTCAAAAACAACCCTTTCTTTTTTCTCTTGATTCACCAAATTCAAACTGCCACTGATCTCCATTCAAGAAAGGACTTGCCACACAGTTAAGTCCCTTCAGGAGCAGCATCAGCTGCAGAGATGGTGTCATCCAAGATCACAGCCTTTCCAAGGAAGCTTACATTAAGTGGCTAAATGAGGTGTAGACATAAAGTCCAGAGCATGTTGGCTGACGCACAGCCCCTGGCAGACAATACTCATTCCAGGACTCCCTGCCAAGCTGGTTGAGGTTTCGTAGGGTCTGTACAGCAGTTTGACTTTTTCCTCTGCCCAATCCTGCTTCCTTCTCTTTTCTTCCACAGTTATTAATCTGCAGTAAACAGCTTGTACACCAATGTCCATTTCAGCTTTACCTTCAGAGAACCCAAAATTACGACAGTTTGTACCCAGAAAGAAGTGGTCCAAGAGAGCAAATGATGAAATGGGGTTTTGGAGTGGGATCACTTATTACCCAGTTGGCAATTTAAAAACCATCACTGTGGTTGGAGGAACACACACAGTCCCTAGCATGAGAAGTGGTTCAATTGAGGCTTTCACCAATGTTAATATAAATAAGGGGTTTGAGATTTATGGAGGAAATAGAAGATAAAAGGATGTCAGGATTTGGGGTGGCTTTTGATAATGCCATTGATGCTCTAGAGAAAGGTAAGGAACAGCAGTTGAGTGTAAGTATTAAGAAATGGAAATCTAGATGTGAAAGCTATAAGACCTCTTTGCATACAAAGCTCTCATCTCCTGCAATGGCAGGGTAGAGAAAGTGGAGGACTAAGCATAGGAACTACAGTAGGATGGCTGAACTTCAAAGAAGACTAAATGCCCAGTCAAGGCAATCAGGGTGCTGACAGGAAAAACATGGGACCTTGACACATGAGACAGAGACAATTAACAGCAGATGATTCTGAATATTTTGCCTCTCCAGATTCCTCTGAACCTTATGAGCCAGCAGAAGAAGTCTCTAACTCCCTAGTAAGAACCAGCATTCCTCCTATTCTGTAAGATACTGTAGAGGGGAGCTCCCAGGCAAGGCAAGAGCCCTCAGGATCTGTTCTCACCTCCTGTTCTGGACATTGGGACTCTATCCAGGGTTAAGTCACAGCAAAACCTAGCTGGGGAGGTTCTGTGCCTGGTAAGGAAGGGAAGGAACTATATATCCAAGAACTGTAGCATCTAGCCAACATATGCCACCAAGAGCTGGAGAAGTGTATGTGGTCCTTGATTCAGAAGGTGCTTGGTGATCAAGGGGGCTGAAACATAAAATTGCATAGAGAAAAGTTCAGTGATTTGAGTGTGCTTTCCTGAGATGCTGAAATCAACCCTAGTATAGTGGGCCAAATAGAGTCCTCCTCCAATTCATATCTACTTGGAACTTCAGATTTTGACCTTATTTGAAAATAGAGTCTTTGCAGGTGTAATTAGTAAAGGATCTTGACATGAAATCATCCTGGATATAGGGTGGGACCTAATTCAATGACTGGCATCTCTATAAGAGGAAAGAATACACATACACACAGAGAAGGGGATGTAAATATGGAGGCATAGATTGGAGTGATGTGACTAGAAGCCAAGAAATGCCAAAGATTGCTGGCAACAACCAGAAACTAAGAAAGAGGCATGGGATGGTTTCTCCCTCAGGGCCTCCAGCAGAAACCAACACTGCTGACACCTTGATTTTGGATATCTAGTCTACTGAGCTATAAGAGAATAGACTTCTGTTCTTTTAAGCACCCAGTTTGTGGTACTTTGTTATGGCAGCCCTAGGAAACTAAGACCCTACAGTAAAGACCCCAAGAGATGGTGCAGACTCACTACTAGGATGACTCCTACAAACAAGAAAATGATGAGGGCCCACACTAAGCAAAGGTGAAATGCTAGAATTGCCATGAAGATGGAGGAGGGGATTAAGAGCCTCAGGAAAGTCGGCATGTTGGAATGCGCTGTACATCAGAAGGCCCACCAGATGCTTAGGCTTCACAAAGAACCAGAGGATACAGACTTCACAAAGCAACGAAGAGTGCACTAGCCAAAATGGCATCAGTACCACTAAAGTGCAGATGGCTCTTCCTCATAGGCCAGCTCTTAGGGTAGGAGAGGCCCTTGCCAAACTGGGATCACTAAGCAATAGAGATTATAGGATCGTGAAAGACTAGGGTCAGGTGGCATACTTAACTGCCAGAAGTCAGGGAGTTGCAACTAATATAATAACCCCCTAGGTCAGAGTGGCAGCTGGGATCTAACCCACTAGAGTTATGGAGATGGTTAATAGAGCATGATGTCCCACGTAATAAAATTAATGTACCAGCTATCAAGCATAACACTCAGCTTGTACCAGCAAAAGAAATCAAGGATGGATGATTAGGCAGCTGAGGTTGGTCATCCAAACATAAAGACGAATTCTCTGCCCCATTTTAAGATCTGAGTCACTTTTCAGGGATAACACCACAGTAAATATACAAGTTGATGATTCCTTCAGTCATTCCCCTAAAAAACCTGTCATGATTTACTTGGGCAACTGTACCCAGGGGAAGGGGAATGTCCAGATATGAGGACTGTTTAATGGTCTGAGATAACACTGAAACATGGACACACAAAAACGTCAACACAGCCATCCTGTTACAGTTGGGGGAAATATGGAAGCCAGGTAATAAACACTTCTAGTCAAAGTTTGGTTTACTTCATCCATAAGCCTTCCTAATGGTCATTTCCCCAATATAAAAAATGATTGGTATATGTGGCACTGAGTCCTTGGCCTGTGTGGTAAGAGCTTCACAGTGCAAAAGTCCAAGCAGAAGCCCCAAACCACAAGATAGTAAATCAAAATGATTGCACGCCTGAAAGGATAACAGGGATTATAGTCATCCTTAACGAGCTAAAGGATTCAGGAATGGTGGTTCTCCCCCACTTCCCCATGTCTCTGGTTAATTCAGTCTGGCCCCTGTAGAAGTAAGATGGATACTGGAGAATGACAAATAAAAGTTCAACTAAATAGTCCCAGTCACAGCCACTACTAGATAGAGTATCTCCATTAAAGGAAATTAATATGGCCTCAGATACATGATATACACAACTGATATGGCAAACGCATCCTTTTATATCCCAATCACAAGAGGTTCAGTAAATGTTTGCATTCATATGAAATAAACTGGATAATACCCATAAAATAGACAATGATAAACATTTACAGGTTTGCCACAAGACAATATTAATATTCCCAACCTCTGCTATAACATAATGAAAAGATATCCAATACAACACCACATTGATCCATTAGATTGATGACATCATGCTGATCAGGAAGGAGCATGTTGTCGGCTTGTCAAGACACATGCCCTCCAGAGGATGGGAGATAAACACTATGAAGATTCAGCAAGCTCCAAATCCATAGAAGTTTTAGGAATGTAGTGCTTAGGGGTATGCAGGAACATCCTGCCCAAAATAAGTATCAAATTATATCACAGTGAATGTTTTTCCACAAAGGAAAAAGCACAATGCCTAAAGAGCCTCTTAGCGTTCTGGGAGTAGTCTAGTCCTCATCTGGTGATACTGCTTTGGTATAATAAAGGCTGTCAGTTCTTAGTGTGAACTTGAGAAACAAAGGGCTCTGCAGCAGGTCCAGACTTCAATAAAAAGCAACCCAGATACTTGGTACATATGATCTAGGAGATCCTATGGTGCTGGAAGTATCAGGGATGGGAAAAGAAGCCGTGTAGTTTGTAAAAATATGTCCAATGGGAGAATCACAATGCAGGCCCTTGCAGTTCTGCAGCAAGAGCATCCATCTTGCAGTTGGTATGTCCTATGGAAAACAATTTCTAGCATATAATTGGGCTCTGGGAGAGATGAAATACTTAACCATGGTAACCAAGTGACCATGTAGCCAAAAAATACCATGATGAACTGGTTCATGTCAGACCCCCAAGACATAGTCAGATCCAGCAAGAATCCACTGGAAGATGCAAATGGTACATCCAGGATCAAGTATCATCAGGATAACAGGGCCACACAAACTGCATGAGCAGGTAGCCCTGACCCCATGAACTCCAGGACTACTCCTTCATTTCATGCATTTACATGTTTGGGAGACCCTGTGCAACAAGCTAAAGCAGGAGGAAAAAAGCCTGAGCTTTGTTTACGAATGGGTCAACTCATTATGTGGGTGCAAACTAAAAATGTATGGTGGCTGCACTACAGTTGCACTTGGGGGTGGCCTTGAAAAACAGTGACAAGCGAAGCAGATTTGGCTCAACAGATAGAGCATCCACCTACCACATGGGAAGTTCAGGGTTCAAACCCAGGGCCTCTTGACCTGTGTGATGAGCTGGCCCATGTGCAGTGCTGATGTGAGCAAGGAGTGCTGTGCCATGCAGGAGTGTCCCCCACATAGGGGAGCCCCACGAGCAAGGAGCGAGCCCCGTAAGGAGAGCCACCCAGTGTGAAAAAAGTTCAGCCTGCCCAGGGTGCCACACACGGAGAGCTGACACAGCAAGATGATGCAACAAAGAAACACAGATTCCCAGTGCCACTGACAAGAATACAAGTGGACGGAGAAGAACACACAGCAAATGGATACAGAGAGCAGACAACAAGGAAGGTGGGGAAGGGGAGAGAAAAAGATAAAAAAATTTTTAAAAAAAGGAAAAACAGTGACAGGATATTCTTTCGTATGGGAGGAGCTTTGGAAGATGCACTTAGATTTCTACTTTACGTGGAAAGCGTAGTGGCCTGAAGTGTGAATATATATGGATTCATGGGTGGCACTGACTGTCTTGGTCAGGGGCTAGAAAAAGATTGCTAGATTAGAAATAAGGTCTATAATAGAGGAATGTGGGAGGACATATGGGAGGTAGCATAAGTTGTATTTTTGTATCACATGTTAATGTTCATCAGAGAGCACCCTCCATGGAAAAGCCACAATGACTAAGTAGGTAATAAAATATGGCCTGTCCCCAGCCATTGTGTTGCTGGCATGAAGGACCTATCAAAGAAGTAAACTACGGTGGCACAGTTCTAAGAGTATGGAGTCTCATTTCCTGGGGATGATTTAGATATTGCAAGACACCAAGGCTGAGCTCCCAATTTGGCACCATTCCTCAAGGAGTTCAACCTACACTTGGTGTCAAGTTGACTTGTTAACCCAAAGGTCAGTGGTTTGTTCTCACAGGAAGACACATATTCAGGCATGTGTGTTCCTTTGCTATCCAGAGGGCCTCAGTCAGTACCACTATCCAAAGGCTTACAAAGTAAATGACAAGTATGGGATCTCATGTAACAATGCATCAGACCAGGGAATCCACTTTACAGCAAAGGGAGTGCAAGAATATGTCCATGATAAACGATCCACTGGATATATTACAAAACTCACCATCTATAAATAACTGGGGGAAACGGACTTTGGCCCAGTGGTTAGGGCGTCCGTCTACCACATGGGAGGTCCGCGGTTCAAGCCCCGGGCCTCCTTGACCCGTGTGGAGCTGGCCCATGCGCAGAGCTGATGCGTGCAAGGAGTGCTGTGCTACACAGGGGTGTCCCCCGCGTAGGGGAGCCCCACGCGCAAGGAGTGCACCCATAAGGAGAGCCGCCCAGCGCGAAGGAGGGAGCAGCCTGCCGAGGAATGGCGCCGCCCACACTTCCCGTGCCGCTGACGACAACAGAAGCGGACAAAGAAACAAGACGCAGCAAAAAGACACAGAAAACAGACAACCGGGGAAGGGGAGGGGAATTAAATAAAAATAAATCTTTAAAAAATAAATAAATAAAATAAATAAATAACTGGCTAGAAAGAGAATTGGAGTGGCCTAATGTAGGGGCAGCTAAATCCTGAACTCAGAAGAGATGTTCTGTGAGAGCAGGGTGATTTTTCAGAATGATATATATGAAGTGGATGAAAGGCTTTTATATGGTACTGAGTCCCTAAAAAAGAATAGTGTCTGAATACCACTGTGTGGAAGCTGGAATGGGTCCACCTACTGCCATTACTAACGACTCTGGGAACTGTCTTCTCATACCCACAACTCTGGGCTCTGTGGGGTCGGAGGTACTTATCCCCAAATGGAGCACACTGGTCAACAGGGACAGAGCAAGTGCTCTACTGAACATTAGGTTACAGCTATGACCTCAGTACTTTGTGCTCCTTGTGTCCAGGGACCAGCAAGTAAGAGGAGTTGCCATCTTAGCAATGGTATTTGACACTGACCATAGGAGGTAGGGTTGCTATTACACACAATAGGGCAAGAAGTAACATGTAGAACTCAAGGGTGCCATCAAGGTCTTGGGACTTCCATATCCAATTGTAATGACAAATGGATGGGCTCAGCAACCTTAGTCTGAGAAGGGCATGGTGACCAGGAATCAAACCCTGTTGGAATAAGGATCTGGGAGCCACAGATGCCAGCAAAGGTGGTAACTGAGTAAAAGAATCTAGAATGGGTAATAGGAGAAACGAACTGCAGTGGTAGGGAATGTAGTTTGTCCCTCTAATCTCTTTTAGTTTCCCTTCAGAAATATGCCCACCAAAATCCTAAAGAAGTTCCCAAATGTGATAAGGAAAGTGGATCTAAGCAGTGGAAAGGGTAGACTGAGGTGGACAAAAAAATGGACCACACAGATCCCTCTGAGGAAGGACTTGCTGCTCAGCTGCAGGGAAGTGGTCAGAAGGCACCCTCCAATCAGCTTCCTCAGCTGAAAAGAGCTGCTTCAACCAAGTTTGCTCCTTTCCCAGGGACTACCACAAGTGACTGAGCAATGAAGGGGTGGGGGTATAAAAGCACGACCAACTGTTCTGATAAGAAACACTCTGATGAATACTTGCTCCACAGCTCCTTCCTGACTTGACCAATGTAGACTGACTTCTGCTCAATCTTTTCCTATTCTCCGAACATTTCACAGGTATTGACCCACAATAAACACCCAGTACCCCCATCTCAGTATCTTCGTCCAGAGAACTCACCTTGTGACAGTGCCTTTATTATTTTATTTTAGTTGTAAGTAGCTAAGTATTTTAGTTTTAAGTAACAAATACAACTTGAACCAGTTGAAGCAAAAAATGGGAATTTATTAGAAGGATATTTGGGGGTATCTCACAGAATTCAACAATCAAGTTATGAATAGGGCAGAAATGAAGCTGGACATCAAGACAGACAAGAATCAGATACTGGAACATAGTAAAGATTGTTTCTTAACTCTGCTTCCATGAAAACTTCATTCTTCTTTCTCATTACAGACCATGCTTCATGTGGTAGAAAACACAGACACCAACAGCACCCAAATTTAAATACTGCAGCTTCAAGCTGCTAAAATTATATCGACAAATAAGAGTACCAGCTTTCAAGACGCTTTCTAGTAGAAAAGTAAAAACAGGCAATGATTATATTATTACAGTGAGAAATATATGTACAAGTTTCTATAAGCTGGATAGGCATTATTATGAAGGAACAGGGCTTTTCAGTCACTGCAGATTTGCAAAAGCATAAGACGACAGATTGTACAAATCTCAAGTTACTATTGTAGTACAGGAGGCCAGAAAATACTGTGGAGGAAAGATAATCAGAAATGATGGTGGAGAGGCATGGGTTTGTGTAAGTCTGTGCATACCATAATGAGGATATTACATCTTCATAAGTCCACTAATGAATGAGCCTCACAGTAGTTCAAAAGGAGAATGTGTAATCAAAATTGCATTAAAAAATTATCACTACATGCAAGTGTGGAAAGGGGACTAAAGAGGAAGAGTGAAAGCACAAAAAAAATGTATGTTGCTACAAAGTCACAAATACGTTTCTAAGTATTTAGGCCAGGTCTAGATGATAGACACTGGAAAGTTCAATGGTATCACACTCGTACATTAACAAGCCTAATGAATATGACAACTAAAGACTTAATATTTCTGGAATAAATGACCAAAGCATTGAGGACTTAAGGGTAGATTCCAAATGCCTACTGATCTATTCTGCTACTGAATAAAGATATTGTTGGATAAATATGGTATTTTTTGGGTTCATTTCATCTCAGAGTTCTACAAGTGATGCTCTTGAAACTAAAGTATCTGGAACATATCCATGCAACAAAGAGATAATGTGTCAGACATTATCAAGAGCCCACAAAGCTAGGATGAGAAAAAGGCACCCCTTAAACTGGTCTCAAAATTTAGACTGGAGCCTCCAAAAAACCCATTACTCAATAAAACAAATACAATGTAAATTGTCTTCTCTAGAACTGTGCATAATTCCAGCTTAGTGGAAAAACCTGTGTAGTGAAAAGGAATAAGAAAAGGTGATAGGTCCTATATTGACTTCACTTAGTATTCTAACTCAGTGTAACATTGTGTTTCATGGAATCCTAAATATCTCCTAACTTTAAAACTCGATTTCTTCTTGACGTGTGATTTGTGGTAGGAATCAATGAGGGAAATTATGAGGAAACGTCTTTGCAGTTTACCAAAGTAAATTTCAAAATCTGACATTAAGAATCTCTAATTTCAGAATCAGAGCCCTCTCCTGACATGTCAGAACACTGGAGTTACCAGTGGGTGCTACAGACTGGGTTCAGCATTAAATATTCTGATAAATTAGACTTCTACATTGTCAGTATCAGCCCTACCTTGTAACAACACTAATCCCATAAAAATAAAACAAGCCAACAAAAACTTTGCTGTTGGTATTAAATCTCTAGCTCTTCGGTTAGGGAAGAGATTAATGATGGATGAAAAAAAAAAGTGGAAAAATGAAGTAGAAAAAAGAATATTATTCTGTAACTATTTGGTCATTTATTGAGGTATGTTTCCCCCATCTGGTAAAATGATTTTGGGGTATTAGGAAGAAAAATAAGGAAGTCCATAAGTCTGAGTATGAATAAAAAATTGGAAAGCTGGATTCTTCTTACACTACCATGTAGAAAGAACAAGGATATCTGGCTATTGAAATTCTGGTATGCTGATTCAAAAACTTTCCAAAATGTTGCAATACTGGTAACTAAAGGGAAAAAATAGCACTGCAATCAAAGGTGGAATAAACCATGCCCACACAACAACCTGTGCATGAGGGAAAAGAAGCCTTGATTTTTATTTGGAATCAGGCTCACTGTAGGACTTTTCTAAATTGCATCACTATGTAAACATTCTTGTTGATTTTAACAAGCACCATTGTAGAAAGAATACAACCAAATTCTCACTAAGTTAAGGAACACATCATGCCTTTTCAAAGGGAAGCAGGCTTATATAATGGTAATCTCCCGATGGGAAGTTTTCCATGTGGATGACGAAGCCAATAAAGGAAAGTCAAAAGCAAATATTTCAAATGATGAAATGACAAAAATCTTGTTTCCTAATGCCTGTCCAGTAATTACAGGAATTTGCTAGACAGCAAAATATATGGCTTCCTTGAGTACGTCAAAAATATATTTCTCATCCCCAAATTCTCCATCTGATTTTCTTTTTTTTTTTTTTTAAGGAGGTATGGGGGATTGAATCTGGGACCTCAAACATGGAAAGCAGGTTCTTAACCACTGAGTTACACCCATTGCCTTCTCCACCTAGTTTTTCACAAGGTATTTTATGAAACCATGAAGCAGTATACAATATCCATATTTCATCATAGTAAATTAAAATACAAATTGTACTTGGGGTTACATAGCAATTAAGGTTTATATATTTGAACATATGGAGGTATCTCACTAAAGAGAAAAAGATGTAGCACAGCACTAATTTCTGTCATTTAGTTTGAGTGATGAGTAATATGGTTCACACACCTTTTTTTTTTTTTTGGCTCACTATCAAGCATCATCAGTATTGCTGTTCTATGGCACTTGCTCTTGCAAACATATTAATAGGAGTTTTATATTGAATCTAAGACTCTGAGGATGCAAAAGACCTTATATAATGTTGGCTTCTACTACTGAATAAAAGATCAATAACAATAGACCTCTTAAATACACCAAGAAACAATAAGGGAAAGAGATTAGTGTTATAACTTAGGCTACTTTCTTAGCATTAAGCTATGTTATCAGTTTTTTTTTTTTTTTTTTAAGGAGGGACCATGGATTGAACCCAGGACCTCCTGCTTGGGAAGCAGGCACTCAAACCACTGAGCTACAACTGCTCCACAGTTACCATTTTTATAATATTGTTAAAGTAGAAAAACCAGTGGTATGTAATATGCCTTAACAGAAATTAGAGGCACTCTTAAGGCATATGCATTTCATCCTCTCAATTACATTAAATTATCATATGCAGTTCCAAAACATGAAACATGGCACAAGAAAATAAGCCATAAATACTAAGACATTTATATTCAGATGTTTGTTTCAATGACTCTCAATTCATTCACATATTTTTAAAACTTAATACTTGGGAGGGATCAAGTGTCAACCACTAAGAATTGACTAGTTTTTGACACCCATGTTTATAACAATGTATGGCTTTCCTTATAGCATTATATCCAAGGGGCGAATGTTTCCAATGCCTTTAAATTGTGAGATTTCTCTACAATATGAATTCTTCAATATATAACTAGATTACTTGCTGAAAACTGTTCCATATTTAGTATTTTATAGCATTTCATTCCTAAGGGCATTGTCTTAAGTACCATAAGTTGTCATTTCTTGATCAAAAGCTTGCCTCAGTTGCTGTATTCATGGGGTTTTCCGTTATTCACAGCACCAGAGTCTATTCCCCGGTGGGAATATTTCCAATAGCTAATGAGATTTGACCTCTGAATTCACAGGATTTCTCTTTGCTGTGAATTTTCTACTATATGAGGTTTGACTATGGTTTGAAAGGTTTTTGAAATCTTTCATAGGCTTCCTTTCGTAGAACCCATTTATTGGTTCTTTCTCTTCACAAATTCTGATATTTAAAAATTTTATCAGCTGGAAGTTTTGCCTACATAACTTTAATTATAGAATTTGTACACAAAGTTTTTTTCTATATATGTAAGCCTGTGACTATTATCAGAAAAATTTACCATAACTGCATTTTTAAAAGTACAATGAGGTATGATCTCTGTCAAAGATTCATATTACTTGCATTACTAGGATTTCTTCACTGTATGAATTCTCTGATGATTAATGAGCTGTGACTTTTGGGAGAAGGCTTTTGCACACTGACTACACTGAAAAGGTTTCTCTCCTGTATGAATTCTCTGATGATTAACAAGCTGTGACTTCTGAGAAAAGGCCTTTTTACATTCACTGCATCCATAGGGTTTCTCACCTGTATGTGTCCTCTGATGTGGTATGAGGTGTGACTTCCGAGAGAAGGCTTTGCCACATTCACTGCACTCAAAGGGTTTTTCTCCTGTATGTATTCTGTGATGATTAATGAGACTTGACTTCTCCCTGAAGGCTTTTCTACATTCATTGCATTCATAGGGTTTTTCTCCCGTATGGGTTCTCTGATGTCTAATTAGTTCTGATTTCTCAAAGAAAGCTTTCCTACAAAGACTGCACACATATGGTTTCTCCCCTGTGTGAATCCTCTGGTGAGTATTGAGTTGTGACTTCTGAGAGAAGGCTTTTTCACAGTCCCTGCATTCATAGGGTTTTTCTCCTGTATGAGTCCTTTGATGAGTGGCGAGACTTGACTTCTCACCAAAGGCTTTACCACATTCACTGCATTCATAGGGTTTCTCTCCTGTATGAGTCCTCTGATGGGATATGAGATGTGACTTCTGACAAAAGGCTTTACCACATTCAGTGCATACATAAGGTTTTTCTCCTGTATGAATTCTCTGGTGATTAGTGAGACTTAATTTTTCACTGAAAGCTTTCCCACATTCACTGCATTCATAGGGTTTTTCTCCAGTATGAGTTCTCTGGTGCCTAACAAGTTGGGACTTCCTACTGAAGGCTTTCCCACATTTACTGCAAACAAAAGGTTTCTCTCCTGTGTGTGTCATATAATGTGATATAAGATGTGACTTCTGAGAGAAGGCTTTCCCACATTGAATGCATCCATGGGGTTTCTCTCCTGTATGGGTTCTCTGATGATTAATGAGACTTGATCTCTCTCTAAATGCTTTCCGACATTCACTGCATTCATAGGGTTTCTCTCCAGTATGAATTGTCTGGTGTCTACTGAGCTCTGACTTCTCAAAGAAGGCTTTTCTACAATCACTACATCCATAAGGTTTGGTTCCTGTGTGTGTCCTGTGATGTGTAATGAGTTGTGACTTCCTGCTGAAAGCTTTCCCACATTCCCTACACTGAAAAGGTTTCTCTCCTGTATGAATTCTCTGATGATTAATGAGATTTGACTTTTCACTGAAGGCTCTCCCACAATCATTGCATTCATAAGGTTTTTCTCCTGTGTGTGTCCTCCAATGTGATATAAGATGTGATTTCCGGGAAAAGGCTTTCCCACATTCACCACATTCATAGGGTTTTTCTCCTGTATGGATCCTCTTATGTGATGTTAACTGTGACTTTTGGGAGAAGGCTTTCCCACATTGGCTACAGTCATAGGGTTTCTCTCCTGTATGAGTTCTATGATGTGTAATAAACTGTGACTTCTGGGGAAATGTCTTGCCACATTTACCACAGCCATAGGCTATTTCTCTTATATGTCTGCTTTGATGTTTCATAAGACTTGATTTCTTGCTGAAGCGTTTTCTACATTCACTGCATTCATACAGTTTCTCCCCTAAATGGGTTCTGTGACATATAACAATCTGTGACTTCTTGTAGATGGCTTTCTCATATTTATCACATTCATAGTATTTTAACCAAGTATCAGTTTCCTCAGGCTTGGTATGAAGAAATAATTTATCAAATACATTAAAGTCATCTGGTTCTAGTTTTCCATAATCTGGTTTTGGAATAACTAAATCTAAATGACGTTTTAAAATTATTCCATCTAAGCCACCTTCCTTGGTTGATTTCCTTAAAGGAACAAAATTCATACTCAGATTGAATTTTTTCCCAACTGCATCATATTCATGACCTCTTTTCATATTTTTAAGCATGACTTGGTTATCCTGGTGCCACATCATGTGACCATCTACTTGCCAGATTTCTTCTACAAAGAAAACAAAAAACCAGTGAATCCTATGGTTGAGTTCATAGTATTAAAAAAAACAAACAGAAATGCTATGTTGAAGGGTTTCCTGCTTTTTAAGGCTTAGTTTCCTAGTATGAAATGAATCCCAAGTATAATGCTTATCCTCTAGGTACTGAAAAATAAAAGAAATACTGAAAACACAAACAGGGAACTAACAGTAGATTAAATCATCTTTGGTTGTGTACAAATATGTTTGTCAAGTGGGGAGAGAATGAAAAATACATGAAAGCAAAGAAGCATCGATCCAATGTTCTGAGGGATAAATTCACTCACTCAGCAATACCTACTGAGTATCTATTAGGTTCCAGGCAACATGCGAGGCACTGGAGACACACAAGAGAACAAGACAGGTAAGCCCTTGCCATTATGAAACTTGTGTTCTAATAACAAAGTTAAAGAATAAACAAATAATATGGAAGAAAAAAAACCTCAACTATACATAGTGTAACTATTACGAAGAAAATGAACAGATTTGATAAAGTAATTGGCTCAAGTAATTTCAAGATTGAAAGGTGGGAAAGATGTCATATACTATTCCCCCAGGCAACATCTTCTCAAAGTTTTATTTAAATTTGCCAAACATATCTTCAACATTAACAAGAAAGTTACTTTACATATTTTCAAAGGACATCATCATTCATCTACACTTTTCAGGTATAAAACTTTCAAAATCCATGAAAACATTCCAAGACAAGGGCCCATTCTTCAAATATTTTAACAGTTCAGTTGTCATTTATTAATAGTTTTATTTTCATTATCTTCACTTTTATAACATTGTTATTGTTAAATTTTAAGCACTCTTTGAAACACTTGCTTTTTAAATAGCAATCTGTAATTGCAAATTTTTTGTGAAGTCATACGCACAGATATAAAAGAATCAGTAATAAGAAAAACTTTTTGAGGATTTAAATATCAATTAAGGGCAATAAGTTCAGGGAAAATTCACAATTCTGGTTGGCAATGTATGATATTTTAGAGGTAGAATCAATAAGATTTACTGATGGAATTGATGTGAGGAAATAGAGGAAAGGGAAAAAATCAAGAATGGTTTGAACAAGGTGGTGGATTATGATGTTAGTGAGTTGGGGAAGAATGAGGGAAAAAGAAGTTTGGAGATTAAAATCAAGACTCCATTAAAAACACACTAATTTTGAGATGTATATGAAGAGTTTGAATAAAATAGTATCAAGGAATGTGAAAGCAGAAAAAGGACCATCTGTAAATTAAACTTACTGATTTTATATTACTACCACATTACTAAAGTAATTAAGTACAGATTTGACATTTTCATCTCTATGACCTCAAAAATTTAATATTTTCTCTTTAGAAAAATGGGATTGCTTAATATTTGGTCATTTGTGGTATAGCCCAAATCACTCCAACTCTCTCCAGCATTTTCTATATTGTAGACTAATGCATTATATCATCTCGATGAAACATCTTTCTAATTGGTTTCTGTGCTTACAATTACATCCTCTATTAAGTGGTCAGATGAACTTGTAAAATGTATATAATTTTACTTTTATTTAAAATTATTAGAATAAAGACAAATGCCTTTCCATTGCCTACAAGTTGATCTATGATCCATAATCTAGTGTGATTTCCCTAAGTAGCTCATGTCAATTGTTCTAAATTACTGCCAAAGATTTAAATTAAAAAAAAAAACAACAACCTCTCCTGAGCCCATTTCAGAGAATCAACCCATCGTGAACACAATGAGATTGTATTTCCACCTTCTCCCATCTGCCTTGTTCTCATACACTCACCTGGAGATTCTGAACCTGGAATTTCTCCATCTATCCATGGCTCTTCTCCATGTTCCAACTTAAAGATCACATCTGGTTTCATAACTTCATACCCTGTTTATGGGAAATCACAAAGGATTTGGACCCAACTGCTTGGTCTTTAGGGGTTCTGAAGAATAAGCAAGATTTAGCATCAGAGATGGCCCAGTCAAGTCATCCATTTATATCTCAACAGAGTAATTTTCAAAAGTACAGTAATAGGGAAGCAGAAGTGGCTCAAGTGATAAGGCTTCTATCTACCATATGGGAGGACCCAGGTTGGATTCCAGAGTAATTTTCTGGAATTTTGGATTCCAGGGACCTACTGGTGAAAAAGAAGAGAAAGCGTGCCTGTGCGGCAAGCTAGTGCCCACATGGCGAGCCGAGTGCCCGCGTGGCAAGCTGAGTGCCCATGTGGGTGCCTGCGCAGCAAGCCGAGTGCCCCCGTGGTGAGGCGAGTGCCCACGCGGTGAGCCAAGTACCCGCGAGGTGAGCTGAGAGCCCGCGCAGTAAGCCGAATGCCCACGGTAGTGCCTGCATGGTGAGCCCAGTGCCCACGAGTGCCCACGTAGTGAGTCAGTGCCCATACGGCCAGTCGAGTCCTGCACAAGAGCCCATGTGGTGAACCAGTGCCTGTGTAGCAAGCTGAATGTCCGCACAGTTAGCCAGTGCCCGCGCAAGTGAGTCACGCAGCAAGATGATGATGCAACAAAAGAGAGATGAAGGGGAGAGTCAAGGTGAAGTGCAGCAGAGACCAGGAACTGAGGTGGCGCAATTGACAGGGAACCTCTCTCCACATCAGAGGTCCCCAGGTTCAAATCCTGGTGAATCCTAGAGGAGAAAGATGAGAAGACAAAAAGAGAGATACAAAAGATCCACAGTGAATGGACACAGATAGCAAAAACAGCAGGGTTGGGGGAGGGAGAGAGGAAGAAAAAAAAGTAGAGTAATAGTCTTCCTGATGGCTAATAGGACAAAGAACCTTTGATTTCTATAATTCAAGTCCCAAATGATTAAACACTTCAGAGCCTGGGTTCAAATCCAGACTCTCATTTACCAGCTGTCAGTCCTTGGAAAAATTAACCTCCCCATCCTCAATTTCCTCATCAGGATAAGAGGATAATAATAGCCAAGCAGGACAGCTCTGATGATTAAATAAATGAGCATATATAAAAAATTTAGAACAGTATGTGCCATAGAATCAGTCACAACAGTACTACTACCACCTTCACCACTTGGTTCCAAACCTGTACACTGTAGTTAAGACTTGTTATTGGAATATGAGATCGAAATAATTTTCTCTAGTGTCATAGTCCAAGAAACTTTCCTCATCTAAATTACGTCCAAATACATTAAATATTTCAGAGGCACCAACAGCTCTCATCAACTAGGAAATAAAAAGTAACTTATTGGGCACAATCTCAGGTATTCTGAGCAGCTTTTCTTACCCAGTGATACTAGGCTGCTATAGTTCTCCAACATGACATCTTTGTATAAGTCTTTCTGATAGGGGTCCAGTAGCTGCCATTCCTTCTGAGTGAAGTCCACAGATAAATCTTCAAATGATAATGACTCCTGTAAGAGCACAATCCTGGTAAACCTTAAGCAGTTATCCCTGTGTCATATGGGAAATAAGTGTATAGCCTGAGCACATTGATGGTTATTATCATCATCATAGCATGTTATAAGAATGCCAATTAACACATGTTCCCATCTTTGCATATACTTTCTGGGAGAAAATGTCTTTGTGCATTCTTCTACCTTTCCATTTACACAACAAATAAGAATTGTGACATGAGATTTTAAATCCTCTAAACCTCTAATGTATCTGGCACTAGAAGAAGAGGGAGCAATAGAAAAACAAAACAATATCCTCAAAAACTGCTTAGATTTGCAGATGGCTGCAAACTTGTATGTCCACAAATGAAACTGAAGTATTAAAATAGATAAAACAACTGAAGAAGGGGTACAATATGGGTAACAAACAGTGAGAGCACCATTCTATGGGAGAATGTTGTTAGGCTCCATGAAAGAGGTAAAGCCTGAGTTGACTTTTAAGAAATAGGACACATAAATGCACACATGCAAATGTACCTAAGATACAGGAAGAAAAAACCGCTAAGGGTTGAGGTGTTACAAACATTTCAGAAACAGGGTAACAGGGATTGGCACAGGGACTGGATTAAAGCCCACGAGGGGAGGCATGACGGACTGCGATTAACACGGCCAGACTCTTTCTTCTTGTCCAAGTTATCCATGACAGATTTTATAGGAAAAGGATTGACATAACCAGATTTAGGTTTTAGAAATGTGACTGGACTTTGGAACAAGGTGGATTTCTGTCTCCAAATCTCCTGAAAGGACAAGAAAACACATACTCATATTTAACAACCTCAGAATATCATCAAAAAGAAATGTGACCATATATAGTACACCACAGACGTTAAGAAGAGTCAGTCAACTTGAGCTCAGAAAACAAAAACAATCCATTTTGAACAACAGAGAGAAAAAGACTTAAAAATGAACAGTGCAAACCTACAAAACAGTACCAAAAGGTCTAACATTCATGTTATAGAAGTCACAGAAAGAAAAAATAAAAAGTGAGGTTAAAAAAAAAAAAAAAAGGTTTCAAGAAATAACAGCTGAATGATTCCCAAATTTGACAAAAGATATAAACCTACAGATTTGAAAATGAAAAGCTCAGGGAACCCAAAGCCAGATAAACAAAATCCAGGTTCAAACATACAACAAGCTGCTAGAAAGTGAGAGAGAATGTATCACTTACAGAGAATAGCAATTCAAATGAAAGCAAATTTCTCATTAGAAACCATACAGAAGGAAAGAGCACATCAATTTTCAAGTAATGAAAGGAACAACCCATGTTCTACTTTGCTCGGCTGCCAAAATGCAGATACCATGAAGTAGGTCAACTTTTAACAATGGGAATTTATTAATGTAAAGGCTTACAGTTTTGAAGCTGAGAAAATGTCCAAATCAAGTCATCATCAGGCAATGCTTTATTCCCAAAGACAGCTGTCAGGGATCCTGGACTCTTCTGTCACATGGCACATGGCACAATAAGGCACATGGTGACATCTGCTTGTCTTTCCCTCTTCTTCCAGGTTTTGCTGCTTTCACATTCTTGCTTCTGTGGCTTCTTCTCTGTCTGAATTTCATTGTCTTATAAAGGACTCCACTGAGGGGATTAAGACCCACTCTGAATGAGGAGGGTCACATCTTAAATTGAGATCTACCACCAAAAAGCCAAATTACAACGGGTCAACAACCACAGGAATGGATTAACTTTACACACATACTTTCCTGGGGTACACACAGCTCCATACCATTACACCCCACACTCTGGATACCAAAACACATACTCATGTCCAATGCAAAATACAGTTATTCCATCATAATATCCCCAAAGCCCTAAATCATTTCAGTAACAATATTAAGTACAAAGTATCACCAAAATCAATTACAGGTAATGGTCTGTCCTGAAGCACAATTCCCCTCCAGCTGTAGAACTGTGAAACTTAGAGAACAAGTTACCTGCTTCCAATACACAATGAAGGAACAGTCACAAGAAAAAAATTCCTATTTCCAAAGGGTGAAATTGGAAGGAAGACAGGCTCTATCATCTTCAAGCACTGGGGTGATGGCCAGGCTCTCAGTTCCACCCTCCTTAAGCATCAGGGAGGAGCTCAGACAATAGGCTCCACCCTCAATATAAACTGGGGTGACAGCCAGGCTCTGCAATCCTGCAGGCATCTGAGAAACCAGGGCAAACGTTCTTCCTGAACAACAGGGCAGAAGGCCTGCCCTCTCCAAGCTCCAGGGCATCCTCATTCTTTCAATATACATGGGTGGGTCCACGCTCTTGGTCTGAGAAGATGTCTTTAATGCAGACCTCAGAATCCATGGTTCCGCCTTCGAAGTCTTTTTTCCTTCAATCTGTCCCTTTTCTGCCAACTGTAGCGCAGGTTGGCAGTGGTTCCATTCATACAGATCCCGCGGAAAAACTTGGTTTTGCATGTAGTACACAGGGGTCCCAACCATCAGATAGGATTTTCCGCAGATCATTCCTGGATAGGAATCTCCAATCCTTACTTGCACTGAAATGGCTAACTGATTTCAAGTTCACTTAAACTCTCATATTGAGCGCTATTCTCGGGGACATATTCTCCAGAGACTTAGAATTTTCTAAACCATCAATTTCTGGTTTCTCTGTGCCCAGTTCAGTTCTCAGCTTATTATCCCTTTCTTCTCATACTTTCCTATAAACTGCAAGAAGAAACCAGGCATTTTCCACATTTAGTTTGGAAAGCTCCTAAGCTAAATATCCAAAGCTCATCACTTGCAAATTCTATCTTCCATCTGACATCAGCACTGAATTTTGTCAAGTTCTCTGCCACCTTAAAACAAGGATCAGCTTTCTTCCAGCTTGCAAAGACACATTCATTTCTAAGTACCTTTAGCGTCCATATTTCTACCAAGTGTCTTCATAGCATTCTATCAAGCACCTCAAAATTCTTCCAGAATCTATGCCTTACCCATTTATAAAGCCGTTCCCACATTTTTGGTATTTGCAATTGCAAACCCCAATTTCCTGGTACCAAAATCTGTTCTGGTTTGCTGGGCTGCCAAAATGCAGATAACATGAAATGGGTCAGTTTTACAAGCTTACAGTTTTGAAGTTGAGAAAAATGTCCAAATCAAGGTGTTAAAGTGATGCTTTCTTCCTAAAACTAGCTACCAGCAATCCTGTACTACTACCAGGTCACAAGACAAGGCACATAAATGTACTGATTGCGCCCTTCTTTTCTAGGTTTCACTGCTTTCAGGTTATTGCTTCCATGGCTTTCTCTCTCTTTGTCTGAACTTCATTCTCTTATAAAAGACTCCAGTAAGGGGATTAAGACCCACCCTGAATGAGAAGGGCCACATTTTCTTTTTTTTTTTTTGAGGTAACATGGCTGGAGATTGAACCCAGGATCTCGTATATGGGCCGCCAGCGCTCAACTACTGAGCCACATTGGCTCCCCTGAGTTAGCTGTTTCATTTGTTTGTTTTTTGCTTTTGTTTTTAAGAGGTACCAGGGATTGAACCCAGGACCTCCCATGTGGGAAGCAGCCACATCTGCTCCCTGTAGGCCACATCCTAACTTAGGATCCTACTAACCAAAATACCCAACTTACAATGGGTCCACATGCACAGGAATGTATTAACCTTAAGAACATATTTTCCTAGTGTATAAAGCTTCAAATCATTACAACCTGTTAATCCAGAATTCTACATTTAGCTTAAATATCCATCCTGAATGACTATGAAATAAAGACATTTTCTGATGAAGGAAAACTAAGCATTGAAGGCCAACAGATTTTTTCTAAAAAAATTACTACAGGAAGATCCTCAGACTGAAGGGAGAGAGAAAGCTGGAAATTCAAGAATGAAGAACTACAGAAATGGAAAACATCTTCTCCTCTTAAGTTCTTTAAAGTATATTCGTAGGTTAAAAACAAACACCATAACATTCTCTAATGGGCTTTCAATACATGTAGGTGTAACACTGAATACAACTGTAACATAAACGACAGGGTAAAGGTAACCAAGTGGTGGTAAGGCTTCTACATTCCTGATGAAGTATACTATAAAACAATATTTGAAACTTTTGCACTTCACGAAGCACCACTGGCTTTCCTTCTTGTGATATATATGGTCTCAGACTTTTCCTTTAAACCACTGTGAACCCTCGTCAGCATAGTGAACCCTCCTGTGAAAAATGGATATGTTTAATAGCATATATATAAGAATATTTTCCTCTGAAACAGAACACACGCATGTTAATTTTACAAGATGTTAATATTGGTGATATTTTGTCAAAAACACAACTGAACTATGGAGATTAGTGTAGGCAAAAATATTTAAAACATATATACATTTTAAAGATTAGTTTTATTAATTTCTCCCCAGCCCCTTGTTGTTTGCATTTGCTGTGTCTCTTCATTGTCTGCTCATCCTCCCTCCTCTAGGAGACACCAGGAACCGAACCCAGGACCTCCCATGTGAGAGGGAGGCGTCCAATCACCTGAGCCATCTCTGCTCCCCACTTTCTTGATTCTCTCATCATGTTTTCCCCCATGTCTCCTGTTGCATCATACCATTGTGTCAGCTTGCTGCCCCAGCGCACCACATCATCTCACTGTCCTGCCCTTCCTCTCCAGGAGGCACTGGGAAACAAAGCGGGGACCTCCCAAGTGGTAGGAGCCCACATCCACATTCTGTAAAGTCACATCCACATTCTGTAAAGTAATATGCTAACAACCTCCCATCATGGGGACCTCATTTTTTTAAATGTAACATTTAAAAAATAAAATAAAATAACTTCCCATTAAGGGTTAAACAAAAACAAAAACAAAAAAAACACTATTGGGCAATGAAATAACAAGCCACAGAGCGGGAGAAAATATTTGCAAAGCATTTTCTGGTAAAGAACTTTAATCAGAACTTCTATAAAAAACTTTTACAACTCAATAACAGATGACAGATAACCCAACTAAAAAAATGACAAAGGCTTTGAATATATTTGATCAAATTATAGGAATGGCTGGGAAATGGATGTGGCTCAACCAACTGGGCTCCCATCTACCATACAGGAGGTCCAGAGTTTGATGCCCGGGGCCTCCTGGTGAGGGCAAGTTGGCCCATGCAGTGAGCTGGCCCAGAGTGCCGCCCTGCATGGGAATGGTGCCCAGCACGAGAAAGCTGCCCCGCACAGGAGTGCCTGTCGACGCTGAGAGCTGGAGTAGCAGGATGACACAACAAGAGACAGAGGAGAGAAAAGAAGACGACATAGCAGAACAGGGAGCTGAGGTGACACAAGAGAGTAACTGCCTTTCTTCCAGTCTGAAAGGTCCCAGGATTTGTCCCTGGAGCTGCCTAATGAGAATACAAGCAGACACAGAAGAACACACAATAAATGGACAGAGAGAGCAGACAATGGGGAGAATGGGACAGGGGAGAAATAAATAAAAATCTAAAAAATAAAAAATGATAGGAATGGTTTCTTTTTAGTAAGACCATGAAATGATGGCCAGCATCATTATTTATTAGGGAAATGCAAATTAAACTATAATAAGATGCCATTTAATAACCACTATAATGATTATAATAACCACTATAATGATTATAATTCAAGTCCCCACTTCATGAGACATATATTTAATAGGTATAGTGCTAATTATAAGCTCAAATAAAATGGGTAGAAGAATCATGTAGGGAAATTACAAATGAGTCTAACTCTGTTCAATTGCGGAACAGGTTGTTATATATTCCAAGGTAGGGACCACTGACATGGTGCTGATTTCATGGGGTTGTGTTCCTCTCCTGTAGTGTCTAGATGGCTCCAGAGCCCAAAGAAGCAAGCCTATTGGAGGCTTTGTTCACAGTGGCAGTTAATGAGATCTGCCTGAGACATGCATAAGTGTAACCTCTAGAATAACCTGCCGACTCATTTTGAAACTACTCAGCTGTAGGAACTCTTTTTTTAGGTATAGTTTTTCTCTCCCCTTCTCTGCCCCCCCTCCACCGCCATAGGAACTCTTGTATTTAATGTTTCCTCCTTTAGTGAAGGTCATTTCCATTGCTGGTTGGTGCTGAATATTAATGCCTTGGTGTCAGGGAGGCTCAACCCCGGGAGTCATGTCCCACGCCGGGGGTTGATTTATGTTAAGACACCAACAATTTTTGGCATTGGGGTTGGTGTATACTCAAGAGACCTGAATCTCTAGACTGTCCATGTGACAGCCAGACCCTGAGCCTCAGCAGACATGCAACTCCTACCCTCAGGTTTACTGGACTTACCCATGCCAGCTAACAGGAAGGTGAAGAAGGTCAACCACCACACCAGGGAGCCAAGAGTGCCTACAACTGAGAATTGCATCCATTATCCATGTGGAATCTGAGCTCCCTCTTGATGTAGAGGGGGACTGGACATAACCATCCAGGGTCCACAGGATGAAGGAATAGAGTATGGATTAGAGTGACTTACTGGTATTCTGCTGGGGAACTATTGTGATTAGCAATGGAAGAAATTATAGGATTGATGTGGAGAAAGTGGCCATGGTAGCTGCTAATGGTAGGAAGAGGGAAGAAGAGATATGATGTGGGGACATTTTCAGGATTTAGAGTTGTCCTGGGTGGTGCTGCAGGGACAGATGCTGGACATTGTGTGTCCTGCCATGGCCTACTGGGTAGACTGGGGGAGAGTGTAAACTACAATGTAGACCATTGTCCATGTGGTGCAGCAGTGCTCCAAAATGTATTCACCAGGTGCAGCGAATGTGCCACGATGATGGAAGAGGTTGTTGATATGGGAGGAGTGGGGTTAGGGGGGTGGGAGGTAAATGGGGACCTCATATTTTTTGAATGTAACATTTAAAAGAAAATAAAGAAGGAAAAAAGACAGTTAATCCCTAAGCAAAGTAAACTGGAAATGGTTGAAATTACAGAAATTATCCAAGATAATCTGAACACAAGTCCTAGGTTGTTAAGTGCAAGTAAAATATTTTTTCCTTTAGAATTAGAAGAATATTTTTTTAAAAAAAGACACCAACAATTTTAACCATCATTGCTATCAGTACAAATATGAACATAAAAAAAAAGTCTTAATATCATTATGAAATAGGTTTGACCTTATGGACTCCTTCAAAGAGTCTCAGCAATCTCTATGGGCCCAGAGACCACACTTTGAAAAGTAATGCTGTAATACAGTCATTAGATATATATATACTTGATAAAGAAACTATTAAAAATATATATAACACATTCTTAAAAACTCTCACAAGGGAGCAAGTGTAACTCCGTTGTTGAGTGCCTGCTTCCCATGTATGTGGTCTAGAATTCAATCTCCTGTACCTCCATAGTCAGGCCATGGGGTTAGAACACACATCTGCACAATGCATTGGCTGGCCAATAAATTATTCAGCCCAAAAATATGAAAATAAAATTAAACTGAGCATAAGAGGACGACTGTGGGCAGATGGCTGAGTAGGAAGCTCCAGAAAGCAAACTTTCCAACAAAACAACTATTGAACTGGCAGGAACTGTCTGAATCAAATATTTTAGAACTCTGAAGACTACTGGAACACCTGGAGAATCCAATGAAGAGCTGGATGAAGTGGCTGGTAATCTGGGTTAAATGCTGGAAAATTTCACCTTCTATGCAATGGCCCTCATTCCTCAACTGAGCAGCAGGTAGCAGTGGGGACTGCAGCCTGAGTTCCTGGTGCAGTCTGCTGGTGCCAAGGAGGACAATAAGGGCTTAGTCTTCTAAATTCCAGGTGGTCTGATTGATGATGACTGCTTTTGATCAGCTACTTTAGATCACTTGGGGTAGGGGTGGGATGGAGGGCAGCTCTGAAACTGGTCACTGTTTCAATCCCTTTTAGGCAAAAGAGGCAAAGGAGTCTTAAAAGGCAGTACCTCTTTTTATTTTTTCTCTTTTCTCTTTCCACTTCCTGTTTGAGAACAGAAATAGTTCAGGCAAGTTATAAATTGCGGCTCAGCCCTCAGCAACAACAAAATACCCTAGCAATCTCAAAGAAATGGAAGTACTAGATTTTGAGTTTCAGCAGCATAATACTGTCCAGTTCTCAAGAAAACATTATAAAACACATAAAAACACAGGAAAGTATGATACATTCAGAAGAAAAAAAGATTTCACCAGAAACCATCCCTGAGCAACTGCACACAAAGATTTTAAATCAACTGTCAATGTGTTTAATTAGCTAAAGGAATTCATATACAGAGAACTAAAGTTAATTAGGGGGCGGCAGACTTGGCCCAGTGGTTAGGGCGTCCATCTACCACATGGGAGGTCCTCAGTTCAAACCCCAGGCTTCCTTGACCCGTGTGGAGCTGGCCCACGCACAGTGCTGATGCACGCAAGGAGTGCCCTGCCACGCAGGGGTGTCCCCCACGTAGGGGAGCCCCATGCGCAAGGAGTGCGCCCCGTAAGGAGAGCCGCCCAGCGCGAAAGAAAGTGCAGCCTGCCCAGGAATGGCACTGCCCACACGGAGAAATGACACAAGATGACGCAGCAAAAAAGAAACACAGATTCCCATGCCACTGACAAAAGAAGCAGACAAAGATGACACAGCAAATGGACACAGAGAACAGCAACCGGGGTGGGGGGAGTAAGGGGAGAGAAATAAATAAATAAATAAATCTTTAAAAAAAGAGAGAGAGAGACAGATTCCTAGTGCCACTGACAAGAATCCAAGTGGACAAAGAAGAACACACACAGTGAATGGACACAGAGAGCAGATGATTTGGGGGGGGGGGAATGGATGGATGGAGGGATGGATGGATAGATAGATAAATTTGTGGGGTGCAGTAAACACAGTACTCAAAGGAAATTTTTTTAGGAGGTACTGGGGATTCAACCAGGACCTCATGCATGGAAAGTTAAGTGCTCAAACACTGAGCTATATCCACTCCCCTCAGAGGGCAATTTCTAGCTCTAAATGCCTATAATAAAAAAGAAGAAAACAAAACTAAACAAACAAAAATAATTTTTAAAAGAATGTTATAAAAATGTGATCATACAGTATGTAACCTTTTGAAATAGAAGGCTTTTACTTAATTAAATTGTACCAAATAAAAATAAAGACATTTATAAAAAAATAAAATGTAAATCTTTTATCAATTGGAGGGGGAAGACCACAGTCAATAACCCAACTTCACACCTAAAGAAACTAGGAAAAAAGAGCAAATTACACCTGAAGTTAACAGAAGAAATGAAAGAGTAAAAATTAGTGTAAACATAAACAAACTAGAGAATGTAAAAATTCAGAAAACAAATGAAGCCAAAAGTTGTTTTTTTTTTAAAGATTAAAAAATCTTTAGTCAGACTGACAAGAAAAAAAGAGAAGGGACACAAATAACTAAAATAAAGAATCAAAGTGGGGGCATTACTAACTATCTCACAGAAACAGAAAGGATTATAAGAAAATACTATGAACGGTTGTATGTCAACAAACTAGATAAATGAGGAAATGAACAAATTCCTAGAAACATGCAACCTCCACTGACTCAATAATAAACCACCTCAACAGATATATAACAAGTAATGAGATTGAAACAGAAAACACCTCCCAACAAACGAAAGTCCAGAACCAAATGGCTTCACTGCCAAACTCTACCATTTAAAAAATACCAATCTTTCTCCAACTCTTCCAAAAATACAAGAAGGAATACTTCCTAATTCATTCCATGAGTCCACCATTACCCTGATACCAAAACCAGAGAAAGACAACACAACCACAAAAAATTCCAGACTAATATCTGTTACGATAAAGATGCAAAAATCCTCAACAAAATACTTGCAAACTGAATCCAACAGTATATTAAAAGGATTATCCACAATGACCAAGTGGGATTTATTCTAAGAATGTAAGCCTGGTTCAACATAAAAAAAATTAAATCAATGTGATACACCGCATTAATAGAATGAAGGGGAAAAAACACATGATCACCTAAGTTGATTCACAAAGGCATTTGTCAAATCCAACATCCTTTCATTACAAAAACACTCAGGAAACCAAGATTAAAAGAGAATTTTCTCCATATAATAAAGGTCACATGAAAAATCCACAACAAACATACTCCATGGTGAAAGACTGAAAGCATTCCCACCAATATAAGGAACAAGTCAAGGATGCCTACTATCATCACTATTATTCAACGTAAAGTTCTATCCAAGGGAATCAGGCAAGAAAAAGAAACAGCATCCAAATTTAAGAGGAAGAAACTAAATCTCTATTCATAGATGACATGATTCTGTACCTAGAAAATCCCAAAGAATCCATAAAAAAGCTATTAGAACTAATAAGCAAATTCAGCAAAGTTACAGGATACAAGATAAACACAAGATTCAGCTAGGTTTCCATACAGCAGTAATGAACGATCTGAAAAAGAAATCAAGAATGCAATTTGCTATACAATAGCAACTAAAAGAAAAAATTACCTAGGAATAAATTTAATCATGAAGGTACTGAAAACTACAAAACATTGCTGAAAGATATTAAACACGACGTAAATAGATGGAAAGACATTCCATATTCATAGATTGGAAGATTTTTTTAAAAAGATTTATTTCTCTCCCCTTCCCCACCCCCCCATCGTCTGCTCTCTCTGTCCACTCGCTGTGTGTTCTTCTGTGTCCGCTTGCACCCTCAGCAGCACTAGGAAACTGTTGTCTCTCTTTTGTTGCATCATCTTGCTGCATCAGTTCTCCACGTGTGTGGCGCCACTCCTGGGCGGGCTGCGCTTTTTTTCATGCAGGGCGGCTCTCCTTGCAGAGCACACTCCTTGCGCATGGGGTACTCCCACATGGGGGTGCCCCTGTATGGCACAGCACTCCTTGTGCATGGCAGATCTGAGCATGGGCCAGCTCATCCCATGGGTCAGGAGGCCCTGGGTATTGAACCCTGGACCTTCCATATGGTAAGCAGATGCTCTATCAGGTGAGCCACATTCACTTCCCTGGAAGACTTAATATTAACATGTCAATACTGCCTGCAGGGATCTATAGACTCAATACAATCCCTATATATAAAATTCCAGTCTCTTTTTTTTAAGGAGTATTAGTCTGCCAAAAGGGATGCTGATACAAGTCACTAGAAATCGTTGGCTTTTATACAGGGTATTTATTTGAGGTAAAAGCTTACAGTTACAAGGCCCTAAAGAGTCCCACTCAAGGTACCATAAGAGGTATTTTCTCACCAAAGTCTGTGGCCATCGTGTTGAAGCAAGTTGACTGCCAGTCTCTGTGAGGGTTCAGCCTTCCTCTTCCTCTTAAGGTTCAGTGGACCCAGCTTCTTCTGATCTCAGCTATAGGCTAGAGAGCTTGTTTGTGAGCCTTCTCCTTTCTGTCACATGGCAGGACTGAAATGACCAAATTCTCTCCTCTTCCAAGTACCTTCTTCTGTGCATCTTTGTGAGTGTCCGTTTATACAGCCTAGCAAGGGCACAGGGGCTCAACCCTGAGTCATGCCCTACTGACATGGTTGAATCAAAGCCCTAGTCTTGATTTAATCAAGTAAATGTAAAACCTTTGAATTTAATGCAGTCAAAGGGTATCATAACCAGGAACAGACCAGTTCATGAACATAATCCACATCTTTTTTGGAATTCATAAATAATATCAAATTGTTACAAGGAAGTACTGGGGATTGAACCCAGGACCTTGGACATGGGAAGCAAGAACTCAACAAGCTATGTCTCCTCCCCCAGAGTCTTTTTTGCAAAAGTGGAAAAGCTCATCCTCAAACTGATAAGGAATTGGAAGGGGACCGGAATAACCAAAACAATCTTGAAGAACAAAGTTGGAGGATTCACACTTCCTGACTTCAAAATTCACTACAAATCTACAGTAATTAGGAGAAAATGAAACTGGCATAGGGTCAGGCATGTTAACCACTGAATAATCCAGAGAGAAATCCACACATCTATGGTTAGTTGACTTTTGAACAGGGAGCCAAGTCCATTTAAAAGAGAAAGAATAGTCTCTTCAACAAATAGTGCTGGGAAACCTTAAATCTACCATGCAAAAGAATGAATGTGCACATCTATCTCTCATCCCATAAAAAAATCAATTCAAAATGATCAACAACCTAAATATAAGAGATAGTACAAGAAAACATAGGGAAATATCTTTAGGACCTTCCAAGTAGGCAATGGATTTTCAGATTTTATACAAAAAATAATACAAATAAAGAAAAAATATATATATAATGGACTTCATCAGGAAAGTGAAAAATCTACAGAATGGGAGAAAATATTTTGATATCAAATATCTGGTTAAGGTTCCATATCCAGAATATAAATAACTCCTAGAATGCAACAACAACAACAAAACTGAATTCAAAAATGGGCCAAGGATTTAAATAGACATTCTTCCAAAAAAGATACTGAAATGGCCATTAAGTCTAGAAAATATGCTTATCACCATTAGCTTTTACAGAAATTAAGTTAAAACTACAATACAGGGGGATTGTGGGAAGATAGCAAGAGACTAACAGGAAGAACTGAATGCTCTCACAAAAACCATGGAGAAAGAGCAAAAGCTGTCTGAGAAACCTGCTTTGGGGGTCAGCAGACCAGACAGTGCTATACAACTCCCAGGAGGGCAAGGAACAGAGAGACAAAGAAGGTGAATCAACAAACGTGAGTTACCAAGTCCCCATGGCAGCCAGAAAGGGCTCCCCTCCCCCACCCCCAAGACTTTAAGCTGGGGTAAATTCCTTGTCCCACTGTAGCTGACTGAGAGGGGAATCTCCCTGTCAACTATTTCAAGGGAAAAGGGAGGGAGGTCGGGTGCTTTTCTTCAGTGAATTTGGCCAGAGCCCCCTTTGAATCTACCATCTGGAGATTCAACACAGGAACATAGGAAAGCCAAGACTGAAACACGCCATGGAAATGTGCACTAACTAGTGTCATCTGCTGGCCAGTTTGGAAACTATGGAGAAAAACTGTTCAAGCTCTCTATCCAACCCCTAAGAGAAAATCTGTGCCCCACTAGTGAGTCCCTGGCCCAATCCTGAAAACTTAAGCCAGGAAATTTTTTAAAATCAATTTTATTAATACATATTAGTAAAGCATACAAATCATCCAAGGTGTACAATCAATGGTATTTGGTATAATAACAGAGTTGTGTGTTCATCATTTCAATCGTTATTAGTGCATTTGTATTATTTCAATAATAATAATGTGGGCAAATTTAAATGCTGAGAACAAGTTGAACCAAATATCAAAGAAGAGCCATGTAAAAAAATAAAATAGGCAAGAGAAAGAACAAATCAAATATCCTAAAGAGATACAGGATTTAATACAATCGATCTGTGATAATCACACAACTCTCCTAAATCACTTAAAAGAATTTAAAGAAAATATGACTAAAGAAATATAGGATGTTAAAAAGACACTGGGAGAAGAGAAAGAACAATCTGAAAGTCGACAAAGAAAAGTAACAGACCTTATGGGAATGAAAGACACAATGGAGGAGATTAAAAATACATGTAAGAGACAACGAGCAAGATGGCAGCAGAGTAAGGCGCTCATAGAGTCGGTCCTACTACAGGGCAGTTAGCAATCACCCAGAGCTATCTAAGGCACCTGTTTGGGGCTCCAGACCAGAAGAACATCCTGCAACATCCTTGAAAGTATGGAAGCAGGAAACTGCCTATCTGCAGAGAAGATTTGAAAGTAAAGCACTCCACGCCCTGCAAGCCAGGGCCATCCTCCACTGGAGGCTCAAGCCTCATGTCCAAGAACCATAACATACTCCCATCCAGATAAATCTAAATAGACCAATTTCAAGACACATACTAATCAGAATGTCAAATGTCAAAGACAAAGAGAGAATTTTGAGAGCAGCAAGAGAAAAGCAATGCATAACATATAAGTTATCCCCAATAAGATTAAGTGCTGATTTCTCACTAGAAACCATGGATCCAAGAAGACTGTGGTATGATATACTTACAATACTGCAAGAGAAAAACTTCCAGCCAAGAATCTTATATCGAGCAAGACTGTCTTTTAAAAATGAGGGCAAGTTTAGAATATTCACAGATAAACAGAAACTATAACCAAGAGACCAAATTTGCAGGAAATATTAAAAGTGCCACAGTCTGAAAAGACAGAAGAGAGGGGCCTGGAAGAGAGTCTAAAAATGAAGATTATATCGATAAAAGAAACTAAAAGTGTCAAAAGAGTGGTGAAAATAAAATATAACAGATAAAACCCAAATATTCAGGAATAAATGTAACAAATAATGTAAAGCACTTGTAATCAGAAAACTACAACTCATTGTTAAAAGAAATTTTTAAAGTCCTAAATAATTGAAAGAACATTCCATGCTCACGGGTTGGAAGACTAAGTACCATTAAGATGTCAATTCTACTAAAATTGATATACAGGGGAAATGGACTTGGCCCAGTGGTTAGGGCGTCCGTCTACCACATGAAAGGCCCGCGGTTCAAACCCCGGGCCTCCTTGACCCGTGTGGAGTTGGCCCATGTGCAGTGCTGATATGCGCAAGGAGTGCTGTGCCATGCAGGGGTGTCCCCCGCGTAGGGGAGCCCCACGCGCAAGGAGTGCACCGCTAAGGAGAGCCGCCCAGCGTGAAAGGAAGTGCAGCCTGCCCAGGAATGGCGCCGCCCACACTTCCCGTGCCGCTGACGACAACAGAAGCAGACAAAGAAACAAGATGCAGCAAATAGACACAGAGAGCAGACAACCAGGGGAGGGGGGGAATTAAATAAACAAAAATAAAATAAATCTTTAAAAAAATAAAAAATAAAAAAATAAAATTGATATACAGATCCAATGCAATCCTGATAAAAATTCTACCAGCATTTTTTAAATAAATGGAAAACACGATTATTAAATTTATTTGGAAGGGTCAGGGATCCTGAATAGCCAGAAACATCTTAAAAAGGAAAAGTGAAGTTGGAGGACTCTCATTTCCAGACTTTATATCATATTACCTAGCTACAATGATAAAAATACCACGGTACTGGTATAAAGACATATAGACCAATGGAAGCGAATTGATGGTTCAGAAACAGACCCTTGTATGTATGGTCAAGTGATTTTTGACTAGCCTGTCAAACCCACCCAGCTCAGGCAGAACAGTCCATTCAACAAATGGTGCTGAAAGAACTGGAAATCCATAGCCAAAAGAAAGAAGAGGACCCCCTATCTCATAACACCTTATACAAAAGTTAATTCAAAATGAATCAAAAACCTAAATACAGAAGAACCATAAAACTTCTAGAAGAAAACATAGGAAAGTATCTTCAAGCCCTGTTGGTAGGTAGATTCTTAAAAGAGATAAGAGGACTGAGATGGACTACTGATGTTTAATGTATGTAGAAGACTTAATTAGCTTTACTATAAAAGCGAGGAAATGTACAGAGTTGATGGTAACACATTATACTAATACTTTGCAAATGGGGATGTGGCTGAAAATAGTAGTCTAGGGATATAAATGCCAACTGACAGAATGCTAGAGAATAATCTAGGGACTGAAAAGCACAGTAGATGGATGAGAATTGCAGTTGATGGTACAGATGCAAGAGTGTCCTTTGGGAGCTAGAACAGATGTACATCTCTATTGCAAGGGGGAAGGAATGTGGAGAAGCATGGGAAAAATACAACTGGAGTGATCTATGGATTACTGTTAACAGTAATAATGTAATAATCTTGCATTTATGCCAAAAATGTACTGTGTTGATAACAGGGGAGTATGGAAACTGTGTGACAAAAGAATGTTATGGATCCAGTAAATGTTCCACCAGTGCGGTATATTGATAGAGAGGTGTTGCTTGGGAATTCTGCACATGTGCGTGACTGCTTTGTAAGTTTATAAATTGTCATAAAAATATATTTAAAAAGCAATAATAGGGTGGGTTGGGGGAAAAATATACCAAATGTAATAAAAGGACTACAATTAGTAGTAAGATTTTGACAATATTTTCTTAATTGGTAAAAAAATGCAAATTGAATAGTTGGAACATTATTTCATAACTATTTTTGAAATTTAATTATCCAACCGGTTTTCTTTACTTTTTAATACCAAAGTGAAAAATGGCCTGTGCTTAGGATGTCAAAGAGAAACCTGATACAAATTTTAAAAGGTAGCATAAACATAAGCTATTCCCTTCTACAATCCAGAGAAAGGAGTACTTTAAATAAATGAGAAATTAAAAGAAAAATACTAGAAATTAAATTTAGATCTGGTATATGTGAAATGTTTTAACAGTGTATGTAATCAGTTTATTATCACAATGATCAAGGATACTGCCCATTACTGTCACAATTTTCCAGATATTACATAACAAACATTTCTTTCTAGCTTCCTACTGAACTGTGAGCTAAGACTTGCTTAAAAATCACATCACCTTTCTGTTGCCATGATGATGATGATGACAATTTCAACAAGGAAACCAAAGTGCATTGTACGCTCTTTGGCCAGTCTTGTATGTGCCTTGATCCACCACTACATGTATCCAGCTCTTAAAACTCAACAAGTTTTTCATACTTTCTTAAATGTAAAAAATTATGGTCTTATTGAATAAAACTTAAAAAGTAAAAAAAAAAAAGTCTCATGACAATGCAAGGTGTTCGTGGAGGGTTAATGTATAGAAAACTGTATGGCATTATGCATGTTTGCTTTGTAAGTTCACAACTTTTACTATATACTTAGTGTTTATGTATGTTCATGTATACATGATATAAAAAGAACAATAATAATAGGGTGGATTGGCGGAAAATTACTTTGGCTAATAGTAATATTTTGAGGATGCTCTTTAATCATTAGATAAAAATTTTAACAATGCAAGGTATTAGTGGTTGGGTGAGGTATGAGAACCCTGTATAATAGTATGTATGTTTGTTTTGTAAGTTCACAACTATTACTATACAGTTATTGTTTATGTATGTTCATGTATGAGTGATATACTTCAATAAATTTAAAAAATTTTTGAGGCACATAAGAACAGATTTGAATAGCTTGAACACAAAATTAGTGATTTTAAAGACAGAACATCTGCACTGGAGAAGACAGAATAGAAAGAGAATAGAATAGAAAACTGGAACGGGGTCTTATGGAATTGAATGACAATGTAAAACACACAAACTTTCCCATTATTGGTGTCCCAGAAGAAGGGAAATGGAGAAAGGGCAGAAAGAATATTTGAAGAAATAATGACCAAGAACTTCTCAACCCTGATGAAGGACATAAATATCAATATCCAAGAACAATGCATTCCAAACAGAATAAATCTGAATAGAACTACCCCAAGACACCTATTATTCAGAATGACAAATATCAGAGATAGAGGATTCTGAAGGCAGCAAGAGAAAAGCACAGTATCACATACAATGGAAACATGATAAGATTAAGTGTCGACCTCTCATCAGAAATCATGGAGGAGAGATGAAATGGTATGATATATTTAAAGTACTGAAAGAGAAAAACCTTCAACAAAGAATTCTGTAACTGGCAAGCTGTAGAGTGGGGTATACCTATAAGGCATATGAACGTGTTCAAGCATTCATGGGGCATTATCACAGTGGGTAGAGTTTCACACAATAACCAAAATAATACAGAATTCCCTTCCTGGGGAGCTCTGCCACAATCTGTAATGGGACAGCAAGAATCCCATGAGTACAGGGCAGTGACTAGTGAAGGAGGATAGACCACTGATGGGCCCTTGAAAGTGATGACTGTACTTAAGACCCTTTACTTTTGAAATTGAAACCTAGCCTAGTATATAGGGTGCCTAAGAGTTACCTCCTGAGAGCCTCCTTGTTGCTCAAATGTGGCTTCTAAGCCAAACTCAGAATATAAATGCATTACCTTCATTCCAGCATGGGACATGACTCCCAGGGATGAGCCTCCCTGGCGCCAAGGGATTACTACCAAACACCAACCACAATACAACTAGAAAAAGACCTTGACCAAAAGGGGGGAAAGGTAAAGACAAATGAGTTTATATGGCTAAGAGACTTCAAAGTGAGTTGGGAGGTCATTCCAGAAGTTATGCTTATGCACGTCTCAGGAGGATCTAGTTCAATGCAACAATAAATATTGCCTCAAATAATGGGGCTCCTGAGGCTCTGGAGTCATCCAGACATTATAGGCAGGGCAGACAACTCAGAAGTTTGGCACCTTACCAGAGGACCCTACATTGGAATTTATGCTTCCCAGTGTAACAGAGTTGGATTCAGTTGTGGTTTCCCCACACATGACTCTTCTGCCCCTTCTATTTAAACCTATGGTTAGTACTAGAGTTGACAGGTGTATGGCCAAGAGACTTAAATCTTTGGGCTGTCCATGTGCCAGTCCATGGGCTCTCAATCTCAACAGAGTTGCAATACCTACTCTCCAGTCTGTTGAACTCATCCAGGACAAGTAACAAGGAGATGAGGATGGAAAACAACCATCCCAAGGAACAGAGAGAGTCTGCAACTCTAAGTAAGGCAGTCCCATCCATCTGCCCCATGGGATCTAAGCCCCTTCTCAATTAGAGGTGGAGAGAGCATCACCATCCCAGAATCCTCAGGATTGGGGAATGAACGATGGACTACAGTAGACCTGTTATTCTACTACAGACTTATTGTGCTTCTGGCAATGGAAGAACTTTTATAACTGATGTGGAGGCAGTGGCCATAGGAGGTTCTGAGGGGAGACAGAGGGAAAGATACCTGTAATTTGGGGGGAATTTTCAAGACTTGGAAATTGTCCTGAATGACACTGCAATAACAGGCCATCATGTATCTTGTAATAACTTACAAAAATGTAAAATTAGAGTTTACAATGTAAATATAATCCACACTTGGTGGCAATGCTCCAAAATGTGTTCATCAATTGTTAACAAATGTACCACACTAATGAAGGATGTTGTTAATGTGGGAAAATGTAGGAGGGATAGGGAGTATGGCACATAGAATCCTCTATATTATTTATGTAACATTTATGTAATCTAAGTACCCTTAAAAAGGAATTTAAAAGTATATTTAAGAAAACAAGGTTGAGTTCAAAGTCCTCACAGTCACACAAAAACTGACAGAATATGTTACCAAAAGACCAGATTTGCAGGAGATACTAAAAGAGGTACTGCAGCTTGAAAGGAAAAAACAAGGGTGAGAGATCTGGAGAAGAGTTTAGAAATGAAGAATATTAGAAAGGGTAAAATAAAGGATAAGAAGACAGTCAACAGAACAATATGACAACAGAGAGCGTAAGGACAAAATGGATGAAGGAATCTGAAGTTTTCAAGTAGCCCTCACATCTATCCAATGAACCCTAAAATACAGGAAGAAGACCTTTTTTGGGCAAGAACACCCCAAGAACAGCATAAAGTGGCACAGAGGATTTAACAGAGTGAATTATCAGCAGAAGTAACAGATTTCTCACCAAAGTCAATCTTGACCATGACTTTTAAAGTGATGAGATTGTTGCTGCTTGTGCAGCTACTGATGAGAAACAGAAGACAGCTTCAACAAATAAAACAATGGTTACTGTGTCTATTTCTGGGACTGTAGAGACTGAGAAGGAAAATGGTACTCCAACACCAGATGGCTATTTTTAACAAAGCCTGATGAAGGAAAATGCATAGCATGAATTATCTGAATCTTTCTTCACTATCATTTAAAGTTTTAGATACAGGGACATTTATTCTGTAGAAACAGGGCAAAACTCCTGTTTGTGAGATTAGTTTTTCAAATAAAGCATATAAATCTAAACAGAAGCATTATTGTAGTGTTTGGACTATACTTTGGTAAGTTATGGCCCATACTTAAGATTAGAATTCTGAGCAAAATGGTTTTGATGTACAAATTTAATTCAATCCAAATATATGGATGGATACATTTTTAAAGACCCAACTGAAAAGCAAATTCTTTAGTAGTAAACAACTTGGTGTTATTAAAATGTTAACTCATTGACTTTTGTTTTATGATAAAGGAAATAAGTGACTGATTCTTCTAGAAATATAGTTACCATTCACTGTTTTCCTTGCTTCTGTAGAGTAAGTTTGTCACAAGACTTAAATGTTTTTAATATTCATTTTGATTCAAAGTTGTGGTATTGCTACATGTGAGATCTTTGAAAGTTCAGCCAAAAATGCATGCAAATGTGAACATTCTTAAGTCTCTCTTAATTCTGATTTGTGCTTAAGTTTCTGGCTTTAAAGAAGTTACAACAATGGTAGTTGTCTCCTTCAGTATTTGTTAGATGTGTGAAGTACTGATAACTGTTGTAATGATGGTTTTATTTTTCAGATTATTACTTTAGGTAGGTCAGTTCTTACTACAAGTGAGTCACTTTTTTAATGAGTGGATTTTACCAATACATCATCATAAACTGTACTGCTACATTTTTTTAAAATAGGGGGACTTCCAAGAAGATGGTGAACTAGAAAGACATGGGACTTTCTTTGCCTCCAGAAAAATGGCTAGACAGGCTGAAACAGAGCCTGGAAAAAGATCTTCTCAGATTTAGGACACTAGGCAAAAGCTGAACACCACCCAGAGGAGAGGGGGACAAAGGAGAAGAGCGAGGACAGAACTGTGAGTTGAAACCAGCGGTTGCTGCTGCCAGCACCATTTCCCACATCAAAGACACTTCAGAATTCTCAGGCCTCTTGGCCTGCTGCTACAAAGGGGACTCCAGGGGTCTACCACCCCAGGAAAGGGGAGAGAGGACACAGCATAAGGCTGACTCAGCTTCTGACTCACAGACTTGCTCTGCTGTGTCCCACCAGCCCTTCCAGGGCAGGTGGGATCACAGGATGGTTTGCCCTGGGAGCCAGTGAAGGACGGGAAAAATCCAACCCTCACAATCTCCCTCTTCTAGCTGGGAATGATTGTCGAGAACCCCCCAGGAAAGTGGACAGAGAAGGACACAGCCTAAGGCTGACTAAGCTTTTGACTCACAAATTTGGTCTGCTGTGTCCCAGGAGCCCTTCTAGGCTGGGTGGGACAGGGCCATTGTTTATCTTGGAGCCAGCAAGGAGCTAAAGATATATGACCATCCCAATCTCCTTCACTACAAACCTGTATTAATTTTTGAGGACTCAGAGGAGAGTGGCAATATTTCCTAGCCAGGAAAAGGGAGGGGCTGCCAGAGAAAGCTTAAGAACTGTCTTAGAGGAAGTTTGAATTACAAGGCTCCTAGCCTCCAAAAAAGAAGTTCTATCACACTGCTCAGGTCTGGGTTGCAACAAATACGCTCCAAACAGGCACTGAACTGGGAGCTGCCAAGAGCACAATCTGCTGGCAGAACAAGAGACGTGCACACAAGAAAATTAAAAATAAGTAGGAGAGGGAAGCGGACTTGGCCCAGTGTTAGGGCATCCGCCTACGACATGGGAGGTCCGCGGTTCAAATTCCGGGCCTCCTTGACCCGTGTGGAGCTGGCCCACGTACAGTGCTAACGCACACAAGGAATGCCGTGCCACACAGGGTTGTCCCCGCACAGGAGAGCCACCCAGCACGAAAGAAAGTTCAGCCTGCCCAGGAATGGTGCCACACACACGGAGAGCTGACACAACAAAAAGAAACACAGATTCCAGTGCCGCTGACAACAACAGAAGTGGACAAAGAACACACAGCAAACAGACACAGAGAACAGACAACTGGGGTTGGGGGGGGAAGGGGAGAGAAATAAATATATAACTCTTTTTAAAAAAAATTTAAAAAAAAAAGGAGAGGCCTTTTCCAGCCTCTGTCTATAGCCTTGCTCCTGAAGGCCCTAGGGAAGCAATTCTACAACCAAATACTGGGTCCAGTGCCCAGTTCTCAGCAACCAGTAGGAAAATCCTAACAATCCAGGTTGAGCCAAGAATCAAAGAGCAGTTGTAACACACAGCCTCCTGCCACTAAATCCCTACAAGAGAAAGAAAGTGTAAACCACATCCTAATCAAATGCCTACATATCAGCAAAAAACCATGAGCCATACTAAGTAAATAGAAGACATGGCCCAATGGCCCAAGGAAAGGAATATATCAAAGCCCCAGAAGAAACACAGAATTTGAGAGAACTAATCAGTGAGATGTGTGCAAATTTCTAAAATCAAATTAATGAGTTGAAAGACAATAGGGTTAAAGAGATAAATGATATCAAGAAGACATTGAGCAAGCAAAAAGATTTTGAAATCCTGAACAGAAAAGTAATAGAGCTCATGGGAATGAAAGACACAAAAGGTGAGATCAAAAACACATTAGAGGGCAGCAGTTGTGGCTCAACTGATAGAGTGTCCACCTACCACAAGGAGGGTCCAGAGTTCTATACCCAGGGCCTCCTGACTCGTGTGGTGAGCTGGCCCATGCTTAGTGCTCCCGCATGGAAGGAGTGCTGTGCCGCGCAGGGGTGTCCCCTGCATAGGGGAACCCCACGCACAAGGAATGCACCCCTTAAGGAGAGCCACCCCAAGCAAAAAAAAAAAGCACAGCCTGCCCAGGAGTGGCACTGCACACACGGAGAGCTGACACAACAAAAAAAAGCGACAGTTTCCCAGTGCCTCTGACAAGAATGCACGCAGAAACAGGAGAACACTCAGCAAATGGACACAGAAAGCAGACAACAGGAAGGGGAAGGGGAGAGAAATAAATTTTTAAAAATTAAAAAAAAAAAACAAAAAACACTAGAGGCATACAACAGCAGACTTGAAATGATAGAAGAATGAATAAGCGATACCAAAGACAGAATAGCTGAAACTGAACCAAGAAAAGAGAGAGAAAAAAGAATGAAAAAATTGAGCAGAAGCTCAGAGTTACAATAGCAACTAAAAAAAAATACCTGTGACCTTGAAACATGCTCAAAAGAGCATGGTACTGGCATAAAGACAGACACATCAATCCGTGGCATACAACTGGGAATCCAGAAACAAACCCTCACCTTTACAGTCAACTGGTTTTGGACAAACCTACCAAGTTAATGTTAACAGGACAAAACAGCCTCTTCAACAAATGGTGCCAGGACAACTGGATAGCTATAATCAAAAGAATGATTAAAAAAAAAAAGAATGAAAGAGGACCCCTATCTCATTCCCATTTTGAATCAACTCAAAATGGATCAAAGATGTAAATATAAAGCCAAGACCATAAAACTACCTGAAGAAAATGTAGGGAAGCATCTTCAAGACCTTGTAGTAGGTGGTGGTTTCTTCCTTATACCCAAAGCACGTGCAACAAAAGAAAATATAAGATAAATGGAACCTCCTCAAAACTAAACACTTTTGCACCTCCCAGGACTTTGTCAAAAGGGTGAAAAGGCAGCCTACTCAACGGGAGAAAATATTTGGAAATCACATATCTAATAAGGGCTTAATATCCAAAATATATCAAGAGATGTTACAACTCAACAATAAAAATACAAATGATTCAGTTAAAAAATGGGTAAAAGACTTGAATAGATATTTGTCCAAAGAAGAAATACAAAAGGCAAAAAAACACATGAAGAAATGCTCAACATCCCTAATGATTAGGGAAATGCAAATCAAAACTACAATGAGATATATCACACATATCAGAATGGCCACTATTAAAAAGAAAACTACAAGTGTTGGAGAGGATGTGGAAAGATAGGAACACTTCTCCACTGTTTTGGGAATGCAGAATGCTACAGCCCCTATGGAGGACTGTTTGGCAGTTCCTAAGGAAGCTGAATATAGACTTGCCACATGACCCTGCAACAGCACTACTGAGTATATATCCAGAAGAACTGAGATCAGTGACACAAACAGACATCTGCACACCAATATTCGTAGCCGCATTATTCGTAATTGCTAAAAGTAGGAAACAACCCAAGTGTCCATCAACAGGTGAACAGATAAACTGCAGTCTATTCACATGATACTTATATAGCGGTAAGAAGAAACTAAGTCATAAGCATAAGAAAACATGGATGAACCTGAAGGACATTGAGTGAAGCAAGCCAGACACAAAAGGACAAATAGCATATGATTCCATTACTATGAACCAAATATATTGTGTAACGTATTGTATGATTTAAAAAATTATATGTATCAAGCATATAATTAAGAAATGTTTTCAACTATGTTTTCTTTTTAGTTTTTAATTCTATTCTCAATTGTTATATGTACAAAATAAAATTTTAAAAATTGCACTAGAAAAAAAAATAGGGGCTGAAGTGGGAGAGGGAGGAGGATACATGGAAATCTCATATTTTTATGTAACTTTTCTGTAACCTCTTTAAAGTTTGTTTATTTATTTTTAAAGATTTATTTATTTATTTCTCTCCCCTTCCCTCCCCCCGCCCCGGCTGTCTCTTCTCTGTGTCTATTTTGCCTCGTTGTCTTCTTTGTCCGCTTCTGCTGTTGTCAGCGGAATGGGAATCTGTTTCTTTTTGTTGCGTCATCTTGTTGCATCAGCTCTCCGTCTTTGCGGCACCATTCCTGGGCAGGCTGAACTTTGGGGTGCACTCCTTGCGCATGGGGCTCCCCTACACGGGGACACCCCTGCGTGGCACGGCACTCCTTGCACACATCAGCACTGCGCATGGGCCAGCTCCACACGGGTCAAGGAGGCCTGGGGTTTGAACCACAGACCTCCCATGTAGTAGACGGACGCCCTAACCACTGGGCCAAGTCCACTTCCCTAAAGTTTATTATATTTTTAAAAAAGGCACTGCTACATCATAAAGAGATTAGTAGCATGGTCCTCTGGGCTCCAATACAGTGTAGCTTAGCGAATAGTCATGTTCTCTCCCAGCCTCCCACAGAACACATTGCTCATTTGGCACTAAGACCTCAGTGTATAAGCAGGAACATTTGGCAGAATGACTGCAGGTTATGGCAGAAGATACGATACCCAGGAAAGCATCAATATATTAACAGAGGCTCGAAAGGATAATGTAAATGTGAGTAAGGTAATGCAAATGCTCCGAGGGAGTCAGAAGCAGCAGCAGTGGGGGCAGCTGGTGGGAGCAGACTTGTTTTAAAGAAAATGTGAAACACCCTCTGAAATGCCAGACCAAGGACTTTGTTGGAAAGTAATGTTCTTCCATCTGCTCTGGGGTAAAATGCCCGTGTGATTCCTTATCTGTTCACAGACAGGTAGAATAACTATTGTCCCTGGTTTCCATATAGCTGTACTATTTAGAAGTTATCTACATTTTCATGCATTTGAGATTTACAACTTCTGATTTTTACTTTACTTAAGTTGGGGGGTCCAGGGAGTCCCCAGCCCTGGCTAAGGGAAACTCAGCCCACAATACGCAGGTGCATACATGCCCCAGGACATAAGTTAAAATGTAACAGACATCCTCACAGGAAAACAATGTGCGGATGGTATAGCAGACTGTTAATTTTCTCCAGGCTGTACAATTTCTTCCTATAGTGACTTCACCAAACCCCATTTATATGTCATGTGACTTCAGCAGAAATTCTGTTATGAAACATCTCTGTTCTGAGACCCTATATATTGTCTCTATTTTCCTGCCTCTTTGCAGAGTGCTGTCTTCATTCTCTGCACCACTGCCACCAGAGAAGATCTCTCCTATCCTTAAGTCCTAATACTATAAAGCTCATGTCTGACACCTAAAGAAAAAAACAAAAAAACCTACAGTAGGATACCATTTCACACCCACTATGATGGTGATTATTTGAAAAAAAAAATCCAGATATTAACAAGTGTTGGCAAAGATGCAGAGAAATCGGAACCCTTACACATTGTTAGTGGGAATGTAAAATGGTTCAGCCATGTGGAAAAGTTTGGCAGTTTTTCAGAAAGTTAAACATAGAATTACTGTAAGATCTGGCACTTCCTCTCCTAAGTATATAACCAAAAGAATTGAGAGAAAGGACTCAGATATTTGTAAACCAATGCTCATTGTACCATTACTCACCACAGCCAAATGGTAGAAACAATTTACATGTCCATCAACAGATGAGTGGGTAAACAAACTGGTATATCTATACAATGGAACATTACTTAGTCATAAAAAAAAAAATAAAGTGCTCATGTATGCTCCAATATGGATAAATCTTGAAGACATTAAGTTCAGTAAAATACACAGACACAAAAGGGCAAATATTGTATGATTTCTTTTATATGAAATATTAAGAATGAGCAAATTCATAGAGACAAAGCAAAATTGTGGTTACCAGCAGACAGGCAGGGGGAGGTTGTTCAAATGGGGAGTTATTTCTAAATGGGTATAAGTTTTGATTTGGGATGATGAAAATAATCTGGAAAAAGATAGTGGTGGACGTTACACAATATTGTCTGTGACAGTTTGATATTATTTTTATGAACCCCAAAAAGAAAAAGATTATGTTTGTAAACTAATCTATTCTTCTGAGTGCCCCACTCTTCAATTGCATTAAATTCAGTTGAGGAGCCTTTGATTAGATTACTTGAGAAGATCGTTTTAGGGTTTTGATTGGTCTCAATAAGTGAGGCGTGACTCAGGTTGACTTTCCGCCCCCTTGCTGGGTCAGATATAAACTCACAGACAGACAAAGGAAAAGGAAGTAGCCATGTTTGATCCTACCATGTAAAAGAGAGGATTGCTTAAGCACGAAGCCCTAGAGGCTGGGCCCATGGAGCAGCTCAAGAGGAAAAGGTGAGCCTGGAGAGGAAGGCTGAAACTCAACAGAGATTGACAGCCATCTTGCTTTACCATGTGGCAACACACCAGGATCAAGGGTAGCTGACTATGAGAAAGCATCTGTGATGGCGCTTTGGTTTGCACTTTTCACAGCCTTGGAACTGTAAGCTTTTACCCCCAAATAAATCCCCTTTATAAAAGTCAAACTATTTCTGGTATTTTACATCAGCAGCCCTTTGGCAAGCTAAAACTATGTCACTGTACTTAATACCATAGAACTGTCCACTTAAAATGGTTATAGTGAATTCTGTTATGTATATTTCATCATTAAAAACAAATTAAAACTATGACACTATGTTAATCCACACACAAAAAAACTAAATATAGGTACTAACAACTGAACAGCAAAATGTAGACAAATTCCAAAACTTTTAAATGTAGGCACATTACTAAGAAAAAACAACTCTCTGAGAAATAAAACAGAACCCAGAATTCCAACTGTATACTGTCTAAAATGTCCAGTTTTCTAACAAAATGTGTTAGACATATATAGAAAACTGGAAACTGTATCCATATTCAGAAACAAAGCAGCCAATAGAAATTGTCTCTAAGTGTACCCAGAAGTTGGATTTAGCAAGACTTTATAGCTGCTTGTATAAATTCGTTCAAAGTACTAAAGGAAACTATGTTCAAACAATTAAAAATGAGTTGTCATCAATCAGAGCAAATGTTCCATACCAATGTAAGGTGTTAATAATAGGATTATACATGGGAATCCTGAATTTTATCCATGATTGTACAGCAAATCCACAAACTCTCTAATAAAATACATATATACACACATAAACAAAACCCAAACAGAAATTTTAAAGTTGAAAAGAACAATATCTGGAATGATTACTTCTCTAGGTAGAATCAACAAACAAATCTGAGATGGCAGGAAAAAGAATCCAGTAAACTTGAAGATAGAGCAACAGAAACGTTCAAATCCAAAGAACAAAAAACAGAGCCTCAGAGACTTGTCAGATAATGTGAAGCATTCTAATATATGTGTAATCGGAGTCCCAGAAGAAGAGATAATGGGGCAGGAAAAAATATTTTTTAAAATAATGGTTGAAAACTTCACAAATTCAATGAAAAACATTACCTTTCAGATCTGGCAAGCGCAACAAACCCCAAGAGGACAAAAACAGAGAGAACCCCATCGAGAACATCACAGTCAATCCTCAGAAAGAAAGAACTACTGAAAGCAGTAATAACAGAACAACTCATACAAGAGAATAATACAATTAAAAGCCGGATTCTCTTCAGAAAGAATGGAAGCCAAAAAAGCAATTTAATACATATACAAGTGTTGAAAGAAAAAAACTCAATGAAAAATTCTACACTTGGCAAAAACTATCTTTCGAAAATGAAGGCAATATAAAGATATTCCCAGATAAACAGAAACTGGTAGAATTCATTGCTAGCAGACCTGAGCTGTAAGAAATAGTAATAGAATTTCACAGAGTGACACTAATCCACAGAAAATAATAAACAGCATGAGAAAGGTTAATTTGTGGAAAAAGTTATAAAAGACTGTGTATACTGTGTTCTTAATTTTTTTTATAAACATAAAGATAGGGAAGCGGATTTGGCTCAACGGATAGAGCGCCCGCCTACCATATGGGAGGTCCAGGGTTCAAACCCAGGGCCTACTGACCCGTGTGGTGAGCTGGCCCATGCGTACTGCTGCTGTGTGCAAGGAGTGCCATGCCACGGAAGTGTGTCCCCTGTGTAGGGGAGCCTCACTTGCAAGGAGTGTGCCCTGCAAGGAGAGCCGCCCTGCACAAAAAAAAACACAGCCCGCCCAGGAGTGGTGCTGCACACATGGAGAGCTGATGCAGCAACATAACACAACAAAAAGAAACACAGATTCCCTGTGCCTCTGACAAGAATACAAGTAGATACAGGAGAACTCACAGCAAATGAACACACAGAGCAGAAAACTGGGGAAGGTAGGGGAAGGGGAGAGAAATAAATAAAAAATAAATCTTAAAAAAAATAAATATAAAGATAATTTAAAGCAATAATTACAAATAGCAATGTTAGGGTTATACATATATAGATGCAATACATGTAACAATAATAGCAAAAGGGAGTGGGGAGGAAATAGAACCATACTGGTACCAAGTTTCTATATTTTACCAAAATTAAATCAGTATTAACTTAAAGCAGACTGATAAATCAAAGATACATTATGTAATCCCTAGAGCAACCATCAAAAAATAAAAAAAAAAAAGCCTAAGTTAAAATGTTGCTAAAAAAAATCGAGAAGCATTAAAATGGCATACTAAAATTACTTGTTTAAAACTAAAAGATGGTAAAAAGAACAATGCTAGAGAAATGGAGATTAAAAGAGACACAATATGAGATTGAAAACCCAAATAGTCCTATAATCCTTTAAAATTATAATTCAATATTAAAATATTCTTACAAAAAATTCCAGACTTAGATGAATTGACAAGTTAATTCTATAAATACTTAAGGTAGAAGTAACACCAATTTTACCAAACTCTTCCAGAGAATAGAAGAACATTCCCCTAATCTTTTTATGATATCAGTATAACCTTGATAACAAAATCCAATATGGACATTATGAGAAACGAAAAGTAAAGGCAAACTTACACATTAACGCTGATGTCAAAAGCCTAAAAAAAAAAAAAAAAAAAGGCTAATCAAATGCTAACAGATCACACTGAACAATATAAAAAGAGAATAAATCAAGACCACATTATGATTATCCCAGCAATTCAAGGTAGTTTAGCATTTAAAAACTCAATGAGGCCGTGGACTTGGCCCAGTGGTTAGGGCATCCGTCTACCACATGGGAGGTCCACAGCTCAAACCCCGGGCCTCCTTGACCCGTGTGGAGCTGGCCCATGTGCAGTGCTGACACGTGCAAGTGCCGTGCCACGCAGGCGTGGTATCCCCCGCGTAGGGGACCCCACGCGCAAGGAGTGTGCCCCACAAGGAGAGCCGCCCAGCGCGAAAGAAAGTGCAGCCTGCCCAGGAATGGTGCTGCCCACACGGAGAGCTGACACAGCAAGATGATGCAAGAAAAAAGAAACACAGATTCCCGAGCCACTGACAACAGAAGCCAACAAAGACGACGACGCAACAAATAGACACAGAGAACAGACAACCGGAGTGGGGGGGAAGGGGAGAGAAATAAATAAATCTTTAAAAAAAAAGACTGGTTAGTAATCGAGAAAATGTGGCATTGGTGTGGAAAAAGTGGCCATGGTGGCTGCTGGGTGTGGGGAATGGGAGGAAGAGATGAGATGCGGAGGCATTTTCGGGGCTTGGAGTTGTCCTGGGTGGTGCGGCAGGGACAATTACTGGACATTGTAGATCCTCCCATGGCCCACTGGATGGAACGTGGGAGAGTGTGGGCTATGATGTGGACCATTGACCATGAGGTGCAGCAATGCCCAGAGATGTACTCACCAAATGCAATGGATGTGTCATGATGATGGGGGAGAGTGTTGCAGTGGGGGGAGTGGTGGAGTGGGGGCGGTGGGGGTGAATGGGGACCTCATATTTTTTTAATGTAATATTTTTTAAAAACGAATTTAAAAAAATAAAAGACTATTAGTATCCTATCAATAAGATTGAGGAAACAACTTAAAATGTCTCAAAATGGGACAATTTGAGAATCTATAAGAATAATAAGGCGATGGACTTGGCCCTGTGGTTAGGGCATCCGTCTACCACATGGGAGGTCCGCGGTTCAAACCCCAGGCCTCCTTGACCTGTGTGGAGCTGGCCCATGCGCAGTGCTGATGCACGCAAGGAGTGCCGTGCCACGCAGGGGTGTCCCCGCATAGGGGAGCCTCACGCACAAGGAGTGCGCCCCGTAAGGAGAGCCACCCAGCATGAAAAGAAAATTCAGCCTGCCCAGGAATGGTGCCACACACATGGAGAGCTGACACAACAAGATGATGCAACAAAAAGAAACACAGATTCCCATGCCACTGACAACAACAGAAGCAGACAAAGAAGACGTAGCAAATAGACACAGAGAACAGACAACCGGGGTGGGGGGGGAGGGGAGAGAAACAAATAAATAAATAAATCTTTTTTTTAAAAAAAGGAATAATAAGTACAATGAATTATAACATATTAAAGAGCTTTAAATTCATGAGTTTATTATGATACTGAAAAATTCTCACTGATCAATTTTGGGGGATACTAGAACTTATTTTGAAAACTGTTAAATTAAAGGAAAAAAATCAGGCCTTTACCTTGCCTTTCTTTTAAAAACATAACTCAAAGTAACCAAATAAATGAAGAGATGTCTCTTTTTAAAAGTACTCTAGATAATTAATGAAGATTAGAACTAGAATGTCACTATTTTGCAACCCTTAATGAAGTGATTATTTAGTTAATGAACATAAAAAGCTGCTAGGAGGAAAAAAAGAAAGACAAGTAGTCATTACACATACATACTACCACCTCTTAAAAATATTTTTGCCAAAAAAAAAAATCAAACTTCATTCTTGTCAAGTCTCTAGGTTCAGCTGTCAAAAAGCTTTCTCTGTGAAGCAGACTTGGCCCAGAGGTTAGGGCATCTGCCTACCACACTCCTTGACCCGTGTAGAGCTGGCCCACACACAGTGCTGATGCGCGCAAGGAGTGCCGTGCCACGCAGGGGTGTCCCCCACGTAGGGGAGCCCCACGCGCAAGGAGTGCACCCCGTAAGGAGAGCCGCCCCGCACGAAAGAAATGCAGCCTGCCCAGGAATGGCGCCGCACACAAGGAGAGCTGACACAACATGATGACGCACCAAAAAGAAACACAGATTCCCATGCTACTGACAACAGAAGCGGACAAAGAAGACAACGCAGCAAATAGACACAGAGAACAGACAACCGGGGTAGGGGGGGATGGGGAGAGAAATAAATAAATCTAAAAAAAAAAAAAAGAACACGAAGCAAATAGACACAGACAACCAGAAAGGGGAGGGGGGAGGGGGGAGGGGGGAGGGATAAATAAATAAATCTTTTTTAAAAAGCTTTCTCTTAGGATGTTAACATTCTATATCTGTACTATCTAATATTGGGCACTTGAAGGTGGTGTGCCTGAGAAACTTAATTTAGTCACATGGGGCTAGTGGCTTCTGAACAGCTTCCAGCTTTGAAGAAGACAGTTCAAAATCAATCAATTTATAGGAAAGACAGTGACAGAAAATATTAACACTATGGAGATGCAACCAGGAAAATCCTAACAGTGGAAAATCATATAATGACCTAGTCTGTGCAACAAATAATTTGTAAAATAAGAGTTTACAGATTAAAAGAGTCTTAAGAGACAGATTGACCAATTGTACTGTATGAACTTTATTTGGCACCTGATACAAACAAACTCAAACAATTTATGAATTTTATGAGACAACTGGAAATTTGAACAGACTACATTTGATGCTCTTAAGGGGTTACTTTTTTGGGGTGTATCATGAATACAACGAATCTCACAAAAACATAATGTTAAATGAAAGAAGCAAGACACGAGTATATACCACAACACACAAAACTCTACTATGGTAATTAGAGACCTATACTCACAGGTAAAGCTATTTAAAAAGCAACAAAGCATTTACCAAAAAAGTCAGGATTCTAGTTACCTTTGTCAAGAGGGAGGGGTTGTGATTGGAAGGGACACAGAAGGATGCCCAGCAGTTAAGAATGCTGTATTTCTTGACTTGAGTGGATATTCACATTATAATTCATTAAGCTCTACTTATATATATATATTTTTTTTTTTTTTTTCAATTTGGAACAAACGTTTATTTGTTGCTAAAATTGCGTGTCCCTCTTTTGTAAGGTTAGGGGTCTTCTGCATCATCAGTATCATTATAAACTTCATCATCATCATCATCTTTATCATCATCCCTCTGTGTCAACTAGTAATGGGAGTACTGAGAAAGAACTGGTAGCAAGGCACAAACATATAAAACTTCTGCCCAGTAGGGACATATGCCACACATGTTTCATTTACCAGATCAGGTCACGTGGCCAAGACTGTCTTCAATCAGATGAAGAAATTTAATCTTCCCCAAAGAAATGGAGAAGGAGATACTGATACACAGTTACACAATCTACTACAAGGGTCCTGTGTTATTATTTCCATTATTATACATTGTTTTGCATGTTTCATCTTTGCCTATCTACTTATATTTTTAATGTACTTTTCTGCACATGAACAATATTCCACAATTACAAAGGTAAACAAATAATTATGGTGACTAAATCTTGCTTTGGTACTATACCCTTGAGTCACACTGTGGATTACTATGAGAAATAGCCATAAGCCCAGAGTATTTATTACAATGTTTCTCTTGAAGACATTACTCATCCTATCATTTATCCAAAGACTTCATCAAGGAAAAAAAATTGATACCTAATAACCAAGTAGTATTTCAGTCTGCTTTTTCCTTTGTATAATGCAAACTCATGTAGTGTTCACATTCTTTATTATAACTGCCAAAAATTTCAGAGCCAAGTTTGCAGCTTAAATTGAATATCCAGGATGCTATGGCTTATAAGAATTCCAACCTTAAGAAACTTCACAAGGCCCCATAGTTAATATATCATATTATCATTTACCCCAATCTCAATTTTCTATTCAAAGGATATTTTCCCCTAATTTCTTATTTATACTTTTCTTTTTTACTGTAAAACTTTATATATTTTTTCCAATACCCAGAAAAAATAATGAGGAATAAACAATCAACTCACTTGTAATGTGTTCATTTTTAGTTGTCCCTGGGAAATGATTAGCACGTCTGAAATCTGTTCTATACTATGTCTCTTCTCACTCAGCCTCCAAGTTTTGGGGTGAGGTCCTGACTAGATCTTCTACACTGAGAATAAATTCCCAGTTCCAGAACCTTCTTTTTAAGATCACATGAGCAGGCTTATTTCTAGGGAACCAGGACCTGTGGATTTAGAAACAAACTTACATTAGCTGGTATAGTCACACTATACCTAAAATCTGTTTCTCTTTTGATAGGAACTAGGAATTCAGGATCATCTAAGGTCAGAGTATGTTTTCTATATAATTTAAACAGGGTTATCAGGGACAGAAACACAATACAGTGTTAAAAGAACCAGTTTTATAGTTAAAAGAACCCAGCTTTCTTAATTACACTGAAGTCCATGGCTCTGCAAACAAATAAGCATTAGAAAGAAAGAAACTCTTGAGATTTAATCAATGTTCACTATGGACACTGAAATGCACATCACTTCAACAGGTGCTGTGAAGTAAAAAAGGACTCTTGCTTAAGCAAATGGAATTCTGGAAAGCTTACGTAGTATGCATTAAAATGGATTTGAGTTTCAATCAATCTTGTCTCATTTACTGAAAAACTGCATTTTTCCAAGCCTTACTTTCCTATTAAAATCTTCTATATTGTTCTTTAGTTTTGCCTGCCAATTCTATCAATTTCTGAAGGAGGTATGTTAAAATCTCCAATATGATTATTGATAGGTCAGTTTTCCTTGTAATTCTGTTGAAGCTTGGTTTAGATGTTCAAAGTTATATTGTTTGGTGCAGAGAAGCTATGTATTTCTAGGGAATTGCTTCTTTAGTCACTCTATACCCCAAATAATGCCTTTTTGCCTTAAAATCTATTTTCTTAGATGTTGTTAGCAACATCAGCATTCTTTAGGTTAGTATTTGCCTGGTGTATGATCCACTATCTCATTACATTAAAATTTCAGTTTCACTTTAGATGTCCCTTAAAGGCAGCTTAGAGTCCAATTCTTTAAAAAATCCAAACTGAGAATGCTTGTATTTTAACCAATACACTTTTATTTATTATGGTTCTTATATTACTGCTTCTTGTTTTTCTCCTTTCCTGCCTTCTGAGCCTCCATTGCTTTATTTGCTAATACAGTGAGGATGAAGTGGATCTCAAAGTGGGATTGTGAGGGTTAAACAAGACTTAAAAAGAAAATGATTAACATAGTGCCCTGTAATAACAATAGGTAACATTTTGAATGTTTGCTATATGCAAGGCAACATAATAAGCACTTTACGGTTTATTCCTCACAGACCACCCAATAAGGGATTTAACTTAATCTCCATTTTACAGAAAGAAAACAGACTTAATTTAGGGAGTGTTCATAATTGCACAGCTATTAAAAAGCAGAATTGGAATTTTATTTCTTGCTATGTTCAAGGCATTTATGACAAAAGCCATGATGTCAGTTGTGTATGTATGTGTAAACATACACGCACCTCCATATGCATATATACACAAATCCTGGAATCAGAGCTTATTTCCATGCACAAATTCAGTCACCTTATTCCCACTAAAACAAATGAACAGGCTGCCTCACCTCTACATCATACTAAAAAGCAGCAGATAAGAAATTAAGAGCTTCCCTTCTATGGCTTTCTGTGTTTCAAACTTTAGTGCCAACTAAGAAACACATATTGAGCTTTCTCCAAGTTACCAAGAAATAATTCCATTATATCTTAGATTATGATATGTATCTCAGAACAGTAGTGGACACGCTGTAATCAGTAAATATTTGTCATATTTACTACTGCAAAAATAAAATATGGCAGAATACTTAAATGCATGCAAGCTAAACAAAAAGCTATTGCCTATCATCCCACCACACCACAGACAGTCTTAAGAGATGGTGGAGACTACTCTCAAACTTTTAACCAAACTGAAAGCACATGGTCATACTGAAAAACTGTTTTTGACTTTTCCCACTACATAAAGAACATTATTCCAGTCAATAAACATATTTCTATAATATCAACAGACTTTTTCACATAAAATAAAAAGAAAGAATATCAAGTCCTCCTCATAATAGAACAAATACACACATAGGAATAACACACATAGGAATATACATAAAAAGGAATGTGCAAGATTCATATGAAACAAACTAGTAACACCAATGAAGATAACAAAAACAGATTTAAATAAATGTTTACTTTTGTCTTGTTCTCGGATAGGGAGACTTCACATTATACAGATAACTGAGTACCAAATTATCTATAATACTTAACACAACTCTGGTCATAACCTCAAAAACTTTTTGTTTTTAACAAACAATTCCAAGTTCATATGGAAGGAAAAGGTTCAGGAATAGCTAGGATATTTTTGGAAATACAAAATAATGAGAATGAACTTGCCCAATAAAATATTAAAATATACTATAAAATAATAATTATCAAAAGAATATGACACTGGCTTGAAAATATATAAATGAATAAAGTGTAACAGTCCAAATAAAGTCCCAAGAGTATGTTAGAATTTAGCATGTGATAAATATGACACTTCAAAGCCATGAGTAAAATTAGATTACTTAATGAATATGAAAGAAACTAAAGTTAAATGTCTGTCTCACACATTATAGCAGCCTACTTCCAGGTGGATTAGAATTAAAAATGGAAACCACAATAATGCCTGAAAAAAATATAGATGAATATTTGTAAAATTTGGGAGGCAATTTCCCTACTAGAGGATACAAAGAGCAAAAGCCGTAACATTTTTTGTCAATAAATTTAGCCATTAAAAAAATATAAAATCTCTGTACAGTTAAAAACAAAGAATAATATACACAGATACACCCGCAAAAAAAAAAATTCAGGAAAATATAACAAACATATCATTTCTTTTGCATTATTTTCACTTCATTTCCACTAAAAATTTTTACATTGAAAAGAATAAAACTGTATTTCTCATTCAAGCCACTTCCTTAAGCAGACAGCCAAACTTTACACTGTAATTTTTAAATTCCCTTTTAATCTTGTCAGAGACTACTTCATAAAATTAAGCTGTATTTCAGTGAGCACTTCTCAAGTGTAGAGGGATTTGTGTGGAAATGCCTCTACAGAGAACACACAGGGTTAAGAATTTCAGGTCAACAGGGGTAAGCCATCAGTATGGTAATTTAAAAGTGTATGTGGTGCTATAAGTTTGCTATTGAGAGCAATGCAGACTCTAGGCTGATTTTACTTTACTAATTTAAACAAATGTTTTCTAACATTGGCCCCTGAAGGAGAAATCAACCCCTGAACTAAACTCTTATATTTAACTCTAACACATCCTCTCAGTGAATGAAAGCCTAATTCTTTCACTGTCTAATTCTGCCCATTTTAATTTCTTTTTTTTTTCTTTTTTACCTCCTGCATAATGCTGCAGCTCTCCCTTTACCAGCTCTCACATTTTTCTTCAGAAGGAAGGGGCAACAACCTTCATCGTAATCCTGTAGTTCCACTCTTCATCAAATTCTATGGAAATTTCAAGAGAAAGGTACATAATAAAAAATAACATTTTTTACACTATGTGACAGACTATATTATTTATACCAAATAACCCCAATTTTGCTTCTTTAAAGCCAATCTAAATAGGAAAGACGTATAAAAACATATATGTATATATAGAGAGAGAGACTAAAAGAAATGTACCAAAATGTTAGCAGTGACAATCTCCTGTGGAATGGATGATTTTTATTTTCTTGTTTATCAAGATACTCCAAATTCACTACAGTGAACATATTTTAAATTTATCATAAAAATGATTAATATTTTTTAAACGTTTTAAATCAACTCTTAAGTCAAGTTTTTAACTCAAGAAAACAACAAGCTTGCAGAGCAGTTCCGGTTTAGCATACCATGGCTGAAACAAGGTGAAGTCAGAAAACTTATATCCTTGTTAAGACTAAGCAGGAATCCAATCCCTACTAAAATATTTTGTTTTCAATAATAGCAAAAAAAAAATAATAATAGCAGCAAATGATCAGAAACAGATTAAATATCCATCAGTGGGGGCAAGGACCTAAATCACAGAGCCACCATACAATGGAACCCCCACAGCACAAACCAACAATCAGGGGGCCAAGAGGTACCGACCACAGGATTAAGATAAAATATTAAGTGAAAACACGCAGTGCTGAACAGTATTTGTGTTAAAATACATATATATCTAAACATAAATACTGGTTTCCAAATGGCAGAACACAAAAGCATCTGATTCCAGTGGTTGCCTCTAAGGATGGAAACTGGGCGGCTGAGGAACAAGAGAGGAGAGACACTTATTTTTCGAAATATATCCTTTAACATTTTGAGTTTTGTACCAGGTGAAGAAATTACATTTTTAAAAAACTTTATGACAACAAAAAGCATCAGAGTTAGGGGGTAAAATAATTTCTTTATATTTCCTAATTTTCGATTAAAAACTTGAGAAGTGTCGCAGAAATTGGGTGGATTGTCCAGGAGTGGTGGGGCTGGACTCAAAACAGCACCGACTTCAGGTCAGTGCTCCCTGTCCCCCCAGCTACAGCCACGTTGACGGCTTTGGTAGCGAATTCCTTTTTAAAAACCGCCGCTGTGAGCGCAGCTGCGCGGGGTCGAGGCTGGCCGCGCCCCCACGCCGCCCGCCCCCAGGCGCGAGGAGCCGCCCCCAGGGACCAGGACTGGCGCCGCCGGGGGGCCGCAGGGTCACGGGGCCGCAGGGTCACGGGGCCGCAGGGTCACGGGGCCGCAGGGTCACGGGCCGGCGCCGCCGGGGGGTGGGGGCCGCAGGGTCACGGGGCCGCAGGGTCACGGGCCGGCGCCGCCCGGGGGCGTGGGGACCGCAGGGTCACGGGTCGGCGCCGCCGGGGGGTGGGGGCCGCAGGGTCACGGGCCGGCGCCGCCCGGGGGGGTGGCGGCCGCAGGGTCACGGGGCCGCAGGGTCACGGGCCGGCGCCGCCGGGGGGGAAGGGGCCGCACGGTCACGGGGCCGCAGGGTCACGGGCCGGGGCCGCCGGGGCGGGGGGAGCCGCGAGGCAGCCTGACGGGCGCCGTCCCCGCCGCGGCGCCTCAGGAGCCCGCTCTCACCTGCACGCCGTCCGTCCGAGTCCCGCCCCTGGCGGTCACCACAGGCGCAGGCAACCACGGAGCCCCACCCGGAGCCCGCGGCCGGCGCGGCCGGCGGCCCCCGCCCCCAGAGCCCGCCCGGACGCCCCCGCCACGGCCCCGGGCTGTCCCCCGCAGCCCGGCCACCGAAACGCAGGTTTCTCTGTCCGCCCAAGCACGACTCCCACACGCCTCGAGTCCGCAGTCCAAGCCCAGCCACGACCTCCCCGGACCCCGAGGCCGGCCCCGCCGCGCACCCACCCGGCGCGGGCCGCGGCGCGTCGGGCCTTTGTCGAGCCGACGGGGGGCGCGCGCCCGCCCCGGGCGGGCCGGGGAGGGGCGGAGCCCGCGCGCGCGCTCCCCCACCTGTCACGTGGCAGCAAAGGACAAAGGAAGAAAGCACAACCCGGCTGGGGCGGCTGAGTGCGTGCGTGCGCGTGCGCGAGGGGAACGCGCCGCGAACTCTGTTTCCCAGCGTGCCCCGAGGCACGGGGGCGTCCTCGCGACCTAGAAGCCCTGTGGGTCTTTGTGGGAAACCTGTAAGTTTTGGGTTTTTAAAAAATCAAGGAGAGCAAATCCGTTAATGCTTGAAAAAACGCACAAACAAAAAACGATTTAAGAATTCAATGGAGGAAGCCAGGGGAAGAAACATTTATGGAAAGCACAAAGGAATTAATCACGGGAAAAAGACAAAGCTAGTCCATAACACAAATGCTAAGGAAGAAAGTAAAAAGTCATTATCCTTATAAAAATAAAAAGAGGCGAAAAAAGAGAAACTTATAGATAGGTCACTATCCTTACAGGAAAAATTTAAAAGGGAATGATGAAAAAGGAAAATAACCAAACGTGCATAAGAAACTGAATGAGAATAGTCTGTTAGGAAATTTGAAATTCTTTGTGACACACATGATTCTCCAGGAACATTTAGATGATCGAATCTGACCCGAGAAAATAGAAACCTTAATTATGGATACAGGGAAGGAGATTTGGCCCAAGGGAAAGGGCGTCTGCCTACCACATGGGATGTCCAAGGTTCAAACCCAGGGCCTCCCTGACCTGTGTGCAGCTGGCCCATGCACAGTGCTGATGCGCACAAGGAGTCCCGTGCCACGCAAGGGTGTCCTCCGCATCCGGTAGCCCCATATGCAAGGAGTGTGCCACTTAAGGAGAGCCGCCCAGCATGAAGAAAAGTGCAGCCTGTCCAAGAATGGGGCTGCACACATGGAGGGCTGACACACAAGATGACACAACAAAACTGAGACAGATTCTGGGTGCTGCTGACAAGAATACAAGCGGACACAGAATATCACACAGGGAATGGACACAGAAAGCAGACAACTGGGGGAGGGGGAGGAAAGAGAAAAAAAAAAATCTTTAAAAAAAAATAATGGATACAACTGAAAACAATTTTAGAGATTCTCTGCCAAAGGGCATCAAGCATTGAGATACCGGATGAAATTTTTCAAACTTCTAGTGATCAGACAATTCTTATATTTAAACAATTCCAGACGAATTAGAAGAAAGAAAATTAGCTATTAGATATCCAACATAAAGATACCAAAATTGACAAATGTATGATTTGAAAAGAAGCCTCAGAAAAAACTTAGCTATGACTACCCACATAAAAATACTGAGACGAATTCAGCAATACCTTACAAAAAGACTCTGTAACCAAGGGGGATCTATTCATAAATAGAAGGATGACTGGGAAATGCATGAATGTTACCATATCTAAGTCAAAGGGAAAAATCTATAAGCATCTCCATAAAAAGGATATTTAAAACTTAAAAAGATATATTAGATATAAAAAGTAGTAAAGTAGAAATATTTGTATGCTATCGTAATATGAAAAACACAGGACTTTAACTAGAAAGCCAGTATACTGCTTAATGGTAGAACACTAATAGGAATTATAAATAAAATATGTCTAGCCGATAAGGTTAAGATTTTTAAAACTGGACTAATCAGAAATGCAGAAATATAGATATTGTATATCAGTGATTACTAATGAAGTGGAACATCTTTACATAAATTTCTTGACAATTTGGGTTTTTATTCCATATACTTCCAATTTTTATCTGTTAGAGGTTCCCCCTTACAAGGTTTGCAATGACTAACAGGTCATAAGACTGTGACTCAATTCCCCTTGACATAACTTGAAGAAAGGCAGCCTCCAGCCACGACCTCCACAGCCCACCGGCTTGGAAGCAGCCCACCGCTCCCAAGAATGAACAAAGGAACCAAGTAGCAGTGGAGCAGATAAGGACCTTCACCTCCTCTGGACCCAGGCACCACCAACCCCTCCCACATTCCAAGAATACCCTACCTCCTAGCCCACTACCTGCTAGCCATTTAGCCCCAGGCTGTACTCAGTTTACCACCTATTGATGTACTGTATAAAGTCAATTCCACCACTCTCCAGGGGCGGGCTGAAATCTCTCTTTGGACCCCCTCCATTGGGAGAGCTTCCCAATAAACTTTCTGCCTGCAATCATCAGTCTCCACATCCCAGCTTTTCTCCAACATTTGGTGATGAAAACCCAGGACTGAAGTCGTGTTGAGACTGATCAGTAAGGAATCTCTGCCCTGCTGCTGCCAAACTCATCCACGCTGGACACCAAATCATAGGTGGGTGAGTCAAGGATTTTTCCACCAGAGGATCCTGCTCTCCCTTTTTCTGCTGTCCAGAACAACCCCCTAAAAATCCTAGTGCTACATCAGTGATCTTCACCATCCCTGAGGGCCAAGGCAGGTGGGATGCCCACATCCTCATGGGAAGGGACCCCGTGGTTCCAGAGACGTCTGGCCCCAAGTGGGTCTCCCATTTCCTTGGGTGATTTCCAGTTGATTCAGGGACACCTGTCTCACTCAGAATCTCCCTGTTCTTTATTTTCTAGAGATCCTTAGTCTCATCCATGCCACCAAAAATAGAAAATTCAATTCCGCCCCCCCCCCAATATCACACCTCTGGTTTGTCTCCTTCGTAACCTTAAAACTCTAAACCCAGAAGGAGACATCAGACCCAAAAAACTAATTTTTATCAGACCCAAAAAGCTCATTTGAACTCTGTGTGGCTACAATACAAACTGGACAATGAAAGTCAATGGACAGAAAATGGCACTTTTGATTTCCAAGTTCTCCAAGACTTAAAGAACTTTATCCAGTGCAGTGGCAAGTGATCCAAGGTTCCTTATGTTCAGACCTTCTTTTATCTTCATAACCACCCCCGTCAATCCTGTTCTTCTTACCAAATTATTCTTTCACACCAAAAGTCTCCTCAAAGACTTTCTTCTACCCCCACATCCCCCAAAACACTCGACTTCAAGCCAGCTGATCAGATTCTCCCAGCACCTCCTGCATATATACCTCAAACAGCACCTCCGTCCCCCTCCTTCTCCTCTAACTCCCCTCCCTCCCCCTCCTCATTTCCACCTTCTACCCCAACTTGCTCCCCTCCTCATACAGGCATCGAGGCGGGTTTGTCTTCCCTCCCCACCCCTCCCCCGTCCACACACAGGAAACCTTTCTTCCAACTCCAATGCCTCTAATCACACCCCCGCTCCACCGCGTATGCCTCCCCAGCGCCCCAAGCTTTCTCCATCCTCCTCCCATTCCCCCACCTCTTCCCCTGAACCTGCTCCCTTCTCCCACCCACCGCCTGCTCTCGAGCCCACCTCCCCTCTCAAGCCTGCCTCCCCAGCTCCTGTCCTCCCTCTCCAGGAAGTGGCCAAGGTACAGACCAGTTTACAAACATAATCCAATATCTATTTTTTGGAATTCATAACTATATCAGATTGCTACAAAGTTGAGTAAAATTTATTGGGTCTATAAAGTTTTAAATGCTATAATATCAAATAGTATACTGATGCAAAGTTAAAACACTTTAACCTTATCATTTCCTTGGCTGTTTAAGAAAAATAAATCTTATCACCTTGGGAAAAAGTGAAAAATGTGTCACAGAAACAACCTCTCCACCTAGAAATCAAGAGGCGGATGCTTTAGCTGGTGTCCATCTGATTTGCCCCACTTCTGCTAAAGAGGCAGCTCTGTGGCTGCAGAAGAAGAGTGGCCAGTGAGGGCTGCCAGAAGTGGTGCATAACAGATTATCATGAATTAAAGGAACACCACTGCTGTCTGCAGCAGTCCCAAATGTTGCAAGTTTGTTGTCAGTTATATCACTATCAATTTGTTTTAAAACTTGCTAAGGCTTTCTTTAGTATCTCCTTAGGCAAGACAAGCCAGCCTGCATTCACCTTCATGTGAGAAGGCGAATAGTGGGTTCGAATAGTGGGTTCTGCAGTGCTTCCCCAAGGCTCTGCGCATAACCCAACCATCTGTCCCCACCTGGTACAAAGATTCTGGCTGCCTGCACGCAAAGCAGTTAATTATGATAAATTTAAAGAAAGTTCACAGAAACCTGATAAAAAGCCAGCTGCTTTCGAGATTAACGGAGTTTCTCCTTAAATACACCAATTTAGATCCTGAATCAGACTCTGGTCAATTTTAACTACCCACCTACTTTATCACACAATCTTATCAAGACATCCAGAGAGAAAGAAGTTACAAAGTTAGAGGGCAGCCCTCAAAACCCTCAGAAAGACCTGATTAAAGCGGCATTCAAAGTCTTTAACAATAGAGAAGAGGAAGGCAAAGTTAAACAAGATCAGGCTAAAGCCTCCCTCCTCGCTGCTGTCCTCAACTGAGCCTCGCTGCTGTCCTCAACTGAGCCTCGGAAACCTAATCTTTCTCCTTTGCAGCTGCCTCCTGGACCCTGTTCCAAGTGTGGAAACGACGAGCACGGGTCACAGTCCTGCCCGATCTCAGGCTCCCTCGGGACCTGCCCTGGTGTGTCATCACAAGGGTCACTGGAAGTCAGACTGTCCTGAAAACCCCATTTCCAGGAAAGCTCCTCCAGCACATCTTAAAAACCCGGAGCTGGGGCCCTCCTTTCCAGACCTCTTGGGTTAACGCTGGGTGCTGATGGGTCCCTGGTTCGAGACGGGCCCACTCTCCATCAGGGAGTCCAGACTGAGGGTCATCGCCGAGGCTGGAGGAAGCCGGCCTCCTTTTGATTGACACGGGGCCACGTATTCAGTCCTAGAACATTCAGGACCTTTATCCACTTCCTCAGTCTCTACTGTGGGGGTTGACGGCATCCCTTCTTCTCCTCTAATTACCAAACCAATCATTTGCTCAATAGAAAATCACACAGGCTCCCATCAGTCCCTTACAATCCCTGTCTGTCCCTCCCCTCTCCTAAGCCCTGACCTGTTGTCCAAACTCCACTCCTCGGTTCCTTCTCCTCTGGTCCACCCCTCCCGCCCCTCCCTAGTCCCGCTGACCTTCCCCCTGGCTGCGGGCAGAAGCCCGCCCCAGGGCTGGAACGCTACCTCTCCTCCAGTGGCAACTCACCATCCGGTTGGAATAATCTTAAATAACCTTCCTCCTTCCCAAACTTCCCCAGTATTCCCTGTCCCTCAGTGCCGGACAAGGCCTTAAACCCACTGTTGACAAACTCTGTGCTCTGGCCTTTTGCACCCGACTAATACACCCTTAACACCCCATCCTGGCAGTAAAAAGCCAAATGAGCCATCGCCTTGTACAAGATCTCAGAACTATTAATGAAGCCACACAGCTCATCGTTCCTTTAGTTCCTAAAGTCTTTGTAGACACCTTTTCCAGATGGGTTGAAGCATTTCCAGTCACCTCCGAGCAGGCTGATGTTGTAATTAATATCCTGTTGAGGCGGCAGAGTTGGCCCAGTGGTTGGGGCGTCCGCCTACCACATGGGAGGTCTGCAGTTCAAACCCAGGGCCTCCTTGACCCGTGTGGAGCTGGCCATGCGCAGTGCTGATGCGCGCAAGGAGTGCCCTGCCATGCAGGGGTGTCCCCGCATAGGGGAGCCCCACATGCAAGGCGTGAACCCCATAAGGAGAGCCACCCAGCGCAAAAGAAAGTGCAGCCTCCCCAGGAATGGCGCTGCCCACACGGAGAGCTGACACAACAAGATGACGCAACAAAAAGAGACACAAATTCCCGTGCCGCTGACAACAACAGAAGTGGACAAAGAAGAACACACAGCAAATAGACACAGAGAACAGACAACCAGGGTGGGGGGTGGGGGGAAAGGGGAGAGAAATGAATAAATAAATAAATCTTTAAAAAAAAATCCTGTTAACAGAAATAATTCCCAGATTTGGCCTTCCCTCTTCTCTGCAGTCAGATAACAGGACGGCCTTCACCCCACAGATCACAGAAGGGCTTTGCAGCGCCTTAGGAGTTATCTGGAAGTTACATGTTCCTTACAGACCTCAGACCTCTGGAAAAGCTGAGCGTAACAATGAGGGTCAGACTCCATGGACTGAACTGCCCTTCGCTCTCGTGAGAACTCGAACCCGTCCTTCAATAACCGCACTTCCTAAGCCCCTTGAGGTCATGCATGGACACCCTTCTACTCTTACCAATATACCCTCCCACCCACCAGATTTCTAAAGCAATACAGTCGGCCTGACACAAATGCGTTCGTTCCTGCACCAGCTGAGTCCACTCTTCCTGCTCTGGAGCCTGCTACCCCTCACCGCCTCTTCGTCCAGGTGATGGGTGTACCCAAAGCCTTGCACCAGTGGACACGTCCTTTTCTTGCCCTTCTAACCACTCCCACTGAAGCAAAATTTTAAAACTCCCCATCATGGATACACTTTTCCAGATTGAGGCCAGCTCCACCGCCTTGTGCAGACAGCAAACTACGAGACCCTGAGGCTCAAGATAAGTACAGCTGAGAACCTCTGGGGGCCCGTGATTGAGACTCAGGAAGAACAGCAGTGACAACACACCCAGCACGGGGTGCTGCCCCTTTTAACACTTCAGGCTCCTCTTCATTCTTCACCCCCTCCTTCCCCGCCTTGTCTACAAAGTACTGCTAAGCCTGGCAGCATCGACACATGTGGCCCTACTCAGAGCCAACACTTTGGCCGTAGTCTATCCTCACCCTTAGCTGACTCTCGCCCTGCACCCTTTTGCTCAAGGAATTACTTAACATCGCTCAGGACCTGTGGTTACAAGAGGACTTTTCTGATTTTTACCCTGAAGAAGACCTCTTCTCCTTTGCCACCCTCTTCCTTTCCTTTTCTAAGGTCTCTCTGCGATGGGCGTCCTCTATTTTACCCTTCCACTCCTCTTTGTACTAACCTCTCAGAAAACCCCTTATCATCCCCTTACAGACACCATCCTCATTTCTTCCTTCTATTCACCCCTAAAATCAATCCTTTTACCCATTATAACACCATTACTGATTGTACTGCTGCTTCTCCTTGTTGGTCCTTGTCTCTTACAGCTTCTCATCCAATTCGTACTCTGAATCGTACAGTCAACAACTCAGAAAATATGTGAATGGTGTCTTTTTGCTGCGAGAAAAATACCAACCTCTGCAGGACCAGAAGCCAAAACCCACTGGGCAGGACGGAAGGGACCCCCTCTCCGCCCCAACAGCAGGAAGTAGCCAGATGGAGGTGATGACCGAATCCCCTCACCCTCCTGTTCTGCCCAGTACGCCCAACACTCAGGGCCTTCACCATACATAGACACAATCAAAGAGTCAGTGATGTTAGCGGTTCCCCCTTACAAAGGGTTAACAGGTCTAAGACCGTGACTCCATTTCCCTGTGACATTAACTGAAGAAAGGCAGCCTCCAGCCATAACCAATTGAACAAGCCATCGCCCACGAGGAGCAGCCCATCCCCTCCCAAGAAGGAAAAGAGTGGAGCAGGTAGGGCCTCCACCCCTCCGGGCCCAGGCTCCACCCACCCCTCCCACACTCCGAGAATGCCCTACCTCCCCGCCCACTCCCCCTGGCCATTTAGCCCCAGGCTGTACTCGGTTTCCCCACCTATTGGTGTAGTGTATAAAGTCCTATCCACCACCCTCCAGGGGCCGGCTGAAGTCTATTCTTCAGACCCCCTCCACTGGGAAGCTCCTCAGTAAACTTTCTGCCTGCAGTCATCAGTCTCCGCATCCCAGTGAGCGCTGCTTTTCTCCAACAATATCCTTTTACCCATTTTTCTGTTGGGTTATTTTTCTCTAATAGAGTCATAAAATTCAAAGAATATTATTCACTAATCCTCCGTCTACAATATATGCTTTAAATATTTTCCTGTCTATTCCTTGCCCTTGAACTTTGTTCATAAAATTGTTGATCCCTTAAGATTTTAATTTTGACATCATAGAATTTATCCAACTTTTCCATTACTATTGCTGCTTTGTGTGTCTTAAGAAATCTTTCCATACCCTTATAAAATATTTCCTTGCTTTACCTTCTAATTGTTTTACAGTTTTGCTTTTGACATTTAAGTGTTATTCTTTCTGAATTGAGTATGTGTGTGTATGTGGTGTGTGTTGTGTATGTAGTGTGAGATACTGATCTAATTTTACTTTATTTTGTTCATATGTGAGGCCAATTTTCTAACCCCAGCTACTCAACAGTCCATTTATTCTTCAATATTTGTAAAATTATATTTCAAATTCCCACATGTACAAAGGTCCTTTCTATCTGTTCAATTGACCTATTTGTTTATCCTGTATGAATAATACTATATTGTTTTAGTTATTATAGCTTTATAAAATCTCTTGATAGCTAGAAGGAAATCTCTTCTAATGGTTGTCCTTTTTCATTATTATCTTGGATAGTTTGAGACTTGTAATTTTTCATGCAAATGTCAGAATTATTAAAATATATCAAATATTTTTCTTTTTATTCATTTTTTATTAGAGAAGTTGTACATTTACAGAAAAAAAATGCATAAAATACAAAGTTCCTGTACACTACCCTATTATTAACACCTTGCATTGGTGTGGTACATTTCTTACAATTCATGAAAGAACTTTAAAAAATTGTACCATTATGTATAGTCCATTTACAACAGGAATCAGTTTGTTATACAGTTCTATGCTCTTTTTTTTTTTTAATTATCCTAGTAACATATATGTGGCCCAAAATTTCCCCTTTTAATCACATTCACATATATAATTCAGTGCTGTTAATTACATTTACAATGTTGTGCTACCATCACGACCATTCATTCCTTGGATATTTTCTTAAATTATAGAAGTTTTGATATTGATCAGTTTCTACATTACCTATTAACATGAAGAATATATTAATCGACTCTAACATTGAATTTTCTTTGCAATTTGATTTATTTATAAAATTGAACAATATGAAATTGTGGGTTGGTCCAGTTACAATTCTGCTTAACAAATCACCTCAAAATTTAGTAACTTATAATAACCAGTCTTTTATTTTCTCGCATTGCTTCCTGACTCAGGAATTTAAAACAAGCCTGACTAGGAAGTTTTACCTTAGGGTCTCTCCTGCAGCTGCAATCAGATGACACCTGGACCTATCGTGGCATCAGAGCCTCCCTCTGTGGTTTCTCCACATGGACAAATCGCAGCTTCCTCCTAGCAGCCTCAGGGAACTACTTACCTGGCAGCTGAAAACTTCAAGAAAAAGTATTCCAGAATTATAAAAATAATAAAATAAACAAAACCAAAGAAAAAAAGGAAGGAAGGAAGGAAGGAAAGTATTCCAGCAAGCAAGGCAGAAGCTGAATCCCCTTTTATGACCTGGTAAGAGAAGTCATTCAACATCCCCTCCACCAGACTTGGTTAAAAGTGAGTCACGAGCCAACACAATGCAAGAAGATGGGACATGGATTCCCTCTCTCATTGAAGGACTAGCTAGTTCACATCGTTGAAAAGGATGTGGATGTGAGAAGGGGGAGATCATTACAGCCATCTTTGGAAAATAAAATCTGACACATGGGCTTAAAAATTTGTCTAATTTTCATATGGTTCAACCTAATATGCACATATATAAATGTGTGGGGAAAGAGAACTGGATTACTTTGCATTCAGAAATTTTTAACCTATTAGATTGGTCTATAATTTTTCTTCTACTGTATGTATCCAGATTGTTATTAAGGTTATAATAGGCTTATAAAATGAGTTTGGGAGTAATCCACCATTTTAAGTTTTTTTGTACGGCTACTGTAGCATAAGGATAATCAAGTCCTTCAATCTATGGTAAAAATGTTACTTTACAATCATCTGGGCTTGTTATATTTTGTTGAGGGAAGCTTTTTACTACCAATTCAATTTTTTTCCTTTTTTTGTTGTTCAGCTTTTCTTTTTCTGCTTGGTCAATTCAATAAAAAACTGAAAATTTTATCTAAGTGAACATATTTATCAGCAAATAGTTATACATAGTAGTCTCTCAATTTTGTTTTAAAATTGAAACTGTATTTATATTCTTTTTCATCTAATATTATTTATGAGTACTTTCTCATGAATGCTTATGAATTTTTTGCCCACGCTGAGACCAGAAAACTACAAATAACTTCCAATCTTTATATATTGCCTCCCTTTTCCAACTCACTGCTCCCTCCGTAGAGATAGACAATATCCTAAATATTTTGGTTATCATTTCTTGCTTTCCCTCATTTTATCACATATAAATATATGCGTTAACAATATATAACTTCAGTTTGTTTGATTTTGACCTTTAAAAGTGGTATGCTATATATAAGTTCTGGGAATTCATCTTATCATTCAATATTATATATCTAAGATTAAATATGTTGTTTACTCAATTGTAGTTTATTTCACACCTGCAAATATTCCACTGGCTGAATATAAAAGTTCATTCATTCTCCTTGTACATCTTCATTAAATTTATTTTGATTGAAATTTTTATTGATATAATTATAGATTCACATAAATTTGTAAGAAATAATTCAGAGAGATCCATTGTACATTTTGCCCAATTTATCCCAATAGTAATATTTTGCAAAACTTTAGTATAATATCACAACTAGAATATTGACATTGATACAATTCAGCAATCTTATTCAGATTTTCCCAATTTGACTTATACTCATTTGTGTGTGTCTATTACATTCGGTTCAATTTTGTCACCTGGTATTACACAAAAGATTTTTTTAATTAAAAAAATATTTATTTTGACATAATTTCAAAATAATAAAAATGTCGCAGTAGTCCAAATAGCACTCATGTCCCCTTCAGCCAGGTTCCGCAGTGGTAACATTTCATGTCAGCTTCGACACTCTTCCTCACTCTCTCTAGCTGTATATATATGTACATACTCACACACACACACACACACAGTGCTCCGGCCCAGCTCCCGAAGGGCACAGGTCGGGGCAGCGGCAAGACCAAAGAACTCACCCGGCACAGTACCAGGCATAAGCTTTATTTATTGAGACTATGGATAGAAAAGGGTCTCTGAAGGTGGTTGTTCAGAGTGAAGTTAGCGCTCTGCAAAGGGGTGGGGATGAGGGGCGATATAGAGGGTCTCAGAATAAGACATTCCCTAACAGTTACATAAATGGGGTCTGGGGATGTTACTGGGGGACGGCAGCGCACAGCCCGGAGAACAGTACAACCCACGATCCCATCCGTGCCTTCTTCTCCTGTGAGGAGTTTATACGTTTTAATGAGTGTCCTGGGGCATGCAGGCAGCTGTGTACTGTGGGCTGGGCCCACTGGACCCCCACTCTCCACCCCATGCAGCAGTGTGCGTGCCCATGGGACACGCTGCACTCGCATTCCACAACGGTACAGCATGCAACAGACCACTAAGAGTCCTCCATGGAAAGCTAGACTTACAAGGACATGTTGCCAAGGTTAAGAGAGGGAATTAAACTAATTAGACAGGGGATTAATAGCTAATTTATCAGTCTGACTTATGAGCTCTTGCATATGACTTAAAACTTATCGATGGGAAGTGGACTTGGCCCAGTGGTTAGGGCGTCCGCCTACCACATGGGAGGTCCGCGGTTCAAACCCCGGGCCTCCTTGACCCGTGTGGAGCTTGCCCATGCGCAGTGCTGATGCGCACAAGGAGTGCCATCCACACAGGGGTCCCCCCCCCGCGTAGGGGAGCCCCACACGCAAGGAGTGCGCCCCATGGGGAGAGCCGCCCAGCGTGAAAGAAAGTGCAGCCTGCCCAGGAATGGCACCGCCCACACAGAGAGCTGACACAACAAAAAGAAACACAGATTCCTGTGCCTCTGACAACAACTGAAGTGGACAAAGAAGACGATGCAGCAAATAGACACAAAGAACAGACAACTGGGGTGGGGGGAAGGAGAGAGAAATAAATAAATAAATCTTAAAAAAAAAAACTTATCGATGGGCCATATTGCATCATGCCAGCAAGGCGTCCCACACCATCCAATTTGCAGGAGTTATGGCTTAAGACATATTGTGTTACGTTAACAATAATCAAGCAACATTTCCATTAGTAGATAACAAAGTACCAGCTAGGGAAGTTTTATGATGAGGCTTCCAATACCAGATATTTTCCCTTTTTAAATTCTCTGGATTTTCTATGGTGACATTAAAAATTAGTTTAGGCATAAGAAGAGTCCACATAGACACACATAGGGCCCTAGCTATTTGCTGTCCTGATTGGTTGCCTTTTTACCTTTACCAGTCCATTTTTAGGGAATCAATGGGGAGACCTTTCCGTTTGGAGTTATCCAGGACTTCTTTTGAGCCCAGGACTTCTATTTTTTTTATTTTTATTTTTTAAAAATTTATGTCTCTCCCCTTCTCCACTGCCCTCCCCCCGCCCCCTGTTGTCTGCTCTGTGTCCATTCGCTGTATGTTGTTCTGTGTCTGTTTGTATGTTGTTCTGTGTCTGTTTATTCCTCTTAGTGGCACTGGGAATCTGTGTTTCTTTTTGTTGCATCTCTTGCTGTGTCAGCTCTCCGCTGTGTGGCACTACTCTTGGGCAGGCTGCACTTTTTTCATGCAGGGCAGCTCTCCTTGTGGGGTGCACTCCTTGCGTGTGGGGCTCCCGTACGTGGGGGACACCCCTGCATGGCACGGCACTCCTTGCGCGCATCAGCACTGCACGTGGGCCAGCTCCACACGGGTCAGGAGGCCCTGGGTTTGAACCCTGGACCTCCCATGTGGTAGGCGGACGCCCTATCCGTTGGGCCAAATCCACCTCCCATGAGACCAGGACTTTTAAACTGGACTTTGTGGGTCTTTGGCAGGCTTTATTCTCACCAGCCACCTTCCCTGTTTCCTATACTAAACTGCCTCAACTTTCCCCTCAGAGTTTACGCTCTTATTCTTAACGGGCAGCTGAAGGGCAAGGGCCATTCTTCTGTAGCTGCTTCCTGCTGGCCAGGGCAGCAATCTGGTCCCTGCCTGGCACGGTGTGAATCTCTCGGGCTGTTTTATTGAGGTTGAGGGAAGGTGGGTCCAGCACCATGGCTGGAACTGGAGGAATCCCCGCATGACTAATACCTTGTTTCTGGAAGGTCTTGATTCTGGAAGAGTAAACTTAGAAAATAAATTAAGTTTACAAAGATTTTAACATGTTCAATATCCTTCTGCAAAGGATCTAGAATAGAAGAGATATTATATTCATCAGGTATACAGGTACAACATTTAATGCTAATCAATATTAGTTCCTTTCTGAGCTACAGCTACTAGATCTAAGCTTTGGGTTTGCAATATCATACACGCTCTCTCTCCATGGGAGCAGGTCATAGTGCTAATTGTGTTTAAGTTCTACTCGTATTGCTCTGGTACTCATTGCTCCAACTGGTACGTCTTCACACAGCCAGCGTGCTGAGCACTGCTGGTTCTAGGCAGGCTCCAGGGTTTCACTGGCCTGGTGTTAGCGCCCTTCGGCACTATGAAACAGGGCCAGTCTGGAGCAATGTCCGTGCACATCTGGCCATACTGAGCCATTGCTGGCTGCCACAGGAGTCTGAAACGTACTTTCCATCCGCTTCTGGAGCATGTCCTCCAGAGACTTAGCAGATCCTTTCATTGTTTTATGGGCGTAGCCAATAACTCAAATGGAGAGGCAGCATGCAGGGTCAAATGTTGACAATACTGAAGTCTGTCTCTTTTAATTTTTATATACTTTCTAAATACTTCCAATGCAGTTTATAACATATTAAATGAACTTGAGTATTTTAGTACTTTACTTTTTACTTTTACACCTTTACTATGATTATGTATTCCTGACAGGTATTTTATTTTAGCAGTATAGAAAGAACTATTATTTTATGAAAACCTAAGATTCCCAATGAAATTAACATTATTTTCTCCTACCAGTACCTTAATATGAAGATTGAGGTAGCCTCTGACAGGTTTTCCTGTTATGAAGTTACTTTTCATTACCAATATTAATTTAGGTTTCTAATTGATAATGACTTCCTGGAATTAGCCATTTAAATATTTCAGTTTAGAAAACGCTTTTTCAAACTTCCTATAACCATAAGTTACTTTTACTTTTAAATAAGCTTATTAAATTATAATTAGTAACCTATGAAATTTACTTTTTATGAAAAGATTTAATTCATTTATTTCTCCCCCCCCCCCCCGCCCCCGTTGTTTGCACTTGCTGTGTCTGGTCATCTTGTTTCTTTAAGAGGCACCAGGAACTGAACCCAGGACCTCTGACGTAGGAGGCAGGCACTTAATTGCTTGAGCCACCTCCACTCCCTGCTTTGCTGAGGCGCTCGTGTTTTTCCTCTTGTGTCTCTTGTTGCGTCACCTCGTTGTGTCAGCAACCACACCCCCGTCGTGCCAGCTCACTGTATTCTTTGGGGGCACTGGGAACCAAGCCAGGGGCCTCGACCTGGTAGGCGGGAGCCCAATCACTTGAGCCACATCTGCTTCCCTGAAATTTACTTTTATACGTTTAAGTCTTGTCTTGCAGTCCTCACTCTGTTTTGTGAAAACTAGCTATTTTACTTTAGGACAGATCTTAATTTTCTTCCTTAACTTCATTAAACAAAACTTAGAATTTTTATCATTTTAAAGATTTAATACACATAATACTAATTTATTAGTATCCTATAAACCTAGGAAGATCACACCCAAGCCAAATAAAACTGGAACACTCATAGTTTATACAAGAAATGTTTTCCTTTTTCCTTCCTCCATGGAGGCTAACACCTCTTAGTTCTTTAATACATTTTTAAATTGTGAATAACCTTAAAAGCATACTGACTGCTAGGTTCTCGAATATATTCTAATTGTTTGTTTTAATCATAATTTAGAAAAGATCTTTCCACAGCTTTCAAGGACTTTTTTCTTCACTTACTGAAATTTGGTAATTGGATTAATTACCTTCATTTTAAGACTGTTAAAAGGTTTAAATTAGGGAATGACAGGACAAACTATGATTTTTACTTCCGTGGCTTATGTTTCCCAATCTGGTTATACTTAGCTCTTTTCCCTTTCTTTTCCCTTTTTCTTACCTAGGAGGAGTCCATAGAACCCCATGCCTTAGGGCCCCACCAGGGCTGGTTAACCTTCTCCAGACCTGGACTCGAGGCAGACTGTGGCCCCAGGTCCAAGCATACCTTTAAGCCAGGGTTTCTAACTGATCACTCACTTGACCGGATGGTCAGTTAAAGAATCTCCCCCCACGACGGCTCCCTCGTCTGTCTGCTTGCTGTGTCCGCTCATCCTCTTTAGGAGGCACCAGGAACTGAACCTGGGACCTCCCGTGTGGAAGGCAGTTGCCCGGCTGCTTGAACTACATCCACTCCCCCGGTTAAAGAATCTTTTCTCTCTGCCTGTGTCAGGCGCCTGTGCCCTTTTACCTTTACCTCTTCTTCTAAGTGGTGCGCAGAGGCCTTTGCCTCTTGCAAGGCTCCTAGAGGCCCATGCTAGAACCGCTGCCATCTGTCAGTCTCCCTTTTTCTTATTTAAATGCAGCTGCTTTAAAAAAAGAAGAAAACAATGGGGAAAAAAAACAATCAAAAATTAATGCAGCTGCTTTGCTACCTGCTGTAGCACTGCCAGTATACCTGCTGGAGTTTTATGGACAGCCCTGATCTCTCAGCAACCCCCACTTGCCTGGAGGGCAACCACCCCTCCCCATATGGGCGTTATGCCAACCCAGCATTTCCCCGATGGACTCCCCTTCTGAGCTCATGTCTGCTACCACCAACAGTCCTTTGATCTCTTGGCTGGTGGCTCGTCAATTGTTCCAACCAGGGCACAGTTCTGGGGGGCGGCAAGACCAAAGAATGCACATGGTACAGTATTAGACATAAGCTTTATTTATTGGGACTTACAGACATGAGAGGGTCTCTGAAGGTGGAGGTTCAGAGAATGAAGTTAGCGCTCCACAAAGAGGTGAGAAAATGAGGGGCGATATAGAGGGTCTCAGAATAAGACATTTCATAACAGTTTAATAAATGTGGTCTGGTGATGTTATTGGAGGAAGGAAGTGCACAGCCTGGAGAACAATACAATCTGTGATACCATCTGTGCATTGTTCTCCTGTGAGGTCTGTTACATTTTAACGTGTGTCCTGGGACATGCAGGCAGCCACAAACTGAGGACCCACAGGACTCCCCCGACATTTATACATTTAAAAATATATACATATATGTTATTATATTTTTCTGAACCAATTGAGAATAAGGCTCAGCTATGACGTTTCTATCAAAATATTCAATGTGTATTTCCTAAAAAATAATGACCTACATAATCATAGTAGAGCGACCTAAATAAGGAATTTAATATCAATATATTTTTCTAATGTAATATACCAACCCATTCAAATTGCCCCTATAATGGCCATCTATAATATTTTATTATTTATTTTTCATATATTGTGAATATATAACACAAATTCTCCTGTCAACCATTTTTAAGTATATTATTTGCATGGAACTAATTACAATCACAATGTTGTGCTACCATCACAACAATCACTACCAAGGCCTTTATTGTTTGATTCCAAACAGAAGTTCTGTACATATTAAGCAGTAATTCTCCATTGCTCCTTCCTCAGGCCTTGGTAACTTCAGCCATTTTTCTTTATTAACTTGCTTCTTTTAGATATTTTATATAAGTGAAATCATACAGTACTTGCCCCTTTGCATCTGCATAATTTCACTCAATATAATGCTTTCCAGGTTCATCTACACTGTAGTGTGTTTTGAGAACTTCATTCCTTTCTATGGCTGATTAAGATCCCATTGTTTGTTTATCCCATTTAGTTTATCCATTCATTTGTTGATGAAATTTTTGCTTATTGTGAATAATGGTGCTATGAACAATGGTGTACAAGTATCTGAGTCCCTGCTGTTAAATCTTTGGGATATATGCCTACCAGTGGAATTGCCAGGTCAAATGGTAGGTCTATGCTTAATGTTTTGATGAACTGAAAAATGTATTTTCCACAGTGGCTGCCCTGCTTTACAATTCCAACAATATACGAGTTTTAATTTTCTCATATCCCTGTCAACACTTACTATTTCTGTTTTTTAAAAATAATTCCCATCATAGTGTGTATGAAAAGATATCTCACTGTGGCCTGCATTTGCATTTCCTGATGACCAATGATGTCGAGCATCTTTTCATATGCTTACTGGCTATTTCTATATCTTCTTTAGAGAAATGCCCATTAGAGTCCTGTGCCCATTTTTTAATTGGATTGTTTATCATTTTATTGTTGAGTTGTAGTTCTTTATATATTCTGAATACTAAAGCCTTATTAGATATATGTTTTGCAAATATTTTCTCCCATTCTGTAGGTAGTCTTTTCACTTTCTGATGAAATCTTTAGATGTACCAATTGTGATAAAGTCCATTTTATCTATTTTTGCTTTTGTTGCTCATGCTTTTGGTGTTATATCTAAAAATTAATTGCTACATCCAAGACCATTAAAGTTTTCTCTATGTTTTCTTCTAAGAGTTCTACAGTTTTAACTCTTATGTTTAGTTCCTTAATCCATTTCAAGTTAAACTCTGTATATGGTGTGAGTAGGGGTCCAAATGCAGCTTTTGCATACAGATGTCCCGTTTTCCCAGCACCATTTGTTGAAGACTGTTCTTTCCCCATTTAATGTACTTGGGGCATCCTTGTCGAAAAGCAGTTGTCCACAGATGTATGGGTTCATTTCTAAACTCTCCTTCTACTTCATGAGTCTATGTTGGGGATTTAATCTTGTATCCCACAAAAGACATGTTCAAGTTTTAATCCATATTCCTATGGGTGTGAACTCGTTTGCAAACAGTATTTTTGAATATGTTGAATGATTTAGGGTGTGGACTCATTTCATGAATAGGATCTGAAATGATCTGATTCAGGTGTGGTCAATTGAATAGGGTGGATCTTAATCCATAACGTTGGAGACTTTAAAATGAGAAGTGAGAAGTCAGAAAAAAACACAGTGGAAGACAGAGATGCAACCAAAGGAACCCTAAGGATTGCAGCCAGCCAGCCACAGTACACCATAGACTTGGGGAGAAAGCACGACCTGTGGAGACCTTGACATTGGGTTTCTAGCCTTCAAAATCACAAGGCAATAAATAAATACTTATTGTTTAAGCCAACACAATGTGCGGTATTTGTGATAGTAGCTCTGACAAAAAATAGATGGTCTATATGTCTATCTTAACAGCAGTACCACGCTTTTGGTTATGGTGGCTTTGTAGTAGATTTTATAAGCTGCAAGTGTGAGATATCCACTTTTATTCTTCTTTTTCAGTTGTTTTAGCTATTCAAGGACCTTTGTGATTCTTTGTGATCTTAAGGATTAGCTTTTCCACTTCTATAAAAATGGCTGCTGGAATTTTGAATAGGATTGTGTTGAATCTGTAGATCTCCTTGGGTAGTACTGATATCTTAGTATTAAGTCTCGCAGTCCATGAACATGAGATGCCTTTCCATTCATTTAGTTATTTTTCTATTTCTTTCAGAAGTTTTATTATTTATATCAGTGTTGACACATGGATACTTATTTTCTTCTATGAACTATAAACTTTTTTTTTAAAGATTTATTTACCACCCCCCTTGCTGCTTGCACTTGCTGTCTGCTCTCTGTGTTCATTTGCTGGGTGCTATTCTGTGTCTGCTTGTCTTCTCGTCTCATCTTCTCTTTAGAAGGCACTGAGAACTGATCCTGGGACCTTTGAATGTGGGAGAGAGGTACTGAATTTCTTGAGCCACCTCAGCTCCCTGGTTTGTTGGGTCTCTTGTTGTCTTTCCTCTGTGTCTCTCTTTGTTGCATCATCTTGTTGCATCAGCTTTCCGTGCAGGCCAGCTCACCTGTACCAGGAGGCCCTGGGAAAACCCGGGACCTCCCAAATGGTAGACAGAAGCTCAATTGCTTGAGCCACATCTGCTTCCCTAAACTTTTGATATGATTATTTCTTTTGTTCAAACTATCACATATTTGGCCAGTGGGAGCTTCTTCAAGCTAGCCACCGTGTCCTTCTGACATGATCCCTTTACTTTACATATAAATACATATATATTTTTGAGGTACTGGGAACTGAACCTCGGGTCCTCACATGTGGGAAGCTGGTGCTCAACCACTGAGCCCACTGGCTTCCCTGAGTTGTTTTTTTTTTCATTTGTTTCGCTTGTTTTTCATTTTTGTTTATTTCAGGAGGCACTGGAATCAAACCCAGCCTCCCATGTGGGAAGCAGGAGCTCAACCACTTGAGCCACATCTGCTCCTCCTACTCATTTTTTTTTCTCTCTCCTCTTCCCCTCCCCTTTGTCTGCTCTCTGTGTCCATTCACTGTGTGTTCTTCTGTGTCCACTTGCATTCTTGTCAGACAGCACTGGGAATCTGTGTCTCTTTTTGTTGAGTCATCTTGCTGCGTCAGCTCTCCATGTGTGCGGTGCCACTCCTGGAGGCCTGCATTTTTTTCACACAGGGCAGCTCTCCTTGCGGGATGCGCTCCTTGTGTGGGGCACCCCTGCATGGCACAGCACTCCTTGCATGCAGCAGCACTGCACATGACACCCATTACTTTTTAAAATATATACTACTGAAATACATTTCAGGTATTTAAATGTAAAATGGGAAAATATAATATATATTACAAATCTTTCCCTATTCCCATTCATTTTACCTATTTTATAATGGCTTATTGAGATACAATTCACATACTATCCATGTCAAAGAAAAGACATGTTCAAATCTTAATATGCATTCCTGTGGGTGTGAATCCATTGGTAATAGGACCTTTTGGAAATGTAATTATTAGTTAAGGTGTGGCCAAACTGAATCAGGGTGGATGTGGATAAAGAATGCAGGCGTGGGAAGCGGACGTGGCTCAGGGAAGTGGACATGGCTCAACTGATAGAGCATCCGCCTACCGTATGGAGGGTCCAGGGTTCAATACCCAGGGCCTCCTGACCCATGTGGTGAGCTGGCCCATGCACAATGCTGATGTGTGCAAGGAGTTCTGTGCCACACAGGAGCACCCCCAGGTAGGAGTGGCCCACATGCAAGCAGTGTGCCCCGCAAGGAGAGCTGCCCTGCATGAAAAAAGCGCAGCCCACCCAGGAGTGGTGCCACACACACAGAGAGCTGGTGCAACAAAAAAGAGACACAGTTTTCTAGTGCCACTTGACAAGGTAGGCAGACGCAGAAGAACACAGAGCAAATAGATACAGAGAGCAGACAGCGGGGAGGGGAAGGGGAGAGAAATAAAAAAAATAAATCTTAAAAAAAAAAAAAAGAATGCAGGAGTGAGAAGAAGCCAGACAGGAGAGGGAGGCCACCCTATGCTAGAGGACTGCCACCACCAGAACACTGGGCCAGGAGAAAGCATGGGCTTGCTGACATCTCGAATTTGAACTCCGTCAAAACTGTGGGACCACAGTGCTTCTTGTTTAAACCATGTGTAGTATTTGCATGCCGTCCAGCAACTCTGGCAAACTAAAACAATAACATTCACTCATTTAAAGTGTACAGTTGAACAGTTTTTAGTATATTCACAATGTTGTATAACTATCAACTTGATCAATTTTAGAACATTTTTATCACATCAAAAGAAACCCTGTCTATTTTAGCTCTCACACTCCCACCCCCCCTGTGCCTCCAAGTCCGAAGCAGCCAATGATCTATTTGCCTATTAAGAACACTTCATATAAACTGAATCATGTATTGTGTGATCTTTTGTGACTGGCTTTTTTCCACTAGAAATAATGTTTTTCAAGGTTTATTAATGTTGTAGCATGTATCAGGACTTCTTCCTTTCTAGGGTTAAACAATATCCATTGTATGGATCTACCGTTTTATTTATCCCTTCATCAGCTGAAGGACATTTGGGTTGTTTCCACACTTTGGCGATCATGAATAGTGTTGCTATGAACATTAGTGTACATATTTTTAGTGGACAAATACTTTAATTTCTCTTGGATATATACCTAGGAGTGGAATTGCTAGGTCAAATGGTAACTCTGTTTATCCTTTTAAGAAACTGCCTGGACTGTTTTTACAAAGTGCTGCAGCCTTTCACACTCCCACCTGCAACATATGTGGGTTCTGATTTCTCCACATTGTTCTCAACATCTGCATTATGAGATTTTTATTGCAGCCATTATACAGGATGTGAGGCGATATAGTTTTGACTTGGATTTTCCTTACGCCTTATGATGTGGAGCGTATTTTCATGTGCTTTTTGGCAATTTGTGTACCTTCTTTGGAGAAATGTCTATCAAAATCCTTTGCCCAGTGTTTTCACTTATCTTTTTATTATTGAGTGTAAAGATTCTCTATATATTCAAGATTCAAGTCCCTTATCAGATATATTATTTGCAAATATTTCCTCCTGTTCTATGGGTTGCTTTTCAATTTGATAGTGTACTTTGAAGTTTTCAATTCTGATGAAATCCAATTTGTTTGGTTCTTAATTTAGGTCTTTGACTCATTTTGAATTAACTTTTGTATATGGTATGAGGTACGGGTACAACTTTATTCTTTTGCATGTGGCTGTTGTTGTCCCAGCACCATTTAATGAAAAGACAATTTTCTCCCGAATAATTTTGAAAAATCAATTAAATATACATATAAGGGTTTCTTTCTAAGACTCTCAATTCTATGCCATTGATTTAAATGTTTATATTAATGCCAGTACCACCCTATCTTAATCAATCTTGTAGCTTTGTATAAAACTGAAAAGCACATATTCTCCAATTTTGTTCTTTTACTAGATTGTTTTGGCTATTCTGAGTTGATTGAATTTCTATATGAATTGTAGGATGTTTGACAAAATCTACAAAAAGCCAGTTGGAATTCTGATAGGGTTTGTGTTGAATCTGTAGATGAATTTGGGAAGTATTGTCATTTGTGACAGTTTGAAATTATTTTACAAATCCCAAAAAGAGAAAGACCGTATTTGTGGGCTGGCCCACTCGTGGATGGGAGACCTTTTTTCAGCTGGGCTGCCTCAGTGCAGCATGATTCAGGTTGAGTCTCTGCCCTCTTGCTGGGCCCAATAAAAAATGGAGACGCAACGGACAAGAGAGCTGTGCCAAATATGATGCTGCCAGGTGACAGAAAAGAGAGGCTCAAGGAGCTGAGGCTGCGGGAGAGATGAACTATTTGCATGACAGCTTACAGCTGAAATAGGGAAGAAAGTGGAGAAGAGGCCCACTAAGAGACAAGCCCTGTGCCTGGCTGCCCTCCACTAAGCTTCAGGAGATGGTACTGCTACGAGAGGAGGAGAGGCTGGGCAGAGATTTCCCACCAACCTACTTCAACACACAGCAATGACTTGGGTGAGAAAGTACCTCTTATGGTGCCTTGAGTTGGACGTTTCACAACCTTGGAACTATAAGCTTTTACCCCAGATACCCTTTATCAAAGTCAAGGGAGCAGATGTGGCTCAAGCTGCTGGGCACCTGCCCCCCACATGGGAGGTCCCTGGGTTCAGTTCCCAGGGCCTCCTAAAGAAGACAAGCAGGGAAGCGGACTTGGCTCGATGGATAGAGCATCCGCCTACCACACGGGAGGTCTGCGGTTCAAACCCAGGGCCTCCTTCACCCGCGTAGAACTGGCCCATGCACAGTGCTGATGCATGCAAGGAGTGCCGTGCCACACAGGGGTGTCCCCCGCGTAGGGGAGCCCCACGCACAAGGAGTACACCCCATAAGGAGAGCCGCCCAGTGCGAAAAAAAGTCCAGCCTGCCCAGGAGTGCCGCTGCACACACAGAGAGCTGACGCAGCAAGATGATGCAACAAAGAGACACAGATTCCCAAGCTGCTGACAAGAATAGAAGCAGACAGAACACACAGCTAATGGACACAGAGAGCAGACAACTGTGGGGGGAGGAAAGGGGAGATAAATAAATTTAAAAATTAATCTTTTTTTTAAAAAAAAAGCAGACAAGCAAGACTCTGCAATGAGCAGACACTGCAATGAGCAGATGCAGCAACTAGCAGATGCTGCAATGAAGAGACGCTGCAAAAAGCAGATGCTGCAACCACCACAATGAGCAGATGTTGCAACCAGCAGATGACACAACCAGCGACAACCCAACCAGCATGGAGCGGAAGTGGCTCGAGCGGTTGGGCACTCGCCTCCCACACGGTAGGTCTTGGTACCTCCTAATGAAGATGAGCAGACAACAAGCAGACAGACAAGGGAGCCATCTTGGAGGGGGGATAATAATAATAAAACATGGAGGTGTGGCATAAAAAAAAAGTCAACACATTTCTGGTACTTTGCATCAGCAGCCCTTTGGCAAATTAAAACATCATCTTAACCATATAAAGTTTCCTGATATATGAACATATTTACCTCTTTTTAAATTTCTTTCAACAATGTCGTTTTCAGAATATAAGTTTTGAATTGCTAAATTTATTCCTATTTTATTATGTTATTGTAAATGGAATTGCTTTCTTTTTTGAATTGTTCATTTCTAGTGTAGAAATATAATTGATTTTTATATATTGATCTTGTATCCTACAACCTTGTTGAACTTACTACTTCTAAGAGTTTAATGTAAAAGCTATTGTCTCAATATCTGTACATCAGTTTCAGTAAATATAGTATGAATATGTAAAAAGATTATTGCTGTGGAGGGGAAAAGGGTTTTATGTTGGATAAGTGGGAGTACTGTATACTGCATATATGAATTACTGTGATCTAAAACTTTCGTGAAGATAAGCTTAATAATTAGGAAAAAAGAAAAAGAAAAAGAAAGGACATAGACATCGAGGAAAAGACAGAAGAAGTTGCCTTGCCAATTTGCATACAGGGCAACACTTACTGCAGTGATGGAAGGTAAAATATCAAAAACAAAGCTTTCGCATTTTTAAATTATTTGTTCATAGTTTTTTTTCGTGTGATGTCTGATTTTGTTTAGTAGGGTAATATTGGCCTCATACAATGAGTTGGAAAGTGTTTCCTTCTCTCTTTTTTGGAAGCATTATGAACAATTTGTGTCAATTCTACTTTAAATTTTTGGTAGAATTCACGTGTGAAGGAATTTAGACCTGCACTGTTCTTTGTGGGTAGTTTTTGATTATTAATTCAAATCTCTTGTACATCTATTTAGATTTTCTATTTCTTCTTGAGCCAGTTTCAGTAGTTTATGTCTTTGTAGGAATATGTCAATTTCACTCAAATTCTTTAATTTATGAACATAAATTAGTATTTTTGTTCTTAGTATTCCATTATAATCCTTTTGTTTCTGTGAGGTCAGTGGTAATGTGCCCATGGTTATTTCCCATTTTAATACTTTGAATGTTTGATTTTTTTTTTAGATTTTTTTTTCTCTCCCCTTCCCCCTTCCCCCAGCCCCCCTGCCCCCCCCGCCCCAGTTGTCTGTTCTCTGTGTCCATTTGCTGCGTGTTCTTCTTCTTTTTTTTTTTTTTTAATTTTTTATTGACTTTGTAATAATATTACATTAAAAATATATATGTGAGGTCCCATTCAACCCCATCCCACGTGTTCTTCTTTTTGTCTGCTTCTGTTGTTGTCAGCATCACAGGAATCTGTGTTTCTTTTTGTTGCATCATCTTGTTGTGTCAGCTCTCCAGGTGGGTGGCGCCATTCCTGGGCAGGCTGCACTTTCTTTCGTGCTGGGCGGCTCTCCTTACGTGGTGCACTCCTTGAGCGTGGGGCTCCCCTATGCGGGACAACCCTGCGTGGCACGGCACTCCTTGCGTGCATCAGCACTGTGCATGGGCCAGCTCCACACGGGTCAAGGAGGCCCAGGGTTTGAACGGCAGTCCTCCCATGTGGTAGACAGACGCCCTAACTACTGGGCCAAGTCTGCCACTCTGATGATTTTATTTTTGTCAATCTAGCTAAAGGTTTATAAATGTTATTGATCATTTCTAGGAAACAACTTTTGTTTTCACTGATTTTTTCCTATTGTTTTTCTATTTTCCACTGCATTATTTTCCCCTCAAATCTTTATTATTTCTTCCTTTATTATGGCTTTAGGTTTAGTTTGCTCTTCTTTTTCCATGTCGTAGGACTGAGAGGTTATTGATTTGAGATTGTTCTTTGGGTTTAATATAGGCATTTTTAGAGCTCATATTCCCTCTATACATTGCTTTAGCTGCACCCATTTGGATTTGGTATGCTGCATTATTTACATTCTTCTCTAAGATTTTTTTAAATTCCCTCATGATTTCTTCTTTGACCTATTTAGGAGTGTGTTATGTAATTTCCACATATTTGTAAGGTAACCAAATTTCTTTGTTATTGATTTCTATTTAATTTCATTTGGGCAGAGAACATACATTGCATTATTTCAGTTCTTTTAAATCTATTGAGGTTTTATGATGCAGCAGTTGGTCTATTCTGGAGAACCTTCCATGTATACTTGGAGAAGAATATATAGTTTGCTATTGTTTGCTGGAGTGTTTTATAAATGTCTGGGAGGTCTAATTTGTTTATAGTGTTGTTCAAGTCTTCTGTTTCTTTGTTCATCTTCTGCATAGTTGTTCCCTCATTATTGAAAGGGGGTATTGAAGTCTTCACTGGTATTTTTGAATTCCCCCTCTTTTCTGTCAGTTTTTGCTTCATGTATTTTGGTGCTCTGCTGTTAAGTACATATAGGATTTTAATTATTCTACCTTCCTGTTGGATTGACCCTCTTATAATCATATAATGTCTGCTATATATCTAGCAATATATTTCGTTTATTTATTTATTATTAGAAAAGTTGTGGGTTTACAGAGCAATCACACATAAAATATAGAATTCCCATATCCCACACTATTATTAACACATTGCATTGGTGTGGGACATTTGTTACAAATGATGAAAGAACATTTTTACAATTGTACTATTAACTATTGTCCATGGTTTAATTTAGGGCTCACTGTATTGTGCAATTTCATGGATTTTTTAAAAATTCTATTACTATATATACAACCTAAAACGTCCTCTTTTAACCACGTTCAGATATAAATTTCAGTGCTATTAACTAAGTCACAATATTCTGCTACCATCATCACCATCCATTACCAAAATATTACCATCATTCAAAATAGAAATGCTGCATATTTTAAGCTTTGACTTCCTACTCTTTATCCCCATCCAATCCCCTGGCAACATATATTTTAGATTCTGACTCTCAGTTTGCTTATTCTAATTATTTCATATTAGTGAGTTCATACAATATTTGTCCTTTTGTTTCTGGCTTATTTCACTCAATATGATGTCTTCAAGGCGCATCCATGTTGTCACATGTATCAAAACATCATTTCTTTTTACAGCTGAATAATATTACAGTGTATGTATAGACACATTTTGCTTATCATATATTTTGTTTTAAAGTCTATTTTGCTTGATATTAGTATAGCACTTCAGCTTTCTGATGGTTGCCATTTGCAATCATTTTACTTTTTCAATCATTTTACTTTTAATCTATGTATATCTTTGGCTCTAAAATGTGTTTCCTGTAGACAGCACATACTTGGATCTTATTTTGTTTTGTTTTTAAATCCTGTCTAACAACTTCTGCCTTTGATTGTTTAATCAATCAATGCATATTCTGCAAGGACGACAGGCACTAGAAGAGGGACTGCCCTAGTAACCCCAGGAGAAAACTCCAGGGGAAGCTGAGAGACCCAAATTCCAGATGCCTCAACCAGACGATGCACTGGACAGTGACCTAAAGGAAAGGGCCCAGGGACTCTGCTAGAAAAAAACACCACTTCTCTCAATCGCCTACCAAGAACTTCAGACGACAATACAAGAAAGTTGACTTTCTTGTTGATACAGGAACACATATACAGTATTAAATAAAAAACCTAAGGTACTGGGGCCAGGAATTGAACCTGGGACCTTGTATGTGAGAAGCCAGTGCTAAACCACTGAGCCACATTGGCGCCTCTGAGTTGGTTTTTTCATCTGTTTGCTTGTTGTTCGGTGTTTTGGTGGTTTTTTTGGGTTTGTTTTTAGGGGACACTGGGAACCGAACCCAGGACCTCCCATGTGGGAAGCAGGTGCTCAACTGCTCGAGCCACATCTGCTCCCCAATATGATTTCTAGCCAGTTACTATATCAGGAGTATCTGGTAAAAGTACAAATACGTCATTTTTGCAGCTGCTAGACTGCCTAAGTGGGAACAGAAATTTAAAGCATACTTTTCTGTATGTTCCAGAATGTCCAGTTTCCTTGCTGGGAAGATACCTGCTAACTAAATTAAATGCCCAGATAACCTTTACTCCAGATTAAACAGAAGCACCTCCAGGCCACCCTTGTGCGCTGCAAGCCACACCGCTGCTGCTGAGAGATAAGCAGATGACCCTACCCCAGAAGAAAGCTGTAGACAAGAGGTGTGGGCTAACAGAAAACCCAAATATGCAAAGATGGTAAAACTTATTTGAGTGAGACTCCAAAATCCAGATACTCTACATCACATTAAATACCCACTCAACCTAGAATCTAGAGAAGGAATTGCTCCATTAGTAGAGACAATTTTGAAATATCAATTAATCCTTTCAATCTCCATATAACACTCTAATATTACCAGTATGGAAGTCAGGCGCCCAAAACAAATGCAGTTTGTGGAAGATCTCCGAGATACTTACCAGATTGCAGAAGACGTTGTCCCAGTAGCTCCGAATCCATACTCTTTATTCATACATTACCTGGAGATCTCCGTTGGTTCATGGTCCTAGATTTGAAAGATCCCTTTTGCTGCATTCTGTTGACCTGGGATCTCAAGAACCTTCTGCGGGAAGCAGATGTGGCTGAAGTAATTGGGCTCCCGCCTACCACATGGGAGGTCTGCGGCTTGGTTCCCAGTGCCTCCTAAAGACAACAGCAAGCTGGTGCGATGGGCAGGTGCGGCAAGCTGACACAAGATGATGCAACAAGAGACAAAAGAAGAAAAACATAACGAGAGACACAAAAGAGTAGGGAGCAGAGGTTCCCAGTGCCTCCTGAAGAGGAGGAGCAGGACGGCGAGCTGGCTTGATGGTTGGTGTGGTGAGCTGACATGACAAGATGATGCACCAAGAGACACAAGAGGAAAAACATAATGAGAGACAAAACAAAGCAGGGAACAGAGGAGGAGTAAGCAATTAGGTTCCTCCCTCCCATGTTAGAGGTCCCCCATCCAGTTCCCAGGGCCTCCCAAAGAAAGAAGGAAGACGAACAGACACAGAAAGTGCAAACAGTGAGGGGGCGGGGAGAGATAAAATAAATCTTAAAAATTGTTTACTAAAAAAAAGGAACTGTTTGCTTTTGAATGAGAAGACCTCATTATTAACATAAACAACAAAATTGTTGGCCTGTTCTTCGACAAGGATTTAAGAAGGCTCCCACTATATTAGGAAAAGCATTAGCAGGAGATTTTAGGAAATTACAAGTATTATTATTACAGTATGCAGATGATATCTTAATTGCCAGTTGAAGCAAAAAATCATCACATAAGAACACTAAACACTGAATTTCCTCTTCAAAGAGAAAAGCTCAAATTTCACAAACCTCAGTAAAATATTTAGGCTTTCAATTATCTAAAGGAAAGAGAAATCTACTGCCAGATCAAAGAGAAGCTTTAGCCTGAGGAGTTAAGCCACTTAAAAAGAGGCAGCTTTCAGAATTCTTAGGAATGGCAGGATTCCGTTGAATTTGGATACCTAATTTAGGACCCATAGCAAAACCCTTACATGAAGCCTTGACAGGGTCTTGAACTACGGAATATAAAAATGCCTTCCAGAAAATAAAAAGAACTTTTAACAGCCCCAGCCCTAGGGCTTATGGACTCAAAAAAGCATTTTGACCTTTTTAGTCATGAAAAGGTAAGGAATTGGATTAGAGGTGCCTACTCAAAAATTAGAAATGCCAGACACCCAGTAGCCTATTTTTCTAAAGAACCACACAACACTACCCAAGGATACAAGTGTGTCTAAGGGCTGTAGCAGCCACTGGTGGCATTCTCACAGAAATGAAAAAATTCACTCTAGGACCACCCACCACTGTGCATAGCCCTCATCATGTACTGTCACTGTTAGAACAGAAAGGTGGATATCGGCTCACTGCTGGACAATTAGGTAAATATCGAACTTTTCTGCTAGATAATTCAAACATCACCCTAAAAACTTCTTCTAGTTTAATCCAGCTACCTTACTCCCAAGTGAAAAAGGGGAACGTGTACAAAATTGAATACACATAATCAATGAAGTTTATTCCAACCCTTAGAACATCCACATAGTGAGATGCACACTGATTAGGCAGCTTCAGGGACCCGGGAGTTGGAGAAGCTGGTTATGCAGTGATAACTATGCTAACAGTCCTGGATAGTGCGGCCCTCACACCAGGCACACCCACACAATGGGCAGAAGTTACTGCCCTCACCAGGGCTTTACATCTGGGAAAGGGACCATGAGTAGACATCTATCTATGCAGACTCTAAGTTCATGCTCATGGAGACATCTGGAGGGAAAAAGGACTCTTAACATCTGGGAAAAAAGAAATTAAACAGGGAAGCAGATGTGGCTCAACCGACTGGGCTCCCATCTATCATACGGGAGGTCCTAGGTTCACTTCCCAGGGCCTCCTTGTGAAGGCAGGTTGGCTCGCACCACGGAGAGCTGACAGCCGCAGAGAGCTGACGGCCGCGGAGAGCTGACGGCCTGTGCCTACATAGAGGTGGTGCAGCAAGATGATGCAACAAAGGGAGACAAGCAGACACAGAAGAACGCAGAGTGAATGGACATAGACAGCAGACAGCAAGCAAGCAGTGGGGAGGGGGGGAATAAATAAATAAATGTTTAAAAAAAAAGAAATTAAACATGCAAACATAGTCTTCCCTTATTAGAATCAGTAAAGTTACCTAAAGAAGTTGCCATAATATATTGCTACAGTCAGAAAGGAGAAATAAACTCTATTAAAGGTAATCAAATAGATTTAAAATCAAAAGCAGCCAAATTAAATCCTCCATCCTCATCATTAATATCTTTTATCTGATACTGGATATAAGACTAAAAATTGTTCTCAGTATTTACCCATGATCTATTGAGAGAAAATGAATGGGGCTTTGACTTAAAAAAAAACAGATGTCACTTCTCAATCAATTCTTCCACACAGAGGACCTGAGGAAGGATGGAGTTATAAAAAGATGAAGTAATCCTTATTCCTGATCACTTAACGGAAAGAGCTCTTACTTACATACATCAAAGCACTCATTATGGAAGAGATGCCACGTATCGGTGGCTGAAGAATTATATTAGAGGACCCAAAATGCAAAGAACCATTCATAAAATAATACAAAACTGTTTAAATTATGCTAAAAACAACCCAAAACCTGGGCCTCTGTCCCCAATAAAAGGAATTCAAGCAAGAAGCACAACATCAGGTGAGGAGCACTGGCAGGTGGACTTGACTGTTATGCCAAAAACATATGGAAATTATAATGATCTCCTATTTTTGTAGATATACGTACAGGATGGGTAGAAGGCTTTCCCTGCAGGAGTGAGCCTCAGAAGTAACTAAGGCACTCTTGAAGGAAATAGTCCCATGGATTGGACTCCCATTTTCAACACAAAATGATAATGGGGGGATTGTCTCATCAAAAATTTCACAGGAACTGTCAGGAGCACTGAACACACAGTGGAAACCGCGTGCCTTCTGGAGACCACAATCTACTGGGAAAACAGAGATGAATCACCCCTTGAAGAAAACAGCAGCTAACCTCTGTCAAGGAGACTAATCTTGCATGGATAAGTACTCCCAGTGATTTTGATGCAGGGAATGATAGCATCCAGAGGCAGGCTCCGAAACAGTATACGGGAGACCGTTCCTAAAGCAAGCGCACCTGGACTGAATAAGTCCAAGAGTTAGGAACTTCATGCGTTCCGTCACTAGAGGCACGTTAGAGGCAATTCACTACCACGCCTCAAGTCGGCTCACTTTCCCTACAGGTGTTCCCTTACGTCATTTAAGCCTGGGGACCGGTTTTGTTCTGTTTTTTTTTCAAGGAAATGTAAAAGTGTGCATCCAATATACGAGTTGGAATCTAAGGGGGAAGGTCCCTATGAAGTTTGTTTGTTTCTCAAATTTGTTATAATTTTATTAATCCTCTGGTGAAAAATCTGCACAATCACTGAAGAACGTTCACTTGTTCTGTTATCAATCTGTGGCTCACTTTTTGCTCACCAACATTGACCACTGCAGTCCCCTGAATTTCTTCATTCTGTTCTTGTGTTCTTTTCACTGGTTTTCTTGAGGTCTTTTTCTTCTTATACAAACCATGTCTTGCAGGTCTTTGTTTGGGTTCATTTTTCTTTGCATAATCCAAGGAATCATAAATCATGCCAAAGCCAGTTGTCTTGCCACCACCAAAGCGGGTTCTGAATCCAAATACAAAGATGACATCAGGTGTGGTCTTGTACATTTTGGCTAGTGTATTAGTCAGCCAAAAGGGGTGCTAAAGCAAAGTACCAGAAATCTGTTGGCTTTTATAAAGGGTATTTATTTGGGGTAGAAGCTCACAGTCACAAGGCCCTCAGGAGTCCAAGTCAAGTTTCCATAAGAGGTACTTTCTCACCGAAAGTCATTTGCCACGTGTTGAAGCAAAATGGCAGGCAATGCCTGCAAGAGTTCAGCCTTCCTTTTTCCTCTTACGGCTCCGTGGCCCCAGCTCCTTCCAATCTAAGGTGTGGGCTGGCATAAGGCTCATCTCTCAGGGCTTCTCAGCTACTCCCTTCTCTTCAGCTACAAACTATCAGGCTCATCTCTCTTTCTGGGGCTTCTGCCCTGTCTACGGAGCGGTCTCTCTCCCTTTGTGCTCTTCTCTGTATAGCTACTTCCATGTTCTTGATTGAGCCTCTGCTTCTATGGCCCATCAAAGGGGCGGGGACTCAACCCTGTATGCCTTAATGATGTGGTTGAATCAAAGCCTGATCGTAACATAATTTAATCAAAGACATCCCAGCTGAATCTAATACAATCAAAGGGTATCGTGTCCAGAGGAACAGACCAGTTTTCAAGCATAATCAATATCTCTTTTTGGAACTCATAAGTAATATCAAACTGCCACAGCTAGTTTTTCCCAAATTTCTGTCTTAGGTACTGTTGCCTTCTCAGGGTGAAGGACATGGATGACCATTTGTTTCCGCTGAAGTAGTCTGTTGGTTGTGAACTTCCTGGTCCAGATAATTACAGTGTCAGTCATGATTGTGGGTGATCTTCAGAAAGCCAGGAAGGGGGAAACGGATATGACTCAAGCTGTTGGGCACCCACCTACCACACGGGAGGTCCCAATTTGGTTCCCGGTGCTTCCTAAAGAAGATGAGCAAGACAGCGAGCTGATGCGATGGGCTGGCGCAGCAAGCTGATGCACCAAGATGACTCAATGAAGAGACACAGTGAGGAAACACAACGAGAGGCACAACAAACAGGGAGCGGATGTGGCTCAGGCAATTGGGCACCTCCCACATGGGAGGTCCTGGGTTTGGTTCGGTACCTCCTAAAAAGAAGACCAACAGACAGGGAGTGCGAGCAATGGGGGAGAGGGGGAAAATAAATAAATAATTTTTTAAAAACAAGGGAAGAAAACAAACCAGGGAAGAAAACAGTGCCCACTCTGCACCAACCAATCATATCAACATGCATGGGAGGACTCCAGGCAGGGCTGGAGGGGGCGTGGGGCCCGGGCCCCCAGGAGGTTGTTTTGTTGTTGTTTTTTTTAAAGATTTATTTATTATTTATTTCTCTCCCCTCCCTCCCCCACCCTGGTTGTCTGTTCTGTGTGTCTACTTGCTGCGTCTTCTTTGTCTGCTTCTGTTGTTGTCAGCGGCACGGGATTCTGCGTTTCTTTTTGCTGCGTCATCTTGTGTCATTTCTCCATGTGGGCGGCGACATTCTTAGGCAGGCTGCACTTTCCTTCGTGTTGGGCGGCTCTCCTTATGGGGTGCACTCCTTGGGCGTGGGGCTCCCCTATGCAGGGACACCCCTGGGGGGCATGGCACTCCTTGCGTGCATCAGCACTGCGCATGGGCCAGCTCCACACGGGTCAAGGAGGCCTGGGGTTTGAACCGCGGACCTCCCATGTGGTAGGCGGACGCCCTAACCACTGGGCCAAGTCTGCTGCCACCCAGGTTTTATTAACCACTCACTCCTCTGTCAAATTGGTGGGTATGAAACCATAGATACACCATAGTAGGATAAAAAAAGCACCCTCCAACCTAGGGGTCCTCCAACAAGGGGTCCATGAGCTTGAATTGAAATTCAAAAAACATGATTCTTGTGTGGACATGTAGGTGTGGGTGTGGCACATTTATTAAATAATGTACAGTACAGTGTGGACTTAGTAAGGGGGCCATGGTTTTCACCTGACTGGAACAAAAAAGGTTAAGAGGGAAGCAGACTTGGCCCAATGGATAGGGCATATGCCTACCACAAGGGAGGTCCACAGTTCAGACCCCGGGCCTCCTTGACCCGTGTGCAGCTGGCCCATGTGCAATGCTGATGCGCGCAAGGAGTGCCGTGCCATGCAGGAGTGTTCCCCGCATAGGGGAGCCCCATGCGCAAGGAGTGCGCCCGTAAGGAGAGCCGCCCAGCGCAAAATAAAGTGCAGCCTGCCCAGGAATGGCGCCGCACACACGGAGAACTGACACAAGATGCCGCGACAAAGAGAAACAGATTCCCATTCCGCTGCCAACAGAAGCGGACAAAGAAGACGCAGCAAATAGACACAGGCAACAAACAACTGGGGGAGGAGGGGAGAGAAATAAATAAATAAATACATTTTTTTAAAAAAATAAATAAATAAAATGAAATACATCTTCAGGGGAGCAGATGTGACTCGAGTGGTTGAGCACCTGCTTCCCTCATAGGAGGTCCTGGGTTTGATCCTTGGTGACTCCTGAAAAAAAACAACAACAAACAAACAAAAGAGAAAACCAACTCAGGGGCGCCAACGTCCTGGGACCTCAAGAAAACAAACAGCAACAACAAAACAAAACATCTTCAGGAGAACAGATAAGAAATGAGAGTTATTAGAGCATTTATTTTTGCTTAAGTATTTTTAAGTACATCCAAAACTTTAACAGACACTTGCATTGCCTAAAGAGTGGAAAACTTTCACTTGTAATCAAGAGATAGATTACCGTGTAAAATTATCAGGCTCTTACCAACAAGTATTTATATTGTTTTCTATGCCTGCTATGGTAGAGACCAAGGAACTGACATATTATCAAATGCTAATTTCTTTTGCAATGGGCACACTTTTGTGCACATTCTGAGAATCGATCATATTGTTGGGTGTGTGGCCAGTTACCCACATCTAGTGTTTCTGGGTTACCCTGATGGATAGCACCCCTCCAGGGACTACCTGGAAAGAGCTAAGACAATTGATCAAAGTGATGCAAAAACAGAAGGAACCCTTGGTGCCACAGACATAACTAGTGCAGATCCAAAGAAATGGCCAATTAACTTGGAAACCCCAGGACATCAAATTTCTTTTTCCTGTAGTATGACAATAGAAAGAGTCAGTCAATATGCAAATAGTTTAGACAACAAGGCTTCACATCTAACTATTAGAGGAAAAAGAGGGGCATTTACACTCGGGAGACTAAGCCAGACAGCCCCTCTCTGTTAGGAACAAAGAAACCACTCTCAGGAAGATAACCCTTTACTACCAGAAAAATGGGATGGTTGCCTCCAGAGCAGTGTCTCCAAACCACAGTATTCAAGAGAGTGACTGGTTTAATGGGCCTGCTGGGTGGCTACAAATAGAACTCAGTGGTTATGTGGCACCAACATATGGCCCTGGCTGTCCTCAGGCTGGACAGGCAGATGTACTATAGGATTACCCTGGGCTCAAGGAAGTATTCAAAAAACTTTACCAAGAGGAGCAAATCTATCTTTATTAAGAGCTCGAAGGGCCAGATCAGTACTTCATGGGTACAGTCACCTAGCAGCTATATTTCTGCCATCTGTATGCACAGAGGATGCCATAGTTAGCATAAAAGCTTTGAACAGGGAAGCAGACTTGGCCCAGTGGTTAGGGCATCCGTCCACCACATGAGAGGTCCGCGGTTCAAGCCCCAGGCCTCCTTGACCCATGTGGAGCTGGCCCATGCGCAGTGCTGATGCACGCAAGGAGTGCCGTGCCACGCAGGGGTGTCCCCGCATAGGGGAGCCCCACGCACAAGGAGTGCGCCCCGTAAGGAGAGCCACCCAGCATGAAAAGAAAATTCAGCCTGGCCAGGAATGGTGCCACACACATGGAGAGCTGACACAACAAGATGATGCAACAAAAAGAAATACAGATTCCCTTGCCGCTGACAACAACAGAAGCGGACAAAGAAGACGAGCAAATAAACACAGAGAACAGACAACTGGGGCGGGGGTGGGAGGAAGGGAAGGGAAATAAATAAAAAATTAAATCTTAAAAAAAAAGCTTTGAACAATTTTATATAACTTGCTTTAAATGATAGCCTCAACAGCATCTCTCTCTTAAATATTGAAATGACTTTAATATCTATAGCAGTACTAGAAAACTGAATGGCTTTAGACAGCTTGACAGCTTCACCAGGAGGAACATGTGCTATAATAAAAACTGAATGTTGTAACTCTATGTCCAATGAAACTGATAATGTAACTAAAATATTAGAACATACAGAAAGTCAGGCTAATGCAAAAGATGCTGGACCCCTTCCTTGGGCGTCCTTGACTCATTCAGCTGGCTTCCCACAGGAACAGATCATGGTTTCAATCAACATTACAAGCAGGACGAATGATATTACTACTAGGAATTGCAAGCATACTGTGACAGTTTGAAGTTCTTTTATGAATCCCAAAAAGAAAAAGATGATGTTTTTTAACTAAGCCATTGCTGGGTGTGAGACCCTTCTAACTGCACCACGTTAAGTGAGGTGTGCACCAGCTTGGGTCTCCACCTCTTGCTGGGTCTGATATCAACGGAGGCACAGAGACACACAGAGAAAGGAAGTCACCGTTCTTGACCCTGCCATGTGAGAGAGGATTCAGGGCCACGGTCAGCTGAAGCTTAACCACGAAGCCCCCAGGAGGCTGGGCCCACAGAGCCACTCAAAGCTGAGACAAGACCAGGCTGAGAAGCTGAGCCCTGCCGTACGCCTGACGGCCAGGTGGCAAGACACCAGGATCGACAGCAGCTGATTTGGGGGAGGAAACATCTCCGATGGTGCCTTCATTTGGACATTTCATGGATTCAGAACTGTAAGCTTTTACCCAAAATAAAATTCCCATTATAAAATCCAACCCATTTCTGGCACTTTGCATTGGCAGCCCTGTGGCAAATTAAGACTGTAGTACTAGAGAAATAAAGTATAGCTTAAATATTAAGGCATTGTACTGTACCTCATAACGTTAGAAAAATTCAGTGACTCTTGATCACAAGCACACAGAGCTACAGACTAACCATGAACCAGATTTAGCTTCACCAAAAATGTATAACTATGCATTTCCTCACTCATTATCTTTACTTGCATTTGTCCATTATCTGTACCTTCCCATCCATATCACCCCCCCTCCTTATCACCCCAAGATTACCTGACCCCAGGTACCATGCATATTTTAAGATTAAATGAGAAAGCAAAAACTAATTTTCCAGAACCGTCTTAGAAATGTCACCTAATGAGGCAGGTTAGCCTAGGGAAAGGAGGAAGACAAGTCACAGCTGAGACCTGGCAGAGAACACAGTCACAAGACCCCGCCTGGACAGCCCGAGGGAAGGCCACTGCAAGAGCAAAGCCAGAAAGACCCCCAAGACCCTGCCCATGAGGTCCCATTTGGAACCGCCCCCACACCCCGGATAAATCCAAACAGGCTTCCCCTTGGTGCCGGAAAACTCCAACCAACAGGCCTCACTGGTCGCCTGAGAGCTACCAGGGTGCAACCAATCAAAAGAGCAAACAGCCGGGGCCCACCCACCACTAGGAAAGGGGAGGAGGGAAGGACGGCTTAATAAAATCAAGCCCTCGGCCCCAGAGGCTCCTCTTTGCGGGAGGTCACCCACATTCACGTCTGGGTGTGTACTTCTCTTTTCTCCCATTTCTCAATAAGCTCTTTTTACTGGCCTAAGTAAACTGGCATGTTCTTAAATTCTTTTATGTGACACAGCTAAGAACCTAACAGAATCCAGCATCTTCTGATGTCACTAATAATTAACTTTCTTTATTTCAACTGGTATAAAATCTGTGAGGAAAACCCCTAACGGAGGGAAGCGGACTTGGCCCAATAGATAGGGCATCCACCTACCACATGGGAGGTCCGCGGTTCAAACCCTGGGCCTCCTTGACCCGTGTGGAGCTGGCCCATGCGCAGTGCTGATACGTGCAAGGAGTGCCATGCCATGCAGGGGTGTCACCCACGTAGGGGAGCCCCACGCACAAGGAGTGCGCCCTGTAAGGAGAGCCGCCCAAGAAATGTGCAGCCTGCCCAAGAATGGCACCGCACACACGGAGAGTTAACACAGCAAGATGACGCAACAAAAAGAAACACAGATTCCCGGTGCTGCTGATAAGGATGGACACGGTCACAGAAGAACACGCAGCAAAAGGACACAGAGAGTAGACAACTGGGGGGTGGAGGAGAGAGAAAAAAAAAAAAAAAAAAAAACCCTAATGGAAAGGCTCATTTGAGACTGTACATCCCCAGTCTCCCACTGGCAAATAAAGCTACTTTTCAAGAAAGAATCCCTGAAAAAGAATAAGTCAGAGGGTGGATTTGGTACCAAGGATGTCACTACACCAGGTCATTCCACACTGGTGCCTGATGGGAAAAATTTCATGTCTATTTTCAGTTCTGCTACAGAACAGACGTCCAGCAGGATAACACTGCTGGCAGAGCTGGGTCCAGCAGCCTTACACAGGTGACAGATTTGGCACCTTCCCTGCATGACTCACACAGCATCTTGGATAATTCTGATAATTCTGACGAACTTGGGTCTGTGTCACCTGCGGTGCACTCATCAAAGATGCCTACGGTTGAAATAGACCGACCTCTTGGCAAAGTTGGAGAAGTACTATTCCTTCCTCACCAACAGCTGCAGACCTTCCAAGGATGCCCCCTGCTCCTCCATCTTTGGAACAGCACCCTGCTTTTTCTCCTGTGATGAATTACAAAGATGGAATCAGTTCAGAGACTGTGACAGCCTTAGGCACGATGGAGAGCCCTATGGTCAGCACAGCTTCAACACAGCTCTGAGTTCAAAACAGAAGTAGAAGATGCAAGATGGGTTAGGAAGTCTCAAGCCAGAGGAAGTAAAGGACCTTTTACATGTGCACAAAGTTCCAACCTTTCAGCCTGCTGTGCGTCCTCAAGGTTTGCTCTGCTGAAGATGTTGCCGAGCCAGTGTGTGCTGCCTCTGAAGATGCCGGGCTGTTACGGCCTTCGTGGGTCACTCCTCCTAGAATCCACAACTGCCCCTGCCACCTGCAGCCACTCTCACTAGTGATGGCCAGTTGTAGCCATGGCGACATTACTGATGTGCCTGGTGCCGGAAGCCCAGCAGATCAGCCTGTCTGAACACCCCGCGATGAACACACGGTGACACCGCGCCGTGCTGCCCCAGCCAGCAACCTTGGGGCAGGAGTCTTGCCATCTCCAGCCACCCCTCACTTCTCTGTCCCTGCACCATGAACCCCCAGGACCTCCAGAGCTGCCAGAGGTAGAGTCACGGCCAGCGGTCAAGGGTGTGTTAAATATGACAGCACCGACTGGGGTCACCAGCCTCTCCCCCTCAACTGCGTGACCTCTTCACTCTGTGGAGCCAGCCACCGTGCAGCCCATGTCTGAAGTCTGTCACCTTGATTCTCTCAAATTCTGAGATGAATATTTATAAAGACAGAAACTTTGACAGCTGCTGCATCTGTGTCTGCAACATGAATACCAAAGGGGCAGATGTCGGGCTTTATATCCCAGATCTTCCAATAAGGGTCTGTAGGCTGCACCTGTGGGTTTAGTGTAATTATGAATCACAAAATTGGCTACAATTTGGGACTCTTCCTTGAAGATGAGTTGGCTATTTTGGGGAAGAATTCTGATATTCGTCAGGCAGCAGAGAGGCAATTAATGATGCAGACTACCTTCCTTCTTCAACTAGAGGGAGCCCGAAAATCCCAGGAGCCACCTATGAACCTTCTCCTCCTCCTCCAGAATCAGCATAGCCAACGTTTGGCTTCCCTGTTTCCTGGACTACATTTTCCGTAACAACCGCCTGACTGTGGCTTGTGTAAGCTGGAGTTATGACCGGGTGCGAGCAGATGATGATTACTGGATAGAATGCTTACATGCAGTATGTGGATAATCCCACTGGTGGAAAAGTGGTTGAAGCTCTGGTCAGAAGTGCCACTGTGTACTCTTGGCCCCATAGCAACATGCTGACCATCAGCATGCTCTCCTCCCAAGATGTTGTCCCTGCAGGCATTTCTCCAAGATGCCATCCAAAAGAAGCGTACAGGCAGGACTTTGGAGAATATCCAGCATTTACAGGGACTGCTCACCTGGCAGCAGTTCCACAATAGCAGGACGCAGAACCCATGGTTCAGAAGACTCTCCTGCCCTGTGGCAGGCTACAAGGACTTCCCCACCACCTCGCCATTCTCCTGGCCATTTTGGGAGGCTCTTGTGGGACCCATACGGGGGCCATCGTGTTGTTGCCTATATTGTGGTGTCCAAAAATGAGGCCAAAACTTTCTTCAGGGACCTGAGTGCTGTAAATAAGATGTGTAGGCTTGGGCAGCACAAACCCATCTGCAAAGTGCTACGAGATGGGATCATGCACGTGGGAAAGACCACGGCACAGAAGCTGACAGGTGAGCTTGCGAGGGGATGGTTCAGCCAGGCTTGGAGCAAGAGGAGAATGACAATCATTCCAGACTCAAACTTTATGTGCAAGCTTGCCGCCATCACTGGCACCCATGCAGCCAGTCTGCAGCTCGACAGCAGCCGGCTCAGACCCCAGCAGCAGCAGCACAGGGAAAGGCTACACCTGGGAATGCTGGGCCTTTAGCTGCAAATTCAGGATCAGCAGCTCCCCCAGCTGGCAGTGCATTTACTCCCACCTCCAGCAGTGGTTCTACGGACCCTGCAGGCAGCAGTTCCGTGCCTGGCTCCTCTGTGCTACGGGTCTCCTCGTCTAAACCCTGCTGCTGGTATTAACCAGATAAGCACTAGCTCTTCCTCAGGATCCAGTGGTAGTGATGGAGGGCAGAACCCCAGCACGGGGGCTGTTCACAGGCAGAACACAAGGGAACAGGGGCTGTGGCGGAGGAACTGAGCCTGGGCAGAGCTCCTCTCACCCTTGCAGGATGGATAAGAAAGCATTACAGAAAGAGAAAGAAGGGGAATCCCCACCCAGCCTGACTCTCCAGAGAGCCTACCGCCCAGCTGCTGTCATTTACATGGAGGCCCATTCACTTGCACTGCAGAGTTTCACTTCTGGAAACTGGCTCTTGAGCTTGACGTGCTGCTAACCAGAGAAGCTGGATAATTTACCTGAGCATATGAGAAATTCTTTCATCTGCAGTCTGTGCCTTGCCAGGACGTGCTGCAGACAACGCAGGATTAACAAGTGTTCTATGCTCAGCACTTGAGGTCCATGGCACATTCAGTGTTCTGCCAGTGCAGGTGGCTTCTGCTCCAAAGACACGGTAAATGTGAGGTGACCCTCAAGAGCCCCGAGCAGCCCAGCACAGTCCAGCTGTACTCTCCTCCCTTTACTTTGGCCCCAATCAAAGACAAGCAGGTGGAGCTGGGAGAGACATGTGGTGAGGTGAGCGAGAAACACAACATGCTCTTCGTGGGCTGTTGTCTGTGCCATGGCCAGCACTGGCTTTTAGCTTCCTGCACTGACCTCCATGGGCAATTAAATAAACATTGTAAATATTGCTTCATGAAACAGATCACGGAGAAGTAAAGTATCTGCACATAGAACTGGATGGCAGTCAGAAGAACATATAGCGAATGGACACAGAGAGCAGACAACTGGGGGTGGGGGAGGATAAATAAAAAAATAAGGGAAACGGACTTTGGCCCAGTGGTTAGGGCGTCCGTCTACCACATGGGAGGTCCGCGGTTCAAACCCCAGGCCTCCTTGACCCGTGTGGAGCTGGCCCATGCGCAGTGCTGATGCACGCAAGGAGTGCCCTGCCACACAGGGGTGTCCCCCGCATAGGGGAGCCCCACGCGCAAGGAGTGCACCCATAAGGAGAGCCGCCCAGCACGAAGGAGGGAGCAGCCTGCCGAGGAATGGCGCTACCCACACTTCCCATGCCGCTGACGACAACAGAAGCGGACAAAGAAACAAGACGCAGCAAAAAGACACAGAAAACAGACAACCGGGGGAGGGGAGGGGAAGGGAATTAAATAAATAAAAATAAATCTTTAAAAATAAATAAATAAATAAATCTTTAAAAAAAAAAAAAAACGGATGGCAGAAGTTATGGGAATGGTGCCTAGGATTGTTTAAAGGACATCTCTACCCTGGAGAGTTGTAATTGGGCAACTTGGGCATCTTGGCCATGGAGAACTTAAAGATTGGGGTATCCTCCTTGGAGAATGGTTGATGGATGTAGGATGACCAAACACCTAAACATAACTTGTTTCTCTCCCTGTTGCTAGATACAAAGGAAAGAATTAATGTAAATTAGAAGGTAATGAGATGCAACCCTCTCTTTGTGCCAAATTCCGATTCCTGTGGTTGAGAGTATCCTATTGAAACAATGAAGTATGAAAACCAGCTTCAATTGGTTGGCTGGACCTGCGCAGAAGAAGCCCCTTGCTGTCCTCATTTCAATTTGCTTAATTAGCATAATGAAATTCCCACCCAGGGGTGGAGTCATCCACCCATTTTTCGATTATGCAGTGTGCATACAAGCGTGATTTCCTGAACATGCTAATCATACAATTATATAACCAGCTATGCGTGTTCATCCACATACCTAAAAGCTAATGCATAATCAGAACAAATGCTAACAAGTAACTTAGATATTTAAGCAAGAGTGAAACCCCAGCACAGGGAGTCAGGTCTGAGTGGTGTTAGACCGACCTTGGCTCCTGTCTGCAGACATAATAAATGTAAGTTCTGCCTATCTCTGGTGTTAGGGTTATTTTTCTCTACATCTCTGTTATTCCCAAAGGCCCAGCTTTGGGGCCTAACGTGTTCACCACAGACAATCAGCAAACAGCTCCAGGAAGTGTGCCGGGCATGTGGACTCTCCTTCAACCCTCAGTGCCTGCTGGTTGCCATGGAGCCCCAGGGGTCCTCTGTAGTGGTGCCAGATGCTGTCACTCTGGGCTCCGGTTTTGGCTGAAGTTCTGCACTGAACAAGCAGTCACCCCAGCTGAACACACCTCAAGATGCTTCTTGTACACGTATCTTGGTGTTGCAGAGTCATCAGCCATCCAAGTGGTTCCAGCCAACTATCCTAATGACGATGGGTTTTGCCCAAACAATGATGATATGTTTGTTGACCTTCCATTCCCAGGTGATACGGACAATGAAATTGGCATATTACCAACTGGAAACCACCACTCATCCCTCACCTCCTCCCCAGTTCCCTCCCCAGGCTCTCCTGAAATTGGGGTGGGCTCTCATTTTCAGCATAATCGGAGCCAGGGTGAGTGTCTTCTTTCTAGAGAAGCACCAGAGGAATGAAAACAACCTCTTGCCCCTGGGTATTTTGTTTCAACTGCCAAAGCTGGGAATCTCCCCCAGTGGTTTTGGTCATCCTGTCCAGGAGCTCACAACCAGCGCCCCCTCTTCCTAAAGGCTCCACTGCATCACCACATTTCTGTAGCACCGACAGACAAACTTCTCCCTGCACGGAATTCTCAAAGGGTTCCACCTCCTCTCAACTCCAAAACCACTTCTGACGTTTTACAGTCTGTTTTGGAGCAGTCTAATGCTCTGTCCTGGCCTGCATCCAGTCCGGCCACCCAGGACCGGACATCCTGCTTTCCTGTTCACTCTGTGGTGCTTTCTCAGTTGTTCAAGGCCGTCATGAATATACTTTAACTGGACAGCGTTTGCTCTCTCTGGCTCAGTTCCTTCTCCCTCAGTTCCAGGAACCTGCTACACTCGGCAAATTCCCCACTTCCTTTCCTTGAGCCCACTCTCCACAGTCCTGCACTGAGACTGCTTCTCAGCAGACACGTGTCAAATCTGCAGTGTTTGTTACCAGAGTGGCTGCCTGACACTTCTCTCATGGACTGGAAACCTGGAAGGTCACAAGCAGTGACTTTCAGCCAGTGTGTGGCATGTGCAGCCCAAGTCACTGGTCCATAGGAAGTATTTTTGTTGTTGGTTTTTAAAAGTGAAACAGAAGGGCCACAGGATCCTTCTGCACAGAGTCTGTGTCTTCAGTCTCTGTTTAAACCAGGGCCGTTTAGCCCTATGGGTGAAACCCTCTGGTTGTTGGTGTATGGCCTGTGGTTCACCTGAACTCCACAATCTGGAACTTTTTCTTTTTAAGGAGGTACTGGGGATTGAACCCAGGACCTCGCACGTGGGAAGCAGGTGCCCAGCCACCGAGCTACATCTGTTCCCCATGAGAGCTGGTTTTTTCATTTGTTTTTGAGGCACTAGGGATCGACCCAGGACCTCGCACGTGGGAAGCAGGCACTCAACCACCGAGCTACATCTGCCCCGTAATCTGGGACTTTTGAAAAATAAGAGCCAGCTCAAGCACCTGATTTTGTAGCGGGGTTCTTGTCTCCCCAATCTCCTGTACCTAGGTTGGCATGACTGCTTTGGCTGACTACATACCTGAGTGTAGATGGGAAAGGTCTGGAGACATCTCAATTTTGTTCATTTATTTTAAGGTGTTTTGTCATATGGGTTTTTGTGACTTTAATTTTAATTCTCAGGGACCAGGTAAGGAAACTGAAACCCAACTGAGATCCACCATAGGATTTTTTTTTTACTATAATAATACTGCTACCCTAGAAGCCAGAGAAGGAGTGAAGACAAATTGGGGAGATTATGCCTAAAAAGTAATATATTCAAAACCATTCAGCAGTAGATTTTGTTAAGAACAAACTCAGTTTTTAAAATTCTGCCATATTCCTTATTACTAGTGGCCAACAATTCATGAAGGATATTTTTATACAGAGAGCAGTCCAGCTCAACCCAGAGCCATAGAAGCAAATCCCTTTCTTAGTTCTATACAGCCACAAGGGCAATATATCTTTCAGTGAATTCTTACTGAAAGCCACGTCCTTCCTCCCTTAGACAAAAAGGGATTCATGTACGTATCACAATCGAAAGCTCATAAATCAGTTATAAATACGGTAAACTTTTTCTGAACCATAAGAATATTATTTCTAAGAAATATTATAACTTACCATTAAATTAGTACTTGAAGATAAGCCTTCGTGGTAGGACTTCTTTTTTTTAATGCCTTTTTGAAACACTGATGACTAACTGGAGTGTTTTATGACTCCTCATTCCAAGCCCGAGGTCTGTCCCGAAGGCTCCAATTTAATACTTGCGGTTGCTGTGTGTTCTGGGGGGTGGCGGGTATGGGGGTATGGACTTGCCTCTCAGGAGCCGCATTCATCTGGCTGTTGAGCTCACGTGGGCTGTGGAGAGAATCATACAAATGTTAAAAGGTCCTCCAAGAGATTTCCATGTCCTGGTTATTAACAAAAAAGGGAAAATATAATAATTGATATGATTTTGTAAAAGTATTTTTCTTGAAATTATCTAAAATTTAAACATATTAAAAAATAAAGTTGTATGGTGGGAAGGTGAAAGCAGAGAAATAACTTGTAAATGGATGATTTTGTTCTCTGTACCAACAATTGAAGGGGAGGGGCTGACTTTTACAATGCATAGGTTAAAAAAATCTGATGTATCAAACCGTTAGTATCTAATGTACACAGGGTAAAACTGACTTTAAAATATTGCAGTGCCATTATTCCTTAATCAGAAAGGAAAATTCTCAAGGCTTTTTGAAGAGCATAAAATGATGAAGATTGTAAACTTTTATAAAATTATCGTGGTGAGAAGACAAATTATAAAGTAGATATTTATCATCTTGTACCATTTTGGGGTTTTTTCCCAGAATTCATCAGAACATTTAAATTTATTTTTAATGGGCTTTTTAAAATAGAGGGGCTTGGGAAACGGACTTGGCCCAGTGGTTAGGGTGTCCGTCTACCACATGGAAGGTCCGCGGTTCAAACCCCGGGCCTCCTTGACCCGTGTGGAGCTGGCCATGCGCAGTGCTGATGCACGCAAGGAGTGCCGTGCCACGCAAGGGTGTCCCCCGCGTGGGGGAGCCCCACGCGCAAGGAGTGCGCCTCCATAAGGAGAGCCGCCCAGCGCGAAAGAAAGTGCAGCCTGCCTAAGAATGGCGCTACCTACACGGAGAGCTGACACAACAAGATGACGCAGCAAAAAGAAACACAGATTCCCGTGTGGCTGACAACAACAGAAGTGGACAAAGAAACAAGATGCAACAAATAGACACAGAGAATAGACAACCGGGGTGGGAGAAGGGGAGAGAGGTAAGTAAGTAAGTAAGTAAATAAATAAATAAATCTTTAAAAATAAATAAATAAATAAAAATAAAACTTGCTCTTCAAAATACATACTTATCTTCAAAACTCGTCTCTGCCTCTTATCCCGGCCTGGCTGTGACAGAATCACAGAAAACGTGACTACTGGAGCCAGAACCTGAAGTTCAGGAAGACGCAGGACATCACAGACGTTCCACTCCCCAGCCCGAGGGTCAGCTGGAGCAGCCACCGTCCAGGTACCCCCAAGACTCGGGGAGGAATAAACAAAAGTGGGGAGACGCAACAGAGAGTTAAGAACTAAAGTGATTATGATTACTGAATCATTATATAGATGCTTTTTAGAACACCTTTTCCAGTAGATTAAAGAACAGCCAAAGTTAGTATCTGAAACACTGAAACTCGTTGCAACACCGAGCAAAAGCAAGTTCCTTTCTCCCGATGCGTCTTTAAAGCCAATTCCTGAGACACCGGGGTTTCAAGGAGAGAAAACGTTTATTTGGTTGTGCAAACAAAGTATCACAGTAGAACTCATGGCCCAAAATGCCTCCTCCATTGTGGGAAAATAACTTGAGTTTGAATGTGGGAACCTGGCTTGAAGTTGAAATGTTTCCATAAAGCAGATAAGAAGTGTGGGCTTAGGAACACTGGCCTTGACTAGACGGAACGCTGTCTGCCAGCACGAAAACTGTCTGCGTGTGGAGACATTTGAACTTTGTCATGGCCTGCTCCCTAGCATTGCCGGTGCTGCAGCTTTAATAACAAGTAGCCTTGAAAGTAAACATAGATAACTACTGCTTTGTAATTTCTAATAAATACGATGTGGAAACTAGGGTCGAGGCTCTCAGTTCCTGAAGCTGTTGAGCCCCTGGTCCCATCTTTAATTTCTCTCTTGTGTCTTTCTTTTTGTGCTTTTATTTCCTTAGTTCTGCATCGCCTTCCCTTCGTGCAGACCTATTGCTGAGCTGGTCTCAGCACTCAATTTGCGGAAGTTCTCATGTTTTATAACATCAGGATGCTAATGAGTAATTAGGGTGGAGTTTGCCCAAGTTCTTTCATTAATAAACATTAAAGGACTTCCAGGAAGATGATGGACTATAAAGATATGGGACTCTCTTCTTTCCAAGAAAAATAGCTAGAGGACAGGCAGAAACAGTCTGGAAAAAATCTTCTAGGGTTTAAGACACGAGGGGAAGGCTGGACATTGCCCAGAAGAGAGAGGGACAAAGGAGGGAATCACAATGGCAAAACTGTGCGTTAAAAGCAGCAGCAGCTACTGCCAGCACCTTCCACCCACTGAAATCACTTTTGAATTCTCAGGCCTCTGGGCCTGTGGCTACAAAGGGGGCCCCAGGATCCACCTCTCCAGGAAAGGGGAGGCAGAAGGACACAGCCTAAGGCTGACTCACCTTTGACTCACACTTTTGTTCTGCTGGGTCCAAGAAGCCCTCCCAGCGGGGTGAGGCCATATCACTGTTTGGCATGAGAGTGGGCACAGACTGGAGAAACTCGGCCTTCTCACTCTCCTTCCCTCCTGACCAGGCCTGCCTGTTGAGGATGCAGAGGGGATTGGAATTATTTTCTACCGGAGAAAAGAGAAGGGGCTGCCTGCAAATGTTGGGGAACAAACTCTGAGAAAGTGTGCATTACAAGGCTCTTAGCCTCCAGGCAAGATCCTCTAATACACCCAGTCCATGTTGCAAATACACTCCCACCAGGCATTGAACTGAGAAGGCTGCCAAACAGCCCCAATCTGCAGGCAGACCAAGGAAGTACACATGAGGAAATTAAAAGCAAAATAAGGGAGACTTTTTACAGCATTTATAGCCCCCCTCCCCAAGGCCCTAGAAAGTGGGACAATCCTAAAGACTCAGGTTGAACCAAGAATCAAAGAACAAGGAAACAGATGTGGCTCACTAACTGGGCTCCCATCTACTATACAGGAGGTCCAGGGTTCGATGCCCAAGGCCTGCTGGTGAGGGCGGGCTGGCCCATGTGGCAAGCTGGCCCACGCAGAGCGCCGGCCCATGTGGGAATGTCGCCCCATGCAGGAGTGCTGCCCTGCATGGGAATGAGGCCCAGCGCTGGAAAGCCGCCCCACACAGGAGTGCCAGCCGATGCAGAGAGCTGGCGCAGCAAGATGATGCAACAAGAGATACAGAGGAGAGAAAACAGGAAGATCTAGCAGAACAGGGAGCTGAGGTGGCACAAGAGAGTAATTGCCTCTCTTCCACTCTGGAAGGTTCCAGGATAGGCTCCTGGAGCTGCCTAATGAGAATACAAGGAGACAGAGAAGAACATACAGCAAATGGACACAAAGAGCAGACAACGGGGAGAACGGGCAGTGGGGGAAGAAATAAATACAAATCTTAAAAAAAAAAAAAAAGGAATCAAAGAACAGCAGTAACACAGTCTCCTGCCACTAAATCCCTAAGAAAGAGAGAGGAATTGAGCATCAGAGTAAACTCACCATCCTAATGAGATGCCTAAACATCAGCAAAACATTATGAGTCATACTTAGAAAATGGAAAACATGGACTAAGAAAAGGAATATATCAAAGCCCAGAAGAGACGCAGGATTTGAGAGAACTAATCAGCGAGATGTGCACAAATTTCCAAAATCAAATTAATGAACTGAATGACAATATGGCTAAAAAGATAAAGGACATCAAGACATTGAGTGAACACAAAGAAGAATTTGAAAACCTGAATATAAAGTTACAGAGATCATGGGAATGAAAGACATGGCAGTGATATGAAAAGAGGCATTAGAGGCATACAATAGGAGACTCAAAATGACAGAAGAAAGAGTAAATGATACTGAAGACAGAAGAGCTGAAATTGAAGAGAGGAAAGAATGGAAAAAATTAAGCAGGGGATCAGAGAGTTGAATGACAACATGAAATGCAACAACATACATGTCATGGGAGTTCCAGAAAGAGAAGAGAAGGGAAAAGGGGCAGAAAGAGTATTTGAGGAAATAGCTGAAAATTTCTCAACTTTCATGAAAGAAATGAACCTATATGTCCAAGAAGCACAGTGTACCCCAATCAGAATAAATACAAATAGACCTACTCCAAGACACATACTACTCAGTATGTCAAACATCAAAGATAGAAAATTCTGAGAGAAGCAAGGGAGAAGCAAACCATCACATGTTAATAGAAGGGATGCCCAGTAAGACTAAGTGTGGACTTCTCGTTAGAAATCATGGAGCCAAGAAAACAGGGTATGATACAACTAGTATACTGAAAAACTGCCAGTTGAGATTTCTTTATCCAGAAAAATTGTCCTTCAAATATGAGGTGAGTATAAAATATGCATAAAGAGAAACTAGGGGTGAGGGTGGTAGGGTTGAATGAGACCTCATATTTTTTTAATGTAATATTTTTACAAAATCAATAAAAAAAAAGAGAGAGAAACTAAGAGAGTTTGTAGAAAAGAATCTAACTTTGCAGGAAATATTAAAGGAAGCGTTAGAGCCTGAAAGAAAAAGACAGGAGAGGGACGCTTGGAATAGAGTATAGAAGAAAGAATAGAGAAAGTAAGTGGATATGGCTCAGGCAACTGGGCTCCCATCTACCATAAGGAAGGTCACTGGTTCAGATCCTGGTGCCTCCTAAAGAAGACAGCAAGCTGACACAACAGGCAAGTGTGGCAAGCTGATGCAACAAAATGATGCAACATGAGACACAGGGAGGAAAACAAGAATGAGAGACACAACAAAGCAGGGAGCTAAGGTGGCTCAAGCAATTAGGCACCTCCCTCTCACATCAGAGGACCTGGTTCAGCTCCCAGTGGCTCCTAAAGAAAAAGGAAGATGAACAGACACAGCAAGTGCAAATTGCAAGGGGGTGGGAAGTAATAAAATAAATCTTGAAAAAAAAAGAACAGAAGAAAAGACAACCAAAAGAATAAAAAGACAGATAAAAATAAGATATGACATGAAAACCAAAGAGTTAAAATGGTAGATGTAAATAATGCATTTACAGTAATATCACTGAATATGAATGGATTAAACTCCATTCCAATTAAAAGATATAAGCTGGGAAGCAGATGTGGCTCAAGCAATTCAGCTCCTGTCTACCAGACAGAGGTCCCAGTTTCAGTTCCCAGTGCCTCCTAAAGAAGATGAGCATGACAGCGAGCTGGCACAAATGGCTGGCATAATGGGCTGGCAGGATGGGCTGGTGCAACAAGATGACACCAAAAAAAGACACAAGGAGGAAAACACAATGAGAGACACAACAAAGCAGGGAGCAGAGGTGGTAAGTGCAAAAAACAACGGGGGGGGGGGCAAGGGAGAGAAATAAACCAAATCTTTTTCTTAAAAACAGATATAGGCTGACAAAATGGATTAAAAAAACATGAGCCATCCACATGCTGCTAACAAGAGACTCACCTTAAACCCAGGGACACAAAAAGGCTGAAAATGATACTCTACACAAAGTATGGAAAAAGATACTCTATACAAATAGTAACAAAATGGGAAGGCAGAATGGTACAGCCACTGTGGAGGACTGCTTGGCAGTTCCTAAACAAGTTGACTATAGATTTGCCATGTGACCTGACCATACCACTATTAGGTCTATACCCAGAAGAACTGAGAGCTGTGACACAGACAGATATTTGCACACCGATGTTCATAGCAGCATTATTCACGATTGCCAAGAGATAGAAACAACCCAGGTGTCCATCAACAGATGAATGGATAAACAAACTGTGGTCTATTCACATGATGGAATATTATACAGCTGTAAGAAGAAATGACGTTGTAAAGCCTATGACAACATGGATGAACCTGGAGGACATTATGGTGAGTGAAGCAAGCCAGACAGAAAAGGACAAATGCTGTATGATTGTGCTGCTATGAACTAAATATATTGTGGAACATATTGTACAATTCTGTTTATATAAAATGTAAATATAAATCCATTTATAAAGATGAAATCTGATTAGTGGCTATGTAGGGCTAGGGAAGTTATGCAGAGGGGTGTGGAGTTTTTCTTTTTAGAGTAATGAAATAATTCTGAAATTTTTTGTGATTCACAACATTGTGATTATACTAAAAGTCACTGATTTACACACTTTAGATAGCATGCATGGTATGTGAATACATCTCAATAAAAATGCTTAATAAATAAATAATTGTGCAAGAATAGGCAGAAATAGCAGCTATGTATAGCAGGGAAAACAGATTGAGAGGTGAAGAATTTTCTTGTTTGTCTATTTTTTATTATTATTGAAATAATGAAAATTCTGTAATAATGATTGGATTGAAGTAATGAATACACAACTATGTGATTACACCAAATACCACTGATTGCACACTTTGGATGAACTGTATATTTTATTAATATGTATCAATAAAATTGATTTGTTAAAAAAATAGTAATCAAAAAAGAGCAGGGATAGCTATACTAATATCTGACAAAAGATTTACACACAAAAAAGTTTTAAGAGATACAGAAGGTCATTATATATTAATAAAAGGGACAATTAACCAGGAAGATATAACAGCTGAAAATATCGATGCACCTAACCAGGATGTGCCAAAATATATGAGACAAACTCTGGAAAAACTGAAAGGAGAAATAGACATCTCTACAATAAACGTTGGAGACTTAACACCTCACTCACATCATTAGATAGAACAACTAGACAGAAGTTCAACAAGGAAACAGAGAACTTAATATGATAAATGAGTTAGACCTAACAGATAAATACAGAAAGGTGTACCCAAACTCAGTGGGTTATACATTTTTCTCATGCCCATGGATCTTTCTCCAGATAGACCACATGTTAGCTCACAATGCAGCTCTCAAAATAAAAAGACTAAAATTATACTAAGCCCCTTCTCAGAACAAAAGGGAATAAAACTGAAAATCAATAATAGACAGGAAAGAGGTAAATTTACAAATGTGTGGAGGCTAAACAAAGCACTCCTAAATCATCAGTGGCTCAAAGAAGAAATTAATCAGACAATGAAAACGAGAACACAGCTTATCAAAATTTAAGGGAGGGAAGCAGATTTGGCTCAACTGATAGAGCATCTGCCTACCACATGGGAGGTCCGGGGTTCAAACCCAGAGCCTCCTGACCCGTGTGGAGCTGGCCCATGTGCAGTGCTGATGCATGCAAGGAGTGCCCTGCCACATAGGGTGTCCCCTGCATAGGGGAGCCCCACGTGCAAGAGCGTGCCCCTTAAGGAGACTGCCCTGTGCGAAAAGAGCACAGCCTGCCCAATAGTGGCGCCCCACACACAGAAAGCTGACGCAGCAAGATGATGCAATAAAAAGAGACACAGATTCCCAATGCTGCTGACAAGAATGCAAGCAGACACAGAAGAACACACAGCGAATGGACACAGAGAGCAGACAAGGAGGGGGGAAGGACAGAGAAATAAATAAAAAATAAATCTTTAAAAAAAACACAAAAACTTAAGGGATACAGCAAAGGCAGTCTAGAAAAGGAATTTTATAGTCCTGAATATCTATATTAAAAAAGTAGAAAGAGGGAAGTGGAGGTGGCTCAAATGATTGGGCTTCCACCTACAATATGGACCTATGTTCTATCCCCAGGGCCTCCTGGTAAAAGAAAAAAAAAAAAAGGCGTGCCCACGCGGTGAGTGCTGGAGAAGACATGGAGAGATAGGAACACTTATCCACTGTTGGTGGGAACGTAGAATGGTACAGCCACTGTGGAGGACTGTCTGGCAGTTCCTAAAGAAGTTGAATATAGATTTGCCACATGACCCTTCAACACCACTACTGGGTATATACCCAGAACTGAGAGCAGTGGCATGAACAGACATCTGCACACCTATGTTCACAGCGGTGTTATTCACAATTGCCAAAAAACTGAAACAACCCAGGTGTTCATCGCCTGATGAATAGATAAGCAAACAGTGGTGTGTAGTCATACAATGAAATATTATGCAGCTGTAAGAAGAAATGAAGTCATAAAGCATAAGACAACATGGATGAAACTGGTGGACATGATGGTGAGTGAGGCAAGTCAGCACAGAGGGAGAAATACCATATGGATGTGTTATTATGAACTTAATATATTGTGTAACATGTATGATTCCATTTATATAAAATGTAAATATAAATCAATATATAAAGATGAAAATAGATTAGTGGTTATATAGGGCTGGGGAAGGGAAGCTAGGGTGTGGAGTTTTTCTTTTTGGAGTAATGAAATGGTTCTCAAATACTTTGTGGGGATGAATGCCCCACTTTGTGATTATACTAAAATCCATTGATTATACAGTTTGGTTAAATCATATGTAAGTATATCTCAATAGAAATCCTTAATAAATAATAAGTGTGCAATAGCCATAAATAGCAGCTATGTACAGCAGGGAAAACAGAGAGATTGAGAGATGAAGAATTATCTTGTCAGGTTTTTAAAAATTATTGAAATAATGAAGATGTTCATTTCAGTCAAGTAATGATTGAAATGATGAATGCACAACTCTGTGGTTATACCAAACATCACTGATTGTACACTTTGGATGAACCGCATGCTTTATTAGTATGTATCAACAAAATTGATTTGTTTTAAAAAAAGATGAGATATTTGTAAAAAACAAAACAAAACAAAACATCATTAATGTAGGCAGAACTCTCTGGTTCTGGGCTTCTAGGTTCTTGGCTATGTCACAGAAGGAATTCAAGGACATGACATACAGGAGGCCAGGAAGTACAGAGTTCATTAAGAAAACTAAGAAGCGAGGGAGTCGTGTATGCACCTGAGGCGGTGTGAGCTGTGCTGCAGGTGAGAAGCGTGCGGCGGCCCCACCTTAGGACTTTTGAAAGCCTTCCCTCCTCTCCTTTCCTAGTGTTGTAGAGGGCCCCCATTAGATCTCAGGGCACCAATCATGAGGCCTTTTGTTTGGAGTTACCCAGGACCAAAGAGGGAGGCCTGTTTGGAGTTATCCGGGGTGTGGTAGTTTCAGATTATTTATGATTCCCAAAAAGAGAGTTACGTTTGTAAACTGGTCTGTTCTGGGCATGATCCCCTTTGATTGTATGAGATTCAGCTGAGATGTCTTTGATTCAATTCTGTTAAGATTAGGGCTTTGGTTCAACCATATCAGTAGGATATAAGTCAGCTTAAGTCCCCAACCCCCTGGGGGGCCATACAAATGGACACTCACTCAAGAAGACACACAGAAGAAGGCACAGGAAGAACAAGAGCTTCACAGACATGGTAGAGGAGAGAAACTTGATCCTGCAGCCCCTGAAGAGAGATGAGCCATTAGCCTGATAGTCTGCAGTGCCGGGAAAGCCCAGAAAGAAACAAGCCCTGTGCAGCCTGGAGCTGGGAGAGGAAGGCTGGACCCTTACTGAGACCAGCAGCCATCGTGCTTCAACATGTAGCAACAGACTTTGGCAAGGAAATACTTCTTATGGTACCTTGAGTTGGGACTCTTAGAGCCTTGTGACAGTAAGCTTTTATCCCAAATAAATCCTCTATATAAAAGTCAACTAATTTCTGGTACCTTGCATCAGCACCCTTTTGGCTAATTAATACAGGGACTTCCCTTTGACCCTGGAAAGAGTTCCAAATGGGACATCATGGCCAGGGTCTTGGTGGGGTCTTCCCAGCTTTGTTTGTAATAGCAGCAGTCCCTCAGGGGGTTTCCAAGTGGGTCTCACAGCCAGTTTTCTGCCAGGTCCTAGCTGTAACTCTTTTCCTCTTTTCCCTATACTAACCTGCTTCATTAAGGGGATGAGCCAGGATGGGCATGAGAACCGACAGGGGATGGGAGAGTGAGTAAGTCACAACCACTATCAGAGATCAAGGCGTCCAGGAGACGGGGATACCAGGAACAAAGGTCAGCCCCAAGGTTTCATATGGAGATCAACCGGAGGAAGGTGGAGTGTCCCCCTTCCAAGAGAAATGCCCATGTGCAAGGTGAGTCCATCTGGAGTAATCTTTACAATGGCAAGTCTTCACTGGAAACGGCCATATACTAAGAGTGAAGTCAATCTAGCCAGGTTCAGTAATCTCAGGTATTAACCCTTTTAGCTAATTTTAAAAGCATCTATGGAATGTTTCTGAACCTTCGGTCACAGCATGCAGGCTGGTGTCATCCTTGTTTACGGTTATTCCAAGCTAGGCTCGCCCTTGTGCACACTTGCTATTGTGATGGTGACCGCTCCACCCTCCTGCTTAAATACTCCAATTCAGGGAGACATTTGAGGCCATTAGGCCATCTATGAACTGGAAAAAAGTCTCTTTTTGAAACTGTGTTTCAGGAATTGGTCATTTCAAGCTCACAGGGCAAGAACCCCACTTTTGCTTGGTTACAATACTTTCCTTCTTTAAACAGTTTCCTTCAGTTATTTGAACATATTTATGATGGCTACCTAGAAGCCTTTGTTATAGCTGACATCCGGTCATTCTTACAGGCATTTTCTATTGCCCCCACCCCCTCTTTTTGTCTATGAGTCAGACTTCCGGTTTCTTTGCGTGACCTTTTTTTTTTTTTTTTTGGTAAAAACTGGATATTTTCTTTACTGTAGCAACTTCAGGTACTGGCTGCCCCCACATGGTCCCCAGCTCAGCACTTTGTTTACTTGCTTAGTGAATGGCTGGTTATTCTGGAGAAGGCTAGCTCTGCCTTGCAGCGTGAAGCTCCTGGTGCTGGCCTTGCTGGAAGCAGCCTGGGCACCCTGTCACCCGAGGACAGTGGTCTGGCAGGGCCCTTTCTGACTGCCTCTTTCCCCGACCACACTTAGGGTTAAAGGGCCAATACTGCTGTTTTTTGGGGGTTTTTTCTTTCAAAAAGCACCCTAGGGCATAAATTGCTTCATAATTGATGTTTCTCAGACTCCTTTTCAAGGATAGTGGATGAGGTAAGTGTTTGAGACTTTTTCTGACCTCAGGAGGGCTTTTCTTGGCTCTTTCCTGGCTTCTTTCTGGTAAAACTGCTAGCCAATGATGTGGTGTATATCTCTAATGAATCTTTCGACTATCACTCTCCAAGGCTTTGAGCATGTCCTTAGGCTTGAACTTTCTCAAGCTCTTTTTGTTAAATAAAGTCAGTTCCTTTGGGAAGTGTTCAGGAACCCTGTCTCTCCCCTTGGTAAAAATCTGAGTGACTGCTCTGCAGCTGGGGCAGGGTCAGTGGCTTGTTTCTCTCTGAAACACACACCTGCTTTAGGAAATTGGTGCTTGGTAGAGAGGATGGGAAGCTCTAGACTCTGGTCTTCTCTGCTTCCTCTCCCAGTGTAGAGCCTTTTGAATCAGGTTAGTTTAGGAAATAGGAAAATGAATATAAACCTGGCAGAAAAACACGGCCATGAAGCATGGCCATGGAAGCCCATCAGCAAAGACCCCCCACCAGAGGCTGCTGGAAGAGTCCCACAAGAACCCCCCATTTAGCACAGGATTTCAATTGGGATCAAGGAAAAGCCCTGCATATTCTCAAGGGGCCTTATCATTACCCAGCCCCCTCACGTTGGGGGGGGTAATTGACAGGTGGGGTAATCGATCAAAACAGCAAACAGATGGGACCCCTCCCCTGAACATTAACAAGAGGAGGAATAGTTAATGGTTTAAAAATAAAGGACAGGCGGCGGACTTGGCTCAGTGGTTAGGGCAACGTCTACCACCTGGGAGGTCGCGTTTCAAACCCCGGGCCTCCTTGACCCGTGTGGAGCTGGCCCATGCGCAGTGCTGATGCGCGCAAGGAGTGCCCTGCCACGCAGGGGTGTCCCCCACGTAGGGGAGCCCCATGCGCAAGGAGTGCACCCCATGAGAGCCGCCCAGTGCGAAAGAAAGTGCAGCCTGCCTAAGAATGGCGCCGCCCACACAGAGAGCTGACACAACAAGACGACGCAACAAGAAAAGAGACAGATTCCCAAGCCGCTGACAACAACAGAAGCGGACAAAGAAACAAGATGCAGCAAATAGACACAGAGAACAGACAATCGGGGTGGGGGGGAGGGAAGATAAATAAAAATAAAAAAAGAAAGCACAAAACAAAAAAAAGGAAAAAAAGGAAGCATAGAGGTTAACTCGCTCCTTCTGTAACCAGATTTTGTCAAGGTTCTTGACAATGCTGCAGAAATGAATTTCAAGAGCACGTGGGTGAGTTAGGCCAGTAATTTATTCATGTAGAGAGGGACGAGAAATGGGAGAAAATAACAGATCAAGGGTCCCAGGCAGAGAGGAAGAGGTTGAAAAGTGATAAAGAGGGCTGATTTACAGGCTACAATTTCCCTTACAGGTTATAAATGCCCAGGTTTACTTGCATGTTGATCCTTGCAGGGGGACACAGCGAGAGCAGCACACAGAAGGCAGGAGCAGGGCAGGACCAGCAGAGGGACTGGCACCAGGGCAGGGCGAAGGCAAGAGAGCAAGAGAGAGCAAGAAGTCTTCATGCTTGCTTTTTAAACCATTAGTTATTCCGCCCCTTAGCTAATTGCAGGGGAGGAGTTTCAGCTGTTTGCTATTTTGATTGATTACCCCACCCATCAATCTCCCAGGAGGGTCCAATTGTAAACTCTTCGGGGAATATCCAGGGTTTCCTCTTTGATTCCAGAGGAAACCTTGTTCTCAATGGCAGAATCCTGGGGTGGGGGTGGGGGGCTGTCTTCCAGCAGGCATCTTGAGGTTATTGATGTCCACGTGGACTTTTACCAGGTTCCAGAGCCATCTATTGATTCCCAGCTTCACTTCTCTGTGTGGACTAACATGCATGTATACCTGGGAACCCATAATTTGTTATTTTCTCCCATTTCTATTCTCTTCTTTCATTTCCCTAATAAATTACTGGCCTAACTAAACCAACATGTTCTAAAATTATTTTATGTAACATAGACAAGAACCTAGAGGAAATCCGGCAACACTTTGCTCTATGAATGAGACTGGTCCAGGTCATCTGTGGCCCCTGGCATTCTCAGAGTGCCACACCCAGACAGAGCCTCAGCCCCCAGGGCAGGGCTGGGCAGAAGACAGCCACCACCTCTGGGCCACATGGAACACAGACTCTACACATATCTATATGTATATTTAAATATAAATTATGCACATTAAAACTCATAAATTCAGATAGGGAAATGGATGCGGCCCAACTGATAGAGCTCCTGCCTACAACATGGGAGGTCCAGGTTTGGTTTCTAGTACCTCCTAAAGACGACAAGCAAGACAGCAGGCTTATGAGACAGGCTGATGCAACAAGAGACACACGGAGGAAAACATAATGAGAAACAAAACGAAGCAGGGAGCAGAGGTGGCTCAAGTGATTAGGTACCTCCCTCCCACATGGGAGGTGGTCCCAGGTTTGGTTCCCAAAGCCTCCTAAAGAAGACCAGCACACGACAGACACAGCAAATGCAAACGAGGTGGTGGGGAGAAATAAGTCTTTGGAAAAGAGAAATACACCTATCGGTTCCAAATTCAGTCCAACACGACAGGGTTCCCTTCCCTATTTGTAACTCCCGTCACTGTTACAGTGAGCGCCCTAGCTCCAATCTTCCAGGTTGAAATTACTTCTTTAGTTCTAGAAAACACATTAGTTTCAGAATTGCTCATCCATATCATTGTGAAAAACAAACTTCCTAACGATAATTGCTTATTCTTAAGGATGAGGCTACATAGTCAAAATACTGTACTGAATTACGCAAAATGGCATATTCAGCTTAGTTTCTGTTATGACTTGACCTCTAAATCTCAGGAATGGTATGATCCATCAGGCTTTTCATAATGCTTGGTGCCAACCTTTTAATAATATGTTCAAAGATAAAAGCCGGCATGCTTCTATTAGTAATTACAGTCCCAGATGTCGACAGTATATTTGCAATTTGAGAGTCCTTCAAGCCAATAACGTTCTGTCCATCAACTTCACAGATATTTTCTGTGAGGAGTATTTGAGATTTTCTAATCATTGCATAATGGAAAATTTAGTTACATCTCACTTTCTGAGAAATAATCACTATATATTTACTGTAAAAATTCTTATACTAGACTCCCTTTTTTTTTTCCATTTATATCCAATATCTTAACAAAATATAAACTACTTTAGAATGTTTTCCTAGTCATTGTTCTTGTTCTTTTTCCCAACTCCTCTCTGTAAACAAAATGGCAGTGACACTTTATGTATAAATAAAAGTTAAATAAAAAAAAAAAGGCATAGTCAGAGAATTGTCACTCCACTTCTACTCCAAGCTCATCCTGATAGTTGGAAAACTGTGTACTAAGAGTTTTCCACACATAAACAGGTATAAAATCTCTAATACCCCTTCCTAAAAGTAGCTGGCTGTCCGTCATTAATATTCCTCCAATAGTTTGTAAGCATCTTGTACTTAAGTCATTAACCAGAACTCAATCCCACTTGCAGGAATAAGACAACATCTCATTGTAAAACCAGACCAGAGAACTAAGTAAGGCTAGGCATGCCTGTGTGGTCATTGGAAGAAGGAGTTACGGAGGAAGCAGATGTGGTTCACGTGGTTGAGTGACTGCTTCCCACACGGGAAGGCCCTGGGTTCAGTCTCCAGTGCCTCCTAAAAACAAACAAACAAAAGGCAACAAATGAAAAAACCAACTCAGGGTGGCCAATGTGGCTCAGTGGCTGTCAGCTTCCCACATATAAGGGTTGCAGGTTGAACCTGGTGGCTTCAAAAAAAAAAAGGGTTACAGAAGTCCTCAACTTAGGATCTTGCACATCAAGATCTAACTCTGAACTGTGACTGATTAGTCACAAATCAGGAGAGCAAGGATAAGCCTTACATGCTTGAAGAAAAACAAAATTAAGGACTGGAACCTGTTCCTCACTACAAGACCCTTGAAGATATGCTGTGTTTTTGCTGATCTGGCAAAATTGTAGCCTTCCCTTGTTTTTTCCTTTCCCTGCCTATAAAGACCTATCTCCCATTCTCACTTTGAACTGGTTTTGGCAAGATTCCCCCAGTTCCTTCCTTGCGCACTCTCAAATCACCTGAGACTTGTTCCTCCTTTGTAGTGTAGGGTTGGGCAGGTCCTTCTACTGGAAATAGCGGTGCTTGTGGTAACACCCCTTTAAGTAACTTATCTCATTAGCTGGTTTATCCATCCTTCTAATATTTTTGCCCAAATGTGCAGTGATATGAATGTTTCATTTCCTCTTCTATTGCATCTCAGGTTCTCCAGAAATACAGAGTCCAGCCTACAGGATGTTTATTCAGGGTCAACAAAGACAGGAAGCAGATTGGGCAGAGGGAGAAGCTGAACTGCAAGGTAAGCCTGCCAGCCTTGGCCCCCTCCCCTCCATCAGGGCCTCGGGAGCATCTGCGGTCCAGCAGAGCTGGGCCTTTACACCTCTATGTTAGTCACTGGATGGGGACCACCCAGGAGGGGCATGTTCATGTCCCAAGGGGCTCTCTGCAACTGAAGGAGCCCTCAGAGCTAACAGAGCCTGCTGACATCACTCCAGAACCTGGAGCATGAAGGTCTTTATTAAAGGAGATCTGAATGCATGTTGCTGTGCCATTCCTGTCTACTTCCTCCACAACTTCACAGACATTTGGAGAATAATTCCTCCAGGATTCCAGTGGCTTTCTCTTCCTGAGGAAAACTAAACGGGAAGGTTAGTAGGATGAACTACAGTCTGCTGCTGCTGGGACTGCAATCGATACTCATTTTCTTTTCCTTCCATTACAGTGTCTAGATTCCCCTCCTCTCAAATCCCATCTCTGCTAGCCTCAGTGGCTAACCTGGTTGAACCGCCAGCCCTCATCCCTTATGGGTCTAAGCCTGAGGTCACCATTGCCTTCCCAGGTGAGGGTTGTAGACCTTGTCCATTTACCATCTCAGCTGGGCAAAGAGGTACCAAGATCACCCCGGCTAATCGCTTGGATAGCACCCGTACTACTCCCTAACCAAAGTGTGTAACAGAAGCTCTCGTCTCATGATGGTCATAGACATTGATCTGAGTCCTCTCCTTTCCTTTTAGTCCCTGGATTTAAGGATTCCAAAGTCCCTAGAGGGTACCCATAGTTTTAAGTTCAATGGAATCTTGCTGTGTCCCCATTAAAAGTGTGACGCTTGGAGGTCTGGGATCTCTAAACCTACAAATCCCAGACGCACAGGATGAGTCTCCCAATGAATTACTGGGAATGGTGGTAAGTAGGGCTACTCCTGCTTCCATCCCTTGGCTCCTGGACCAAGATATTCTTCCCAGTGAGAATCAGGGCCATATAAAGGTGGGGGGCATAGGTGGTCTCCTCTTCTGGCCTCAAAGAAGGCAGCAGGAGTCCTGGGCGTCTTTGGGCATCCCGTGGTTGGCATGGCTCCTACAAGGCAGGTCTATGGACTTTTGGGAAGTGTCCTTCACATTTTGATCTTTTGGGGTGTCCCAGCCCAGCTTGCCTTTCACAAGGCACCATTAGGAGGCATGTGTGAACTCACCCTGAACAGCGGTTGATCAGACTGGAGGGGAAGGGGAAGGGGAAGGAAAGCAGGGGCACTTCTTTCCTCTTCTCTTTCCCACATGTTAGGCTCCTGGGTCCCTTGGACACTCGCTGCATCTTTCCCTCCCTGTTTGGTTTTAAATTAAGATGTCCTAAGTATCTCAGACTAGCCTTAAAAAACATATATTGTATTTTCAAGACACTGTTAATGATCAATAGAAAAAAACAAAAGCCATGTCCTTCTTTTACTACTTGCCCCCAAAATATTAATATATAGTGCATATGTAATTCAGATTGCTGGTAAGAAGTTAAACAAAAATTTCAACAATGAACTTCTATGTGTTTCTAAACAAATGTCCACTGTCTGCATGAAACACTACCGGCAGAATATATGCCAGTAGAAATAATATTTTCAACCATTTCAGTTCCAGAGCTCCTTTTAGCTTCCAACCCCACTTCTGACTGGACACTCCCCTTTGGGAACTGCTTCTGTGCCATTCTACTCAGAAGATCGTGCTCTTGACTTCTTTTGGCTTCTCAGCAATATCAACATTGGTTTTCTTTATCTTCCTTTTTCTAATTCTGTTTCTATTATTTTCTCACCAGCTGATTATGATGCCCACGTTAATGAAGATATAGCTACCTGCTACTATTAGGATTATACCACACACACGGTATGTATTACTTGTGGTTTTCATAAATGCCACTGAGATCACCTAAAAGCAGTGGCCCCCAAAAAGGATAGCATTCCACAATAATCACAATTCTACAGGAATAGGGGATCTCTGGGTTCAACACCTCTTTCAGTATTTCAACTACAGAGCTGAGTCACCCAAAAGCAAGCCTGGTGGTTAAAAGGGCTAACGAGACACACACTGTTAGTAATCACAGAAAGAGTAAGTAATACTGAATTTAAGGTATTACCCATTTTGTGTTGCCTCCAAGTTCTCATGAAGATCAGATAAGCACGTCAACAAAACTGCTTGTCCTTTCCTAGTGGTGTCTTATTCTCTTTTTATGGTTTTGATGTCATGTCTGTAATGATCTTAAACAACTCATAGTTTTTTTTAGAGCCATAATCCTTGATTCCACTGCTATATCCAGATGCTGTTAAATTCAAGAACCCCCAATTAAATGTAGACAATTTTTGTCTCACAGTATGTTCAGAAGAAAGCCTTTTCACGGTTGGCTCAGCAACTGAACTGTTTCCATGGTTTTGTCACCTTTCCCTACTGCTATTCCCATTGTGTAATCTCCCATTTTCATCGCAAGCTGACTACTAATAGAGCACATTATCACATAGCAATATAAAAAGGCAGGGAGAAGTGGGGAAATGGTCTTGTGTGCATGCCTATCAGGGAGTAAGGCAATTCCCAGAAAATAACCAGAGAGCTTCACTGGCAGGACCCTGGATACTTGACTCCTAAGCCAATCACTGGCAGAGGAAAATGGGGTTTTATGCCTTCCCTATGGATATTAAAATTCTGATACCAAATAAACATGGGGATTTCTTAGCAAGAAAAGGAGTTCTGTTAAGTGGGTAACCAATAACGAATGCCATCAACCATGATTACAGTGGACTGTACCTTCCCTCCTCTCTCAACTTAGTTTTTAAATTCTTCAATGAAGCTCTTGCCTGCGGGGCCCTGTGCACCTAACTGGGAGTACCCATCCCAACACTGTCCTTGGCTTTGTGTTTAGGCCAGACCCCAAGGGTACCACAGGCCTAAAACCAATCTTTGTTAATTTGATACTGTGAATATTGCTGGACTCATAGATGTGCATTGGGAACTTAAAATAAAAACATTTTTAAGGTTTTCTTGTCCTTTCCTCTCACTGGTGGGTGACCTTTCCCTACTCCTTTCCCTTTCAGCTCTGGCTTCATGCAGGGATTGCAGTCCTGACGCCCTGCCTCAAGCCAACGATTCACCTCGTCTCCCGACATGGGTCCTAAAGCTGAAACTTTTAAGAGTTACTTAAAGTGTGGTCTGCAAAACAACGGCAGACTGTAAACACTTTCGAATTATAACAGACCCGACGCTGTCATGAAATCAAAGGGGGTAGCAGTTTGATATTGTTTATGAATTCCAAAAATAGATATTGGATTATGTTTGTAAACTGGTCTGTTCCTCTGGGCATATTAGATTCAGGGGTTTCATCTTTACTTGATTAAATCATGATTAAGGCTTTGATTCAGCCATGTCAGTAGGATGTTGCACCTCCAACATGGCAGAGGACAGTTGGAGTTTTGATGCTGGAGCTCCAAGAAATACAGAGAAGCAGATACATGAGGAAAGAGAGAAGGTGCCATTAGACACAGCAGAGGCCCTGGGAAGAGAATGAACCTGAGAGTCTACAACTGACCTTGTGAAGAGAGCAGACCAGCCAAGCCCAGAAAGAAGCGAGCCCCAGGGAGAGAGACAAGCTTTATGCCAGCCTACAGTGAGGTCAGAAGGAGCTGGGACCATGGAGCTTAGGAGGGAGAGGAAGGCTGAGCCCTTATAGATACTGGAAGCCCTCTTGCTCCCAACACATGGCAACAGACTTTGGTGAGGGAAGTAACTTACTCTTTATGACCTTGTGACTGTAAGCTTCTATCCCAAAAAAGCTTTAAAAAAGCCCAGTGTTCTGGTAATTTGCATCAGACCCCTTTGGCTGACTAATACAAAGGGCATAATTAATGGACTCACTAAGATAGGTACCCAGACCCGTCAAGATGTTGAATTTGCATGGTGAGTCACATGTGGCATAATCAGCATACTAGATTACAGAACAGTATGATGCTCTCAGATGCAACTACTGGATGGGATTCAAGGGACTATAAGCCTTGAGTCTGCCTTGTGTCACAACTCCATTTATGCTGTAAGCTTCCACTTGATCCACAGATCACAATTGTATGATCTGATATATGAGGTCAGAGCTAGTAACTAAGAGCCTCTGAAATATTTGGGTATATTTCTACCCAATTACTTAGGTTATGCATATAGGCACCCTAAAATGATAGGAAGAAGATTCACATTACTATATAGCCTTTCTTCAATTAAGCCCAATGCTTAAATAAAAGAAGACTGGGGAAGCAGATGTGGCTCAAGCGAGTGGGCTCCCGTCTACCATATAGGGGCCCAGGGTTCCATTCCCAGGGCCTCCTGGTAAAGGCATGCTGGTCTGCTCAAGGGTGCTGGCCTGCACAGGAGTGCTAGCCCACATGGAGAGCTGGTGCAGCAAGATGACACAACAAAAGAGGAACAGAGAAGAGACAATAAGAGATGCAGCAGACCAGGGGGCTGAGGTCGCTCAAGAGAGTGAGCACCTCTCTCCCACTCCAGAAGGTCCCAGGATCAGTTCCCAGTGCCGGCTAAAGAGAAGACAAGCAGACACAGAAGAATGCACAGCGAGTGGACACAAAGCAGACAGCAAGTGCAAAACAAGCAGGGGAGGGGAGGAACAAATCAACCTTGAAAAAAACAAAGACTGGTGGGAAGCAGATGTGGATCAAGCAACTGGGTGCCTCCCTCCTACATGGGAGGTCCTGGGTTCAGTTTCCATGCCTCCCTCTCCCCCAAAAAAGATAAGCACACAACAGAGAGAAGAAAGCGAGCGCAAAACAGCGGCCAGGAACAGGAGGGGGAGCAGAGAAATAAGTAAAATCTTAAAAAAAAAAAAAGACTGGTACTCTAAATCTTAACCAAATATGCAAATCAGATTAAGATCCATTACTCTCATAATGCCTGTTTGTCACACCTGGTTTTCTGGTTTTACAATACAAATAAAACATGGGTTGAAATCTATTTCTAAAGAGCTCACAATTAACTCAAGTCCTGATTAGTACCATACCAACCCTGCTTTCCAATTACAGCCACCAAATGAACTCAGCTGCCAAGGGCCTTTACCAGTCTAATGACAACAATATCCTCCCAACCAGAGACGATGGATTTGAATTAGATTCACCCACCAACATTCCCAATGGAGGGAGAGCAGCTGCTGCTCTCAATAGCACATTTCTCTTGGTCTTTGCGAAGAGAGGGTTTTCTGGACAGTCTATGACGGGCCAAATCCAGCATGATGTTGCAAAGTATTATGATTCTTCCCTCTCTCATTACGGCAGTTTCTGGTCTTGTGCTTCCTATGTCATGGCCAATGCTGGATGATTTCACATTAGTTGATGCAGTCAATAGCCTTGTAAATTTTAAATTATTCCATGGCAGTAGTTCCTGAGTCCTCCTAGAATCTTACCATCAAGGGACATAAGAATCTAGGCATATACAAGTAATAACACAATTTCATACTGTGAGCTAAAAGATTTCTACTTGGAATATAACTGGTATCTGAAAGCTTTTCTTCTTGTCTCAGGAAAAAAAAACCTATTTACAGGCATACCTTATTTTATTATGCTTCACTAATACTGCATTTTTACAAATTGTTTATAGCATTCCAGTATCAAGTCTACCAGTGCTATTTTTCCAACAGCATATGCTCACACCATGTCTCAGTGTCATATTTTAATTAAAGTACATACATTGTCTTTTTAGACAATGCAACTGTACATGTTGCATTGTATATTGTATAGTGTAAACCTAACAGCACTGGGAAACCAAAAAATTTGTATGATTCACTTTATTGCAGTGGTCTGGAACTCCATCCACAGCATCTCCAAAATATGCCTGTACATAGCCCACTTTTTTCTAACAGTGTGTTACCTGCACACTACTCCAGGACAGCTTATCAATTAGAGTCCTTAGATTACAAGAAACAAACTCATTCCTCTTAACTTACGCAGAAAAACATTTTATTGAAAAGATCTCAGGAAGCACACAGAAGGCCAGCGAGCCAGGTTCAAAAAGCAGCAGTATCCAGAGTTGCTCTAAGAATCGACTTAGTAGGAACTCATCAACGAACTCAGAATTATTGGACAAGAATAAATGAGTTTCCACATTTCCCCTCTGGTTCATATGAGATTGAACTGGAGAGTCAAAATACTGGAGGAGAGGTTCCTTGTCAAAATACAATGGGCGTAATGCTCACCTTTGGCTAATGTAAAGGACACCCTGGAAGACATTACCACAAGGATGCACACAGTATTTCTCCAAAGAAAGTTAGGGTATTCCAAACAATGAATGGAGAAGAGATACTGAAATGCAAAGACATAGAGACATTCATCACGATGGGCTTGCTTAAGAGGCAGCCCTGTAACGAACGCCCACCCTGCTCAGGAAGGCTGCTGAATGACAAGTAAAGAGTTATCTGGAGTGAAACTATATCCTTCCATCATGAGCTATGTTATTTTAGATATAAACTATACTAATAAAAAGATGATGCTGGTATTTTGTATTTACTGTGGAGAATACTGGAAGATGTTATTCCATTAACTATCAAATACGCATGTAAAGTTACATTCAAAAATAAAATATCAAAAAATGTTAAAAAGGTACTTAATGTTACTCAGGAAAGTCACATTAAATACCCCATAATTTTCAGATTATGTTCCTCGATGTTTCCTTGATTATTCCTACATTTGCATTTAAAACCAAAAATTTCATACTCTACCATAAAAGTCAATCACTTATGATGGAGATTTTCTCCACTCAAAAACACACCTTCAAATCTGGAACATGAGTTTCCATGTAAATAATACATTCTATGGGAAAATGCCTTTCTGAGTAATTCAATTTATTAAAGGTGTTTTCAGTATGAGTTCTCTGAATTAAATCTTCAATATGATGCTAGTACATTTGGAACATTTACTACTCCTCATTCCTGCAATTACTTCTTGTCTACAAAGATTTGTATGATTACTGCACACTCATCCTAAAAGTGACTTGTATATGATTTATCTGACATAGGTGTAGTTTTAGGACCACCTGCCTCCTGCTTGTATATCCTGATCTCCTGAGGATCCATTTTTGTGAGAACACTTCTTACATTCACTTCATCACTTTGATTTCTCACTTGTGAGTTTTCCGATGTATGCGAAGCCCTGAATTCCAACAAAAAGATTTCCCACATTCAGAGCATTTCCATGGTTTTTCTCCTGTATGAACTCTCTGGTGTTCACTGAGGGATGACTTCTGAGTGAAGGCTTTCCCACATTCACTGCATTTAAAAGGTTTCTCTCCTGAATGAGTTTTCTGGTGTATCTGGAGTGAGGCCTTCCTTGGATAGGCTTTTTCACATTCATTGCATTCATAGGGCTTTTCTGTTGAATGAGTTCTTTGATGTATAATGAGCTGTGATTTTCCACAAAAGGCTCTCTCACAGAAACTACATTCATAAGGTCTCTCTCCTGTGTGTGTCCGCCTATGTATAACGAGGTATGACTTGCTGCTGAAAGCCTTCCCACATTCATTGCATCCATAGGGTTTCTCGCCTGCATGAGCTCTTAGATGTGCAGTGAGCTGTTCCTTCCTACCAAAGGCTTTCCCACATTCACTGCATTCGTATGGATTATTTCCTGTGTGAATTCCCTGATGCACAACGAGTTGTGTCTTCATATTGAAGGCTTTCCCACAGTCACTGCATTGATAAGGTTTCTCTCCTGTATGCATTCTGATGTGTACAAGAAGATATGACTTACTCCTAAAGGCTTTCCCACATTCATTGCATTTATGGGGTTTCACTCCTGTATGAGTTCTCTGGTGTACAACCAACGGTGACTTCAAACTAAAGGCTTTCCCACATTCACTACATTCATAGGGTTTCACTCCTGTATGACTTCTCTGGTGTAAAATAAGCTGTGACTTCCAACTGTAGGCTTTCCCACATTCACTGCAACCGTAGGGTTTCCCTCCTGTGTGAACTTCCTGATGGACAATGAGCTGTGACCTGAAAGAGAAGACTTTCCCACATTCATTACATGCATAGGGTTTTTCTCCAGTATGAACTCTCTGATGAGCATTAAGGTTTGACTTGGCACTGAAGGCTCTTTCACATTTGGTGCATTCATAAGGTCTCTCTCCTGTATGAATTCTGAGATGTACAATGAGCTGTGACTTACAACGAAAAGCTTTCCCACATTCACTACATACACAGTTTTTTTCTACTACATGAACTCTTTGATGCTCAAGAAAGTATGATTCCTCATATCCATGAAACTTATCAGGATTCTTTCTTACATAATTTCTGGTAGAGTTTGAGTTTTGTGTCAAATATTTTCTATGTTTGTTATACTTGTAGAGTCTTTGTCTTGAGGAGACACGGCTTGTGCTCAGATGAAGTTTTCCAAAAGTATTATAAGCATAGCCTCTTTCAATACTTTCAAGCTCATCTTGATTTTTCTGGTACCATTCTTCCCAGCCTTCTAGAAAAAAGAAAAATAAACTATACTTTTTGAATCATAACATGAGCCTGATCTAGATTTAAAGTGCTTTGGAACTGCCATGCAGTCAGTCTTTTCTTTTGGTATGTTGTTGATTCAAAAGAAATACTAGCCAAGTGTACATGGGCCATATTATCAAGGAGGCCTGAGAACCAAAGATTACCAAACCAACCCAAATAAATTCCTCTTATAGAAATGGATAGTGAATTAGAAATGATTAAAAATGGTTTTATATGCATATGCAAAAATAGCCAGAAATAGCAGCTATGTACAGTAGGGGAAACAGAGAGATTGAGAGACGAAGAATTTTGTCTATTTATTATTATTGAAATAATGAAAATGCTCTAATGATTGAAGTGATAAATGCAGAACCATGTGATTATACCAAATACCATTGATTGTACACTTTGGATGAACTGTATGCTTTATTAATATGTATCAATAAAACTGATTTGCTAAAAATATGGGATTATACTAAATAAATCATTTTTATCAATATAGCATGAAGACAAATACTTATTCGATTCCTAAGATAAGCGCAGGCTACATGGTGTGCGTTCAGAAAAAAAACTATCAAATAAATGGAGAAATCCTTTGCAATTGCCTATATAATTCTTTTGCCAGTTTTTTCCTTTGCCATTTTATATATTTATTAATGAATTCCATATATAGTAAGGATTTTAGCCCTTTGTTATGTCATGAATGCTGTCTACCCCAAATTATACTTAATTTTCATTTATCACCAGAATACACAAGAATATTCAAACATATAGTTTGATTTACTTGAATAAAAAATGCCATTAGATTTAATACAAATGCTTTATAGTCACTTTTAAGGAAATAAATTAAGAAAATGCAACATACAGGAGTCAAGTGCTGAGTGTTCCTCTGTAGAGGATCTGTTGGGTCTACTTAAAGATATAGGACTCATTTGTGGCTAGAGGTATATAATATGCCTAAGAGCAGTAAATGTTTTGGGTAATAGTCACAGTTAACTTATTTCAGTTCCTTGGCATCTATGCAATGACTTAATACCTCTGAGTATCTGTAACTTTGAGATAACTGGGCTTCCTTCACAGAGTTAGTGCCCAGCAGAGCTCAGGGAATGGTCTTTATATAACACTCCATTCCAAAATTGATGCTTACCCTGAAATATGAGAACAAGTTTGAGGGCCCCATGTAGGCCTAAGTTCCTCTGCCAGAAATTTAAAGAAAATATAATGTATTCTGTAACATATATATGTTGTTCTGTATATATGTCTAAAATAAATGGCTTTTAGTATTGAAAATAAAGGTTTAAAAAATTTAGCATACACCCAGGAACCAACTGCCAATTATTTTATTCCTAAATTTTATTACTGCAAAGTTTTATTTAAATGTGAGTTCAAAGGATACAGAATTCATAGGATATGACATTTCGATAGGGTAAAAAAATGAGACATTAAAGATGAGAATTAATGAGTCATAAGAAAATTATGGGCATAAGTATTCCAAACAGAAGGAAAAGCAAGTACAAAGTTCCTGAGGTGGGAACCTGCATGCATGTTGAAGAACGAGAGAAAAGGCTAAAGTAGCTAAAGTTCACTGAGGGAAGAATGAAGACAGGAGCAAAATTAATGTAAAAAGTTCTCATTTTATCCAAATAATTTAAGTTAGAGGATAATCTAATCTGGCTTGTGTCTTTGTTTTTTGATTTTTTTTTTATGTACTACAACCTTTATTTTCTTCTCATTCTGCTGGATGTCAAATTGAAAGAGCTGACTTAATTCTGCTTCTGTTTTAAACAAATGTTTGTCATTTTTCCACGAAACACATTTAGTTAGTAACATGACTATAGATGGGATTTATATTTTACAAATGCTTTCATGTATATAAACTATGAAAAGCATTAAAGTTGCTGCTGCTGGTAATAACCGTAGGACAGAGTTCCAGCTATAACTTCAGGAAGATATCAGAGGGAACAACTATATTTCTCCCCAAATCTCTTCACTGTATATTTTATAAGCTCTATGAAGCTCCAGAGGCATAACAATAGTTATTATGCTGTCAGGGCTTTCCAGAGAATTGGCTCACATGACCATGGACACTGGCAGATTCAAACTCAGCAGGGCAGGCCGCAGGCTGGAAGCTCCAGTAGTTATTACTTAGTCCTCAGGACCATTCCCCAGGGGAAGGTGCCTGGCTGGGAGTTCCAGCGAGAGTCAAGGCTGGTGTTCAGCAAGACATTCTTCTGGCTGCTGAAATCCTCATTCTTGTTTTTAAGACCTCCAAATGATTAGATGAGATTACCACATTTCAGAGAGCAATTTTTATTGACGAGAAAGAGATGCAATCAACAGTTTGTGGACACAAATCCCATGTATAAAATACCCTTCCAATATTAAGTAGGCTATTATTTGACCAAACCAACTGGACCCTATAAAGTAGCCAAGTTGGCACATGAAATTAACTGTCATATTTACCCCTTATCAATTTGGCACCCATACACATGGCTTGTGTTTTTAAAACATCAGTTTGGTTGTGATCTTTTAGAACTAGGGGCCGTGAAATTGGCTAAACAAGGAAATTACACCAACATTAGTTCCTTCCCCAATCTTTTTTTAAAGGAGAGGAGATACATAATACACAGGTGATGACCACAGTTTTACACACTAATTTTGGAAAGAGGAGCTTCTATTATTTCTCTGTGTTTTCACCACTAGGTATGCCTGGACAAGATAACTTACCTTTTAACTCTTTGTCAATTCCTATCACAGGGACCTTATCTGGTCCTGACTGACAGTACTGCACAAATCCCAGGGGATTGTGAACTTGAAAATGGAGTCAGTTCCAGGATAAGAACATGGATCGTCTCCCATTGGGGAAAGGATAATTATGTTTCATGATAATGTGAGCGTTTCTGAAAATGTATAGTTGGAAAGAAGAGCAAGTTGTGTTGAACACCAAAAAAGGTGGACTATCATACACCCTGTTCACTGTTTGCCCAAAGGCCACTTTCCTTCCTTTTTCGTTAATTCCTTTTTTATTAGTAGCCCTGGTTTTTTGAGGATGTCCACCCTTTCTCTTATGCACATAGTTCGGTCAGCAGAGGCAGGGTTCCACACTCAGAACCCCAGAGGACAACATATTAAGTCTGCACTAGTGGTCCCATTCCCCATACTATGAATTGTTGAACCAGTGGCATGTGAATTTTTCTGCAAGTGTGCTAGGAGGCTTCTGGGAAAGAATCTGGTCACCAATCAAAGAGAGTCCAGAAAAAATCAGGATTTATTCCACTGGTTCCTATCATGTCTGCTTTGTAATACCTGGAACTGAGGTAACTATTTGACCATGTTAAAAGGTATCAAGTAGAGTATTAACATCAGAAGATGAAACTATTAATATGAGGGAAGAGAGAAGGAACCTTAATTCTTGGTATCAGGAGGTATCTGAATTAAGCCACTGTGGAGCTACCCTACAGCAGACAATAGTTTGTGATTATAAATTCCTTATTGTTTTCAATCTGGTTGAATCATGGATTTAAGACAAGGTGTTTAATAATAAACTTCATTTCCTCAGTCTAGTGATAAGGTGCTTAGGGACACCAACAGCTCTGGAGAAGATTAGAATTCTCAAATATGGCTAAGAATTACAGCTATTCAAGTATGAGACAATACTCATCTAGCCTGGGTGCAACTTGATAGGAGCTATTTTAAAAATACACTTTCCAAAGGATAAAATACTAACAGAAACAGGAACAGTAGCAAGAGCAACAAAGGAGAATGGGAGACAGGGATGGTCAAGGTGAGTACACAGAAGCCAAGATACAAGGACAGAAGTGCAACAACAACAATGATATTTTAGAAGGAAATTAATTTCCATTTCTGATACTAAGACTGAAGTGTGGGAAAGCCATGGAGAACTGTTCTGCATACTTACAAAACACAGGGCTACAGTGCTGAAGAAAAGGATGAGGATGTCAATTCGGATGTCACACAGTAGAAGTAAAAGGCTTAATTCTTCAGAACGGAAGAGGCTTGCAATAGAGTTACAACAGAGGACAGAGAGCTGGTTTTGGAAAACAAAGTCCTCTGCAGATCCCAGAGGGAAGAGCAGCAGAAGCCTACTAAGTTTTAAAGGGACCTCAAGCCTGGTCTGTTAATAGCACTTAATATATAAAATATATATAATATAAAAGCACTTAATAACACACGTGAAACCAGAGTAGATTTCAGATTTCTTTTAAGAAAAGTGCCCAAGAAAGTAAACAGTTATGATTTCAAAATTCCAAAGTGATCAGTTTGAGGAGAGAGAAGGAAGAAATAAAATCTCATAAAAGGTTCAGGGAGAGAGAAGTACTACTACTGCGGGTAAAGTCTAGGGGAGTCAACAGCAGAAGTCAAAAGAAAACAAAATTAAGGAAGTACAAGTGGCCTGAGTCACACCAAATGAGGAAAGAGAAAATCTCTGAAGGCCTGGATGCCTAAAAAAAAGAAATCCCTGACCATGGGAAGGCGGGGAAGAAAATAAAGGTGCTAGGAAGAGGGAGATGAACATCAAACACAAAATTTGAGCACGTTTAGAGAAGAGGCATATGCTTTCCTCTCAAAGTCAAGGGAAGAAAGCCTAAATATGAAGTGTGGCAGTCATTTCCTTATCTGAGGAACTCATGTTATTTGTCCTAAGTAAATTCAATGTTCAGGGATGTTTAAGAAGAATTTCAATAAGCAACAATGTGTTTAGGGCTAACACTTCACAAACCAACTGGAGTTGAATTCTATAGCCTCCCATCTTCTTGTGTTCTCACCTGAACAGTTCTGGCTCGAAATGCTGGCATTTATTATCCATGGCTCTTCTCCTTGCTCCAACTTGAAGATTAAATCAGGTTTGGTACCATGATATCCTGTCAATGCAAAATCACAAAAGATTTGGACCAAATTCTTAGCAATCAAGGATTCTGAAGAAAGGGGAAGGTACAGCATCAGAAGATGCAAAATGAAAACTGCTCATTTACACTTGGGGAAAGATTTCAATTAGGAGGCAAGAACCAAAAAGAGATGAAGAACACTGGACCTCTGAAGTTCAAGCCCTTATCATTAAAGCACTTCAGAGGCCCAAAAGTAGATCAAAAAAAGGGAAAGGGATAGCAATTTATGATTCACAATCTGAGTTACACAGAGAAGCTGCACTTACCCACTGATATTAAGTTGTTATAGTTTTCCAATATCACGTCCCTATACAGGCACTTCTGAACGGAATCCAGTAGCTGCCATTCTTCCCAGGTGAATTCCATGGATACATCCTTGAATGATAATAACCCCTGTAATAATACATCCCCATTCAATGTAACGTGATTGCATTAGGCAACATGGAAAAGATCAGAGGAACTTGAAAATGAGAAAAAGCTCCTCCACAGATTGGCACCTAAGCTCAGTTCAGCAATTACTTTTTCAGAGGAGAAAAAAAAAATCTGAGCGTCTATGTGACATATTCTTTTGGATCCCAATGATATCAAAGACAAAGAAAATCCATTTCTATCCTCAAGTAGCTTTCATTCTTATAGAGGAAAATAAGTACTGATACACGCAAATGGGATAAAATACTATGAATCTTTGATAAAAACATTTTGCACAGAAATGGAGACGAGAACAATTCTAAATAAGGGTCTCAAATTAGGCCCTACTGAGAGTCACATGAGCAGTTCTGGGAGAGTCATGGTTTATTCTCTGATGGGTAGAAAGGGTGAATCAGGAGACTGTAGAATTAGGTCAACTATTGAGTAACAAAGAAAAAATTAGTGGGTTAAACAAGATCATTCTCCTACTTGCAGGAAACTGAAGGTAAGTGGTCCTGGATAAACATGGTATTCCACGGCTTCAGGGACTCTGTTACCTTTGTGTTTTTGTGCCACCTTGCTTGCTGGCCTTCCACTCCCAGGGCTACCACGGGTCTGATATGGCTCAAATACTACATCGGATCCCAAGCAGCAGCAAAGAAGGGAATTGGGAGAGAGGAATGGCAGGGAGATTTGGAAATGTAGTTTTTATTTTATATGTTCATGTGCTCACCTAAAAAACTGGTAAATCTACTAGTATGGACAAAAGAAAAAAATAATATTGAAAGACAAGTTGCAGACCCTGTACAAGGAGCAAATATTAAAATGAACATGAAGTAAAACCTGGTAAATTCAAAGAACAGCAAGTATTTCAGAAATAAAGAAGAGGGTTATGATGATAGACAGGTAATGGCCAGGCTGGTAAAGAAATTTACAATGTTTTACTGCAGTAGAGAAGTGCCAATGTCAGTTTATATAAACAGAAACACATTAAGAAAAAAAATGAACACTGAAGAATTAGTAGGAAGCTAGATACAACAATAATCAGTGAAATCAGTAAACCATATTAATAAATCTAAAAGACTATTGAACAAAAACATTTTCAGCTTTTAGCTATTATAAATAATGCTGCCATAAACACCGATGTACAAGTATCGGTCCAAGACGGTTTTTACTTTCTTGGGGTATAGGAATTGCCGGTCTTATGGTAATTCTATATTTAAAGTTTTGAAGAACCACTATATTGCTTTCCACAGCTGCTGCACCATTTCATTCCCACCAACAAGGCACCAGACTTTTAAATTCTCTGCATCCTCTCCAATATTTGTTATTTTCCATTTTTTAAATAACAGTCATCCTTGTGGCTATGCTGGTATCTCACTGTGGTTTTGATCTGCATTTCCCTACTGGCTAATGATGTTGAACATCTTTTCATATGCTTATTGGCCATTTGTCTATCTTCTTTGGAAAAATGTCTGTTCAAGTCCTTTGCCCACTCTTTTAATTGGATTGTCTTTTGTTGAGTTGTAAAAGTTCTTTTATATACTCTGTATATTAAGCTCTTACCTATTAGATGATTTGCAACTATTTTCTCCCATTCTGTAGATTGTCTTTTCTTTTTCTTGGTAATTTTCTTTGATGTAATAAAGTTTTTAATTTTAATGAAGTTGAATTTATCTATTGTTTCTTTTGCTGCTGTGCTTTTGGTATCACATCTAAGAATCCATTACCAAACACCAGGTCATGAAGATTTGTTATCTTCTAAGAGTTGGGGAGCAATCCAAGTGTTTACTAATAAATGAATAGATAAATAAGACACAGCACATAAACACGATGGAATATGATTCATCCGTAAGACAGAATGAAGTTTTCAAGGAAGGACCTTGAAAACATTATGCTCAAAGAAATAAGCAAAGCACCTAAGGACAAATGTTGTATAATGTCACTTAAAAGGACATCTAGAAATGACAAATTAGCAGAGACAGAAAGTATATTAGAGATTACCAATAAATGGGGTGGGGCGGGGAGAAGAAAGGAAATGTATGGTGGATATAAAGTGTTAACAAAGAAAATTAGGGAAGCGACTTGGCCCAATGGATAGGGCATCCGCCTACCAAATGGGAGGTCCGCAGTTCAAACCCCGGGCCTCCTTTACCCGTGTGGAGCTGGCCCATGTGCAATGCTGATGCGTGCAAGGAGTGCCCTGCCACACAGGGGTGTCCCCCGCATAGGTGAGCCCCACGTGCAAGGACTGCGCCCCATAAGGAGAGCTGCCCAGCACAAAAGAAAAATGCAGCCTACCCAAGAATGGCGCCGCACACATTGTGAGCTGACACAACAAAAAGGCGCAACAAAAAGAAACACAGATTCCCGGTTGATAAGGATAGAAGTGGTCACAGAACACACAGCGAATGGACACAGAGCAGACAACAGGTGGGGGAGAGGGGAGAGAAATAAATAAAAAAAATAAATCTTAAAGAATAAATAAAATCAAAAAACAAAAACATTTTTACTGTTTTTCCTCACACACCAGAACTAAATTAAAAGCAGCTACTATATAGTATAGATATGATGCAAACAGGTGAGACTGATAGGAAATAAAGTGTACAAACTTTAGACTTTGATTTAAAGAAAAAGGTTCAAGTATATATGTAAATAACTTAAAGATAATCACTTAAAAAACATAGCAAAAGGGGAGATAAGGGAGAGGGAGAAATGTAAAATTTCCAAAACAGCAGTGAAAAGAAAAATACAGAAAAGAACACGTTCAATCTAACAGATCACAGGAAATGAGAGGAGAAATAGAGCTAGCAAAAGAAAAAGAGATAGCAGAGAAGAAATAAAACCAGTGACTGGAGTAATGACGGGTGGGGAAGGTGAGAGATGTTATCACATTCCAAGTCCCTCAACTCACTGTCTGCTGCCCAAGCCATGTCAACACTTTGGCTAAGACAAAGGCTTAGAGAGAGCGACTCAGAAGCCATCAATCCATCCACTGTTTGTGGAGTCAAAGCATTTTCCTTGGATAATTCAGACCATCAGAGGTCTAGGAAACAGGATATCACCTCTAATATTTCATAGGGAATTACATTCACTTAATTATTTTGGCATTACCTCCATCCTTAATTTCTGTTTGGCACCTTTTTACTCAGTAGCATAACACCTTATGTGTTTTCTTCAGACATTACTACATTTTATTTATTTTCTTTACTTGTATTGTCTCCCCAAAAGCATGTAATCTCTAAGCCAACAGGGACAGTGTCTCTCTTATCCTCTTACATCCCCTGCATTTCAAATATTATATGTTAAATTAATATTTTATGAATCAATTTAATGTGTCTCATCTTTTAACAACTTTTCCCCTCATAAATGACCAAATTTTTTTCCACAAATGTAACTATTTTATTTATAGCTTTTAGGTTTTGCATTATGTTTTGTAAAAACCTTTTCCACTTCAAGACATTGCTACCCCATTTTTCCCAGAATTTTACAACTTGCATGCATATTTTTCTAGATAAACTTCAGAACTATTTGATCATATTCTAATATAGTATATTGTTGGCATTTTAATTAGAATCATTTTGAATACAACTAATATGAAGAGAATTAGTATCTTTACTATATTCACAAGATTTAATGTATATCTTTTTATAGTTGATGTCTCCACTTTCTCACCTCACATTCTATCTCCACCTGCTCTAATTGGAATTTTGATCCACTGCTCCACCAAAATTGCCATGGGCAAGTCACCTTCCAATATCCTACTCTAGTAGCCTACTTCTCAGCTCTTACCTGTAGATTCTGTAGCATCTGACAATTGGCCATTCCCTTCTCACTAAATCATTCACTAGCTTCTCTTCCCATCATCTCCAAAAGTTCCTCTTATCTCACAAGCCATTCTTCCCACTTGTTCTTCATCTCTTCTGCTAGCTCCTTTTCGACTATTAAACATCTACAAGTTTGAGGGTCCCAGCCTCTTTTTTGGGCCCCTGCTTCTCTAGTATTCCATTACTATACTTTCTGGATATCCACAAGTCTCCTCTGTATTTCTGAACTCTCCTAAGAATTCCAGAATCGTTTAACAACATCTAATTATTTAACTACCTAATTAAAATCTCTACCTTAATTCTAAGTCATTTTAAACTTAGCATGGTCAAACAGACCCTTGATTCCACCTTCCGCCCCATCTCACCCCCACTCTTGCCTATATCAATAAAAATACCCTATCCACCCAATTGCTCAAGCCAAAAACCTAGAAGTCATCCACAATGCATCTCTTTTCTGAACTGCTCCATCCTCAAACACCAATCCCAAGCATTATAATAAAACCATCTGTAAACCATAAGGACACAGTTGTACAGAATACCCCAAATTTGTTCTCATCTCTCCATCTTTACTGGTATTGCTCTAGACTAAACTACCATTACCTCTTCTCTGAATTGTTATAACGATCTATCTGGTCACCTTGTACAGAAGAATATATTTTTGCCAAAATATTCACTGCCAAAACATTCCCTTACCAGGCAGTTAACTATGAAAATTATACTCTACACAACACTGCAATCAGGTTTGACTATGTACTTGTTCTGGCCAATGATATGTCAATGGAAATGACATGTACCACTTTTGTGCATCTGCCACCACACTTTTCTATCACAAAAAATGGTAATGTCCCAGTCAGAAGCAGCTGCTACAGCCTGGATCTCCAAGAGAAGAGGACAGAAAGTAGAGTCTAAGCCAATCTACAAGCAAAATGCAACATGAGCGAAAAATAAACATTAGTTGTTACATGCCACTGAGATTTGGAGGTTGTTACAAAAGCATAATTTAACAAAAGCTATCATACCCTGCATCCACTCTAGCCAATTTATAGGCTCTTCTCTATTTGCAGCCAGAGCAATCTTTACAAACTCTATCAGAACATGTCACTAACATTTTCCAATGGTTCCAAAGAAAATATCACGTATGTGCAAGCATGCATGCAGGTAAAACTAGACAGAAAGAATAACAAAGCAAATATTAACAATTAGGGAATCTGAGTGAAGAGTGTATGGGAGTTTTAAAATAAAATACTGTTTTTAATACTATTCTTGCAACTTCTCTCTATTTTTAAAATACTTTCAAAAATAAAAACTAAAATTAAAAACCTCCAAGAGATTTTCAGCATAATTACAATAAAACCCCACATCATCCACCTCACTTATAAAGCCCTATACAAAAAAATAAAAGAAAAAAGAAAAAAAAGATCGATACAACATAGCCCTGATAGAGCCACTTATACTCTACCTTCCCATTCTAGCCACAAGGCCTTCTTTTCACTTGACAAAAGCACCATGCTGGTTTTTACAGTAAGGGTTAGTGCTTCTTCAGCCTGAAATACTGTTCCCAATCTTCTCATGATCTTACTATGACTGTCATGCTCTTATCATTCAGATTAAATGCTGCTTCAGGAGGGTTTCCCTGACCATACAATACAAAGTCACTCTCTTTCACATGCTCTCCTTTTAAAGTTTTTCCCATTTCACTCACAACTTTCTCATGATGTTCCTGACATTTGTTTATTGACTATCTCCCCTCACTAGAATGTATCCTCCATGGGGTCATAGACCCTATCAGTCTAGGTCAACACTGCTGCCCTAGAAAAACAACTGGCATAATACAAATGTTTGTTAAATATATGCACTCCCAAACTAGGAAATACGGTTTATATTTGTTGGTGTATCTCTTAGGTCCTAGGAGGCAATAATGAGAGCACAAACTCTGAAGACATACTGCCTGCATTTGAATTAGTTCTGCCATCCCAATCTCGTAGAACTAACTCCTCTCCAGTTGTGGCACGGACAGGTATTTACTATCTGTTCCCCATTTTCCTCACCTATAAGGTGATCATACCTGCAGCATATGGTCATGAGAATTTAATGATCTCATACACGAAATGCTTAAAGTATGCCCAGGTAACAGTAATAGCTATTATTGCTATTCAATAGTTTTAAAGTCTTCTTTAAGTCCTGAACACTTAAAATTCACTCATTTTATCTTGTTTTCTTGATATTGCAAATAGAATTTTTCTCTTATTGCATTTTCAAAATAGCTACTGTTTAAAAAACTCTATTTTTTAAATTTTAAATATTAACCCTATTGTTTTTGACATTAATGTTATCACTCAAGCCAGCTTACTGAATTCCCTACTATCTGTACTCTAACTCTTCCTGTCACATTCAAACATCTTAAAAAAAAAAGTCTATTCTATTCTTAACCATTTCTTTACATCCCACTATCTAAAACCTAGTGCTGCATTCCTCTACCTTTCACAAAGCTATTATCTGTACTGCCAAATCTCTTGCTCCGTTCTAGAAAAACTAAGAGCTATAAACTACAAAATCCAAAAGATACTTTTTTGTCTTATGAAATACTTCTCTAAGGCCATTTCATATCATAGCCATTATCAAAGTTCTCTTTTCTCAAATATAGGGGAAAACAGTCTCCAAACTTCCTCTCACTTTCCTTGCAATTATTAGTTTCTTTGCCCAGCCCCTCTTCCACAACCTGTCGTTTCCTTATAATTTTCCCATAAAATCTCCCAGAAGAGAGTGCAAGCAATTCGGCCACATGCTGAGCTTCCACTAATATAGGTCTCTTTAAACTCCTTCCACCTGAGTTATAAACTTAAATATAGACATTACCAATTTTACATCTACAAAGCTGCACTTTTCCCTAGATAACTCTCCTAACAGTAATCCCAGTATCAATAAAAGTCGCCACTAACCACCGTGTCCACAAAGCACAGTTCAGGATCTGCAGCTGGCAGTAAAGTATAACTGCTGAACCTGCCTGGCAAAAACAAAAACATAAACATAATCAAAAAACAAGGAGTATTTCTGGAGGTCCAGAGACAAGGGGGCAGGGAGCACGAGATCGGGCTCTGGATGTGACCTTGTAGAGATGTGCTCATCCTCGGCACCTTGTTAACTTTTTTTAAGATGCCAGAGTCTACTTACCCACCACGAAGCTGTCCGGAGCCTGGCAGCCATCCCCGCGTTCATGTCTTGCGTCCCGCCGGTGGGTGCAGGATACGAGGCTGCGGGAAGAGAGAACCTTGAGGGAGGCGGTCTCCCTGCGGCTTCCACCTCCCCCCAGGGCGGACCTCACGCCCCACATAAGGGGTGCAAGTGGGCACCAAGGCAGCCTGCCCGGAGAAAGCGACGCGGCCTCCTCAGGTCTTCCGCTCTCCGGGCGGTTCGCGCGAACCGGCAGCTCCCGCGGTAGACAGGAGGAATCTGGAGGAACCAAGGCCGCACCGGCTCCGCCCACGTCCCAGGCAGACTGTGGGGTCTCAGCAGGTCGAGTCCCCGATCTATCCCCGACAACACGGACAAGATCACCTGCGCGCATCCGCGGAGTCCGCAGGCAAAGAGACTCACCCAGAACGCCCCGCTCGGATCCGGTCCGCAGACGCCGAACCGGAAACAGCCCTGCAGACTAAGGCCTTGGCTGCGGCGCACAAGGAAATGCGTCACGCGCCGAGGTGTCGGCGCCGCCCGGAGCCGGAAGGAAACTGCGTCTCCCCGAGTCTTCTGCGCAGAGTCCTCGCCCGTCGCCCCGTCCCCGCGAGAAGGGCGTCTGCGAGGAGTGGAGCCCGGCGAGGACGGTGGGCCCGGGGCGGTGGAGAGCGGCATCGGTCGGCCTTCGCACCGGCCTCCGCCAAGTCGCGTAGCGGCTGTAGCCCGCACAAGACCCACCCAGAGGCTGGGGCCCCACGTGTGCCCAGGTTTTGAAATCAAACAGGTAGAAATCATACCAGAAACGACAGACAGGTATGCTTTGTAATGCTAAAAGCCACAAGACGCAGGATTGTGTAACAATTTTGAATATCAGTAAACCAAATAATACAATAACCAACTTCATGAAACAGAAACTAAGTAAATGAAAGGAAAATAAATAGAAACGCACCAGTACTAGGAAACAATTTCCATTCTCAGTTCAAGAGAGAACAAAACTGCTGCAGGATCATAATGCAATAAAACGGTAAATTAATAACAAAGCGGCCTTTCTGCCTGAGAATTTGAATAACAGGCCCTCTATTAAACCAATATTGAGCGAATAGGAGAAATACAGGCAACACTGTAGACAATACCTGATTTTGTGGGAGACATTTAAAGCACCGTGGTCAGAGGAAATTTCATAATCTTAATTATAGCAATAAAACAGTATAAACTAAGTGAATTAAGTTCTTATATCAAAAAGCTAATAGAGAACAAAGTCAGCCAAAAGAAAGAAAAAGAAATAATAAACTGGGAAGAGGATTTGGCCCAATGGATAGGGCATCCGCCTACCATATGGAAGGTCCAGGGTTCAAACCCAGGGCCTTCTGACCTGTGTGGTGAGCTGGCCCAGTGCAGTGCTGCTGTATACAAGGAGTGCTGTGCCATGCGTGCACCCCATACTGAGAGCCACCCCATGCGAAAAAAGTATAGCCTGCCTAGGAGTGGCACCACACACATGGAGAGCTGACGCAGCAAGATGACACAACCAAAAAAAGAGATGCAGTTTCCCAGTACCACCGGATAATGCAAATGGATGCAGAAGAACACACAGTGAATGGACACAGAGCAGACAACTGGTGGGGGAAGGGGAGAGAAATTAATTTTTTAAAAAAATCTCTTAAAAAAAAAGAATTCAAAGAAGATCCAAATAAATTCAAAGAAGCTCTAATAAACCCATCATGTCTTTCATTACCATACGGTCTGTTACTTTTCTTTGTGGGCTTTCAAATTGTTCTTTCTGCTCTCCCAGTGTCTTCTTAATATCTTTTATTTCTTTAGTCATATTTAAATTCTTTGAAGTGATTTAGGAGAGTTGTGTGATTATCACTGATTAATTATATTAAATCTTGTGTCTCTTTAGGATACAGTTTTTGTCCACGCAGTTTCCAGATATGCAAACAGATGACGCTAAGAAGCGCACCTTTCCATGGAGGTGTTTCATTCTTGGCTTTCCTGTGATCCTGTGTTGAATCTCGAGATGGTAGATTCAAAGCCGGCTCTGCTGTCTGAATTCATTAAAGAAAATCACCCGAACTCCCCTCCCTTTTCCCTTGAAACAGGTGACAGGAAGGTCCCCTCTCAGCAGGCTGCAGTGAGAGGGTTTTACCCATCTTTATATCTTGGGGGTAGGATAGGGGAGCCCTTCCTGGCTGTCGTGGGGGTGGTAACTCAATTTGTTTCGACTTCGTCTCTCTGTTCCTCACCCTTCTGAGAGTTGTGTAGCACTGCCCTGGTCTGCTGACCCCCAGAGCAGATCCCTTGGACAGCCTTTGGGTCTTTCTCCATTGTTTTTGTGAAAGCACTCAACCTGCCTGTCAGTCCATTGCCGTCTTCCTACAATCCTCTCAGTCAATTGATTTTTGACAAGGCTGCTAATTTCATTCTATTGGGAAAGAATAGTGTCTTCAACAAATGATGCTGGGAAAACTGGATACCCATATGCAAAATAATGAAGGAGGACCTCTATCTCACACCATATACAAAAATTAACTCAAAAAGCATCAAAGACCTAAATATAAGAATCAGGACCATAAAATTCTTAAAAGAGAATACAGAGAAGCATCTTCAGGATGTTGTATTAGGGAATAGTTTCTTAAACCTTAGACCCAAACTACATGTAATGAAAGAAAAATTAGATAAATGGGACCTTCTCAAAATGAAAAACTTTTGTGCTTTAAAGTGTTACTGGCTTTTATCTAGGTTCTTGACTGTGCTGCAGAAATGAATTTCTAGAGCATGCCAGGTGAGTTAGGTCAGTAATTTATTCAGGTAGGGAGGGAAGAGAAATGGGAGAAAATAACAGAAAATAGGAGAGTAGGGGTCCCCAGTAGAGAGGAAGGGGGCAAAAAGGGATAAAGAGGGCTGATTTACAGGTTACAATCCCCCATTATAGATTATAAATCCCAGGTTTACTTGCATGGCCATATGGCAGAGGAAAAATGGTGAGAGCAGCACACAGAGTGCAGAGACAGGTCCAGAGGCAAGAGTGCAGGGCTAGAGCTTAGGCCTTGTGGTTTGCTTTATAAAGTATTCATTATTCCACCCCTTTGCTAATGGCAGGGGCAGGGTTCCAGCTGTTTGCTGTTTTGATTGATTACCCCACGATTAATCTCTCAGTGAGGACCCAATGATAAAGTCCCTAGGGAACATCTGGGGCTTTTCTTGCATCCAGAAGAAGTGTTTGTTCTGGATAGCAGAATCCTGGGAGTGGGGGTCTTCCAGCAGCCATCTTGGGGGTTATTGATATCCATGTGGACTCTCTGCCAGGTTCCAGATCCGTCTATTAATTTCTTGTCTTACTAGCCTGCTTCAAAAGGAGTTTGTCAAGAAAGTGAAAAGGTGGCCTACCTAATGGGAGAAAATATTTGAAAACTGCATATCTGATAAGGGTTTAATTTCCAACATATATAAAAAATTCTACAACAATAAAAAGAGAAACAACCCAATTTAAAAATGGGAGAAATTCTTGAATATACATTTTTCCAAAGAGGAAATATAAAAGGCCAAAAGTCACATGAAAAGATGCTTAACATCACTAGTGTTAGGCTGGGAGGGAAGCCGAGGAAGGGAGGCCTCTTCAGATGGGGGGCGGGGCAGAGATTAGTTTAAACAAAGCCTTTAATGAGAGAGAGCTTAGCCGGTGGGCCGGCTTTAGAATAGACACGAGCAGCCAAGGGCGGGAGGGGGCGGTATTGAAAACTCAGGTTCTGAGACTAGACTACAAAGGGGCTAGTTTTAGATAGTTTACACTAGCTGCAGTTTTCAGGTCGGGCCAAGATAACTCACATTGGCTTCGTAGTTCCATCCGTGTTCCACAGACAGGGGTTGCTACTATCAGACCAGAATGTTCAGGGACGGAGCTAGGAGGGAGCAGGGATAGGAGCTTTGGTTCCATATTAATTAGGAATGCGCACCCGCAGGAAGAGGGGGGAAAGATGGGGGTTAAAGAGAACAGGGCAGGACAGGAGCCCTGGGCCTAAAAACTAGCTATCAGGGTAATGCTAGATAGGAAAAGCTCCTGGAGCCCTTGCTGACCCCTCCCCAACCCATTCCCAGCACTGCGTGGAGCCAGTCTACATCCTCACTGTGGGTCCCTGACCCACAAGGGGAAAGCACAGAGAAAGTACTACAGAATACCAGGAAAACAATCCCATAATAAAGGGACAGAAATTTTAAAAATGAGTCAACAGAAATACGGGAATTGAAGACTATAATAACAAATGAAAAATTCCCCAGAGGGTTTCAACAGCAGATTGGAGCTGGCAGAAACTTATTTGCTTACTTAATTGCAACTGCCAACACAACCAATACACAATGGCCAGCCGTAGGACACACAGCGCATTTAAAGGTAAAGGATACCAGAGTCTTTAAAGTCCATCAGCTCAAGGGCTGAAAGAATGTGGGTGGGTCCCTTAAGAAGAGGTTTCCGGAGCTCCGCCTAATACAGTGTCATAGGAAGTTCTAATGCTGACTGGAAGAGCTGGTTACAGTGCAGCTTGTTCACAGCACTGCACAGCACAAGCTTTGAAGCTGGGAGTCAAAGCAATGGGGTATCAGTCTGGCTCAATTCGATGCTCAAGGAAGCAGGTTCTGGGTTTTTACAGGAAGTGATCCTCTGGCTGACATCAAGCCAGTCCATATCAGGACTTTGTACAAATGTCTCGGTAGCATTTGTTACAAATATGTTTTTCTCAATTTGTCAACATGATATTTGTTAGCATGCCTTTTGGAATCAAGATCATTAATATTTCAATACACACCACCACAAAAAATGAATGTTCAGGTCCCAACCCGTGGTCCTGCAGTTGTGTACCCATTTGTAACTAGGAACTTTGAAAATGCTATTAGTGAAGGTATGCCCAAATTGAATGAGGATGGGCCTTAATTCGGTATAGCTGAAGTCCTTATGAGCAAAGGGAACTGGACACAGAAAAAGAAGCCATAGGGCATAGCCAGAAACTGGAAGTCAATGGAATGGAGAAGAGAAAGGAGAAGATACTACCATGTGCATTGGCATGTGACAGAAAAGCCAAGGAATCTGTATTAGTCAGCCGAAAGGGAGCTGATGCAAAATACCAGAAATCTGCTGGGCGTTATAAAGGGTATTTATTTGGAGTAGGAGCTTACAGTTATCAGGCCATAAAGCTTAAGTTACTTCCCTCACCAAAGTCTATTTCCACATGTTGGAGCAAGATGGCTGCTGACGTCTGTAAGGGTTCAGGCTTTCTGGGTTCCTCTGGGCTCAGCTCCTCTGTTTCCTCCACAAGGCCAGCTGTAGACTATGAGGCTCTCTAGGCTTTGCCTCTCTCCACAAAGTCAACTGTAGACTATTGGGTGAATGACTCTGTCTCTTTCCCTGGGGCTCTAGCTTAAGACTTCAGCATCAAACTCCAACATCAGGAAACCCACAACTCTGTCGTTTGCCGTGCCTTTTATCTGTGAAGCCCCACCCACCAAGGGGCAGGAACTCAATGCCCTAATGATGTGGCCCAATTAAAGCCTTAATCATAACTCAATCAGGTCCAGGTACAGATCAGATTACAAACATAATTCAGTATCTATTTTTGGAATTCATAACCATATCAAACTGCTACAGAACCCCAGAGATTAGTCTCTGAAATGAAGCCAATAAATTCCTATTGTTAAGTGACCCATTGCATGGTTATGGTACCAGAAAATGGGATGCTGCCATTTTCTGCATAAAATGTGGAAGCAACTTTGCAATTGAGTAATGGGTAGAGGCTAGAATTGTGACATCTCAAAATGAATGAGAAATGATAATGTACATTTCTCCCCTTATTATTATGGTGAATTACATCAGTAATTTACACAGTCCTGGAATTGTTACCGGATGGCTCTGGTTTCTGGGCTTCTAGGTTCTTGGCTTATAACACATAAAGAATTTAAGGACACACCATAGGATAGACAAGGTAGTAAAGAGTTTATTAGGAAACAAGAAAGCAAGAAAAGTATGCAGACCTTGCTAGGCATGGATTGTGGGGCATACAGCAGGATGAGTTGCATGCATGGGGCCCCAGGTCAGGCCTTTTTAAAATCTTTTCTCCTCCCTCTTCAGAATGTTGGGGGTGGGGTCCCAGCTGTTTGCTGTTGTGATTAGTTGCTCCACCTGTCAGTTCTCAGGGGTCACTGGTGAGGCCTCTTGAGGATATCTGGAGTTTTCCCTCTCATTCCAAATGAGGTTCTCATGGCCAGGATCTCAGTGTCTTTCCCACAGTCTTCTTCTCAGGAGGTTTCCAGGCAGGGTATCACGGCCATGTGGTCTGGCAGCCATGTGGTCTGCCAGGCTAGCTGCCTTCCCCCTTCCACTATACTAACCTGCCCCAGAATGGCTTCTACTTAGTTATGATGTGTATATTAAATACATTATGTGAATCCATTTGCTACAGTTTTCAAGATTATTACATAGGGAAGCTGACTTGGCCCAGTGGATAGGACGTCCATTTACCACATGGGAGGGTCCACGGTTCAAACCCCGGGTCTCCTTGACCTGTGTGGAGCTGGCCCATGTGCAGTGCTGATGCACGCAAGGAGTGCCCTGCCACGCAGGGGTGTCCCCTGCATAGGGGAGCCCCATGCGCAAGGAGTGCACCCTGTAAGGAGAGCCGCCTAGCGCTAAAAGAAAAATACAGCCTGCCCAGGAATGGCGCCGCACACACGGAGAGCTGACACAACAAGATGACGCAACAAAAAAGAAACACAGATTCCCGTACCGCTGACAACAACAGAAGCAGACAAAGAAGAACACGCAGCAAATAGACACAAAGAACAGACAACTGGGGTGGGCGGGGGAAGGGGAGAGAAATAAATGAATAAATCTTAAAAAAAAAAAAGATTATTACATAAATTTCCTAACTGTGATTGCTTTATAGTTTTATATTTTTTGAGTCCTACCTTTGTTTGGTTATAGTAGCTGTACTTTTCTATTTTTGTGTTAAGAAGGGAGTTCCTTCTGTCTAGATTTTCCTGGAACAGTTTTTTGTTAGAATTCTATGTTCTTTGAAATTGTGGAGGATTCACCAATAAAAATGTATGATTGTGGAACTTTTGATGAGCTATAACTGGAAACATTTAAAAATTATCAATACCTATAAGAGATTTTTGTTCATTAATAACCAAATGCTTCTTTTAGATCATTTGTTCATGAAGATTTCACATCTATTAACATGCGATTGAAGAAAATATTTCACAATATTTTAATTTCTTCTTTCTCTGTGGTCATTTCCATTTTATCACTCCCAATTGCGTATTTTTATGTTTTTCTCCCATATTTTTTTTGGTAAGAAATTTTACTGTTTGTATTTTATCTTTCAAAAACTGGTTTCATCCAGTTTAGTTCTGTCAATTTCAATTAGGTAACTTCTGTTTTTATACTAATTTTAATTTTTTCCTTAACTATATTTTATTTCCTTCTAAATTCTACATTTCAATTATCTTCTTTTTTTTTCAGGACTGCTGGTATGACGTCTTAATTACCTATATTACATCTATAATAAAAAATTGGAACGACAGTAGTTTCCGTTTTGGTGACTCGGTTGGGTTTGCTCACAGATGCACAGAGACCTGTGAACCAGGTGCCCCGGATGGCCGCCGAAAAGCGCTCACAAAGCACGCAGCGCGCCCGCGTGGCGTGGAGGACGGCGCTCCCAGGGTGCAGCAAGGCGCGCGCAGAGCCCGCTGGGAAATGTAGTTCCGGAGCGAGCGGGGTCGTGGGATGCATCTCTGCGCGGGCGCTTCCTCACTGGGCCGCGCCCGCCTCGGCGCTGCGGGAACGAAGCGGTAAGGGTGCGTGCGGGCGGGGCCGGGACGCGAGGCTGCGGGGCCGCAGGCAGCTGCTGTGCCCGCCGGAATCGCGGGGACCCCGGCGCGCGCACGAGCCGGCTCCCAGCCGGCCAAGGAAAAGTCGCGAGGGCGGCGCGCGTGCGCGGCCGGGGCGGGCGGGACGGTGCAGCGTTTCGCGGACTGCAGGGCATGTGGGGCTGGCTGACAAGTGCGCAGTGAGTGTGGGTGCCAGGAGGGGCTGCGGGGTGACTGGAGCGCGTTAAGTCGGGGGCCTTCGAGGTCAGTTACCGGAGTGCCTGAAAACCGGCCCTCTGGGGTCGGGAGGGCGTGGGTGTGTGTAGGGCCGGAGGAGGGAATGAATGTGGGACTGGGCTGGATTACGGCAACCTCCTGGGGACACCAGGGGTCAGTTGTGGAGCCTGTGGTGATTAGCATGTGGGGGTCAGTGGGGCTGTGGGCGGGGGCAGCAGGAGGGAGTCTCTGGGGCTACCCCAGTGGACCGAGCGAGGCCTCGAGGAGTGTGTGTGCCTGGGGGCTCCACGCTGGGTCTCCACGAATCCTGGGGACTCTGGTGGCAATGCCGTGGACCTTTGGGTTAGGAAGCGGAGGGCAGTGGGGGTGAGTGGTAGGGTCTTTGTTTTGGGGACTTTAGAGGGCGTTCATTGTGGGGCTGGGTTTCGTTAACGCAGCCTGTTGTGGCTTATCTGGTGGCGCTCAGTGACTGGGGAGGCCCTTGCTAGCGAGTAGTCGGGGTTCGTTTCTGGGCTTGTGTTTGCTTGTGACAAAGACTCTGGATATAAGTTCTTGGTTGACCTGTTTGGGGTGGTGAGTGAGTGGACAACGGGGTGCCAGTGCTTGTAGAGAGCCAAAGGCGCTTTCACACTGATAATTAGGAGGGTTTGTGGGGATGTCAGTGAATGATGGGGGAGTATGGGGCACATCAGGGAATGGGGTGTCATGTGGGGCTGAATACTAGGGGCTCTGAGGGATAAGGGCTTAGGGATTCTTTGGGTTTAGAGATTGGGGACTAACTTAGGGGGCCTATGGTAATAAGAGGCAGCAAGCCTGAGACTGTTAGTGATAGGGGTGGGGGGATTCTGTGAGTACTGATTGGGGCACCTGTTAAGGTGAGAGAACGGGGGCATGTGGGAGAGAGTGATTGGAGGAGCCCTTCGGCACTCAGTGTTTGTGGCGAACATTTCTGTTTAGTGAGCAGTGAACAGAACTCCTTTTGGGGGTTCATGATTAAAGGGCTCTGGGAGTGTGTGATCCATCCAGGGTCTTGTAGAGGTGACCGCGGTTGGCCCATGGGACTGAGTAATTGAGAGCCTGTTGGGACTTAGGAGTTGCCGACACTGGGGATAGGTGTTGGGGTGGGGGGAGGCAGGGGCTGTGGTTCTCTATGGGAGGGCTCTGGAGAAACTTGGAATTTGATTGACTTATGTACTTCTGTGGATTTATTTTGTAATTTGAGGGTGTTGGGGCCTGTGTAGGAGACTTGTAAGAAGCCTGTCTGTCTTACTGATTGGAGTGCTGGAAATTGGGGGTTGGATGCCTAATGGGGGTGAGTTACGTGGGTATGTGAAGATGAATGATTGCAGCATTTGTAGGGTCTGATGTTTGATGGCCTATGGAGATGAGTGACTAGGACACCTTTCGGGCCACCTGGATAATCCAGTAGACTCTCCCATCTCAAGATCCTTAATTCTGTCTGCAAAGTTCCTACTACCACATAAGGCAGTATTATCGGGGATTAAGACCTGGATAATTTTGGTGGCCATTATTCACCAAACTCCAGAAGATGTGGTACTTGGAGAGCAGTGACTCTGGGGTCTTGTAGTCATTGTTCCTCTCAGGGCTTCCTGGACCCTTAAGCCTCTGACCTCTGCCCATGGGCCAGGAGGGTGTGGGATTCCCTTCCAGCCCAGTCTGGAAAAGGTGCTGACCCTTGGAATGGTGCCCTCTGGGCTCTCCCAGAACACTCTTTCTTGAGAGGTCTACTCTCAGGCCATGCCCTCCACTAGAAAAAAGCCCCTTTTCACCCTGAGACTCTTGACTTTTATGTCTACTTCACTTGAATTGGCAAATCCAAGTAATTTTTCTGTGTTCCCATTTCTTCTGGAAATTCTCCCTGTATAAGAGATCCATTATTCTGCCCTCTACCACTACTTTGTGCCAAAATTCATGACTCAGTCTCTCTTTTTGGACTGACTTTGGTTCTTAACTATCTGACTAGATCCTCATTTTCTTTCTAACATTGGCAACTCTTTCCTCTCCCTGGCCTATGTTGTAACTAGATTCTTTTAATGTGAAAGAGGGAGACATTTAAGGGCCCCAGGGAATGGGTGCCAGTAGCTGATTTATAGTGTTGGGTGTTTGCCCTTGGCTTCTTGCTCTGCTGACTGTGGTACTGATTCCTGAGCACACATTCTGTGGGTAGTGATGAGGACAAAGGTGGTTTGGTTTGCACCCAGCCCCCCTCAGCCAAACTCTGGGCATGAGTGGGTGACTGTCTCAAAAGGGATGGTGTTCTCATGCCACCTCTTATTAGCTGCCCTGGGGCAGAAGCTGATGGCTTTTGCTAACATCCAATCATAACTTTCTTCCCTTTTTTTGAGACAGATGAGTGAAAACTTCCATCACAATTTATATGTGTGTATGTGCGTGTATTATTTGGAACATTGAAAGTACCTTTTTTTCTGTTTTGTTTTAAAATAGAAAACACGTGGTAGAGCCTCCATACAAAGAAATCGTGCTCTAAATCTGCAGATTTGACATTCTTTCCTTCCTTAGTATAATTTAGTTTCTGGAAAGATGCTTCTTGACCTTTCCACTGTGTTCAGTCTTCCTAGGTAGAAGTCTCCTCAACCGCTTTTTCACAGTAGAGAGTAGCCAAATGCTGGGTGTGACTTGCTTCAGCTCCAGATGCTTAGGAAGTCCCAAGCCATCATTCCAGGACCCACCCAGAGGCGTGCTGATGACTACACAGGAGAATGTCCTGTAAATGACAAAGTTCTAGACAAATTCCGGTTGGCAATGTTGTTTTGTTTTAGTCTTATCCCCCAGTTTATTGGTACTTTTTGGGGGGATGTTTCCTTTCAGATTTATTCTTGTGAAGGAAATAACATCTCTGTCCAACCCTCTGGCCCTGTGAAGTCTTTGCCTTTGATTCCATTTCTGGTTGAACGTCGATGGCCTGGTCCATGGGCAGAGGAGAAATTTAAGGTGTAAGTATTTGTGTGCATCAAGATGTAGTGCTTTTTGAGTTTATTCTTATTTTAAATTCTTGAACTTTTCCAGTAATTTGCCTAAGATAATATCTACCATGCAGTTCATAGCTGCAACTCAAGTGTCTAGTTATCTCTGTCCATTGGTGAAATCATTAAAACCAAAATCTCCTGCCAACCCAAAAAACCTCTACACAAAAATAGAAGAAAAAGAAAACATTTTTATTACTGAATGAGCAGCAAACCAGAATGTGATGCATGTGATAGGCAGTCTGTTAAAGAGATCACAAAGACAGGAAGAAATCTCATCCTATTATGAAGCCATAAAGACGCAACCCATTTCATGTATCTTCTTAGGATAAATGATAACTAGGCCTCAAGGACTTGATAGACCAATTGTACAAAGTTCGTCCTTAATTCACCTGACAATTGGTATGTGACCATCTGCTAGCTAATTGCCTTTATCCAAAGGAAAAATAAACTTCTCAAATATTAATGATGGGGATAATAGGAATTTTTTTTACAACTTGGAGCCTGGCACCAAAGTTTGGCTACTGAGGCTCCAACCTTCCCAAGGGGACTGGGAGAGGGGCTTCTGTCTCCCTTGGTGATTATGTTTCAAAGGTATGTCCTTTGTGGGAAAAACATTCCTGGAGTGTAAAACTGGCAAGAGTCTTATTTAGCTTTTAAAAGTATTTACATACATCTGAGAGGGGCAGAAAGAGAACTTAAATATGCAAGTATTCTGAATGAAGTCAGTGCTCTATGAAAAAGGGGGAGAAGAGGTGTCTCCCTTTTTTGGACCTGGGAGAATTAATTTTTTTTCTTATTTTTCAATGTGTGCACTTATAGGTCTGTAAGCTCATATTCCCCTAGGGATGTTAGCTACTCTCATACATACCCCACCTGTTGATGGAGAGGAAAGAATTCAAGGACTGAACTAAGCAACAGGATGGTTTATTGAACATTGGTAAAGGAAGGGAAGCAGGAGCAAGTAGGTGGGGCATGTTGAGAAGCACATGGGTAGCCTCGGGGTTGTTAGCTGACATCTTACAAGTCCTTGGGCAAGGGGTGGTTTACTAGTTATGTTGTTTTTTGTGTAACATTAGGCTTCTGTCTCTTGCAAGCAGGTGTCTTTCCCCTGCATCTCCAAACCTACTGTCGGCTGCTGGTCTTTCCACAAGTAGGGGTCTCTAAATATGTGGCTCTCCACCTGCCTCACGTCTCTGGATAAGTGACTCTCCACCTGCCCCAGCTTTCTAAATACGGGATTCTCCACGTGCCCCATCGTCCCTATTCTCCTGCCTCACAATCGTGTATTAGGGAATGGGTAGCCAGGAAACTTCTGGGGAGTTGAAGCAAATGAGCCCTAGGACCCTCAGTGTAGAACCCAAAGAAGCAGTGTAGCCCACCCTGTGTCCTGCCACCCCTCCAGGCACTTCCTCCTGACAGAGTTTAGGGACCCTCAGAAAGAGGCAGTTTCCCTGGGCTGTCACCTTCCAGCCCTGGAGTGCCCAGGAAAGGAAGGCAACAAGGAAATCCCAGCAGGCAAATGGGCAGCCCTAGGCAATTCCACAGTTTCTCACCTTAGCAGGGATTTAGACCTGCCTCAGTTCCCCCTTGGAAACCTGTAACCTGGGCTGATACTGGTGATTTCTGAGAGGAAGTATCTGTTCCAAGGTAAGGTGAAAAAGAAGCAACTTAAAAGCTTTTCTCATCACTGCTGCCTCTGGCCACACTGCCTTTAGGCAGTGTGAATTCCCAGCAAGACAGAACCGAGATTTAGGGCCCAAAACTATTTAAATAATCTAAAATAAAATGTCCACTGAGTCCACAGGCCATGGCTCTCAGGAACAAGACAATTCATGTGAGATGAGAGAAGACGACTCAGGACTGCCAATGCATACTCAGTTCACAGACCTTTGACCAGAGCCTCTACAGAACATCAGGACAGAGAAGTCACAGAACAGAGCAGGTGTCCCAAGAGCAACAGAAAATGATCAAGCCACAGGTGAGTTATTTGTTTATACTCCACCATATTTTTCCATGGAAATAAAGAAGCTTATAGGAAACTGCAACCAACAAGAAAGGTCTAAAAACATTAAAAATAATTATAAAAATGTAAACTTGGAAAATAAAATGTCAAGAGAAGTACAATGTGGATTACAGAATCATATTAAAGTCTAAATTTGCAACATAGATATGTAACTTATCAGGTTCTTCATTTTTACAGAGTTGATCTACCAGCTTTAATCACATATTCTCATGACAGAAAGGGAGACAGGAATAGTTACATGGTTTCCTCTGTCAAAAGGAAAAAGCAGACCCATTACTCAGGAGAAGCAAATATTTCCTGACAATTACACATAAAAAGTTTGGAAAGCAATTTATGTATGTGGTATAGTAGACAAACAGATCGCAATCCTGCAATAGTGTATCTGTTAGGGCTGTTTTTTATAGAGTTCCTCAAAATAAACTAGGGGCGTAATTCTAAAGGAGAACTCACTACACACAGTTCATTTAGGGGTTGAAACAGTGCCTGGAGGACACAGCCTGTCATCATTCTTGTTTTAGGAAAAAAATCTAAATCACCTAGCAGAATGGAGAACTATAAAACCTTCAAATGGTACACATCTTTTTTATTTTTATTTCTTTGTTTTTAATAACTATTATGTGTTCCCATAAATCTTTTCTCATTTGGAATTTTAATACATTTTAGGTAGAAAGCAGTTCAGTTGTTTTTTGTTTTGTATCTGTTGGCAAAAGCTTAGCGTGCAACTATTTCCATGTTTTATTAAGTCAATAAACAGAGTTCATAGTATCTTCAAAGACAATTCTAATCCACTTAGCTAGCCCCTCTCCCCTTCTTGCTCTTTCCCTCCCTCCTTTACAGTCTTTCTTTAATTTTGTTTTTAAATTCGTATATGATAATTTTTTATTTTGATGCAGTTTTATGAGTTTAAAAACATTGTATAAATTCATATCACCATCATAATCAAGACACAGAACAGTTCCATCACCCCAAGAAACTGTCACTATAGTTTTGCCTTTTCTGAAAAGTCTTAGAGATTCATGTTTGTGGTGCCTTTTTATTGCTGAGTAGTATCACTGATTAGTATTCCATCATAAGGATGATCACAATTTCTTTCATCCATTCTAATTTTGAATGCTATCTTGGTTGCTTTCAGTAATTATGAATAAAGTATACATCTGTGTATATAAGGAA